>NW_025726170.1:697764-1320149 GCF_021461395.2 Schistocerca americana | reverse complement strand
AATGATTTGAACCTCTCCTGTGAGTATACTTTTAGATTCCGATGCTACACTTCAGGCTTACTGTATCCCTTGGACCTTCTTGTTGACGATGAAACAAAGAAATAGCATCTGAATTTAATACTAAAGGCAAAATGACTACTTAAGTACAAAAGGACTGACACACTAACTTTCTGTGATTTGAACCTCTCCTGTGAGGCCAGTTTTAGATTCCGATGCTTCACTTCAGGTCTACTGTATCCCTTGGACCTTCTTATTGACGATGAAGCACAGAAATTGCATCCGAATTTAATACAAAAGGCACAATGGTGACTTCAGTACAAGAGGACAGACACTCTAACTTTCTATTATTTGAACCTCTCCTTTGAGTCCAGTTTTAGATTCTGATGCTTCACTTCAGGTTTACTGTATCCCTTGGACCTTCTTATTGACGATGAAACAAAGAAATAGCATCCGAATGTAATACAAAAGGCAAATACACGACTTAAGTGCAAAAGGACTGACACTCTAACGTTCGGTGATTTGAACCTCTCCTGTGAGGCCAGTTTTAGATTCCGATGCTTCACATCAGGTTCACTGTATACCTTGGACCTTCTTATTGACGATGAAACACAGAAATTGCATCGGAATTAAATTGAAAAGGCACAGTGCCGACTTAAGTGCAAGAGGAGTGTCACTCTAACTTTCTATGATTTGAACCTCTCCTGTGAGTCCAGTTTTAGATTCCGATGTTTCACTACAGGTTTACTGTATCCGTTGGACCTTCTTATTGACGATGAAACACAGAAATTGCATCCGAATTTAATATAAAAGGCACAATGCCGACTTAAGTACAAGATGACTGGCACTCTCACTTTCTATGATTTGAACCTCTCATGTGAGTCCAGTTTTAGATTCCGATGCTTCACTTCAGGTATACTGTATACCTTGGACCTTCTTATTGACGATGAAGCACAGAAATTGCATCGAAATTAAAGTGAAAAGGCACAGTGCCGACTTAAGTGCAAGAGGAGTGACACTCTAACTTTCTATGATTTGAACCTCTCCTGTGTGTCCAGTTTTAGATTCCGATGTTTCGCTACAGGTTTACTGTATCCGTTGGACCTTCTTATTGACGATGAAACACAGAAATTGCATCCGAATTTAATACAAAAGGCACAATGCCGACTTAAGTACAAGATGACTGACACTCTCACTTTCTATGATTTGAACCTCTCCTGTGAGTCCAGTTTTAGATTGCGATGCTTCACTTCAGGTTTACTGTATCACTTGGACCTTCTTATTGACGATGAAACACAGAAATTGCATCCGAATTTAATACAAAAGGCACAATGCCGACTTAAGTACAAGAGGACTGACACTCTAACTTTCTATGATTTGAACCTCGCCTGTGAGCCCAGTTTTAGATTCCGATGCTTCACTTCAGGTTTACTGTATACCTTGAGCCTTCTTATTGACGATAAAGCACAGAAATTGCATCGGAATTAAATTCAAAAGGCACAGTGCCGACTTAAGTACAAGAGGAGTGACACTCTAACTTTCTATGATTTGTACCTCTCCTGTGAGTCCAGTTTTATATTCGGATGCTTCACTTCAGGTTTACTGTATACCTTGGACCTTCTTATTGACGATGAAGCACAGAAATTGATTCGTAATTATATTCAAAAGGCACAATGCCGACTTAAGTACAAGAGGACTGACACTCTAACTTTCTATGATTTGAACCTCTCCTGTGAGTCTAGATTTAGATTCCGATGCTTCACTTCAGGTATACTGTATCCCTTGGAACTTCTTATTGCCGATGAAACACAGAATTTGCATCCGAATTTAATACAAAAGGCACAATGGCGACCTAAGTACAAAAGGACTGACACTCTAACTTTCTGTGTTTTGAACCTCTCCTGTGAGTGCAGTTTTAGATTCCGATGCTTCACCTCAGGTTCACTGTATACCTTGGACCTTCATATTGACGAAGAAACACGGAAATTGCATCGGAATTAAATTCAAAAGCCACAATGCCGCCTTAAGTACAAGAGGACTGACACTCTAACTTTCAATGATTTGAACCTCCACAGTGAGTCCAGTTTTAGATTCCGATGCTTCACTTCAGGTTTACTGTATCCCTTGGACCTTCTTATTGACGATGAAACACAGAAATTGCATCCGAATCAAATACAAAAGGCACAATGCCGACTTAAGTACAAGAGGACTGACACTCTCACTTTCTATGATTTGAACTTCTCATGTGAGTCCAGTTTTAGATTCCGATGCTTCACTTCAGGTTTACTGTAAACCTAGGACCTTCTTATTGACGATGAAACACAGAATTTTCATCCGAATTAAATTCAAAAGGCACAATGCCGACTTAAGTAGAAGAGGACTGACACTCTAACTTTTTATGATTTGAACCTCTCCTGTGAGTCCAGGTTTAGATTCCGATGCTTCACTTCAGGTTTACTGTATCCCTTGGACCTTCTTCTTGACGAAGAAACACAGAAATTGCATCCGAATTTAATACAAAAGGCACAATGCCGACTTAAGTACAAGAGGACTGCCACTCTAACTTTCTACGAATTGAACCTCTCCTGTGAGTCAAGTTTTAGATTCCGAAGCTACACTTCAGCTATACTGTATCCCTTGGACCTTCGTATTGACGATGGAACACAGAAATTGCATCTGAAATTAATTCAAAAGGCACAATGCCGACTTAAGTACAAGAGGACTGACACTCTAACTTTCTTTGATTTGAAGCTCTCCTGTGAGTCCAGTTTTAGATTCCGATGCTTCACTTCAAGTTTACTGTATACCTTGGACCTTCTTATTGACGATGAAGCACAGAAATTGCATCGGAATTAAATTCATAAGGCACAGTGCCGACTTAAGTACAAGAGGAGTGACACTCTAACTTTCTATGATTTGAACCTCTCCTGTGAGTCCAGATTTAGATTCCGATGCTTCACTTCAGGTTTACTGTATCCCTTGGAACTTCTTATTGACGATGAAACACAGAAATTGCATCCGAATTTAATACAAAAGGCACAATGACGACTTAAGTACAAAAGGACTGACACTCTAACTTTCTGTGATTTGAACCTCCCCTGTGAGTGCAGTTTTAGATTCCGATGCTTCACCTCAGGCTCACTGTATACCTTGGTCCTTCATATTGACGATGAAACACAGAAATTGCATCGGAATTAAATTCAAAAGCCACAATGCCGACTTAAGTACAAGAGGACTGACACTCTCATGTTCTATGATTTGAACCTCCACTGTGAGTCCAGTTTTAGATTCCGATGCTTCACTTCAGGTTTACTGCATCCCTTGCACCTTCTTATTGACGATGAAACATAGAAATTGCATCCGAATTAAATACAAAAGGCACAATGCCGACTTAAGTACAAGAGGACTGACACTCTCACGTTCTATGATTTGAACGTCTCATGTGAGTCCAGTTTTAGATCCCGATGCTTCACTTCAGGTTTCCTATAAACCTAGGACCTTCTTATTGACGATGGAACACAGAAATTTCATCCGAATTAAGTTCAAAAGGCACAATGCCGACTTAAGTAGAAGAGGACTGACACTCTTACTTTTTATGATTTGAATCTCTCCTGTGAATCCAGTTTTAGATTCCGATGCTTCACATCAGGTTCACAGTATACCTTGGACCTTCTTATTGACGATGAAACACAGAAATTGCATCGGAATTAAATTCAAAAGTCACAATGCAGACTTAAGTACAAGAGGACTGACACTCTAACTTTCTATAATTTGAACCTCTCCTGTGAGTCCAGGTTTAGATTCCGATGCTTCACTTCAGGTTTACTGTATCCCTTGGACCTTCTTATTGACGAAGAAACACAGAAATTGCATCCGAATTTAATACAAAAGGCACAATGCCGACTTAAGTACAAGAGGACTGCCACTCTAACTTTCTACGAATTGAACCTCTCCTGTGAGTCAAGTTTTAGATTCCGAAGCATCACTTCAGGTATACTGTATCCCTTGGACCCTCGTATTGACGATGGAACACAGAAATTGCATCGGAAATTAATTCAAAAGGCACAATGCCGGCTTAAGTACAAGGGGACCGACACTCTAACATTCTATGATTTGGACCCCTCCTGTGAGTCCAGTTTTAGATTCCGATGCTTCACTTCAGGTTTACTGTATACCTTGGACCTTCTTATTGACGATGAAGCACAGATATTGCATCGGAATTAAGTTGAAAAGGCACAGTGCCGACTTAAGTACAAGAGGAGTGACACTCTAACTTTCTATGATTTGAACCTCTCCTGTGAGTCCAGTTTTAGATTCCGATGTTTCACAACAGGTTTACTGTATCCGTTGGACCTTCGTATTGACGATGAAACACGGAAATTGCATCCGAACTTAATACAAATGGCACAATGCCGACATAAGTACAAGATGACTGACACTCTCACTTTCTATGATTTGAACCTCTCCTGTGAGTCCAGTTTTAGATTCCGATGCTTCACTTCAGGTTTACTGTATCCCTTGGACCTTCTTATTGACGATAAAACACAGAAATTGCATCGGAATTAAATTCAATAGGCACAATGCCGACTTAAGTACAAGAGGACTGACACTCAAACTTTCTATGATTTGAATCTCTCCTGTGAGTCCAGTTTTAGATTCCGATGCTTCACTTAAGGTTTACTGTATCCCTTCGACATTCTTATTGGCGATGAAACACAGAAATTGCATCAGAATTAAATTCAAAAGGCACAATGCCGACTTAAGTACAAGAGGACTGACACTTTAACTTTCTATGATTTGTACCTCTCCTGTGAGTCCAGTTTTAGATTCCGATGCTTCACTTCAGGTTTCCTGAATACCTTGGAACTTCTTATTGACGATGAAACATAGAAATAGCATCCGAATTTAATACAAAAGGCACAATGACGACTTAAGTACAAAAGGACTGACACTCTAACTTTCTGTTATTTAAACCTCTCCTGTGAGTCCAGTTTTAGATTCCGATGCTTCACTTCAGGTTCACTGTATACCTTGGACCTTCATATCGACGATGAAACACAGAAATTGCATCGAAATTACATTCAAAAGCCACAATGCCGACTTAAGTAAAAGAGGACTGACACTCTAACTTTCTATGATTTGAACCGCTCCTGTGAGTCCAGTTTTCGATTCCGATGCTTCACTTCAGGTTTACTGTATACCTTGGACCTTCCTTTTGACAATGATGCACAGAAATTGCATCGGAATTAAATTCAAAAGGCACAATGCCGACTTAAGTACAAGAGGACTGACACTCTAACTTTCAATGATTTGAACCTCTCCTGTGAGTATACTTTTAGATTCCGATGCTTCACTTCAGGCTTACTGTATCCCTTGGACCTTCTTGTTGACGATGAAACAAAGAAATAGCATCTGAATTTAATACTAAAGGCAAAATGACTACTTAAGTACAAAAGGACTGACACACTAACTTTCTGTGATTTGAACCTCTCCTGTGAGGCCAGTTTTAGATTCCGATGCTTCACTTCAGGTCTACTGTATCCCTTGGACCTTCTTATTTACGATGAAGCACAGAAATTGCATCCGAATTTAATACAAAAGGCACAATGGTGACTTCAGTACAAGAGGACAGACACTCTAACTTTCTATTATTTGAACCTCTCCTGTGAGTCCAGTTTTAGATTCTGATGCTTCACTTCAGGTTTACTGTATCCCTTGGACCATCTTATTGACGATGAAACAAAGAAATAGCATCCGAATGTAATACAAAAGGCAAATACACGACTTAAGTGCAAAAGGACTGACACTCTAACGTTCGGTGATTTGGACCTCTCCTGTGAGGCCAGTTTTAGATTCCGATGCTTCACATCAGGTTCACTGTATACCTTGGACCTTCTTATTGACGATGAAACGCAGAAATTGCATCGGAATTAAATTGAAAAGGCACAGTGCCGACTTAAGTGCAAGAGGAGTGTCACTCTAACTTTCTATGAATGGAACCTCTCCTGTGAGTCCAGTTTTAGATTCCGATGTTTCACTACAGGTTTACTGTATCCGCTGGACCTTCTTATTGACGATGAAACACAGAAATTGCATCCGAATTTAATACAAAAGGCACAATGCCGACTTAAGTACAAGATGACTGACACTCTCACTTTCTATGATTTGAACCTCTCATGTGAGTCCAGTTTTAGATTCCGATGCTTCACTTCAGGTTTACTGTATACCTTGGACCTTCTTATTGACGATGAAGCACAGAAATTGCATCGGAATTAAAGTGAAAATGCACAGTGCCGACTTAAGTGCAAGAGGAGTGACACTCTAACTTTCTATGATTTGAACCTCTCCTGTGTGTCCAGTTTTAGATTCCGATGTTTCACTACAGGTTTACTGTATCCGTTGGACCTTCTTATTGACGATGAAACACAGAAATTGCATCCGAATTTAATACAAAAGGCACAATGCCGACTTAAGTACAAGATGACTGACACTCTCACTTCCTATGATTTGAACCTCTCCTGTGAGTCCAGTTTTAGATTCCGATGCTTCACTTCAGGTTTACTGTATCACTTGGACCTTCTTATTGACGATGAAACACAGAAATTGCATCGGAATTAAATTCAATATGCACAATGCCGACTTAAGTACAAGAGGACTGACACTCAAACTTTCTATGATTTGAATCTCTCCTGTGAGTCCAGTTTTAGATTCCGATGCTTCACTTAAGGTTTACTGTATCCCTTCGACATTCTTATTGGCGATGAAACACAGAAATTGCATCGGAATTAAATTCAAAAGGCACAATGCCGACTTAAGTACAAGAGGACTGACACTTTAACTTTCTATGTTTTGTACCTCTCCTGTGAGTCCAGTTTTAGATTCCGATGCTTCACTTCAGGTTTCCTGAATACCTTGGAACTTCTAATTGACGATGAAACATAGAAATAGCATCCGAATTTAATACAAAAGGCACAATGACGACTTAAGAACAAAAGGACTGACACTCTAACTTTCTGTTATTTAAACCTCTCCTGTGAGTCCAGTTTTAGATTCCGATGCTTCACTTTAGGTTCACTGTATACCTTGGACCTTCATATTGACGATGAAACACAGAAATTGCATCGGAATTAAATTCAAAAGTCACAATGCAGACTTAAGTACAAGAGGACTGACACTCTAACTTTCTATAATTTGAACCTCTCCTGTGAGTCCAGGTTTACATTCCGATGCTTCACTTCAGGTTTACTATATCCCTTGGACCTTCATATTGACGATGAAACACAGAAATTGCATCCGAATTTAATACAAATGGCACAATGCCGACTTCAGTACAAGAGGACTGCCACTCTAACTTTCTATGAATTGAACCTCTCCTGTGAGTCAAGTTTTAGGTTCCGAAGCTTCACTTCAGGTATACTTTGACCCTTGGACCTTCGTATTGACGATGGAACACAGAAATTGAATCGGAAAATAATTCAAAAGGCACAATGCCGACTTAAGTACAAGAGGACTGACACTCTAACTTTCTATGATTTGAAAAACTCCTGCGAGTCCTGTTTTAGATTCCGATGTTTCACTTCAGGTTTACTGTATACCTTGGACCTTCTTATTGACGATGAAGCACAGAAATTGCATCGGAATTAAATTAAAAAACACAGTGCCGACTTAAGTACAAGAGGAGTGACACTCTAACGTTCTATGATTTGAACCTCTCCTGTGAGTCCAGTTTTAGATTCCGATGTTTCACTACAGGTTTACTGTATCCGTTGGACCTTCTTATTGACGATGATACACAGAAATTGCATCCGAATTTAACACAAAAGTCACAATGCCGACTTAAGTACAAGAGGACTGACACTCTTACTTTCTATGATTTGAACCTCTCCTGTGAGTCCAGTTTTAGATTCCGATGTTTCACTTAAGGTTTACTGTATACCTTGGACCTTCGTATTGACGATGAAACACAGAAATTGCATCGGAATTAAATTCAAAAGGCACAATGCCGACTTAAGTACAAGAGGACTGACACTCAAACTTTCTATGATTTGAATCTCTCCTGTGAGTCCAGTTTTAGATTCCGATGCTTCACTTAAGGTTTACTGTATCCCTTCGACATTCTTATTGGCGATGAAACACAGAAATTGCATCAGAATTAAATTCAAAAGCCACAATGCCGACTTAAGTACAAGAGGACTGACACTTTAACTTTCTATGATTTGTACCTCTCCTGTGAGTCCAGTTTTAGATTCCGATGCTTCACTTCAGGTTTCCTGAATACCTTGGAACTTCTTATTGACGATGAAACATAGAAATAGCATCCGAATTTAATACAAAAGGCACAATGACGACTTAAGTACAAAAGGACTGACACTCTAACTTTCAATGATTTGAACCTCTCCTGTGAGTATACTTTTAGATTCCGATGCTTCACTTCAGGCCTACTGTATCCCTTGGACCTTCTTGTTGACGATGAAACAAAGAAATAGCATCTGAATTTAATACTAAAGGCAAAATGACTACTTAAGTACAAAGGGACTGACACACTAACTTTCTGTGATTTGAACCTCTCCTGTGAGGCCAGTTTTAGATTCCGATGCTTCACTTCAGGTCTACTGTATCCCTTGGACCTTCTAATTGACGATGAAGCACAGAAATTGCATCCGAATTTAATACAAAAGGCACAATGGTGACTTCAGTACAAGAGGACAGACACTCTAACTTTCTATTATTTGAACCTCTCCTGTGAGTCCAGTTTTAGATTCCGATGCTTCACTTCAGGTTTACTGTATCCCTTGGACCTTCTTATTGACGATGAAACAAAGAAATTGCATCCGAATGTAATACAAAAGGCAAATGGACGACTTAAGTGCAAAAGGACTGGCACTCTAACGTTCGGTGATTTGAACCTCTCCTGTGAGGCCAGTTTTAGATTCCGATGCTTCACATCAGGTTCGCTGTATACCTTGGACCTTCTTATTGACGATGAAACACAGAAATTGCATCGGAATTAAATTGAAAAGGCACAGTGCCGACTTAAGTGCAAGAGGAGTGACACTCTAACTTTCTGTGATTTGAACCTCTCCTGTGAGTCCAGTTTTAGATTCCGATGTTTCACTACAGGTTTACTGTATCCGTTGGACCTTCTTATTGACGATGAAACACAGAAATTGCATCCGAATTTAATACAAAAGGCACAATGCCGACTTAAGTACAAGATGACTGACACTCTCACTTTCTATGATTTGAACCTCTCCTGTGAGTCCAGTTTTAGATTCCGATGCTTCACTTCAGGTTTACTGTATACCTTGGACCTTCTTATTGACGATGAAGCACAGAAATTGCATCGGAATTAAAGTGAAAAGGCACAGTGCCGACTTAAGTGCAAGAGGAGTGACACTCTAACTTTCTATGATTTGAACCTCTCCTGTGAGTCCAGTTTTAGATTCCGATGTTTCACTACAGGTTTACTGTATCCGTTGGACCTTCTTATTGACGATGAAACACAGAAATTGCATCCGAATTTAATACAAAAGGCACAATGCCGACTTAAGTACAAGATGACTGACACTCTCACTTTCTATGATTTGAACCTCTCCTGTGAGTCCAGTTTTAGATTCCGATGCTTCACTTCAGGTTTACTGTATCCCTTGGACCTTCTTATTGACGATGAAACACAGAAATTGCATCGGAATTAAATTCAATAGGCACAATGCCGACTTAAGTACAAGAGGACTGACACTCAAACTTTCTATGATTTGAATCTCTCCTGTGAGTCCAGTTTTAGATTCCGATGCTTCACTTAAGGTTTACTGTATCCCTTCGACATTCTTATTGGCGATGAAACACAGAAATTGCATCGGAATTAAATTCAAAAGGCACAATGCCGACTTAAGTACAAGAGGACTGACACTTTAACTTTCTATGATTTGTACCTCTCCTGTGAGTCCAGTTTTAGATTCCGATGCTTCACTTCAGGTTTCCAGAATACCTTGGAACTTCTAATTGACGATGAAACATAGAAATAGCATCCGAATTTAATACAAAAGGCACAATGCCGACTTAAGTACAAGAGGACTGGCACTCTAACTTTCTATGATTTGAAAAACTCCTGCGAGTCCTGTTTTAGATTCCGATGTTTCACTTCAGGTTTACTGTATACCTTGGACCTTCTTATTGACGATGAAGCACAGAAATTGCATCGGAATTAAATTAAAAAACACAGTGCCGACTTAAGTACAAGAGGAGTGACACTCTAACGTTCTATGATTTGAACCTCTCCTGTGAGTCCAGTTTTAGATTCCGATGTTTCACTACAGGTTTACTGTATCCGTTGGACCTTCTTATTGACGATGAAACACAGAAATTGCATCCGAATTTAACACAAAAGTCACAATGCCGACTTAAGTACAAGAGGACTGACACTCTTACTTTCTATGATTTGAACCTCTCCTGTGAGTCCAGTTTTAGATTCCGATGTTTCACTTAAGGTTTACTGTATACCTTGGACCTTCGTATTGACGATGAAACACAGAAATTGCATCGGAATTAAATTCAAAAGGCACAATGCCGACTTAAGTACAAAAGGACTGACACTCTAACTTTCTGTTATTTAAACCTCTCCTGTGAGTCCAGTTTTAGATTCCGATGCTTCACTTTAGGTTCACTGTATGCCTTGGACCTTCATATTGACGATGAAACACAGAAATTGCATCGGAATTACATTCAAAAGCCACAATGCCGACTTAAGTAAAAGAGGACTGACACTCTAACTTTCTATGATTTGAACCGCTCCTGTGAGTCCAGTTTTCGATTCCGATGCTTCACTTCAGGTTTACTGTATACCTTGGACCTTCCTTTTGACAATGAAGCACAGAAATTGCTTCGGAATTAAATTCAAAAGGCACAATGCCGACTTAAGTACAAGAGGACTGACACTCTAACTTTCAATGATTTGAACCTCTCCTGTGAGTATACTTTTAGATTCCGATGCTTCACATCAGGCTTACTGTATCCCTTGGACCTTCTTGTTGACGATGAAACAAAGAAATAGCATCTGAATTTAATACAAAAGGCAAAACGACTACCTAAGTACAAAAGGACTGACACACTAACTTTCTGTGATTTGAACCTCTCCCGTGAGGCCAGTTTTAGATTCCGATGCTTCACTTCAGGTTCACTGTATACCTTGGACCTTCTTATTGACGATGAAGCACAGAAATTGCATCGGAATTAAATTAAAAAACACAGTGCCGAATTAAGTACAAGAGGAGTGACACTCTAACGTTCTATGATTTGAACCTCTCCTGTGAGTCCAGTTTTAGATTCCGATGTTTCACTACAGGTTTACTGTATCCGTTGGACCTTCTTATTGACGATGAAACACAGAAATTGCATCCGAATTTAACACAAAAGTCACAATGCCGACTTAAGTACAAGAGGACTGACACTCTTACTTTCTATGATTTGAACCTCTCCTGTGAGTCCAGTTTTAGATTCCGATGTTTCACTTAAGGTTTACTGTATACCTTGGACCTTCGTATTGACGATGAAACACAGAAATTGCATCGGAATTAAATTCAAAAGGCACAATGCCGACTTAAGTACAAGAAGACTGACACTCTAACTATCTATGATTTGAACCTCTCCTGTGAGTCCAGTTTTAGATTCGGATGCTTCACTTCCAGTTTACTGTATACCTTGGACCTTCTTATTGACGATGGAGCACAGTAATTGCTTCGGAATTTAATTCAAAAGGCACAATGCCGACTTAAGTAGCAGAGGACTGACACTCTAACTTTCTATGATTTGAACCTCTCCTGTGAGTCCAGTTTTAGATTCCGATGCTTCACTTCAGGTGTACTGTATACCTTGGCCCTTTTTATTGACGATGAAGTACAGAAATTGCATCGGAAATAAATTGAAAAGACACAGTGCCGACTTAAGTACAAGAGGAGTGACACTCTAACTTTCTATGATTTGAACCTCTCCTGTGAGTCCAGTTTTAGATTCCGATGTTTCACTACCGGTTTACTGTATACCTTGGACCTTCTTTTTGACGATGAAACACAGAAAATGCATCGGAATTAAATTCAAAAGGCACAATGCCGACTTAAGTAGCAGATGACTGACACTCTAACTTTCTATGATTTGAACCTCCACTGTGAGTCCAGTTTTAGATTCCGATGCTTCACTTCAGGTTTACTGTATCCCTTGGACCTTCTTATTGACGATGAAACACAGAAATTGCATCCGAATTAAATACAAAAGGCACATTGCCGACTTAAGTACAAGAGGACTGACACTCTCACTTTCTATGATTTGATCCCCTCATGTGAGTCCAGTTTTAGATTCCGATGCTTCACTTCAGGTTTCCTGTAAACCTTGGACCTTCTTATTGACGATTAAACACAGAAATTTCATCCGAATTAAATTCAAAAGGCACAATGCCGACTTAAGTAGAAGAGGACTGACACTCTTACTTTTTATGATTTGAACCTCTCCTGTGAGTCCAGTTTTTGATTCGGATAATTCACCTCAGGTGTACTGTATACCTTGGACCTTCTTATTGACGGTGAAGCACAGAAATTGCTTCGGAATTAAATTCAAAAGGCACAATGCCGACTTAAGTACAAGAGGACTGACACTCTAACTTTCAATGATTTGAACCTCTCCTGTGAGTACAGTTTTTGATTCCGATGCTTCACTTCAGGATTACTGTATCCCTTGGACCTTCTTATTGACGATGAAACAAAGAAATTGCATCCGAATTTAATACAAAAGGCAAAATGACGACTTAAGTACAAAATGACTGACACTCTAACTTCCTGTGATTTGAACCTCTCCTTTGGGGCCAGTTGTAGATTCCGATGCTTCACTTCAGGTTCACTGTATACCTTGGACCTTCTTATTGACGATGAAACACAGAAATTGCATCGGAATTAAATTAAAAAGGCACAGTGCCGACTTAAGTACAAGAGGACTGCCACTCTAACTTTCTATGAATTCTACCTCTCCTGTGAGTCAAGTTTTAGGTTCCGAAGCTTCACATCAGGTATACTTTGACCCTTGGACCTTCGTATTGACGATGGAACACAGAAATTGAATCGGAAATAAATTCAAAAGGCACAATGCCGACTTAAGTACAAGAGGACTGACACTCTAACTTTCTATGATTTGAAACCCTCCTGTGAGTCCAGTTTTAGATTCCGATGTTTCACTTCAGGTTTGCTGTATACCTTGGACCTTCTTATTGACGATGAAGCACAGAAATTGCATCGGAATTAAATTAAAAAGGCACAGTGCCGACTTAAGTACAAGAGGAGTGACACTCTAACATTCTATGATTTGAACCTCTCCTGTGAGTCCAGTTTTACATTCCGATGTTTCACTACAGGTTTACTGCATCCCTTCGACCTTCTTATTGACGATGAAACACAGAAATTGCATCCGAATTTAACACAAAAGTCACAATGCCGACTTAAGTACAAGAGGACTGACACTCTTACTTTCTATGATTTGAACCTCTCCTGTGAGTCCAGTTTTAGATTCCGATGCTTCACTTAAGGTTTACTGTATACCTTGGTCCTTCGTATTGACGATGAAACACAGAAATTGCATCGGAATTAAATTCAAAAGGCACAATGCCGACTTAAGTACAAGAAGACTGACACTCTAACTTTATATGATTTGAACCTCTCCTGTGAGTCCAGTTTTAGATTCGGATGCTTCACTTCCGGTTTACAGTATACCTTGGACCTTCTTATTGACGATGAAGCACAGTAATTGCTTCGGAATTTAATTCAAAAGGCACAATGCCGACTTAAGTAGCAGAGGACTGACACTCTAACTTTCTATGATTTGAACCTCTCCTGTAAGCCCAGTTTTAGATTCCGATGCTTCACTTCAGGTTTACTGTTTCCCTTGGACCTTCTCATTGACGATGAAACACAGAAATTGCATCCGAATTTAATACAAAAGGCACAATGACGACTTAAGTACAAATGGTCTGACACTCTAAATTTCTATGATTTGAATCTCTCCTGTGAGTCCAGTTTTAGATTCCGATGCTTCACTTCAGGCTTACTGCATCCCTTGGACCTTCTTATTGACGATGAAACACAGAAATTGCATCGGAATTAAATTCAAAAGTCACAATGCAGACTTAAGTACAAGAGGACTGACAATCTAACTTCCTATAATTTGAACCTCTCCTGTGAGTCCAGGTATAGATTCCGATGCTTCACTTCAGGTTTACTGTATCCCTTGGACCTTCTTATTGACGATGAAACACAGAAATTGCATCCGAATTTAATACAAAAGACACAATGCCGACTTAAGTACAAGAGGACTGCCACTCTAACTTTCTATGATTTGAACCCCTCCTGTGAGTCCAGTTTTAGATTCCGATGTTTCACTTCAGGTTTACTGTATACCTTGGACCTTCTAATTGACGATGAAGCACAGCAATTGCATCGGAATTAAATTGAAAAGGCACAGTGCCGACTTAAGTACAAGAGGAGTAACACTCTAACTTTCTATGATTCGAACCTCTCCTGTGAGTCCAGTTTTAGATTCCTAAGCTTCACTTCAGGTTTACTGTTTCCCTTGGACCTTCTTATTGACGATGAAACACAGAAATTGCATCCGAATTTAATACAAAAGGCACAATGACGACTTAAGTACAAAAGGACTGACACTCTAAAATTCTATGATTTGAATCTCTCCTGTGAGTCCAGTTTTAGATTCCGATGCTTCACTTCAGGCTTACTGTATACCTTGGACCTTCTTATTGACGGTGAAACACAGAAATTGCATCCGAATTTAATGCAAAAGGCACAATGCCGACTTAAGTACAAGAGGACTGCCACTCTACCTTTCTATAAATTGAACCTCTCCTGTGAGTCAAGTTTTAGATTCCGAAGCTTCACTTCAGGTATACTGTATCCCTTGGACCTTCGTATTGACGATGGAACACAGAAATTGCATCGGAAATTAATGCAAAACGCACAATGCCGACTTAAGTACAAGAGGACTGACACTCTAACTTTCTATGATTTGAACCTCTCCTGTGAGTCCAGTTTTAGATTCCGATGCTTCACTTCAGGTGTACTGTATACCTTGGCCCTTTTTATTGACGATGAAGTACAGAAATTGCATCGGAAATAAATTGAAAAGGCACAGTGCCGACTTAAGTACAAGAGGAGTGACACTCTAACTTTCTATGATTTGAACCTCTCCTGTGAGTCCAGTTTTAGATTCCGATGTTTCACTACAGGTTTACTGTATACCTTGGACCTTCTTTTTGACGATGAAACACAGAAAATGCATCGGAATTAAATTCAAAAGGCACAATGCCGACTTAAGTAGCAGATGACTGACACTCTAACTTTCTATGATTTGAACCTCCACTGTGAGTCCAGTTTTAGATTCCGATGCATCACTTCAGGTGTACTGTATCCCTTGGACCTTCTTATTGACGATGAACCACAGAAATTGCATCCGAATTAAATACAAAAGGCACATTGCCGACTTAAGTACAAGAGGACTGACACACTCACTTTCTATGATTTGATCCTCTCATGTGAGTCCAGTTTTAGATTCCGATGCTTCACTTCAGGTTTCCTGTAAACCTTGGACCTTCTTATTGACGATTAAACACCGAAATTTCATCCGAATTAAGCTCAAAAGGCACAATGCCGACTTAAGTAGAAGAGGACTGACACTCTTACTTTTTATGATTTGAACCTCTCCTGTGAGTCCAGTTTTAGATTCGGATAATTCACCTCAGGTGTACTGTATACCTTGGATCTTCTTATTGACGATGAAGCACAGAAATTGCTTCGGAATTAAATTCAAAAGGCACAATGCCGACTTAAGTACAAGAGGACTGACACTCTAACTTTCAATGATTTGAACCTCTCCTGTGAGTACAGTTTTTGATTCCGATGCTTCACTTCAGGATTACTGTATCCCTTGGACCATCTTATTGACGATGAAACAAAGAAATTGCATCCGAATTTAATACAAAAGGCAAAATGACGACTTAAGTACAAAAGGACTGACACTCTAACTTCCTGTGATTTGAACCTCTCCTTTGGGGCCAGTTGTAGATTCCGATGCTTCACTTCAGGTTCACTGTATACCTTGGACCTTCTTATTGACGATGAAACACAGAAATTGCATCGTAATTAAATTCAAAAGGCACAATGCCGACTTAAGTACAAGAGGACTGACACTCTAACTTTCTATGATTTGAACCTCTCCTGTGAGTCCAGTTTTAGATTCGGATGCTTCACTTCAGGTTTACTGTATCCCTTGGACCTTCTTATTGACAATGAAACACTGAAATTGCATCGGAATTAAATTCAAAAGGCACAATGCCGACATAAGTACAAGAGGACTGACACTCTAACTTTCTATGATTTGAACCTCTCCTGTGAGTACAGTTTTAGATTCCGATGCTTCACTTCAGGTTTACTGTATCCCAGGGACCTACTTATTGACGATGAAGCACAGAAATTGCAGCGGAAATAAATTCAAAAGGCACAATGGCGTCTTAACTACAAGAGAACTGACACTCTTAGATTCTATGATTTGAACCACTCCTGTGAGTCCAGTTTTAGATTCCGATGCATCACTTCAGGCTTACTGTATCCCTTGGACCTTCTTTTTGACGATGAAACACAGAAATTGCATCGGAATTAAATTTAAAAGTCACAATGCAGACTTAAGTACAAGAGGACTGACACTCTAACTTTCTATGATTTGAACCTCTCCTGTGAGTCCAGTTTAGATTCCGATGCTTCACTTCAGGTTTACTGCATCCCTTGGACCTTCTTATTGACGATGAAACACAGAAATTGCATCTGAATTTAATACATAATGCACAAAGCCGACTTAAGTACTAGAGGACTGCCACTTTAACTTTCTATGAATTGAACCTCTCCTGTGAGTCAAGTTTTAGATTCCGAAGCTTCACTTCTGGTATACTGTATCCCTTGGACCTTCGTATTGACGATGAAGCACAGAAATTGCATCGGAATTAAATTGAAAAGGCACAGTGCCGACTTAAGTACAAGAGGGGTGACACTCTAAATTTCTATGATTTGAACCTCTCCTGTGTGACCAGTTTTAGATTCCGATGTTTCACTACAGGTTTACTGTATCCGCTGGACTTTCTTATTGACGATGAAACACAGAAATTGCATCCGAATTTAATACAAAAGGTACAATGCCGACTTAAGTACAAGAGGACTGACACTCTCACTTTCTATGATTTGAACCTCTCCTGTGAGTCCAGTTTTAGATTCCGATGCTTCGCTTCAGGTTCACTGTATACCTTGGACCTTCTTATTGACGATAAAACACAGAAATTGCATTGGAATTAAATTCAAAAGGCACAATGCCGCCTTAAGTACAAGAGGACTTACACTTTAACTTTCTATGATTTGTACCTCTCCTGTGAGTCCAGTTTTAGATTCGGATACTTCACTTCAGGTTTACTGTATACCTTGGACCTTCTTATTGACGATGAAGCACAGAAATTGCTTCGGAATTTAATTCAAAAGGCACAATGCCGACTTAAGTACAAAATGACTGACACTCTAAATTTCTATGATTTAAATCTCTCCTGTGAGTCCAGATTTAGATTCCGATGCTTCACTTCAGGCTTATTGTATCCCTTGGACCTTCTTATTGACGATGAAGTACAGAAATTGCATCGGAATTAAATTCAAAAGTCACAATGCAGACTTAAGTACAAGAGGACTGACACTCTAACTTTCTATAATTTGAACCTCTACTGTGAGTCCAGGTTTAGATTCCGATGCTTCACTTCAGGTTTACTGTATCCCTTAAACCTTCTTATTGACGATGAAACACAGAAATAGCATCGGAATTAAATTCAAAAGGCACAATGCCGACTTAAGTACAAGAGGACAGACTCTCAAACTTTCTATGATTTGAATCTCTCCTGTGAGTCCAGTTTTAGATTCCGATGCTTCACTTAAGGTTTACTGTATCCCTTCGACATTCTTATTGGCGATGAAACACAGAAATTGCATCATAATTAAATTTAAAAGGCACAATGCCGACTGAAGTACAGGAAGACTGACACTCTACCTTTCTATGTTATGAACCTCTCCTGTGGGTCCAGTATTAGATTCCGATGCTTCACTTCAGGTTTACTGTATCCCTTGGACCTTCTTATTGACAATGAAACACTGAAATTGCATCGGAATTAAATTCAAAAGGCACAATGCCGACTTATGTACAAGAGGACTGACACTCTAACTTTCTATGATTTGAACCTCTCCTGTGAGTACAGTTTTAGATTCCGATGCTTCACTTCAGGTTTACTGTATCCCAGGGACCTTCTTATTGACGATGAATCACAGAAATTGCAGCGGAATTAAATTCAAAAGACACAATGCCGTCTTAACTACAAGAGAACTGACACTCTAAATTCTATGATTTGAACCACTCCTGTGAGTCCAGTTTTACATTCCGATGCTTCACTTCAGGCTTACTGTATCCCTTGGACCTTCTTTTTGACGATGAAACACAGAAATTGCATCGGAATTAAATTCAAAAGTGACAATGCAGACTTAAGTACATGAGGACTGACACTCTAACTTTCTATGATTTGAACCTCTCCTGTGAGTCCTGTTTTAGATTCCGATGCTTCACTTCAAGTTTACTGCATCCCTTGGACCTTCTTATTGACGATGAAACACAGAAATTGCATCCCAATTTAATACAAAAGGCACAAAGCCGACTTAAGTACAAGAGGACTGCCACTTTAACTTTCTATGAATTGAACCACTCCTGTGAGTCAAGTTTTAGATTCCGAAGCTTCACTTCAGGTATACTGTATCCCTTGGACCTTCGTATTGACGATGAAGCACAGAAATTGCATCGGAATTAAATTGAAAAGGCACAGTGCCGACTTAAGTACAAGAGGAGTGACACTCTAACTTTCTATGATTTGAACCTCTCCTGTGAGACCAATTTTAGATTCCGATGCTTCGCTTCAGGTTCACTGTATACCTTGGACCTTCTTATTGACGATAAAACACAGAAATTGCATTGGAATTAAATTGAAAAGGCACAATGCCGGCTTAAGTACAAGAGGACTGACACTTAAACTTTCTATAATTTGACCCTCTCCTGTGAGTCCAGTTTTAGATTCGGATGCTTCACTTCAGGTTTACTGTATACCTTGGACCTTCTTATTGACGATGAAGCACAGAAATTGCATCGGAATTAAATTGAAAAGGCACAGGGCCGGCATAAGTACAAGAAGACTGACACTCTAACTTTCTATGATTTGAACCTCTCCTGTGAGTTCAGTTTTAGATTCCGATGTTTCACTACAGGTTTACTGTATCCGTTGGACCTTCTTATTGACGATGAAACACAGAAAATGCATCCGAATTTAATACAAAAGGCACAATGCGGACTTAAGTACAAGAGGACTGACGCTCTCACTTTCTATCATTTGATCCTCTCCTGTGAGTCCAGTTTTAGATTCCGATGCTTCACTTCAGGTTTACTGTATCCCTTGGACCTTCTTATTGACGATGAAACACAGAAATTGCATCGGAATTAAATTCAAAAGGCACAATGCCGACTTAAGTACAAGAGGCCTGACACTCAAACTTTCTATGATTTGAATCTCTCCTGTGAGTCCAGTTTTAGATTCCGATGCTTCACTTAAGGTTTACTGTATCCCTTCGACATTCTTATTGGCGATGAAACACAGAAATTGCATCGGAATTAAATTCAAAAGGCACAATGCTGACTTAAGTACAGGAGGACTGACACTCTACCTTTCTGTGATGTGAACCTCTCCTGTGAGTCCAGTTTTAGATTCCGATGCTTCACATCAGGTTTACTGTATCCCTTGGACCTTATTATTGACAATGAAACACAGAAATTGCATCCGAATTTAATACAAAAGGCACAATGTCGACTTAAGTACAAAAGGACTAACACTCTAAATTTCTATGTTTTGAATCTCTCCTGTGAGTCCAGTTTTAGATTCCGATGCTTCACTTCAGGCTTACTGTATCCCTTGGACTTTCTTATTGACGATGAAACACAGAAATTGCATCGGAATTAAATTCAAAAGTCTCAATGCAAACTTAAGTACAAGATGACTGACACTCTAACTTTCTATAATTTGACCCTCTCCTGTGAGTCCAGGTTTGGATTCCGAGTCTTCACTTCAGGTTTACTGTATCCCTTCGACATTCTTATTGGCGATGAAACACAGAAATTGCATCGGAATTAAATTTAAAAAGCACAATGCCGACTTAAGTACAGGAAGACTGACACTCTACCTTTCTATGATTTGAACCTCTCCTGTGAGTCCAGTATTAGATTCCGATGCTTCACTTCAGGTTTACTGTATCCCTTGGACCTTCTTATTGACAATGATACACTGAAATTGCATCGGAATTAAATTCAAAAGGCACAATGCCGACTTATGTACAAGAGGACTGACACTCTCACTTTCCACGATTGGAACCTCTCCTGTGAGTCCAGTTTTGGATTCCGATGCTTCGCTTCAGTTTCACTGTATACCTTGGACCTTCTTATTGACGATGAAACACAGATATGGCATCCGAATTTAATACAAAAGGCACAATGCCGACTTAAGTACAAGAGGACTGACACTCTAACTTTCTATGAATTGAATCTCTCCTGTGAGTCAAGTTTTAGATTCCGAAGCTTCACTTCAGGTATACTCTATCCCTTGGTACTTCATATTGACGATGAAACACAGAAATTGCATCGGAATTAAATTGAAAAGGCACAGTGCCGGCTTAAGTACAAGAGGAGTGACACTCTAACTTTCTATGATTTGAACCTCTCCTGTGAGTCCAGTTTTAGATTCCGATGCTTCACTTTAGGTTTACTGTTACCCTAGGACCTTCTTATTGACGATGAAACACAGAAATTGCATCCGAATTTAATACAAAAGGCACAATGACGACTTAAGTACAAAAGGACTAACACTCTAAATTTCTATGTTTTGAATCTCTCCTGTGAGTCCAGTTTTAGATTCCGATGCTTCACTTCAGGCTTACTGTATTCCTTGGACTTTCTTATTGACGATGAAACACAGAAATTGCATCGGAATTAAATTCAAAAGTCTCAATGCAAACTTAAGTACAAGAGGACTGACACTCTAACTTTCTATAATTTGACCCTCTCCTGTGAGTCCAGGTTTGGATTCCGATGCTTCACTTCAGGTTTACTGTATCCCTTCGACATTCTTTTTGGCGATGAAACACAGAAATTGCATCGGAATTAAATTCAAAAGGCACAATGCCGACTTAAGTACAGGAGGACTGACTCTCTAACTTTCCATGACTTGAATCTCTCCTGTGAGTCCAGTTTTAGATTCCGATGCTTCACTTAAGGTTTACTGTATCACTTCGACATTCTTATTGGCGATGAAACACAGAAATTGCATCGGAATTAAATTTAAAAGGCACAATGCCGACTTAAGTACAGGAAGACTGACACTCTACCATTCTACGATTTTAACCTCTCCTGTGAGTCCAGTATTAGATTCCGATGATTCACTTCAGGTTTACTGTATCCCAGGGACCTTCTTATTGACGATGAAGCACAGAAATTGCAGCGGAATTAAATTCAAAAGACACAATGCCGTCTTAACTGCAAGAGAACTGACACTCTAAATTCTATGATTTGAACCACTCCTGTGAGTCCAGTTTTAGATTCCGATGCTTCACTTCAGGCTTACTGTATCCCTTGGACCTTCTTTTTGACGATGAAACACAGAAACTGCATCGGAATTAAATTCAAAAGTCACAATGCAGACTTAAGTACAAGAGGACTGACACTCTAACTTTCTATGATTTGAACCTCTCCTGTGAGTCCTGTTTTAGATTCCGATGCTTCACTTCAAGTTTACTGCATCCCTTGGACCTTCTTATTGACGATGAAACACAGAAATTGCATCCCAATTTAATACAAAAGGCACAAAGCCGACTTAAGTACAAGAGGACTGCCACTTTAACTTTCAATTAATTGAACCTCTCCTGTGAGTCAAGTTTTAGATTCCGAAGCTTCACTTCAGGTATACTGTATCCCTTGGACCTTCGTATTGACGATGAAGCACAGAAATTGCATCGGAATTAAATTGAAAAGGCACAGTGCCGACTTAAGTACAAGAGGAGTGAAACTCTAACTTTCTATGATTTGAACCTCTCCTGTGAGACCAGTTTTAGATTCCGATGTTTCACTACAGGTTTACTGTATCCGTTGGACTTTCTTATTGACGATGAAACACAGAAATTGCATCCGAATTTAATACAAAAGGCACAATGCCGACTTAAGTACAAGAGGACTGACACTCTCACTTTCTATGATTTGAAATTCTCCTGTGAGTCCAGTTTTAGATTCCGATGCTTCGCTTCAGGTTCACTGTATACCTTGGACCTTCTTATTGACGATAAAACACAGAATTTGCTTCGGAATTTAATTCAAAAGGCACAATGCCGACTTAAGTACAAGAGGACTGACAATCTAACTATCTATGAATTGAACCTCTCCTGTGAGTCACGTTTTAGATTCCGAAGCTTCACTTCAGGTATACTGTATCCCTTGGACCTTCGTATTGACGATGGAACACAGAAATTGCATCAGAAATTAATTCAAAAGGCACAATGCCGACTTAAGTACAAGAGGACTGACACTCTAACTTACTATGATTTGAACCCCTCCTGTGAGTTCAGTTTCAGATTCCGATGCTTCACTTCAGGTTTACTGTATACCTTGGACCTTCTTATTGACGATGAAGCACAGAAATTGCATCGGAATTAAATTGAAAAGGCACAGGGCCGGCTTAAGTACAAGAGGAGTGACACTCTAACTTTCTATGAGTTGAACCTCTCCAGTGAGTCCAGTTTTAGATTCCGATGTTTCACTACAGGTTTACTGTATCCGTTGGACCTTCTTATTGACGATGAAACACAGAAAATTCATCCGAATTTAATACAAAAGGCACAATGCCGACTTAAGTACAAGAGGACTGACGCTCTCACTTTCTATGATTTGATCCTCTCCTGTGAGTCCAGTTTTAGATTCCGATGCTTCACTTCAGGTTTACTGTATCCCTTGGACCTTCTTATTGACGATGAAACACAGAAATTGCATCGGAATTAAATTCAAAAGGCACAATGCCGACTTAAGTACAAGAGGCCTGACACTCAAACTTTCTATGATTTGAATCTCTCCTGTGAGTCTAGTTTTAGATTCCGATGCTTCACTTCAGGTTTACTGTATCCCTTGGACCTTCTTATTGACAATGAAACACTGAAATTGCATCGGAATTAAATTCAAAAGGCACAATGCCGACTTAAGTACAAGAGGACTGACACTCTAACTTTCTATGATTTGTACCTCTCCTGTGAGTACAGTTTTAGATTCCGAAGCTTCACTTCAGGTATACTGTATCCCTTGGACCTTCGTATTGACGATGAAGCACAGAAATTGCATCGGAATTAAATTGAAAAGGCACAGTGCCGACTTAAGTACAAGAGGAGTGACACTCTAACATTCTATGATTTGAACCTCTCCTGTGAGACCAGTTATAGATTCCGATGTTTCACTACAGGTTTACTGTATCCGTTGGACTTTCTTATTGACGATCAAACACAGAAATTGCAACCGAATTTAATACAAAAGGCACAATGCCGACTTAAGTACAAGAGGACTGACACTCTCACTTTCTATGATTTGAACCTCTCCAGTGAGTCCAGTTTTAGATTCCGATGCTTCGCTTTAGGTTCACTGTATACCTTGGACCTTCTTATTGACGATAAAACACAGAAATTGCATTGGAATTAAATTCAAAAGGCACAATGCTGGCTTAAGTACAAGAGGACTGACACTCTAACTTTCTATGATTTGTACCTCTCCTGTGAGTACAGTTTTAGATTCCGAAGCTTCACTTCAGGTATACTGTATCCCTTGGACCTTCGTATTGACGATGAAGCACAGATATTGCATCGGAATTAAATTGAAAAGGCACAGTGCCGACTTAAGTACAAGAGGAGTGACACTCTAACTTTCTATGATTTGAACCTCTCCTGTGAGACCAGTTTTAGATTCCGATGTTTCACTACAGGTTTACTGTATCCGTTGGACTTTCTTATTGACGATGAAACACAGAAATTGCATCCGAATTTAATACAAAAGGCACAATGACGACTTAAGTACAAATGGACTGACACTCTAAATTTCTATGATTTGAATTTCTCCTGTGAGTCCAGTTTTAGATTCCGATGTTCACTTCAGGCTTACTGTATCCCTTGGACCTTCTTATTGACGATGAAACACAGAAATTGCATCGGAATTAAATTAAAAGTCACAATGCAGACTTAAGTACAAGAGGACTGACACTCTAACTTTCTATAATTTGAACCTCTCCTGTGAGTCCAGGTTTAGATTCCGATGCTTCACTTCAGGTTTACTGTATCCCTTGGACCTTCTTATTGACGATGAAACACAGATATGGCATCCGAATTTAATACAAAAGGCACAATGCCGACTTAAGTACAAGAGGACTGACACTCTAACTTTCTATGAATTGAATCTCTCCTGTGAGTCAAGTTTTAGATTCCGAAGCTTCACTTCAGGTATACTCTATCCCTTGGTACTTCATATTGACGATGAAACACAGAAATTGCATCGGAATTAAATTGAAAAGGCACAGTGCCGGCTTAAGTACAAGAGGAGTGACACTCTAACTTTCTATGATTTGAACCTCTCCTGTGAGTCCAGTTTTAGATTCCGATGTTTCACTACAGGTTTACTGTATCCGTTGGACTTTCTTATTGACGATGAAACACAGAAAATGCATCCGAATTTAATACAAAAGGCACAATGCCGACTTAAGTACAAGAGGACTGACGCTCTCACTCTCTATGATTTGATCCTCTCCTGTGAGTCCCGTTTTAGATTCCGATGCTTCACTTCAGATTTACTGTATCCCTTGGACCTTCTTATTGACGATGAAACACAGAAATAGCATCGGAATTAAATTCAAAAGGCACAATGCCGACTTAAGTACAAGAGGACTGACACTCAAACTTTCTATGATTTGAATCTCTCCTGTGAGCCCAGTTTTAGATTCCGATGCTTCACTTAAGGTTTACTGTATCCCTTCGACATTCTTATTGGCGATGAAACACAGAAATTGCATCGGAATTAAATTCGAAAGGCACAATGCCGACTTAAGTACAGGAGGACTGACACTCTACCTTTCTATGATTTGAGCCTCTCCTGTGAGTCCAGTTTTAGATTCCGATGCTTCACTTCAGGTTTACTGTATCCCTAGGACCTTTTTATTGACAATGAAACACTGAAATTGCATCGGAATTAAATTCAAAAGGCACAATGCCGACTTAAGTAGCAGAGGACTGACACTCTAACTTTCTATGATTTGAACCTCTCCTGTGAGTACAGTTTTAGATTCCCATGCTTCACTTCAGGTTTACTGTATCCCAGGGACCTTCTTATTGACGATGAAGCACAGACATTGCAGCGGAATTAAATTCAAAAGGCACAATGCCGTCTTAACTACAAGGGAACTGACACTCTAAGATTCTATGATTTGAACCACTTCTGTGAGTCCAGTTTTAGATTCCGAAGCTTCACTTCAGGTATACTGTATCCCTTGGACCTTCGTATTGACGATGAAGCACAGAAATTGCATCGGAATTAAATTGAAAAGGCACAGTGCCGACTTAAGTACAAGAGGGGTGACACTCTAACTTTCTATGATTTAAACCTCTCCTGTGAGACCAGTTTTAGATTCCGATGATTCACTACAGGTTTACTGTATCCGTTGGACTTTCTTATTGACGATGAAACACAGAAATTGCATCCGAATTTAATACAAAAGGCACAATGCCGACTTAAGTACAAGAGGACTGACACTCTCACTTTCTATGATTGGAACCTCTCCTGTCTGTCCAGTTTTAGATTCGTATGCTTCACTTCAGGTTTACTGTATACCTTGGACCTTCTTATTGACGATGAAGCACAGAAATTGCTTCGGAATTTAATTCAAAAGGCACAATGCCGACTTAAGTAGCAGAGGACTGACACTCTAACTTTCTATGAATTGAATCTCTCCTGTGAGTCAAGTTTTAGATTCCGAAGCTTCACTTCAGGTATACTCTATCCCTTGGTACTTCATATTGACGATGAAACACAGAAATTGCATCGGAATTAAATTGAAAAGGCACAGTGCCGGCTTAAGTACAAGAGGAGTGACACTCTAACTTTCTATGATTTGAACCTCTCCTGTGAGTCCAGTTTTAGATTCCGATGCTTCACTTTAGGTTTACTGTTACCCTAGGACCTTCTTATTGACGATGAAACACAGAAATTGCATCCGAATTTAATACAAAAGGCACAATGACGACTTAAGTACAAAAGGACTAACACTCTAAATTTCTATGTTTTGAATCTCTCCTGTGAGTCCAGTTTTAGATTCCGATGCTTCACTTCAGGCTTACTGTATTCCTTGGACTTTCTTATTGACGATGAAACACAGAAATTGCATCGGAATTAAATTCAAAAGTCTCAATGCAAACTTAAGTACAAGAGGACTGACACTCTAACTTTCTATAATTTGACCCTCTCCTGTGAGTCCAGGTTTGGATTCCGATGCTTCACTTCAGGTTTACTGTATCCCTTCGACATTCTTTTTGGCGATGAAACACAGAAATTGCATCGGAATTAAATTCAAAAGGCACAATGCCGACTTAAGTACAGGAGGACTGACTCTCTAACTTTCCATGACTTGAATCTCTCCTGTGAGTCCAGTTTTAGATTCCGATGCTTCACTTAAGGTTTACTGTATCACTTCGACATTCTTATTGGCGATGAAACACAGAAATTGCATCGGAATTAAATTTAAAAGGCACAATGCCGACTTAAGTACAGGAAGACTGACACTCTACCATTCTACGATTTTAACCTCTCCTGTGAGTCCAGTATTAGATTCCGATGATTCACTTCAGGTTTACTGTATCCCAGGGACCTTCTTATTGACGATGAAGCACAGAAATTGCAGCGGAATTAAATTCAAAAGACACAATGCCGTCTTAACTGCAAGAGAACTGACACTCTAAATTCTATGATTTGAACCACTCCTGTGAGTCCAGTTTTAGATTCCGATGCTTCACTTCAGGCTTACTGTATCCCTTGGACCTTCTTTTTGACGATGAAACACAGAAACTGCATCGGAATTAAATTCAAAAGTCACAATGCAGACTTAAGTACAAGAGGACTGACACTCTAACTTTCTATGATTTGAACCTCTCCTGTGAGTCCTGTTTTAGATTCCGATGCTTCACTTCAAGTTTACTGCATCCCTTGGACCTTCTTATTGACGATGAAACACAGAAATTGCATCCCAATTTAATACAAAAGGCACAAAGCCGACTTAAGTACAAGAGGACTGCCACTTTAACTTTCAATTAATTGAACCTCTCCTGTGAGTCAAGTTTTAGATTCCGAAGCTTCACTTCAGGTATACTGTATCCCTTGGACCTTCGTATTGACGATGAAGCACAGAAATTACATCGGAATTAAATTGAAAAGGCACAGTGCCGACTTAAGTACAAGAGGAGTGAAACTCTAACTTTCTATGATTTGAACCTCTCCTGTGAGACCAGTTTTAGATTCCGATGTTTCACTACAGGTTTACTGTATCCGTTGGACTTTCTTATTGACGATGAAACACAGAAATTGCATCCGAATTTAATACAAAAGGCACAATGCCGACTTAAGTACAAGAGGACTGACACTCTCACTTTCTATGATTTGAAATTCTCCTGTGAGTCCAGTTTTAGATTCCGATGCTTCGCTTCAGGTTCACTGTATACCTTGGACCTTCTTATTGACGATAAAACACAGAATTTGCTTCGGAATTTAATTCAAAAGGCACAATGCCGACTTAAGTACAAGAGGACTGGCAATCTAACTATCTATGAATTGAACCTCTCCTGTGAGTCACGTTTTAGATTCCGAAGCTTCACTTCAGGTATACTGTATCCCTTGGACCTTCGTATTGACGATGGAACACAGAAATTGCATCAGAAATTAATTCAAAAGGCACAATGCCGACTTAAGTACAAGAGGACTGACACTCTAACTTACTATGATTTGAACCCCTCCTGTGAGTTCAGTTTCAGATTCCGATGCTTCACTTCAGGTTTACTGTATACCTTGGACCTTCTTATTGACGATGAAGCACAGAAATTGCATCGGAATTAAATTGAAAAGGCACAGGGCCGGCTTAAGTACAAGAGGAGTGACACTCTAACTTTCTATGAGTTGAACCTCTCCAGTGAGTCCAGTTTTAGATTCCGATGTTTCACTACAGGTTTACTGTATCCGTTGGACCTTCTTATTGACGATGAAACACAGAAAATTCATCCGAATTTAATACAAAAGGCACAATGCCGACTTAAGTACAAGAGGACTGACGCTCTCACTTTCTATGATTTGATCCTCTCCTGTGAGTCCAGTTTTAGATTCCGATGCTTCACTTCAGGTTTACTGTATCCCTTGGACCTTCTTATTGACGATGAAACACAGAAATTGCATCGGAATTAAATTCAAAAGGCACAATGCCGACTTAAGTACAAGAGGCCTGACACTCAAACTTTCTATGATTTGAATCTCTCCTGTGAGTCTAGTTTTAGATTCCGATGCTTCACTTCAGGTTTACTGTATCCCTTGGACCTTCTTATTGACAATGAAACACTGAAATTGCATCGGAATTAAATTCAAAAGGCACAATGCCGACTTAAGTACAAGAGGACTGACACTCTAACTTTCTATGATTTGTACCTCTCCTGTGAGTACAGTTTTAGATTCCGAAGCTTCACTTCAGGTATACTGTATCCCTTGGACCTTCGTATTGACGATGAAGCACAGAAATTGCATCGGAATTAAATTGAAAAGGCACAGTGCCGACTTAAGTACAAGAGGAGTGACACTCTAACATTCTATGATTTGAACCTCTCCTGTGAGACCAGTTATAGATTCCGATGTTTCACTACAGGTTTACTGTATCCGTTGGACTTTCTTATTGACGATGAAACACAGAAATTGCAACCGAATTTAATACAAAAGGCACAATGCCGACTTAAGTACAAGAGGACTGACACTCTCACTTTCTATGATTTGAACCTCTCCAGTGAGTCCAGTTTTAGATTCCGATGCTTCGCTTTAGGTTCACTGTATACCTTGGACCTTCTTATTGACGATAAAACACAGAAATTGCATTGGAATTAAATTCAAAAGGCACAATGCTGGCTTAAGTACAAGAGGACTGACACTCTAACTTTCTATGATTTGTACCTCTCCTGTGAGTACAGTTTTAGATTCCGAAGCTTCACTTCAGGTATACTGTATCCCTTGGACCTTCGTATTGACGATGAAGCACAGATATTGCATCGGAATTAAATTGAAAAGGCACAGTGCCGACTTAAGTACAAGAGGAGTGACACTCTAACTTTCTATGATTTGAACCTCTCCTGTGAGACCAGTTTTAGATTCCGATGTTTCACTACAGGTTTACTGTATCCGTTGGACTTTCTTATTGACGATGAAACACAGAAATTGCATCCGAATTTAATACAAAAGGCACAATGACGACTTAAGTACAAACGGACTGACACTCTAAATTTCTATGATTTGAATTTCTCCTGTGAGTCCAGTTTTAGATTCCGATGTTCACTTCAGGCTTACTGTATCCCTTGGACCTTCTTATTGACGATGAAACACAGAAATTGCATCGGAATTAAATTAAAAGTCACAATGCAGACTTAAGTACAAGAGGACTGACACTCTAACTTTCTATAATTTGAACCTCTCCTGTGAGTCCAGGTTTAGATTCCGATGCTTCACTTCAGGTTTACTGTATCCCTTGGACCTTCTTATTGACGATGAAACACAGATATGGCATCCGAATTTAATACAAAAGGCACAATGCCGACTTAAGTACAAGAGGACTGACACTCTAACTTTCTATGAATTGAATCTCTCCTGTGAGTCAAGTTTTAGATTCCGAAGCTTCACTTCAGGTATACTCTATCCCTTGGTACTTCATATTGACGATGAAACACAGAAATTGCATCGGAATTAAATTGAAAAGGCACAGTGCCGGCTTAAGTACAAGAGGAGTGACACTCTAACTTTCTATGATTTGAACCTCTCCTGTGAGTCCAGTTTTAGATTCCGATGTTTCACTACAGGTTTACTGTATCCGTTGGACTTTCTTATTGACGATGAAACACAGAAAATGCATCCGAATTTAATACAAAAGGCACAATGCCGACTTAAGTACAAGAGGACTGACGCTCTCACTCTCTATGATTTGATCCTCTCCTGTGAGTCCCGTTTTAGATTCCGATGCTTCACTTCAGATTTACTGTATCCCTTGGACCTTCTTATTGACGATGAAACACAGAAATAGCATCGGAATTAAATTCAAAAGGCACAATGCCGACTTAAGTACAAGAGGACTGACACTCAAACTTTCTATGATTTGAATCTCTCCTGTGAGCCCAGTTTTAGATTCCGATGCTTCACTTAAGGTTTACTGTATCCCTTCGACATTCTTATTGGCGATGAAACACAGAAATTGCATCGGAATTAAATTCGAAAGGCACAATGCCGACTTAAGTACAGGAGGACTGACACTCTACCTTTCTATGATTTGAGCCTCTCCTGTGAGTCCAGTTTTAGATTCCGATGCTTCACTTCAGGTTTACTGTATCCCTAGGACCTTTTTATTGACAATGAAACACTGAAATTGCATCGGAATTAAATTCAAAAGGCACAATGCCGACTTAAGTAGCAGAGGACTGACACTCTAACTTTCTATGATTTGAACCTCTCCTGTGAGTACAGTTTTAGATTCCCATGCTTCACTTCAGGTTTACTGTATCCCAGGGACCTTCTTATTGACGATGAAGCACAGACATTGCAGCGGAATTAAATTCAAAAGGCACAATGCCGTCTTAACTACAAGGGAACTGACACTCTAAGATTCTATGATTTGAACCACTTCTGTGAGTCCAGTTTTAGATTCCGAAGCTTCACTTCAGGTATACTGTATCCCTTGGACCTTCGTATTGACGATGAAGCACAGAAATTGCATCGGAATTAAATTGAAAAGGCACAGTGCCGACTTAAGTACAAGAGGGGTGACACTCTAACTTTCTATGATTTAAACCTCTCCTGTGAGACCAGTTTTAGATTCCGATGATTCACTACAGGTTTACTGTATCCGTTGGACTTTCTTATTGACGATGAAACACAGAAATTGCATCCGAATTTAATACAAAAGGCACAATGCCGACTTAAGTACAAGAGGACTGACACTCTCACTTTCTATGATTGGAACCTCTCCTGTCTGTCCAGTTTTAGATTCGTATGCTTCACTTCAGGTTTACTGTATACCTTGGACCTTCTTATTGACGATGAAGCACAGAAATTGCTTCGGAATTTAATTCAAAAGGCACAATGCCGACTTAAGTAGCAGAGGACTGACACTCTAACTTTCTATGATTTGAACCTCTCCTGTGAGTCCAGTTTTAGATTCCGATGTTTCACTTTAGGTTTACTGTTACCCTAGGACCTTCTTATTGACGATGAAACACAGGAATTGCATCCGAATTTAATACAAAAGGCACAATGACGACTTAAGTACAAAAGGACTAACACTCTAAATTTCTATGATTTGAATCTCTCCTGTGAGTCCAGTTTTAGATTCCGATGCTTCACTTCAGGCTTACTGTATCCCTTGGACTTTCTTATTGACGATGAAACACAGAAATTGCATCGGAATTAAATTCAAAAGTCTCAATGCAAACTTAAGTACAAGAGGACTGACACTCTAACTTTCTATAATTTGACCTTCTCCTGTGAGTCCAGGTTTGGATTCCGATGCTTCACTTCAGGTTTACTGAATCCCTTCGACATTCTTATTGGCGATGAAACACAGAAATTGCATCGGAATTAAATTCAAAAGGCACAATGCCGACTTAAGTACAAGAGGACTGACACTCTAACTTTCTATGATTTGAACCTCTCCTGTGTGTCCAGTTTTAGATTCCGATGCTTCACTTCAGATTTACTGTTTACCTTGGACCTTCTTATTGACGATGAAGCACAGAAATTGCATCGGAATTAAATTGATAAGGCACAGTGCCGACTTAAGTACAAGAGGACTGACACTCTAACTTTCTATGATTTGAACCTCTCCTGTGAGTCCAGTTTTAGATTCCGATGCTTCACTTCAGGTTTACTGTATCCCTTGGAACTTCTTATTGACGATGAAACACAGAAATTGCATCCGAATTTAATACAAAAGGCACAATGACGACTTAAGTACAAAGGGACTGACACTCTAACTCTCTGTGATTTGAACCTCTCCTATGAGTCCAGTTTTAGATTCCGATGCAATACTTCAGGTTCACTGTATACCTCGGACTTCATATTGATGGTGAAACACAGAAATTGCATCCGAATTTAATACAAAAGGCACAATGCTGACTTAAGTACAAGAGGACTGACACAATCTCTTTCTATTATTTGAACCTCTCCTATGAGTCCATTTTTAGATTCCGATGCTTCACTTCAGATCTACTGTATACCTTGGACCGTCTTATTGACAATGAAGCACAGAAATTACTTCGGTATTATATTCAAAAGGCACAATGCCGACTTAAGTAGCAGAGGACTGACACTCTAACTTTCTATGATTTGAACCTCCAATGTGAGTCCAGTTTTAGATTCTGATGCTTCACTTCAGGTTTACTGTATCCCTTGGACCTTCTTATTGACGATGAAACACAGAAATTGCATCCGAATTAAATACAAAAGGCACAATGCCGACTTATGTACAAGAGGACTGACACTCTCACTTTCTATGATTTGAACCTCTCCTGTGAGTACAGTTTTAGATTCCGATGCTTCACTTCAGGTTTACTGTATCCCAGGGACCTTCTTATTGACGATGAAGCACAGAAATTGCATCGGAATTAAATTCAAAAGGCACAATGCCGTCTTAACTACAAGAGGACTGACACTTTAACATTCTATGATTTGAACCTCTCCTGTGAGTCCAGTTTTACATTCTGATGCTTCACTTCAGGCTTACTGTATCCCTTGGACCTTCTTATTGACGATGAAACACAGAAATTGCATCGGAATTAAATTCAAAAGTCACAATGCAGACTTAAGTACAAGAGGACTGACATTCTAACATTCTATGATTTGAACCTCTCCTGTGAGTCCAGTTTTTGATTCCGATTCTTCACTTCAGGTTTACTGTATACCTCGGACCTTCTTATTGACGATGAAGCACAGGAATTGCATCGGAATTAAATTGAAAAGGCACAGTGCCGACTTAAGTACAAGAGGAGTGACACTCTAACTTTCTGTGATTTTAATCTCTCATGTGAGTCCAGTTTTAGATTCCGATGCATCACTTCAGGTTCACTCTACACCTCGGACCTTCATATTGACGATGAAACACAGAATTTGCATCGGAATTAAATTCAAAAGCCACAATGCCGACTTAAGTACAAGAGGACTGACACTCTAACTTTCTATGATTTGAACCACTCCTGTGAGTCCAGTTTTAGCTTCTGATGCTTCACTTCAGGTTTACTGTATACCTTGGACCTTCTTATTGACAATGAAGCACAGAAATTGCTTCGGAATTAAATTCAAAAGGCACAATGCAGACTTAAGTAGCAGAGGACTGAGACTCTAACTTACTATGATTTGTAACTCCACTGTGAGTCCAGTTCTAGATTCCGATGCTTCACTTCAGGTTTACTGTATCCCTTGGACCTTCTTATTGACGATGAAACACAGAAATTGCATCCGAATTAAATCCAAAAGGCACAATGCCGACTTAAGTACAAGAGGACTGACACTCTCACTTTCTATGATTTGAACCTCTCATGTGAGTCGAGTTTTAGATTCCGATGCTTCACTTCAGGTTTCCTGTAAACCTTGGACCTTCTTATTGACGATGAAACACAGAACTTTCATCCCAATTAAATTCAAAAGGCACAATGCCGACTTAAGTAGAAGAGGACTGACACTCTAACTTTCTATGATTTGAACCTCTCCTGTGAATCCAGTTTTAGATTCGTATGCCTCACTTCAGGTGTACTGTATACCTTGGACCTCCTTATCGACGATGAAGCACAGAAATTGCTTCGGAATTAAATTCAAAAGGCACAATGCCGACTTAAGTACAAGTGGACTGACAGTCTAACTTTCTATGATTTGAACCTCCCCTGTGAGTCCACTTTTAGATTCCGATGCTTCACTTCAGGTTTACTGTTTCCCTTGGACCTTCTTATTGACGATGAAACACAGAAATTGCGTCCGAATTTAATACAAAAGGCACAATGACGACTTAAGAACAAAAGGGCTGACACTCTATCTTTCTATGATTTGAATCTCTCCTGTGAGTCCAGTTTTAGATTCCGATGCTTCACTTCAGGATTACTGTATCCCTTGGGCCTTCTTATTGACGATGAAACACAGAAATTGCCTCCGAATTTAATACAAAAGGCACAATGCCGACATAAGTACAAGAGGACAGCCACTCTGACTTTCTATGTATTGAACCTCTCCTGTGAGTCAAGTTTTAGATTCCGAAGCTTCACTTCAGGTATACTCTATCCCTTGGACCTTCGTATTGACGATGGAACACAGAAATTGAATCGGAAATTAATTCAAAAGGCACAATGCCGACTTAAGTACAAGAGGACTGACACTCTAACTTTCTATGATTTGAACCTCTCCTGTGTGTCCAGTTTTAGATTCCGATGCTTCACTTCAGGTTTACTGTTTACCTTGGACCTTCTGATTGACGATGAAGCACAGACATTGGATCGGAATTAAATTGATAAGGCACAGTGCCGACTTAAGTACAAGAGGAGTGACACTCTAATTTTCTATGATTTGAACCTCTAGTGTGAGTCCAGTTTTAGATTCTGATGTTTCAGTACAGGTTTACTGTATCCGTTGGACCTTCTTATTGACGATGAAACACAGATATTGCATCCGAATTTAATACAAAAGGCACAATGCCGACTTAAGTACAAGAGGACTGACACAATCACTTTCCATTATTTGAACCTCTCCTATGAGTCCAGTTTTAGATTCCGATGCTTCACTTCAGATCTACTGTATACCTTGGACCGTCTTATTGACAATGAAGCACAGAAATTACTTCGGTATTAAATTCAGAAGGCACAATGCCGACTTAAGTAGCAGAGGACTGAAACTCTAACTTTCTATGATTTGAACCTCCACTGTGAGTCCAGTTTTAGATTCTGATCCTACACTTCAGGTTTACTGTATCCCTTGGACCTTCTTATTGACGATGAAACACAGAAATTGCATCCGAATTAAATACAAAAGGCACAATGCCGACTTATGTACAAGAGGACTGACACTCTCACTTTCTATGATTTGAACCTCTCCTGTGAGTACAGTTTTAGATTCCGATGCTTCACTTCAGGTTTACTGTATCCCAGGGACCTTCTTATTGGCGATGAAGCACAGAAATTGTATCGGAATTAAATTCAAAAGGCACAATGCCGTCTTAACTATAAGAGGACTGACACTTTAACATTCTATGATTTGAACCTCTCCTGTGAGTCCAGTTTTACATTCTGATGCTTCACTTCAGGCTTACTGTATCCCTTGGACCTTCTTATTGACGATGAAACACAGAAATTGCATCGGAATTAAATTCAAAAGTCACAATGCAGACTTAAGTACAAGAGGACTGACACTCTAAAATTCTATGATTTGAACCTCTCCCGTGAGTCCAGGTTTAGATTCCGATGCTTCACTTCAGGTTTGCTGTATCCCTTGGACCTTCTTATTGACGATGAAACACAGAAATTGCATCCGAATTTAATACAAAAGGCACAATGCCGACTTAAGCACAAGAGGACTGCCACTCTGACTTTCTATAAATTGAACCTCTCCTGTGAGTCAAGTTTTAGATTCCGAAGCTTCACTTCAGGTATACTGTATCCCTTGGACCTTCGTATTGACGATGGAACACAGAAATTGCATCGGAAATTAATTCAAAAGGCACAATGCCGACTTAAGTACAAGAGAACTGACACTCTAACTTTCTATGATTTGAACCTCTCCTGTGAGTCCAGTTTTAGATTCCGATGCTTCACTTCAGGTTTACTGTATACCTCGGACCTTCTTATTGACGATGAAGCACAGGAATTGCATCGGAATTAAATTGAAAAGTTACAGTGCCGACTTAAGTACAAGAGGAGTGACACTCTAACTTTCTGTGATTTGAATCTCTCCTGTGAGTCCAGTTTTAGATTCCGATGCATCACTTCAGGTTCACTCTATACCTCGGACCTTCATATTGACGATGAAACACAGAAATTGCATCGGAATTAAATTCAAAAGCCACAATGCCGACTTAAGTACAAGAGGACTGACACTCTAACTTTCTATGATTTGAACCACTCCTGTGAGTCCAGTTTTAGATTCTGATGCTTCACTTCAGGTTTACTGTATACCTTGGACCTTCTTATTGACAATGAAGCACAGAAATTGCTTCGGAATTAAATTCAAAAGGCACAATGCAGACTTAAGTAGCAGAGGACTGAGACTCTAACATTCTATGATTTGAAACTCCACTGTGAGTCCAGTTCTAGATTCCGATGCTTCACTTCAGGTTTACTGTATCCCTTGGACCTTCTTATTGACGATGAAACACAGAAATTGCATCCGAATTAAATACAAAAGGCACAATGCCGACTTAAGTACAAGAGGACTGACACTCTCACTTTCTATGATTTGAACCTCTCATGTGAGTCCAGTTTTAGATTCCGATGCTTCACTTCAGGTTTCCTGTAAACCTTGGACCTTCTTATTGACGATGAAACACTGAAATTCCATCCGAATTAAATTCAAAAGGCACAATGCCGACTTAAGTAGAAGAGGACTGACACTCTAACTTTCTATGATTTGAACCTCTCCTGTGAATCCAGTTTTAGATTCGGATGCTTCACTTCAGGCTTACTGTATACCTTGGACCTTCTTATTGACGATGAAGCACAGAAATTGCTTCGGAATTAAATTCAAAAGGCACAATGCCGACTTAAGTACAAGTGGACTGACAGTCTAACTTTCTATGATTTGAACCCCTCCTGTGAGTCCACTTTTAGATTCCGATGCTTCACTTCACGTTTACTGTATCCCAGGGATCTTCTGATTGACGATGAAGCACAGAAATTGCATCGGAATTAAATTCAAAAGGCACTATGCCGTCTTAACTACAAGAGGACTGACAATCTAACATTCTTTGATTTGAACCTCTCCTGGGAGTCCAGTTTTAGATTCCGATGCTGCACTTCAGTCTTACTGTATCCCTTGGAAATTCTTATTGACGATGAAACACAGAAGTTGCAACGGAATTGAATTCAAAAGTCACAATGCAGACTTAAGTACAAGAGGACTGACACTCTAACATTCTATGATTTGAGCCTCTCCTGTGAGTCCAGGTTTAGATTCCGATGCTTCACTTCAGGTTTACTGTATCCCTTGGGCCTTCTTATTGACGATGAAACACAGAAATTGCCTCCGAATTTAATACAAAAGGCACAATGCCGACATAAGTACAAGAGGACCGCCACTCTGACTTTCTATGTATTGAACCTCTCCTGTGAGTCAAGTTTTAGATTCCTAAGCTTCACTTCAGGTATACTCTATCCCTTGGACCTTCGTATTGACGATGGAACACAGAAATTGCATCGGAAATTAATTCAAAAGGCACAATGCCGACTTAAGTACAAGAGGACTGACACTCTAACTTTCTATGATTTGAACCTCTCCTGTGTGTCCAGTTTTAGATTCCGATGCTTCACTTCAGGTTTACTGTTTACCTTGGACCTTCTTATTGACGATGAAGCACAGAAATTGCATCGGAATTAAATTGATAGGGCACAGTGCCGACTTAAGTACAAGAGGAGTGACACTCTAATTTTCTATGATTTGAACCTCTAGTGTGAGTCCAGTTTTAGATTCCGATGTTTCACTACAGGTTTACTGTATCCGTTGGACCTTCTTATTGACGATGAAACACAGAAATTGCATCTGAATTTAATACAAAAGGCACAATGCCGACTTAAGTACAAGAGGACTGACACACTAACTTTCTATGATTTGAACCTCTCCTGTGAGTCCAGTTTTAGATTCCGATGCTTCACTTCAGATTTACTGTATCCCTTGGAACTTCTTATTGACGATGATACACAGAAATTGCATCCGAATTTAATACAAAAGGCACAATGACGACTTAAGTACAAAGGGACTGACACTCTAACTCTCTGTGATTTGAACCTCTCCTGTGAGTCCAGTTTTAGATTCCGATGCATCACTTCAGGTTCACTGTATACCTCGGACTTCATATTGACGATGAAACACAGAAATTGCATCCGAATTTAATACAAAAGGCACAATGCCGACTTAAGTACAAGAGGACTGACACAATCAGTTTCTATTATTTGAACCTCTCCAATGAGTCCAGTTTTAGATTCCGATGCTTCACTTCAGATCTACTGTATACCTTGGACCGTCTTATTGACAATGAAGCACAGAAATTACTTCGGTATTAAATTCAAAAGGCACAATGCCGACTTAAGTAGCAGAGGACTGACACTCTAACATTCTATGATTTGAACCTCCACTGTGAGTCCAGTTTTAGATTCCGATGCTTCACTTCAGGTTTACTGTATCCCTTGGACCTTCTTATTGACGATGAAACACAGAAATTGCATCCGAATTAAATACAAAAGGCACAATGCCGACTTATGTACAAGAGGACTGACACTCTCACTTTCTATGATTTGAACCTCTCCTGTGAGTACAGTTTTAGATTCCGATGCTTCACTTCAGGTTTACTGTATCCCAGGGACCTTCTTATTGACGATGAAGCACAGATATTGCATCGGAATTAAATTCAAAAGGCACAATGCCGTCTTAACTACAAGAGGACTGACACTCTAACATTCTATGATTTGAACCTCTCCTGTGAGTCCAGGTTTTGATTCCGATGCTTCACTTCAGGTTTGCTGTATCCCTTGGACCTTCTTATTGACGATGAAACACACAAATTGCATCCGAATTTAATACAAAAGGCACAATGCCGACTTAAGTACAAGAGGACTGCCACTCTGAGTTTCTATGAATTGAACCTCTCCTGTGAGTCAAGTTTTAGATTCCGAAGCTTCACTTCAGGTATACTGTATCCCTTGGACCTTCGTATTGACGATGGAACACAGTAATTGCATCGGAAATTAATTCAAAAGGCACAATGCCGACATAAGTACAAGAGAACTGACACTCTAACTTTCTATGATTTGAACCTCTCCTGTGAGTCCAGTTTTAGATTCCGATGCTTCACTTCAGGTTTACTGTATACCTCGGACCTTCTTATTGACGATGAAGCACAGGAATTGCATCGGAATTAAATTGAAAAGGCACAGTGCCGACTTAAGTACAAGAGGAGTGACTCTCTAACTTTCTATGATTTGAACCTCTAGTGTGAGTCCAGTTTTAGATTCCGATGTTTCACTACAGGTTTACTGTATCCGTTGGACCTTCTTATTGACGATGAAACACAGAAATTGCATCTGAAATTAATACAAAAGGCACAATGCCGACTTAAGTACAAGAGGACTGACACTCTAACTTTCTTTGATTTGAACCTCTCCTGTGAGTCCAGTTTTAGATTCCGATGCTTCACTTCAGGTTTACTGTATCACTTGGAACTTCTTATTGACGATGAAACACAGAAATTGCATCCGAATTTAATACAAAAGGCACAATGACGACTTAAGTACAAAAGGACTGACACTCTAACTTTCTGTGATTTGAATCGCTCCTGTGAGTCCAGTTTTAGTTTCCGATGCATCACTTCAGGTTCACTGTATACCTCGGACCTTCATATTGACGATGAAACACAGAAATTGCATCGGAATTAAGTTCAAAAGCCACAATGCCGACTTAAGTACAAGAGGACTGACACTCTAACTTTCTATGATTTGAACCGCTCCTGTGAGTCCAGTTTTAGATTCTGATGCTTCACTTCAGGTTTACTGTATACCTTGGACCTTCTTATTGACAATGAAGCACAGAAATTGCTTCGGAATGAAATTCAAAAGGCACAATGCAGACTTAAGTAGCATAGGACTGAGACTCTAACTTTCTATGATTTGAAACTCCACTGTGAGTCCAGTTCTAGATTCCGATGCTTCACTTCAGGTTTACTGTATCCCTTGGACCTTCTTATTGACGATGAAACACAGAAATTGCATCCGAATTAAATACAAAAGGCACAATGCCGACTTAAGTACAAGAGGACTGACACTCTCACTTTCTATGATTTGAACCTCTCATGTGAGTCCAGTTTTAGATTCCGATGCTTCACTTCAGGTTTCCTGTAAACCTTGGACCTTCTTATTGACGATGAAACACTGAAATTTCATCCGAATTAAATTGAAAAGGCACAATGCCGACTTAAGTAGAAGAGGACTGACACTCTAACTTTCTATGATTTGAACCTCCACTGTGAGTCCAGTTTTAGATTCCGATGCTTCACTTCAGGTTTCCTGAATACCTTCGCCCTTCTTATTGACGATGAAACACAGAAATTTCATCCGAATTAATTTCAAAAGGCACAATGCCGACTTAAGTACAAGAGGACTGACACTCTCACTTTCTATGAATTCAACCTCTCCTGTGAGTCCAGTTTTAGATTCCGATGCTTCACTTCAGGTTTCCTGTCTCCCTTGGACCATCTTATTGACGATGAAACACAGAAATTGCATCCGAATTTAATACAAAAGGCACAATGCCGACTTAAGTACAAGAGGACTAACACAATCACTTTTTATGATTTGAACCTCTCCTGTGAGTCCAGTTTTAGATTCCGATGCTTCACTTCACATCTACTGTATACCTTGGACCGTCTTATTGACAATGAAGCACAGAAATTACTTCGGTATTAAATTCAAAAGGCACAATGCCGACTAAAGTAGCAGAGGACTGACACTCTAACTTTCCATGATTTGAACCTCCACTGTGAGTCCAGTTTTAGATTCCGATGCTTCACTTCAGGTTTACTGTATCCCTTGGACCTTCTTATTGATGATGAAACACAGAAATTGCATCCGAATTAAATACAAAAGGCACAATGCCGACTTAAGTACAAGAGGACTGACACTCTCACTTTCTATGATTTGAACCTCTCATGTGAGTCCAGTTTTAGATTCCCATGCTTCACTTCAGGTTTCCTGTAAACCTTGGACCTTCTTATTTACGATGAAACAAGGAAATATCACCCGAATTAAATTCAAAAGGCACAATGCCGACTTAAGTAGAAGAGGACTGACACTCTAACTTTCTATGATTTGAACCTCTCCTCTGAATCCAGTTTTAGTTTCGGATGCTTCACCTCAGGTTTACTGTATACCTTGGACCATCTTATTGACGATGAAGCACAGAAATTGCTTCGGAATTAAATTCAAAATGCACAATGCCGACTTAAGTACAAGAGGACTGACACTCTAACTTTCAATGATGTGAACCTCTCCTGTGAGTCCAGTTTTAGATTCCGATGTTTCACTACAGGTTTACTGTATCGCTTGGACCTTCCTATTGACGATGAAACAAAGAAATTGCATCCGAATTTAATACAAAAGGCACAATGACGACTTAAGTACAAAAGGACTGACACTCTAACTTTCTGTGATTTGAACCTCTCCTTTGAGGCCTATTTTAGATTCCGATGCTTCACTTCAGGTTCACTGTATACCTTGGACCTTGTTATTGACGATGAAACACAGAAATTGCATCGGAATTAAATTCAAAAGGCACAATGCCGACTTAAGTACAAGAGGACTGACACTCTAACTTTCTATGATTTGAACCTCTCCTGTGAGTCCAGTTGTTGATTCGGATGCTTCACTTCAGGTTCACTGTATACCTTGGACCTTCTTATCGACGATGAAGCACAGAATTTGCTTCGGAATTAAATTCAAAAGGCACAATGCCGACTTAAGTACAAGTGGAGTAACACTCTAACATTCTATCATTTGAACCTCTCCTGTGAATCCAGTTTTAGATTCCGATGCTTCACTTCGTTTTTACTGTATCCCTTGGACCTTCTTATTGACGATGACACACAGAAATTGCATCCGAATTTAATACAAAAGGCACAATGCCGACTTAAGTACAAGAGGACTGACACTCTCACTTTCTATGAATTTAACCTCTCCTGTGAGATCATTTTTAGATTCCGATGCTTCACCTCAAGTTTCGTATATACGTTGGACCTTCTTATTGACGATGAAACACAGAAATTGTATCGAATTTAATACAAAAGGCACAATGCCGACTTAAGTACAAGAGGACTGACACTCTCACTCTCTATGATTTGAACCTCTCCTGTGAGTAAAGTTTTAGATTCCGATGCTTCACTTCAGGTTTCCTGAATACCTTGGCCCTTCTTATTGACGATGAAACACAGAAATTTCATCCGAATTAAAATCAAAATTCACAATGCCGACTTAAGTACAAGATGACTGACACTCTAACTTTCTATGATTTGAACCTCTCCTGTGAGGCCAGTTTTAGATTCCGATGCTTCACTTCAGGTTTACTGTATCCCTTGGACCTTCTTATTGATGATGAAACACAGAACGTGCATCCGAGTTTAATTCAAGAGGCACAATGCCGACTTAAGTACAAGAGGACTGACACTCTCACTTTCTATGAATTCAACCTCTCCTGTGAGTCCAGTTATATATTCCGATGCTTCACTTCAGGTTTCCTGTATACCTTGGACCTTCTTATTGACGATGAAACACAGAAATTGCACCCGGATTTAATACAAAAGGCACAATGCCGACTAAAGTACAAGAGGACTGCCACTCTGACATTCTATGAATTGAACCTCTCCTGTGAGTCAAGTTTTAGATTCCGAAGCTTTACCTCAGGTATACTGTATCCCTTGGACCATCTTATTGACGATGAAACACAGAAATTGCATCCGAATTTAATACAAAAGGCACAATGCCGACTTAAGTACAAGAGGACTGACACTCTCACTTTCTATGATTTGAACCTGTCCTGTGAGTGCAGTTTTAGATTCCGATGCTTCACTTCAGGTTTACTGTATCCCTTGGACCTTCTTTTTGACGATGAAACACAGAAATTGCATCCGAATTTAATACAAAAGGCACAATGCCGACTTAAGTACAAGAGGACTAACACAATCACTTTTTATGATATGAACCTCTCCTGTGAGTCCAGTTTTAGATTCCGATGCTTCACTTCACATCTACTGTATACCTTGGACCGTCTAGTTGACAATGAAGCACAGAAATTTAATCCGAATTAAATTCAAAAGGCACAATGCCGACTTAAATAGAAGAGGACTGACACTCTAACTTTCTATGATTAGAACCTCTCCTGTGAATCCAGTTTTAGATTCGGATGCTTCACTTCAGGTGTACTGTATACCTTGGACCTTCTTATTGACGATGAAACACAGAAATTGCATCGGAATTAAATTCAAAAGCCACAATGCCGACTTAAGTACAAGAGGACTGACACTCTAATTTTCTATGATTTGAACCACTCCTGTGAGTCCAGTTTTAGCTTCTGATGCTTCACTTCAGGTTTACTGTATACCTTGGACCTTCTTATTGACAATGAAGCACAGAAATTGCTTCGGAATTAAATTCAAAAGGCACAATGCAGACTTAAGTAGCAGAGGACTGAGACTCTAACTTTCTATGATTTGAAACTCCACTGTGAGTCCAGTTCTAGATTCCGATGCTTCACTTCAGGTTTACTGTATCCCTTGGACCTTCTTATTGACGATGAAACACAGAAATTGCATCCGAATTAAATCCAAAAGGCACAATGCCGACTTAAGTACAAGAGGACTGACACTCTCACTTTCTATGATTTGAACCTCTCATGTGAGTCCAGTTTTAGATTCCGATGCTTCACTTCAGGTTTCCTGTAAACCTTGGACCTTCTTATTGACGATGAAACACAGAACTTTCATCCCAATTAAATTCAAAAGGCACAATGCCGACTTAAGTAGAAGAGGACTGACACTCTAACTTTCTATGATTTGAACCTCTCCTGTGAATCCAGTTTTAGATTCGTATGCCTCACTTCAGGTGTACTGTATACCTTGGACCTCCTTATTGACGATGAAGCACAGAAATTGCTTCGGAATTAAATTCAAAAGGCACAATGCCGACTTAAGTACAAGAGGACTGACACTCTCACTTTCTATGATTTGAACCTCTCATGTGAGTCCAGTTTTAGATTCCGATGCTTCACTTCAGGTTTCCTGTAAACCTTGGACCTTCTTATTGACGATGAAACACAGATATGGCATCCGAATTTAATACAAAAGGCACAATGCCGACTGAAGTACAAGAGGACTGACACTCTAACTTTCTATGAATTGAATCTCTCCTGTGAGTCAAGTTTTAGATTCCGAAGCTTCACTTCAGGTATACTCTATCCCTTGGTACTTCATATTGACGATGAAACACAGAAATTGCATCGGAATCAAATTGAAAAGGCACAGTGCCGGCTTAAGTACAAGAGGAGTGACACTCTAACTTTCTATGATTTGAATCTCTCCTGTGAGTCCAGTTTTAGATTCCGATGCTTCACTTTAGGTTTACTGTTACCCTAGGACCTTCTTATTGACGATGAAACACAGAAATTGCATCCGAATTTAATACAAAAGGCACAATGACGACTTAAGTACAAAAGGACTAACACTCTAAATTTCTATGTTTTGAATCTCTCCTGTGAGTCCAGTTTTAGATTCCGATGCTTCACTTCAGGCTTACTGTATTCCTTGGACTTTCTTATTGACGATGAAACACAGAAATTGCATCGGAATTAAATTCAAAAGTCTCAATGCAAACTTAAGTACAAGAGGACTGACACTCTAACTTTCTATAATTTGACCCTCTCCTGTGAGTCCAGGTTTGGATTCCGATGCTTCACTTCAGGTTTACTGTATCCCTTCGACATTCTTTTTGGCGATGAAACACAGAAATTGCATCGGAATTAAATTCAAAAGGCACAATGCCGACTTAAGTACAGGAGGACTGACTCTCTAACTTTCCATGACTTGAATCTCTCCTGTGAGTCCAGTTTTAGATTCCGATGCTTCACTTAAGGTTTACTGTATCACTTCGACATTCTTATTGGCGATGAAACACAGAAATTGCATCGGAATTAAATTTAAAAGGCACAATGCCGACTTAAGTACAGGAAGACTGACACTCAACCATTCTACGATTTTAACCTCTCCTGTGAGTCCAGTATTAGATTCCGATGATTCACTTCAGGTTTACTGTATCCCAGGGACCTTCTTATTGACGATGAAGCACAGAAATTGCAGCGGAATTAAATTCAAAAGACACAATGCCGTCTTAACTGCAAGAGAACTGACACTCTAAATTCTATGATTTGAACCACTCCTGTGAGTCCAGTTTTAGATTCCGATGCTTCACTTCAGGCTTACTGTATCCCTTGGACCTTCTTTTTGACGATGAAACACAGAAACTGCATCGGAATTAAATTCAAAAGTCACAATGCAGACTTAAGTACAAGAGGACTGACACTCTAACTTTCTATGATTTGAACCTCTCCTGTGAGTCCTGTTTTAGATTCCGATGCTTCACTTCAAGTTTACTGCATCCCTTGGACCTTCTTATTGACGATGAAACACAAAAATTGCATCCCAATTTAATACAAAAGGCACAAAGCCGACTTAAGTACAAGAGGACTGCCACTTTAACTTTCAATTAATTGAACCTCTCCTGTGAGTCAAGTTTTAGATTCCGAAGCTTCACTTCAGGTATACTGTATCCCTTGGACCTTCGTATTGACGATGAAGCACAGAAATTGCATCGGAATTAAATTGAAAAGGCACAGTGCCGACTTAAGTACAAGAGGAGTGAAACTCTAACTTTCTATGATTTGAACCTCTCCTGTGAGACCAGTTTTAGATTCCGATGTTTCACTACAGGTTTACTGTATCCGTTGGACTTTCTTATTGACGATGAAACACAGAAATTGCATCCGAATTTAATACAAAAGGCACAATGCCGACTTAAGTACAAGAGGACTGACACTCTCACTTTCTATGATTTGAAATTCTCCTGTGAGTCCAGTTTTAGATTCCGATGCTTCGCTTCAGGTTCACTGTATACCTTGGACCTTCTTATTGACGATAAAACACAGAAATTGCATTGGAATTAAATTCAAAAGGCACAATGCCGGCTTAAGTACAAGAGGACTGACACTTTAACTTTCTATGATTTGACCCTCTCCTGTGAGTCCAGTTTTAGATTCGGATGCTTCACTTCAGGTTTACTGTATACCTTGGACCTTCTTATTGACGATGAAGCACAGAATTTGCTTCGGAATTTAATTCAAAAGGCACAATGCCGACTTAAGTACAAGAGGACTGGCAATCTAACTATCTATGAATTGAACCTCTCCTGTGAGTCACGTTTTAGATTCCGAAGCTTCACTTCAGGTATACTGTATCCCTTGGACCTTCGTATTGACGATGGAACACAGAAATTGCATCAGAAATTAATTCAAAAGGCACAATGTCGACTTAAGTACAAGAGGACTGACACTCTAACTTACTATGATTTGAACCCCTCCTGTGAGTTCAGTTTCAGATTCCGATGCTTCACTTCAGGTTTACTGTATACCTTGGACCTTCTTATTGACGATGAAGCACAGAAATTGCATCGGAATTAAATTGAAAAGGCACAGGGCCGGCTTAAGTACAAGAGGAGTGACACTCTAACTTTCTATGATTTGAACCTCTCCAGTGAGTCCAGTTTTAGATTCCGATGTTTCACTACAGGTTTACTGTATCCGTTGGACCTTCTTATTGACGATGAAACACAGAAAATTCATCCGAATTTAATACAAAAGGCACAATGCCGACTTAAGTACAAGAGGACTGACGCTCTCACTTTCTATGATTTGATCCTCTCCTGTGAGTCCAGTTTTAGATTCCGATGCTTCACTTCAGGTTTACTGTATCCCTTGGACCTTCTTATTGACGATGAAACACAGAAATTGCATCGGAATTAAATTCAAAAGGCACAATGCCGACTTAAGTACAAGAGGCCTGACACTCAAACTTTCTATGATTTGAATCTCTCCTGTGAGTCTAGTTTTAGATTCCGATGCTTCACTTCAGGTTTACTGTATCCCTTGGACCTTCTTATTGACAATGAAACACTGAAATTGCATCGGAATTAAATTCAAAAGGCACAATGCCGACTTAAGTACAAGAGGACTGACACTCTAACTTTCTATGATTTGTACCTCTCCTGTGAGTACAGTTTTAGATTCCGAAGCTTCACTTCAGGTATACTGTATCCCTTGGACCTTCGTATTGACGATGAAGCACAGAAATTGCATCGGAATTAAATTGAAAAGGCACAGTGCCGACTTAAGTACAAGAGGAGTGACACTCTAACTTTCTATGATTTGAACCTCTCCTGTGAGACCAGTTATAGATTCCGATGTTTCACTACAGGTTTACTGTATCCGTTGGACTTTCTTATTGACGATGAAACACAGAAATTGCAACCGAATTTAATACAAAAGGCACAATGCCGACTTAAGTACAAGAGGACTGACACTCTCACTTTCTATGATTTGAACCTCTCCAGTGAGTCCAGTTTTAGATTCCGATGCTTCGCTTTAGGTTCACTGTATACCTTGGACCTTCTTATTGACGATAAAACACAGAAATTGCATTGGAATTAAATTCAAAAGGCACAATGCTGGCTTAAGTACAAGAGGACTGACACTCTAACTTTCTATGATTTGTACCTCTCCTGTGAGTACAGTTTTAGATTCCGAAGCTTCACTTCAGGTATACTGTATCCCTTGGACCTTCGTATTGACGATGAAGCACAGATATTGCATCGGAATTAAATTGAAAAGGCACAGTGCCGACTTAAGTACAAGAGGAGTGACACTCTAACTTTCTATGATTTGAACCTCTCCTGTGAGACCAGTTTTAGATTCCGATGTTTCACTACAGGTTTACTGTATCCGTTGGACTTTCTTATTGACGATGAAACACAGAAATTGCATCCGAATTTAATACAAAAGGCACAATGACGACTTAAGTACAAATGGACTGACACTCTAAATTTCTATGATTTGAATTTCTCCTGTGAGTCCAGTTTTAGATTCCGATGTTCACTTCAGGCTTACTGTATCCCTTGGACCTTCTTATTGACGATGAAACACAGAAATTGCATCGGAATTAAATTAAAAGTCACAATGCAGACTTAAGTACAAGAGGACTGACACTCTAACTTTCTATAATTTGAACCTCTCCTGTGAGTCCAGGTTTAGATTCCGATGCTTCACTTCAGGTTTACTGTATCCCTTGGACCTTCTTATTGACGATGAAACACAGATATGGCATCCGAATTTAATACAAAAGGCACAATGCCGACTTAAGTACAAGAGGACTGACACTCTAACTTTCTATGAATTGAATCTCTCCTGTGAGTCAAGTTTTAGATTCCGAAGCTTCACTTCAGGTATACTCTATCCCTTGGTACTTCATATTGACGATGAAACACAGAAATTGCATCGGAATTAAATTGAAAAGGCACAGTGCCGGCTTAAGTACAAGAGGAGTGACACTCTAACTTTCTATGATTTGAACCTCTCCTGTGAGTCCAGTTTTAGATTCCGATGTTTCACTACAGGTTTACTGTATCCGTTGGACTTTCTTATTGACGATGAAACACAGAAAATGCATCCGAATTTAATACAAAAGGCACAATGCCGACTTAAGTACAAGAGGACTGACGCTCTCACTCTCTATGATTTGATCCTCTCCTGTGAGTCCCGTTTTAGATTCCGATGCTTCACTTCAGATTTACTGTATCCCTTGGACCTTCTTATTGACGATGAAACACAGAAATAGCATCGGAATTAAATTCAAAAGGCACAATGCCGACTTAAGTACAAGAGGACTGACACTCAAACTTTCTATGATTTGAATCTCTCCTGTGAGCCCAGTTTTAGATTCCGATGCTTCACTTAAGGTTTACTGTATCCCTTCGACATTCTTATTGGCGATGAAACACAGAAATTGCATCGGAATTAAATTCGAAAGGCACAATGCCGACTTAAGTACAGGAGGACTGACACTCTACCTTTCTATGATTTGAGCCTCTCCTGTGAGTCCAGTTTTAGATTCCGATGCTTCACTTCAGGTTTACTGTATCCCTAGGACCTTTTTATTGACAATGAAACACTGAAATTGCATCGGAATTAAATTCAAAAGGCACAATGCCGACTTAAGTAGCAGAGGACTGACACTCTAACTTTCTATGATTTGAACCTCTCCTGTGAGTACAGTTTTAGATTCCCATGCTTCACTTCAGGTTTACTGTATCCCAGGGACCTTCTTATTGACGATGAAGCACAGACATTGCAGCGGAATTAAATTCAAAAGGCACAATGCCGTCTTAACTACAAGGGAACTGACACTCTAAGATTCTATGATTTGAACCACTTCTGTGAGTCCAGTTTTAGATTCCGAAGCTTCACTTCAGGTATACTGTATCCCTTGGACCTTCGTATTGACGATGAAGCACAGAAATTGCATCGGAATTAAATTGAAAAGGCACAGTGCCGACTTAAGTACAAGAGGGGTGACACTCTAACTTTCTATGATTTAAACCTCTCCTGTGAGACCAGTTTTAGATTCCGATGATTCACTACAGGTTTACTGTATCCGTTGGACTTTCTTATTGACGATGAAACACAGAAATTGCATCCGAATTTAATACAAAAGGCACAATGCCGACTTAAGTACAAGAGGACTGACACTCTCACTTTCTATGATTGGAACCTCTCCTGTCTGTCCAGTTTTAGATTCGTATGCTTCACTTCAGGTTTACTGTATACCTTGGACCTTCTTATTGACGATGAAGCACAGAAATTGCTTCGGAATTTAATTCAAAAGGCACAATGCCGACTTAAGTAGCAGAGGACTGACACTCTAACTTTCTATGATTTGAACCTCTCCTGTGAGTCCAGTTTTAGATTCCGATGTTTCACTTTAGGTTTACTGTTACCCTAGGACCTTCTTATTGACGATGAAACACAGGAATTGCATCCGAATTTAATACAAAAGGCACAATGACGACTTAAGTACAAAAGGACTAACACTCTAAATTTCTATGATTTGAATCTCTCCTGTGAGTCCAGTTTTAGATTCCGATGCTTCACTTCAGGCTTACTGTATCCCTTGGACTTTCTTATTGACGATGAAACACAGAAATTGCATCGGAATTAAATTCAAAAGTCTCAATGCAAACTTAAGTACAAGAGGACTGACACTCTAACTTTCTATAATTTGACCTTCTCCTGTGAGTCCAGGTTTGGAATCCGATGCTTCACTTCAGGTTTACTGAATCCCTTCGACATTCTTATTGGCGATGAAACACAGAAATTGCATCGGAATTAAATTCAAAAGGCACAATGCCGACTTAAGTACAAGAGGACTGACACTCTAACTTTCTATGATTTGAACCTCTCCTGTGTGTCCAGTTTTAGATTCCGATGCTTCACTTCAGATTTACTGTTTACCTTGGACCTTCTTATAGACGATGAAGCACAGAAATTGCATCGGAATTAAATTGATAAGGCACAGTGCCGACTTAAGTACAAGAGGACTGACACTCTAACTTTCTATGATTTGAACCTCTCCTGTGAGTCCAGTTTTAGATTCCGATGCTTCACTTCAGGTTTACTGTATCCCTTGGAACTTCTTATTGACGATGAAACACAGAAATTGCATCCGAATTTAATACAAAAGGCACAATGACGACTTAAGTACAAAGGGACTGACACTCTAACTCTCTGTGATTTGAACCTCTCCTATGAGTCCAGTTTTAGATTCCGATGCAATACTTCAGGTTCACTGTATACCTCGGACTTCATATTGATGGTGAAACACAGAAATTGCATCCGAATTTAATACAAAAGGCACAATGCTGACTTAAGTACAAGAGGACTGACACAATCTCTTTCTATTATTTGAACCTCTCCTATGAGTCCACTTTTAGATTCCGATGCTTCACTTCAGATCTACTGTATACCTTGGACCGTCTTATTGACAATGAAGCACAGAAATTACTTCGGTATTATATTCAAAAGGCACAATGCCGACTTAAGTAGCAGAGGACTGACACTCTAACTTTCTATGATTTGAACCTCCAATGTGAGTCCAGTTTTAGATTCTGATGCTTCACTTCAGGTTTACTGTATCCCTTGGACCTTCTTATTGACGATGAAACACAGAAATTGCATCCGAATTAAATACAAAAGGCACAATGCCGACTTATGTACAAGAGGACTGACACTCTCACTTTCTATGATTTGAACCTCTCCTGTGAGTACAGTTTTAGATTCCGATGCTTCACTTCAGGTTTACTGTATCCCAGGGACCTTCTTATTGACGATGAAGCACAGAAATTGCATCGGAATTAAATTCAAAAGGCACAATGCCGTCTTAACTACAAGAGGACTGACACTTTAACATTCTATGATTTGAACCTCTCCTGTGAGTCCAGTTTTACATTCTGATGCTTCACTTCAGGCTTACTGTATCCCTTGGACCTTCTTATTGACGATGAAACACAGAAATTGCATCGGAATTAAATTCAAAAGTCACAATGCAGACTTAAGTACAAGAGGACTGACATTCTAACATTCTATGATTTGAACCTCTCCTGTGAGTCCAGTTTTTGATTCCGATTCTTCACTTCAGGTTTACTGTATACCTCGGACCTTCTTATTGACGATGAAGCACAGGAATTGCATCGGAATTAAATTGAAAAGGCACAGTGCCGACTTAAGTACAAGAGGAGTGACACTCTAACTTTCTGTGATTTTAATCTCTCATGTGAGTCCAGTTTTAGATTCCGATGCATCACTTCAGGTTCACTCTACACCTCGGACCTTCATATTGACGATGAAACACAGAATTTGCATCGGAATTAAATTCAAAAGCCACAATGCCGACTTAAGTACAAGAGGACTGACACTCTAACTTTCTATGATTTGAACCACTCCTGTGAGTCCAGTTTTAGCTTCTGATGCTTCACTTCAGGTTTACTGTATACCTTGGACCTTCTTATTGACAATGAAGCACAGAAATTGCTTCGGAATTAAATTCAAAAGGCACAATGCAGACTTAAGTAGCAGAGGACTGAGACTCTAACTTACTATGATTTGTAACTCCACTGTGAGTCCAGTTCTAGATTCCGATGCTTCACTTCAGGTTTACTGTATCCCTTGGACCTTCTTATTGACGATGAAACACAGAAATTGCATCCGAATTAAATCCAAAAGGCACAATGCCGACTTAAGTACAAGAGGACTGACACTCTCACTTTCTATGATTTGAACCTCTCATGTGAGTCCAGTTTTAGATTCCGATGCTTCACTTCAGGTTTCCTGTAAACCTTGGACCTTCTTATTGACGATGAAACACAGAACTTTCATCCCAATTAAATTCAAAAGGCACAATGCCGACTTAAGTAGAAGAGGACTGACACTCTAACTTTCTATGATTTGAACCTCTCCTGTGAATCCAGTTTTAGATTCGTATGCCTCACTTCAGGTGTACTGTATACCTTGGACCTCCTTATTGACGATGAAGCACAGAAATTGCTTCGGAATTAAATTCAAAAGGCACAATGCCGACTTAAGTACAAGTGGACTGACAGTCTAACTTTCTATGATTTGAACCTCCCCTGTGAGTCCACTTTTAGATTCCGATGCTTCACTTCAGGTTTACTGTTTCCCTTGGACCTTCTTATTGACGATGAAACACAGAAATTGCGTCCGAATTTAATACAAAAGGCACAATGACGACTTAAGAACAAAAGGGCTGACACTCTATCTTTCTATGATTTGAATCTCTCCTGTGAGTCCAGTTTTAGATTCCGATGCTTCACTTCAGGATTACTGTATCCCTTGGGCCTTCTTATTGACGATGAAACACAGAAATTGCCTCCGAATTTAATACAAAAGGCACAATGCCGACATAAGTACAAGAGGACAGCCACTCTGACTTTCTATGTATTGAACCTCTCCTGTGAGTCAAGTTTTAGATTCCGAAGCTTCACTTCAGGTATACTCTATCCCTTGGACCTTCGTATTGACGATGGAACACAGAAATTGAATCGGAAATTAATTCAAAAGGCACAATGCCGACTTAAGTACAAGAGGACTGACACTCTAACTTTCTATGATTTGAACCTCTCCTGTGTGTCCAGTTTTAGATTCCGATGCTTCACTTCAGGTTTACTGTTTACCTTGGACCTTCTGATTGACGATGAAGCACAGACATTGGATCGGAATTAAATTGATAAGGCACAGTGCCGACTTAAGTACAAGAGGAGTGACACTCTAATTTTCTATGATTTGAACCTCTAGTGTGAGTCCAGTTTTAGATTCTGATGTTTCAGTACAGGTTTACTGTATCCGTTGGACCTTCTTATTGACGATGAAACACAGATATTGCATCCGAATTTAATACAAAAGGCACAATGCCGACTTAAGTACAAGAGGACTGACACAATCACTTTCCATTATTTGAACCTCTCCTATGAGTCCAGTTTTAGATTCCGATGCTTCACTTCAGATCTACTGTATACCTTGGACCGTCTTATTGACAATGAAGCACAGAAATTACTTCGGTATTAAATTCAGAAGGCACAATGCCGACTTAAGTAGCAGAGGACTGAAACTCTAACTTTCTATGATTTGAACCTCCACTGTGAGTCCAGTTTTAGATTCTGATCCTACACTTCAGGTTTACTGTATCCCTTGGACCTTCTTATTGACGATGAAACACAGAAATTGCATCCGAATTAAACACAAAAGGCACAATGCCGACTTATGTACAAGAGGACTGACACTCTCACTTTCTATGATTTGAACCTCTCCTGTGAGTACAGTTTTAGATTCCGATGCTTCACTTCAGGTTTACTGTATCCCAGGGACCTTCTTATTGGCGATGAAGCACAGAAATTGTATCGGAATTAAATTCAAAAGGCACAATGCCGTCTTAACTATAAGAGGACTGACACTTTAACATTCTATGATTTGAACCTCTCCTGTGAGTCCAGTTTTACATTCTGATGCTTCACTTCAGGCTTACTGTATCCCTTGGACCTTCTTATTGACGATGAAACACAGAAATTGCATCGGAATTAAATTCAAAAGTCACAATGCAGACTTAAGTACAAGAGGACTGACACTCTAACATTCTATGATTTGAACCTCTCCCGTGAGTCCAGGTTTAGATTCCGATGCTTCACTTCAGGTTTGCTGTATCCCTTGGACCTTCTTATTGACGATGAAACACAGAAATTGCATCCGAATTTAATACAAAAGGCACAATGCCGACTTAAGCACAAGAGGACTGCCACTCTGACTTTCTATAAATTGAACCTCTCCTGTGAGTCAAGTTTTAGATTCCGAAGCTTCACTTCAGGTATACTGTATCCCTTGGACCTTCGTATTGACGATGGAACACAGAAATTGCATCGGAAATTAATTCAAAAGGCACAATGCCGACTTAAGTACAAGAGAACTGACACTCTAACTTTCTATGATTTGAACCTCTCCTGTGAGTCCAGTTTTAGATTCCGATGCTTCACTTCAGGTTTACTGTATACCTCGGACCTTCTTATTGACGATGAAGCACAGGAATTGCATCGGAATTAAATTGAAAAGGTACAGTGAAGACTTAAGTACAAGAGGAGTGACACTCTAACTTTCTGTGATTTGAATCTCTCCTGTGAGTCCAGTTTTAGATTCCGATGCATCACTTCAGGTTCACTCTATACCTCGGACCTTCATATTGACGATGAAACACAGAAATTGCATCGGAATTAAATTCAAAAGCCACAATGCCGACTTAAGTACAAGAGGACTGACACTCTAACTTTCTATGATTTGAACCACTCCTGTGAGTCCAGTTTTAGATTCTGATGCTTCACTTCAGGTTTACTGTATACCTTGGACCTTCTTATTGACAATGAAGCACAGAAATTGCTTCGGAATTAAATTCAAAAGGCACAATGCAGACTTAAGTAGCAGAGGACTGAGACTCTAACTTTCTATGATTTGAAACTCCACTGTGAGTCCAGTTCTAGATTCCGATGCTTCACTTCAGGTTTACTGTATCCCTTGGACCTTCTTATTGACGATGAAACACAGAAATTGCATCCGAATTAAATACAAAAGGCACAATGCCGACTTAAGTACAAGAGGACTGACACTCTCACTTTCTATGATTTGAACCTCTCATGTGAGTCCAGTTTTAGATTCCGATGCTTCACTTCAGGTTTCCTGTAAACCTTGGACCTTCTTATTGACGATGAAACACTGAAATTCCATCCGAATTAAATTCAAAAGGCACAATGCCGACTTAAGTAGAAGAGGACTGACACTCTAACTTTCTATGATTTGAACCTCTCCTGTGAATCCAGTTTTAGATTCGGATGCTTCACTTCAGGCTTACTGTATACCTTGGACCTTCTTATTGACGATGAAGCACAGAAATTGCTTCGGAATTAAATTCAAAAGGCACAATGCCGACTTAAGTACAAGTGGACTGACAGTCTAACTTTCTATGATTTGAACCCCTCCTGTGAGTCCACTTTTAGATTCCGATGCTTCACTTCACGTTTACTGTATCCCAGGGATCTTCTGATTGACGATGAAGCACAGAAATTGCATCGGAATTAAATTCAAAAGGCACTATGCCGTCTTAACTACAAGAGGACTGACAATCTAACATTCTTTGATTTGAACCTCTCCTGGGAGTCCAGTTTTAGATTCCGATGCTGCACTTCAGTCTTACTGTATCCCTTGGAAATTCTTATTGACGATGAAACACAGAAGTTGCAACGGAATTGAATTCAAAAGTCACAATGCAGACTTAAGTACAAGAGGACTGACACTCTAACATTCTATGATTTGAGCCTCTCCTGTGAGTCCAGGTTTAGATTCCGATGCTTCACTTCAGGTTTACTGTATCCCTTGGGCCTTCTTATTGACGATGAAACACAGAAATTGCCTCCGAATTTAATACAAAAGGCACAATGCCGACATAAGTACAAGAGGACCGCCACTCTGACTTTCTATGTATTGAACCTCTCCTGTGAGTCAAGTTTTAGATTCCTAAGCTTCACTTCAGGTATACTCTATCCCTTGGACCTTCGTATTGACGATGGAACACAGAAATTGCATCGGAAATTAATTCAAAAGGCACAATGCCGACTTAAGTACAAGAGGACTGACACTCTAACTTTCTATGATTTGAACCTCTCCTGTGTGTCCAGTTTTAGATTCCGATGCTTCACTTCAGGTTTACTGTTTACCTTGGACCTTCTTATTGACGATGAAGCACAGAAATTGCATCGGAATTAAATTGATAGGGCACAGTGCCGACTTAAGTACAAGAGGAGTGACACTCTAATTTTCTATGATTTGAACCTCTAGTGTGAGTCCAGTTTTAGATTCCGATGTTTCACTACTGGTTTACTGTATCCGTTGGACCTTCTTATTGACGATGAAACACAGAAATTGCATCTGAATTTAATACAAAAGGCACAATGCCGACTTAAGTACAAGAGGACTGACACACTAACTTTCTATGATTTGAACCTCTCCTGTGAGTCCAGTTTTAGATTCCGATGCTTCACTTCAGATTTACTGTATCCCTTGGAACTTCTTATTGACGATGATACACAGAAATTGCATCCGAATTTAATACAAAAGGCACAATGACGACTTAAGTACAAAGGGACTGACACTCTAACTCTCTGTGATTTGAACCTCTCCTGTGAGTCCAGTTTTAGATTCCGATGCATCACTTCAGGTTCACTGTATACCTCGGACTTCATATTGACGATGAAACACAGAAATTGCATCCGAATTTAATACAAAAGGCACAATGCCGACTTAAGTACAAGAGGACTGACACAATCAGTTTCTATTATTTGAACCTCTCCAGTGAGTCCAGTTTTAGATTCCGATGCTTCACTTCAGATCTACTGTATACCTTGGACCGTCTTATTGACAATGAAGCACAGAAATTACTTCGGTATTAAATTCAAAAGGCACAATGCCGACTTAAGTAGCAGAGGACTGACACTCTAACTTTCTATGATTTGAACCTCCACTGTGAGTCCAGTTTTAGATTCCGATGCTTCACTTCAGGTTTACTGTATCCCTTGGACCTTCTTATTGACGATGAAACACAGAAATTGCATCCGAATTAAATACAAAAGGCACAATGCCGACTTATGTACAAGAGGACTGACACTCTCACTTTCTATGATTTGAACCTCTCCTGTGAGTACAGTTTTAGATTCCGATGCTTCACTTCAGGTTTACTGTATCCCAGGGACCTTCTTATTGACGATGAAGCACAGATATTGCATCGGAATTAAATTCAAAAGGCACAATGCCGTCTTAACTACAAGAGGACTGACACTCTAACATTCTATGATTTGAACCTCTCCTGTGAGTCCAGGTTTTGATTCCGATGCTTCACTTCAGGTTTGCTGTATCCCTTGGACCTTCTTATTGACGATGAAACACACAAATTGCATCCGAATTTAATACAAAAGGCACAATGCCGACTTAAGTACAAGAGGACTGCCACTCTGAGTTTCTATGAATTGAACCTCTCCTGTGAGTCAAGTTTTAGATTCCGAAGCTTCACTTCAGGTATACTGTATCCCTTGGACCTTCGTATTGACGATGGAACACAGTAATTGCATCGGAAATTAATTCAAAAGGCACAATGCCGACATAAGTACAAGAGAACTGACACTCTAACTTTCTATGATTTGAACCTCTCCTGTGAGTCCAGTTTTAGATTCCGATGCTTCACTTCAGGTTTACTGTATACCTCGGACCTTCTTATTGACGATGAAGCACAGGAATTGCATCGGAATTAAATTGAAAAGGCACAGTGCCGACTTAAGTACAAGAGGAGTGACTCTCTAACTTTCTATGATTTGAACCTCTAGTGTGAGTCCAGTTTTAGATTCCGATGTTTCACTACAGGTTTACTGTATCCGTTGGACCTTCTTATTGACGATGAAACACAGAAATTGCATCTGAAATTAATACAAAAGGCACAATGCCGACTTAAGTACAAGAGGACTGACACTCTAACTTTCTTTGATTTGAACCTCTCCTGTGAGTCCAGTTTTAGATTCCGATGCTTCACTTCAGGTTTACTGTATCACTTGGAACTTCTTATTGACGATGAAACACAGAAATTGCATCCGAATTTAATACAAAAGGCACAATGACGACTTAAGTACAAAAGGACTGACACTCTAACTTTCTGTGATTTGAATCGCTCCTGTGAGTCCAGTTTTAGTTTCCGATGAATCACTTCAGGTTCACTGTATACCTCGGACCTTCATATTGACGATGAAACACAGAAATTGCATCGGAATTAAGTTCAAAAGCCACAATGCCGACTTAAGTACAAGAGGACTGACACTCTAACTTTCTATGATTTGAACCGCTCCTGTGAGTCCAGTTTTAGATTCTGATGCTTCACTTCAGGTTTACTGTATACCTTGGACCTTCTTATTGACAATGAAGCACAGAAATTGCTTCGGAATGAAATTCAAAAGGCACAATGCAGACTTAAGTAGCAGAGGACTGAGACTCTAACTTTCTATGATTTGAAACTCCACTGTGAGTCCAGTTCTAGATTCCGATGCTTCACTTCAGGTTTACTGTATCCCTTGGACCTTCTTATTGACGATGAAACACAGAAATTGCATCCGAATTAAATACAAAAGGCACAATGCCGACTTAAGTACAAGAGGACTGACACTCTCACTTTCTATGATTTGAACCTCTCATGTGAGTCCAGTTTTAGATTCCGATGCTTCACTTCAGGTTTCCTGTAAACCTTGGACCTTCTTATTGACGATGAAACACTGAAATTTCATCCGAATTAAATTGAAAAGGCACAATGCCGACTTAAGTAGAAGAGGACTGACACTCTAACTTTCTATGATTTGAACCTCCACTGTGAGTCCAGTTTTAGATTCCGATGCTTCACTTCAGGTTTCCTGAATACCTTCGCCCTTCTTATTGACGATGAAACACAGAAATTTCATCCGAATTAATTTCAAAAGGCACAATGCCGACTTAAGTACAAGAGGACTGACACTCTCACTTTCTATGAATTCAACCTCTCCTGTGAGTCCAGTTTTAGATTCCGATGCTTCACTTCAGGTTTCCTGTCTCCCTTGGACCATCTTATTGACGATGAAACACAGAAATTGCATCCGAATTTAATACAAAAGGCACAATGCCGACTTAAGTACAAGAGGACTAACACAATCACTTTTTATGATTTGAACCTCTCCTGTGAGTCCAGTTTTAGATTCCGATGCTTCACTTCACATCTACTGTATACCTTGGACCGTCTTATTGACAATGAAGCACAGAAATTACTTCGGTATTAAATTCAAAAGGCACAATGCCGACTAAAGTAGCAGAGGACTGACACTCTAACTTTCCATGATTTGAACCTCCACTGTGAGTCCAGTTTTAGATTCCGATGCTTCACTTCAGGTTTACTGTATCCCTTGGACCTTCTTATTGATGATGAAACACAGAAATTGCATCCGAATTAAATACAAAAGGCACAATGCCGACTTAAGTACAAGAGGACTGACACTCTCACTTTCTATGATTTGAACCTCTCATGTGAGTCCAGTTTTAGATTCCCATGCTTCACTTCAGGTTTCCTGTAAACCTTGGACCTTCTTATTTACGATGAAACAAGGAAATATCACCCGAATTAAATTCAAAAGGCACAATGCCGACTTAAGTAGAAGAGGACTGACACTCTAACTTTCTATGATTTGAACCTCTCCTCTGAATCCAGTTTTAGTTTCGGATGCTTCACCTCAGGTTTACTGTATACCTTGGACCATCTTATTGACGATGAAGCACAGAAATTGCTTCGGAATTAAATTCAAAATGCACAATGCCGACTTAAGTACAAGAGGACTGACACTCTAACTTTCAATGATGTGAACCTCTCCTGTGAGTCCAGTTTTAGATTCCGATGTTTCAGTACAGGTTTACTGTATCGCTTGGACCTTCCTATTGACGATGAAACAAAGAAATTGCATCCGAATTTAATACAAAAGGCACAATGACGACTTAAGTACAAAAGGACTGACACTCTAACTTTCTGTGATTTGAACCTCTCCTTTGAGGCCTATTTTAGATTCCGATGCTTCACTTCAGGTTCACTGTATACCTTGGACCTTGTTATTGACGATGAAACACAGAAATTGCATCGGAATTAAATTCAAAAGGCACAATGCCGACTTAAGTACAAGAGGACTGACACTCTAACTTTCTATGATTTGAACCTCTCCTGTGAGTCCAGTTGTTGATTCGGATGCTTCACTTCAGGTTCACTGTATACCTTGGACCTTCTTATCGACGATGAAGCACAGAATTTGCTTCGGAATTAAATTCAAAAGGCACAATGCCGACTTAAGTACAAGTGGAGTAACACTCTAACTTTCTATCATTTGAACCTCTCCTGTGAATCCAGTTTTAGATTCCGATGCTTCACTTCGTTTTTACTGTATCCCTTGGACCTTCTTATTGACGATGAAACACAGAAATTGCATCCGAATTTAATACAAAAGGCACAATGCCGACTTAAGTACAAGAGGACTGACACTCTCACTTTCTATGAATTTAACCTCTCCTGTGAGACCATTTTTAGATTCCGATGCTTCACCTCAAGTTTCGTATATACGTTGGACCTTCTTATTGACGATGAAACACAGAAATTGTATCGAATTTAATACAAAAGGCACAATGCCGACTTAAGTACAAGAGGACTGACACTCTCACTCTCTATGATTTGAACCTCTCCTGTGAGTAAAGTTTTAGATTCCGATGCTTCACTTCAGGTTTCCTGAATACCTTGGCCCTTCTTATTGACGATGAAACACAGAAATTTCATCCGAATTAAAATCAAAATTCACAATGCCGACTTAAGTACAAGAGGACTGACACTCTAACTTTCTATGATTTGAACCTCTCCTGTGAGGCCAGTTTTAGATTCCGATGCTTCACTTCAGGTTTACTGTATCCCTTGGACCTTCTTATTGATGATGAAACACAGAACGTGCATCCGAGTTTAATTCAAGAGGCACAATGCCGACTTAAGTACAAGAGGACTGACACTCTCACTTTCTATGAATTCAACCTCTCCTGTGAGTCCAGTTATATATTCCGATGCTTCACTTCAGGTTTCCTGTATACCTTGGACCTTCTTATTGACGATGAAACACAGAAATTGCACCCGGATTTAATACAAAAGGCACAATGCCGACTAAAGTACAAGAGGACTGCCACTCTGACTTTCTATGAATTGAACCTCTCCTGTGAGTCAAGTTTTAGATTCCGAAGCTTTACCTCAGGTATACTGTATCCCTTGGACCATCTTATTGACGATGAAACACAGAAATTGCATCCGAATTTAATACAAAAGGCACAATGCCGACTTAAGTACAAGAGGACTGACACTCTCACTTTCTATGATTTGAACCTGTCCTGTGAGTGCAGTTTTAGATTCCGATGCTTCACTTCAGGTTTACTGTATCCCTTGGACCTTCTTTTTGACGATGAAACACAGAAATTGCATCCGAATTTAATACAAAAGGCACAATGCCGACTTAAGTACAAGAGGACTAACACAATCACTTTTTATGATATGAACCTCTCCTGTGAGTCCAGTTTTAGATTCCGATGCTTCACTTCACATCTACTGTATACCTTGGACCGTCTAGTTGACAATGAAGCACAGAAATTTAATCCGAATTAAATTCAAAAGGCACAATGCCGACTTAAGTAGAAGAGGACTGACACTCTAACTTTCTATGATTTGAACCTCTCCTGTGAATCCAGTTTTAGATTCGTATGCCTCACTTCAGGTGTACTGTATACCTTGGACCTCCTTATTGACGATGAAGCACAGAAATTGCTTCGGAATTAAATTCAAAAGGCACAATGCCGACTTAAGTACAAGTGGACTGACAGTCTAACTTTCTATGATTTGAACCTCCCCTGTGAGTCCACTTTTAGATTCCGATGCTTCACTTCAGGTTTACTGTTTCCCTTGGACCTTCTTATTGACGATGAAACACAGAAATTGCGTCCGAATTTAATACAAAAGGCACAATGACGACTTAAGAACAAAAGGACTGACACTCTATCTTTCTATGATTTGAATCTCTCCTGTGAGTCCAGTTTTAGATTCCGATGCTTCACTTCAGGATTACTGTATCCCTTGGGCCCTCTTATTGACGATGAAACACAGAAATTGCCTCCGAATTTAATACAAAAGGCACAATGCCGACATAAGTACAAGAGGACAGCCACTCTGACTTTCTATGTATTGAACCTCTCCTGTGAGTCAAGTTTTAGATTCCGAAGCTTCACTTCAGGTATACTCTATCCCTTGGACCTTCGTATTGACGATGGAACACAGAAATTGAATCGGAAATTAATTCAAAAGGCACAATGCCGACTTAAGTACAAGAGGACTGACACTCTAACTTTCTATGATTTGAACCTCTCCTGTGTGTCCAGTTTTAGATTCCGATGCTTCACTTCAGGTTTACTGTTTACCTTGGACCTTCTGATTGACGATGAAGCACAGAAATTGGATCGGAATTAAATTGATAAGGCACAGTGCCGACTTAAGAACAAGAGGAGTGACACTCTAATTTTCTATGATTTGAACCTCTAGTGTGAGTCCAGTTTTAGATTCTGATGTTTCAGTACAGGTTTACTGTATCCGTTGGACCTTCTTATTGACGATGAAACACAGATATTGCATCTGAATTTAATACAAAAGGCACAATGCCGACTTAAGTACAAGAGGACTGACACAATCACTTTCCATTATTTGAACCTCTCCTATGAGTCCAGTTTTAGATTCCGATGCTTCACTTCAGATCTACTGTATACCTTGGACCGTCTTATTGACAATGAAGCACAGAAATTACTTCGGTATTAAATTCAGAAGGCACAATGCCGACTTAAGTAGCAGAGGACTGAAACTCTAACTTTCTATGATTTGAACCTCCACTGTGAGTCCAGTTTTAGATTCTGATGCTTCACTTCAGGTTTACTGTATCCCTTGGACCTTCTTATTGACGATGAAACACAGAAATTGCATCCGAATTAAATACAAAAGGCACAATGCCGACTTATGTACAAGAGGACTGACACTCTCACTTTCTATGATTTGAACCTCTCCTGTGAGTACAGTTTTAGATTCCGATGCTTCACTTCAGGTTTACTGTATCCCAGGGACCTTCTTATTGGCGATGAAGCACAGAAATTGTATCGGAATTAAATTCAAAAGGCACAATGCCGTCTTAACTATAAGAGGACTGACACTTTAACATTCTATGATTTGAACCTCTCCTGTGAGTCCAGTTTTACATTCTGATGCTTCACTTCAGGCTTACTGTATCCCTTGGACCTTCTTATTGACGATGAAACACAGAAATTGCATCGGAATTAAATTCAAAAGTCACAATGCAGACTAAAGTACAAGAGGACTGACACTCTAACATTCTATGATTTGAACCCCTCCCGTGAGTCCAGGTTTAGATTCCGATGCTTCACTTCAGGTTTGCTGTATGCCTTGGACCTTCTTATTGACGATGAAACACAGAAATTGCATCCGAATTTAATACAAAAGGCACAATGCCGACTTAAGCACAAGAGGACTGCCATTCTGACTTTCTATAAATTGAACTTCTCCTGTGAGTCAAGTTTTAGATTCCGAAGCTCCACTTCAGGTATACTGTATCCCTTGGACCTTCGTATTGACGATGGAACACAGAAATTGCATCGGAAATTAATTCAAAAGGCACAATGCCGACTTAAGTACAAGAGAACTGACACTCTAACTTTCTATGATTTGAACCTCTCCAATGAGTCCAGTTTTAGATTCCGATGCTTCACTTCAGATCTACTGTATACCTTGGACCGTCTTATTGACAATGAAGCACAGAAATTACTTCGGTATTAAATTCAAAAGGCACAATGCCGACTTAGGTAGCAGAGGACTGACACTCTAACTTTCTATGATTTGAACCTCCACTGTGAGTCCAGCTTTAGATTCCGATGCTTCACTTCAGGTTTACTGTATCCCTTGGACCTTCTTATTGACGATGAAACACAGAAATTGCATCCGAATTAAATACAAAAGGCACAATGCCGACTTATGTACAAGAGGACTGACACTCTCACTTTCTATGATTTGAACCTCTCCTGTGAGTACAGTTTTAGATTCCGATGCTTCACTTCAGGTTTACTGTATCCCAGGGACCTTCTTATTGACGATGAAGCACAGATATTGCATCGGAATTAAATTCAAAAGGCACAATGCCGTCTTAACTACAAGAGGACTGACACTCTAACATTCTATGATTGGAACCTCTCCTGTGAGTCCAGGTTTACATACCGATGCTTCACTTCAGTCTTACTGTATCCCTTGGAAATTCTTATTGACGATGAAACACAGAAGTTGCAACGGAATTGAATTCAAAAGTCACAATGCAGACTTAAGTACAAGAGGACTGACACTCTAACATTCTATGATTTGAGCCTCTCCTGTGAGTCCAGGTTTAGATTCCGATGCTTCACTTCAGGTTTACTGTATCCCTTGGGCCTTCTTATTGACGATGAAACACAGAAATTGCCTCCGAATTTAATACAAAAGGCACAATACCGACTTAAGTACAAGAGGACTGACACTCTAACTTTCTATGATTTGAACCTCTCCTGTGTGTCCAGTTTTAGATTCCGATGCTTCACTTCAGGTTTACTGTTTACCTTGGACCTTCTTATTGACGATGAAGCACAGAAATTGCATCGGAATTAAATTGATAAGGCACAGTGCCGACTTAAGTACAAGAGGAGTGACACTCTAATTTTCTATGATTTGAACCTCTAGTGTGAGTCCAGTTTTAGATTCCGATGTTTCACTACAGGTTTACTGTATCCGTTGGACCTTCTTATTGACGATGAAACACAGAAATTGCATCTGAATTTAATACAAAAGGCACAATGCCGACTTAAGTACAAGAGGACTGACACTCTAACTTTCTATGATTTGAACCTCTCCTGTGAGTCCAGTTTTAGATTCCGATGCTTCACTTCAGGTTTACTGTATCCCTTGGAACTTCTTATTGACGATGATACACAGAAATTGCATCCGAATTTAATACAAAAGGCACAATGACGACTTAAGTACAAAGGGACTGACACTCTAACTCTCTGTGATTTGAACCTCTCCTGTGAGTCCAGTTTTAGATTCCGATGCATCACTTCAGGTTCACTGTATACCTCGGACTTCATATTGACGATGAAACACAGAAATTGCATCCGAATTTAATACAAAAGGCACAATGCCGACTTAAGTACAAGAGGACTGACACAATCACTGTCTATTATTTGAACCTCTCCAATGAGTCCAGTTTTAGATTCCGATGCTTCACTTCAGATCTACTGTATACCTTGGACCGTCTTATTGACAATGAAGCACAGAAATTACTTCGGTATTAAATTCAAAAGGCACAATGCCGACTTAAGTAGCAGAGGACTGACACTCTAACTTTCTATGATTTGAACCTCCACTGTGAGTCCAGTTTTAGATTCCGATGCTTCACTTCAGGTTTACTGTATCCCTTGGACCTTCTTATTGACGATGAAACACAGAAATTGCATCCGAATTAAATACAAAAGGCACAATGCCGACTTATGTACAAGAGGACTGACACTCTCACTTTCTATGATTTGAACCTCTCCTGTGAGTACAGTTTTAGATTCTGATGCTTCACTTCAGGTTTACTGTATCCCAGGGAACTTCTTATTGACGATGAAGCACAGATATTGCATCGGAATTAAATTCAAAAGGCACAATGCCGTCTTAACTACAAGAGGACTGACACTCTAACATTCTATGATTGGAACCTCTCCTGTGAGTCCAGGTTTACATTCCGATGCTTCACTTCAGGCTTACTGTATCCCTTGGACCTTCTAATTGACGATGAAACACAGAAATTGCATCGGAATTAAATTCAAAAGTCACAATGCAGACTTAAGTACAAGAGGACTGACACTCTAACATTCTATGATTTGAACCTCTCCTGTGAGTCCAGGTTTAGATTCCGATGCTTCACTTCAGGTTTGCTGTATCCCTTGGACCTTCTTATTGACGATGAAACACACAAATTGCATCCGAATTTAATACAAAAGGCACAATGCCGACTTAAGTACAAGAGGACTGCCACTCTGAGTTTCTATGAAATGAACCTCTCCTGTGAGTCAAGTTTTAGATTCCGAAGCTTCTCTTCAGGTATACTGTATCCCTTGGACCTTCGTATTGACGATGGAACACAGAAATTGCATCGGAAATTAATTCAAAAGGCACAATGCCGACATAAGTACAAGAGAACTGACACTCTAACTTTCTATGATTTGAACCTCTCCTGTGAGTCCAGTTTTAGATTCCGATGCTTCACTTCAGGTTTACTGTATACCTCGGACCTTCTTATTGACGATGAAGCACAGGAATTGCATCGGAATTAAATTGAAAAGGCACAATGCCGACTTAAGTACAAGAGGAGTGACACTCTAACTTTCTTTGATTTGAACCTCTCCTGTGAGTCCAGTTTTAGATTCCGATGCTTCACTTCAGGTTTACTGTATCACTTGGAACTTCTTATTGACGATGAAACACAGAAATTGCATCCGAATTTAATACAAAAGGCACAATGACGACTTAAGTACAAAAGGACTGACACTCTAACTTTCTGTGATTTGAATCGCTCCTGTGAGTCCAGTTTTAGATTCCGATGCATCACTTCAGGTTCACTGTATACCTCGGACCTTCATATTGACGATGAAACACAGAAATTGCATCGGAATTAAGTTCAAAAGCCACAATGCCGACTTAAGTACAAGAGGACTGACACTCTAACTTTCTATGATTTGAACCGCTCCTGTGAGTCCACTTTTAGATTCTGATGCTTCACTTCAGGTTTACTGTATACCTTGGACCTTCTTATTGACAATGAAGCACAGAAATTGCTTCGGAATTAAATTCAAAAGGCACAATGCAGACTGAAGTAGCAGAGGACTGAGACTCTAACTTTCTATGATTTGAAACTCCACTGTGAGTCCAGTTCTAGATTCCGATGCTTCACTTCAGGTTTACTGTATCCCTTGGACCTTCTTACTGACGATGAAACACAGAAATTGCATCCGAATTAAATACAAAAGGCTCAATGCCGACTTAAGTACAAGAGGACTGACACTCTCACTTTCTATGATTTGAACCTCTCATGTGAGTCCAGTTTTAGATTCCGATGCTTCACTTCAGGTTTCCTGTAAACCTTGGACCTTCTTATTGACGATGAAACACTGAAATTTCATCCGAATTAAATTGAAAAGGCACAATGCCGACTTAAGTAGAAGAGGACTGACACTCTAACTTTCTATGATTTGAACCTCTCCTGTGAAGCCAGTTTTAGATTCGGATGCTTCACTTCAGGTGTACTGTATACCTTGGACCTTCTTATTGACGATGAAGCACAGAAATTGCTTCGGAATTAAATTCAAAAGGCACAATGCCGACTTAAGTACAATGGACTGACAGTCTAACTTTCTGTGATTTGAACCTCTCCTGTGAGTCCACTTTTAGATTCCGATGCTTCACTTCAAGTTTACTGTTTCCCTTGGACCTTCTTATTGACGATGAAACACAGAAATTGCATCCGAATTTAATACAAAAGGCACAATGACGACTTAAGAACAAAAGGACTGACACTCTATCTTTCTATGATTTGAATCTCTCCTGTGAGTTCAGTTTTAGATTCCGATGCTTCACTTCAAGTTTACTGAATACCTTAGACATTCTTATTGGCGATGAAACACAGAATTTGCCTCGGAATTAAATTCAAAAGGCACAATGCCGACTTAAGTACAAGAGGACTGACACTCTCACTTTCTATGAATTCAACCTCTCCTGTGAGTCCAGTTTTAGATTCCGATGGTTCACTTCAGGTTTCCTGTATCCCTTGGACCATCTTATTGACGATGAAACACAGAAATTGCATCCGAATTTAATACAAAAGGCACAATGCCGACTTAAGTACAAGAGGACTGACACTCTCACTTTCTATGATTTGAACCTGTGCTGTGAGTCCAGTTTTAGATTCCGATGCTTCACTTCAGGTTTACTGTATCCCTTGGACCTTCTTTTTGACGATGAAACACAGAAATTGCATCCGAATTTAATACAAAAGGCACAATGCCGACTTAAGTACAAGAGGACTAACACAATCACTTTTTATGATTTGAACCTCTCCTGTGAGTCCAGTTTTAGATTCCGATGCTTCACTTCACATCTACTGTATACCTTGGACCGTCTTATTGACAATGAAGCACAGAAATTACTTCGGTATTAAATTCAAAAGGCACAATGCCGACTTAAGTAGCAGAGGACTGACACTCTAACTTTCTATGATTTGAACCTCCACTGTGAGTCCAGTTTTAGATTCCGATGCTTCACTTCAGGTTTACTGTATCCCTTGGACCTTCTTATTGATGATGAAACACAGAAATTGCATCCGAATTAAATACAAAAGGCACAATGCCGACTTAAGTACAAGAGGACTGACACTCTCACTTTCTATGATTTGAACCTCTCATGTGAGTCCAGTTTTAGATTCCGATGCTTCACTTCAGGTTTCCTGTAAACCTTGGACCTTCTTATTTACGATGAAACAAGGAAATATCACCCGAATTAAATTCAAAAGGCACAATGCCGACTTAAGTAGAAGAGGACTGACACTCTAACTTTCTATGATTTGAACCTCTCCTCTGAATCCAGTTTTAGTTTCGGATGCTTCACCTCAGGTTTACTGAATACCTTGGACCATCTTATTGACGATGAAGCACAGAAATTGCTTCGGAATTAAATTCAAAATGCACAATGCCGACTTAAGTACAAGAGGACTGACACTCTAACTTTCAATGATGTGAACCTCTCCTGTGAGTCCAGTTTTAGATTCCGATGTTTCACTACAGGTTTACTGTATCGCTTGGACCTTCCTATTGACGATGAAACAAAGAAATTGCATCCGAATTTAATACAAAAGGCACAATGACGACTTAAGTACAAAAGGACTGACACTCTAACTTTCTGTGATTTGAACCTCTCCTTTGAGGAATATTTTAGATTCCGATGCTTCACTTCAGGTTCACTGTATACCTTGGACCTTGTTATTGACGATGAAACACAGAAATTGCATCGGAATTAAATTCAAAAGGCACAATGCCGACTTAAGTACAAGAGGACTGACACTCTAACTTTCTATGATTTGAACCTCTCCTGTGAGTCCAGTTGTTGATTCGGATGCTTCTCTTCAGGTTCACTGTATACCTTGGACCTTCTTATCGACGATGAAGCACAGAAATTGCTTCGGAATTAAATTCAAAAGGCACAATGCCGACTTAAGTACAAGTGGAGTAACACTCTAACTTTCTATCATTTGAACCTCTCCTGTGAATCCAGTTTTAGATTCCGATGCTTCACTTCGTTTTTACTGTATCCCTTGGACCTTCTTATTGACGATGAAACACAGAAATTGCATCCGAATTTAATACAAAAGGCACAATGCCGACTTAAGTACAAGAGGACTGACACTCTCACTTTCTATGAATTTAACCTCTCCTGTGAGACCATTTTTAGATTCCGATGCTTCACCTCAAGTTTCGTATATACGTTGGACCTTCTTATTGACGATGAAACACAGAAATTGCATCGAATTTAATACAAAAGGCACAATGCCGACTTAAGTACAAGAGGACTGACACTCTCACTTTCTATGATTTGAACCTCTCCTGTGAGTAAAGTTTTAGATTCCGATGCTTCACTTCAGGTTTCCTGAATACCTTGGCCCTTCTTATTGACGATGAAACACAGAAATTTCATCCGAATTAAAATCAAAATTCACAATGCCGACTTAAGTACAAGAGGACTGACACTCTAACTTTCTATGATTTGAACCTCTCCTGTGAGGCCAGTTTTAGATTCCGATGCTTCACTTCAGGTTTACTGTATCCCTTGGACCTTCTTATTGATGATGAAACACAGAACGTGCATCCGAGTTTAATTCAAAAGGCACAATGCCGACTTAAGTACAAGAGGACTGACACTCTCACTTTCTATGAATTCAACCTCTCCTGTGAGTCCAGTTATATGTTCCGATGCTTCACTTCAGGTTTCCTGTATACCTTGGACCTTCTTATTGACGATGAAACACAGAAATTGCATCCGGATTTAATACAAAAGGCACAATGCCGACTAAAGTACAAGAGGACTGCCACTCTGACTTTCTATGAATTGAACCACTCCTGTGAGTCAAGTTTTAGATTCCGAAGCTTTACCTCAGGTATACTGTATCCCTTGGTCCATCTTATTGACGATGAAACACAGAAATTGCATCCGAATTTAATACAAAAGGCACAATGCCGACTTAAGTACAAGAGTACTGACACTCTCACTTTCTATGATTTGAACCTGTCCTGTGAGTCCAGTTTTAGATTCCGATGCTTCACTTCACATCTACTGTATACCTTGGACCGTCTTATTGATAATGAAGCACAGAAATTTAATCCGAATTAAATTCAAAAGGCACAATGCCGACTTAAATAGAAGAGGACTGACACTCTAACTTTCTATGATTAGAACCTCTCCTGTGAATCCAGTTTTAGATTCGGATGCTTCACTTCAGGTGTACTGTATACCTTGGACCTTCTTATTGACGATGAAGCACAGAAATTGCTTCGGAATTAAATTCAAAAGGCACAATGCCGACTTAAGTACAAGAGGACTGACACTCTCACTTTCTACGATTTGAACCTCTCCTGTGAGTCCAGTTTTAGATTCTGATGCTTCACTTCACATCTACTGTATACCTTGGACCGTCTTATTGACAATGAAGCACAGAAATTACTTCGGTATTAAATTCAAAAGGCACAATGCCGACTTAAGTAGCAGAGGACTGACACTCTAACTTTCTATGATTTGAACCTCTCCTGTGAGTCCAGTTTTAGATTCCGATGCTTCACTTCAGGTTTACTGTATACCTCGGACCTTCTTATTGACGATGAAGCACAGGAATTGCATCGGAATTAAATTGAAAAGGCACAGTGCCGACTTAAGTACAAGAGGAGTGACACTCTAACTTTCTATGATTTGAACCTCTAGTGTGAGTCCAGTTTTAGATTCCGATGTTTCACTACAGGTTTACTGTATCCGTTGGACCTTCTTATTGACGATAAAACACAGAAATTGCATCTGAATTTAATACAAAAGGCACAATGCCGACTTAAGCACAAGAGGACTGACACTCTAACTTTCTATGATTTGAACCTCTCCTGTGAGTCCAGTTTTAGATTCCGATGCTTCACTTCAGGTTTACTGTATCACTTGGAACTTCTTATTGACGATGAAACACAGAAATTGCATCCGAATTTAATACAAAAGGCACAATGACGACTTAAGTACAAAAGGACTGGCACTCTAACTATCTGTGATTTGAATCTCTCCTGTGAGTCCAGTTCTAGATTCCGATGCATCACTTCAGGTTCACTGTATACCTCGGACCTTCATATTGACGATGAAACACAGAAATTGCATCGGAATTAAATTCAAAAGCCACAATGCCGACTTAAGTACAAGAGGACTGACACTCTAACTTTCTATGATTTGAACCGCTCCTGTAAGTCCAGTTTTAGATTCTGATGCTTCACTTCAGGTTTACTGTATACCTTAGACCTTCTTATTGACAATGAAGCACAGAAATTGCTTCGGAATTAAATTCAAAAGGCAAAATGCAGACTTAAGTAGCAGAGGACTGAGACTCTAACTTTCTATGATTTGAAACTCCACTGTGAGTCCAGTTCTAGATTCCGATGCTTCACTACAGGTTTACTGTATCCCTTGGACCTTCTTATTGACGATGAAACACAGAAATTGCATCCGAATTAAATACAAAAGTCACAATGCCGACTTAAGTACAAGAGGACTGACACTCTCACTTTCTATGATTTGAACCTCTCATGTGAGTCCAGTTTTAGATTCCGATGCTTCACTTCAGGTTTCCTGTAAACCTTGGACCTTCTTATTGACGATGAAACACTGAAATTTCATCCGAATTTAATTCAAAAGGCACAATGCCGTCTTAAGTAGAAGAGGACTGGCACTCTAACTTTCTATGATTTGAACCTCTCCTGTGAATCCAGTTTTAGATTCGGGTGCTTCACTTCAGGTGTACTGTATACCTTGGACCTTCTTATTGACGATGAAGCACAGAAATTGCTTCGGAATTAAATTCAAAAGGCACAATGCCGACTTAAGTACAATGGACTGACAGTCTAACTTTCTATGATTTGAACCTCTCCTGTGAGTCCACTTTTAGATTCCGATGCTTCACTTCAGGTTTACTGTTTCCCTTGGACCGTCTTATTGACGATGAAACACAGAAATTGCATCCGAATTTAATACGAAAGGCACAATGACGACTTAAGAACAAAAGGACTGACACTCTATCTTCCTATGATTTGAATCTCTCCTGTGAGTCCAGTTTTAGATTCCGATGCTTCACTTCCAGTTTACTGAACACCTTGGACCTTCTTATTGGCGATGAAACACAGAATTTGCCTCGGAATTAAATTCAAAAGGCACAATGCCGACTTAAGTACAAGAGGAATGACACTCTCACTTTCTATGATTTGAACCTCTCCTGTGACTCCAGTTTTAGATTCCGATGCTTCACTTCAGGTTTCCTGAATACCTTCGCCCTTCTTATTGCCGATGAAACACAGAAATTTCATCCGAATTAATTTCAAAAGGCACAATGCCGACTTAAGTACAAGAGGACTGACACTCTCACTTTCTATGAATTCAACCTCTCCTGTGAGTCCAGTTTCAGATTCCGATGCTTCACTTCAGGTTTCCTGTATCTCTTGGACCATCTTATTGACGATGAAACACAGAAATTGCATCCGAATTAAATACAAAAGGCACAATGCCGACTTAAGTACAAGAGGACTGACACTCTCACTTTCTATGATTTGAACCTGTCCTGTGAGTCCAGTTTTAGATTCCGATGCTTCACTTCAGGTTTACTGTATCCCTTGGACCTTCTTTTTGACGATGAAACACAGAAATTGCATCCGAATTTAATACAAAAGGCACAATGCCGACTTAAGTATAAGAGGACTAACACAATCACTTTTTATGATTTGAACCTCTCCTGTGAGTCCAGTTTTAGATTCCGATGCTTCACTTCACATCTACTGTATACCTTGGACCGTCTAGTTGACAAAGAAGCACAGAAATTTAATCCGAATTAAATTCAAAAGGCACAATGCCGACTTAAGTAGAAGAGGACTGACACTCTAACTTTCTATGATTAGAACCTCTCCTGTGAATCCAGTTTTAGATTCGGATGCTTCACTTCAGGTGTACTGTATACCTTGGACCTTCTTATTGACGATGATGCACAGAAATTGCTTCGGAATTAAATTCAAAAGGCACAATGCCGACTTAAGTACAAGAGGACTGACACTCTCACTTTCTATGATTTGAACCTCTCCTGTGAGTCCAGTTTTAGATTCCGATGCTTCACTTCAGGTTTCCTGAATACCTTGGCCCTTCTTATTGACGATGAAACACAGAAATTTCATCCGAATTAAATTCAAAAGGCACAATGCCGACTTAAGTACAAGAGGACTGACACTCTCACTTTCTATGATTTGAACCTCTCATGTGAGTCCAGTTTTAGATTCCGATGCTTCACTTCAGGTTTACTGTATCCCTTGGACCTTCTTTTTGACGATGAAACACAAAAATTGGATCCGAATTTATTACAAAAGGCACAATGCCGACTTAAGTACAAGAGGATTAACACAATCACTTTTTATGATTTGAACCTCTCCTGTGAGTCCAGTTTTAGATTCCGATGCTTCACTTCACATCTACTGGATACCTTGGACCGTCTTATTGACAATGAAGCACAGAAATTACTTCGGTATTAAATTCAAAATGCACAATGCCGACTTAAGTAGCAGAGGACTGACACTCAAACTTTCTATGATTTGAACCTCCACTGTGAGTCCAGTTTTAGATTCCGATGCTTCACATCAGGTTTACTGTATCCCTTGGACCTTCTTATTGATGATGAAACACAGAAATTGCATCCGAATTAAATACAAAAGGCACAATGCCGACTTAAGTACAAGAGGATTGACACTCTCACTTTCTATGATTTGAACCTCTCATGTGAGTCTAGTTTTAGATTCCGATGCTTCACTTCAGGTTTCCTGTAAACCTTGGACCTTCTTATTTACGATGAAACAAGGAAATTTCACCCGAATTAAATTCAAAAGGCACAATGCCGACTTAAGTAGAAGAGGACTGACACTCTAACTTTTTATGATTTGAACCTCTCCTCTGAATCCAGTTTTAGATTCGGATGCTTCACCTTAGGTTTACTGTATACCTTGGACCATCTTATTGACGATGAAGCACAGAAATTGCTTCGGAATTAAATTCAAAATGCACAATGCCGACTTAAGTACAAGAGAACTGACACTCTAACATTCAATGATGTGAACCTCTCCTGTGAGTCCAGTTTTAGATTCCGATGTTTCACTACAGGTTTACTGTATCGCTTGGACCTTCCTATTGACGATGAAACAAAGAAATTGCATCCGAATTTAATACAAAAGGCACAATGACGACTTAAGTACAAAAGGACTGACACTCTAACTTTCTGTGATTTGAACCTCTCCTGTGAGGCCTATTTTAGATTCCGATGCTTCACTTCAGGTTCACTGTATACCTTGGACCTTCTTATTGACGATGAAACACAGAAATTGCATCGGAATTAAATTCAAAAGGCACAATGCCGACTTAAGTACAAGAGGACTGACACTCTAACTTTCTATGATTTGAACCTCTCCTGTGAGTCCAGTTGTTGATTCGGATGCTTCACTTCAGGTTCACTGTATACCTTGGACTTTCTTATCGACAATGAAGCACAGAAATTGCTTCGGAATTAAATTCAAAAGGCACAATGCCGACTTAAGTACAAGTGGAGTAACACTCTAACTTTCTATCATTTGAACCTCTCCTGTGAATCCAGTTTTAGATACCGATGCTTCACTTCGTTTTTACTGTATCCCTTGGACCTTCTTATTGACGATGAAACACAGAAATTGCATCCGAATTTAATACAAAGGGCACAATGCCGACTTAAGTACAAGAGGACTGACACTCTCACTTTCTATGAATTTAACCTCTCCTGTGAGACCAGTTTTAGATTCCGATGCTTCACCTCAAGTTTCGTATATACGTTCGACCTTCTTATTGACGATGAAACACAGAAATTGCATCGAATTTAATACAAAAGGCACAATGCCGACTTAAGTACAAGCGGACTGACACTCTCACTTTCTATGATTTGAACCTCTCCTGTGAGTAAAGTTTTAGATTCCGATGCTTCACTTTAGGTTTCCTGAATACCTTGGCAATTCTTATTGACGATGAAACACAGAAATTTCATCCGAATTAAAATCAAAAGGCACAATGCCGACTTAAGTACAAGAGGACTGACACTCTAACTTTCTATGATTTGAACCTCTCCTGTGAGCCCAGTTTTAGATTCCGATGCTTCACTTCAGGTTTACTGTATCCCTTGGACCTTGTTATTGATGATGAAACACAGAACGTGCATCCGAGTCTAATACAAAAGGCACAATGCCTACTTAAGTACAAGAGGACTGACACTCTCACTTTCTATGATTTGAACCTCTCATGTGAGTCCAGTTTTAGATTCCGATGCTTCACTTCAGGTTTCCTGTAAACCTTGGACCTTCTTATTGACGATGAAACACTGAAATTTCATCCGAATTAAATTCAAAAGGCACAATGCCGACTTAAGTAGAAGAGGACTGACACTCTAACTTTCTATGATTTGAACCTCTCCTGTGAATCCAGTTTTAGATTCGGATGCTTCACTTCAGGTGTACTGTATACCTTGGACCTTCTTATTGACGATGAAGCACAGAAATTGCTTCGGAATTAAATTCAAAAGGCACAATGCCGACTTAAGTACAATGGACTGACAGTCTAACTTTCTATGATTTGAACCTCTCCTGTGAGTCCACTTTTAGATTCCGATGCTTCACTTCAGGTTTACTGTTTCCCTTGGACCTTCTTATTGACGATGAAACACAGAATTTGCCTCGGAATTAAATTCAAAAGGCACAATGCCGACTTAAGTACAAGAGGAATGACACTCTCACTTTCTATGATTTCAACCTCTCCTGTGACTCCAGTTTTAGATTCCGATGCTTCACTTCAAGTTTACTGAATACCTTAGACATTCTTATTGGCGATGAAACACAGAATTTGCCTCGGAATTAAATTCAAAAGGCACAATGCCGACTTAAGTACAAGAGGACTGACACTCTCACTTTCTATGAATTCAACCTCTCCTGTGAGTCCAGTTTTAGATTCCGATGGTTCACTTCAGGTTTCCTGTATCCCTTGGACCATCTTATTGACGATGAAACACAGAAATTGCATCCGAATTTAATACAAAAGGCACAATGCCGACTTAAGTACAAGAGGACTGACACTCTGACTTTCTATGATTTGAACCTGTCCTGTGAGTCCAGTTTTAGATTCCGATGCTTCACTTCAGGTTTACTGTATCCCTTGGACCTTCTTTTTGACGATGAAACACAGAAATTGCATCCGAATTTAATACAAAAGGCACAATGCCGACTTAAGTATAGGAGGACTAACACAATCACTTTTTATGATTTGAACCTCTCCTGTGAGTCCAGTTTTAGATTCCGATGCTTCACTTCACATCTACTGTATACCTTGGACCGTCTTATTGACAATGAAGCACAGAAATTACTTCGGTATTAAATTCAAAAGGCACAATGCCGACTTAAGTACAAGAGGACTGACACTCTAACTTTCAATGATGTGAACCTCTCCTGTGAGTCCAGTTTTAGATTCCGATGTTTCACTACAGGTTTACTGTATCGCTTGGACCTTCCTATTGACGATGAAACAAAGAAATTGCATCCGAATTTAATACAAAAGGCACAATGACGACTTAAGTACAAAAGGACTGACACTCTAACATTCTGTGATTTGAACCTCTCCTTTGAGGCCTATTTTAGATTCCGATGCTTCACTTCAGGTTCACTGTATACCTTGGACCTTCTTATTGACGATGAAACACAGAAATTGCATCGGAATTAAATTCAAAAGGCACAATGCCGACTTAAGTACAAGAGGACTGACACTCTAACTTTCTATGATTTGAACCTCTCCTGTGAGTCCAGTTGTTGATTCGGATGCTTCACTTCAGGTTCACTGTATACCTTGGACCTTCTTATCGACGATGAAGCACAGAAATTGCTTCGGAATTAAATTCAAAAGGCACAATGCCGACTTAAGTACAAGTGGAGTAACACTCTAACTTTCTATACTTTGAACCTCTCCTGTGAATCCAGTTTTAGATTCCGATGCTTCACTTCGTTTTTACTGTATCCCTTGGACCTTCTTATTGACGATGAAACACAGAAATTGCATCCGAATTTAATACAAAAGGCACAATGCCGACTTAAGTACAAGAGGACTGACACTCTCACTTTCTATGAATTTAACCTCTCCTGTGAGACCATTTTTAGATTCCGATGCTTCACCTCAAGTTTCGTATATACGTTGGACCTTCTTATTGACGATGAAACACAGAAATTGCATCGAATATAATACAAAAGGCACAATGCCGACTTAAGTACAAGAGGACTGACACTCTCACTTTCTATGATTTGAACCTCTCCTGTGAGTAAAGTTTTAGATTCCGATGCTTCACTTCAGGTTTCCTGAATACCTTGGCCCTTCTTATTGACGATGAAACACAGAAATTTCATCCGAATTAAAATCAAAATTCACAATGCCGACTTAAGTACAAGAGGACTGACACTCTAACTTTCTATGATTTGAACCTCTCCTGTGAGGCCAGTTTTAGATTCCGATGCTTCACTTCAGGTTTACTGTATCCCTTGGACCTTCTTATTGATGATGAAACACAGAACGTGCATCCGAGTTTATTTCAAAAGGCACAATGCCGACTTAAGTACAAGAGGACTGACACTCTCACTTTCTATGAATTCAACCTCTCCTGTGAGTCCAGTTATATGTTCCGATGCTTCACTTCAGGTTTCCTGTATACCTTGGACCTTCTTATTGACGATGAAACACAGAAATTGCATCCGGATTTAATACAAAAGGCACAATGCCGACTAAAGTACAAGAGGACTGCCACTCTGACTTTCTATGAATTGAACCACTCCTGTGAGTCAAGTTTTAGATTCCGAAGCTTTACCTCAGGTATACTGTATCCCTTGGACCATCTTATTGACGATGAAACACAGAAATTGCATCCGAATTTAATACAAAAGGCACAATGCCGACTTAAGTACAAGAGGACTGACACTCTCACTTTCTATGATTTGAACCTGTCCTGTGAGTCCAGTTTTAGATTCCGATGCTTCACTTCACATCTACTGTATACCTTGGACCGTCTTATTGACAATGAAGCACAGAAATTTAATCCGAATTAAATTCAAAAGGCACAATGCCGACTTAAATAGAAGAGGACTGACACTCTAACTTTCTATGATTAGAACCTCTCCTGTGAATCCAGTTTTAGATTCGGATGCTTCACTTCAGGAGTACTGTATACCTTGGACCTTCTTATTGACGATGAAGCACAGAAATTGCTTCGGAATTAAATTCAAAAGGCACAATGCCGACTTAAGTACAAGAGGACTGACACTCTCACTTTCTACGATTTGAACCTCTCCTGTGAGTCCAGTTTTAGATTCTGATGCTTCACTTCACATCTACTGTATACCTTGGACCGTCTTATTGACAATGAAGCACAGAAATTACTTCGGTATTAAATTCAAAAGGCACAATGCCGACTTAAGTAGCAGAGGACTGACACTCTAACTTTCTATGATTTGAACCTCTCCTGTGAGTCCAGTTTTAGATTCCGATGCTTCACTTCAGGTTTACTGTATACCTCGGACCTTCTTATTGACGATGAAGCACAGGAATTGCATCGGAATTAAATTGAAAAGGCACAGTGCCGACTTAAGTACAAGAGGAGTGACACTCTAACTTTCTATGATTTGAACCTCTAGTGTGAGTCCAGTTTTAGATTCCGATGTTTCACTACAGGTTTACTGTATCCGTTGGACCTTCTTATTGACGATAAAACACAGAAATTGCATCTGAATTTAATACAAAAGGCACAATGCCGACTTAAGCACAAGAGGACTGACACTCTAACTTTCTATGATTTGAACCTCTCCTGTGAGTCCAGTTTTAGATTCCGATGCTTCACTTCAGGTTTACTGTATCACTTGGAACTTCTTATTGACGATGAAACACAGAAATTGCATCCGAATTTAATACAAAAGGCACAATGACGACTTAAGTACAAAAGGACTGGCACTCTAACTTTCTGTGATTTGAATCTCTCCTGTGAGTCCAGTTCTAGATACCGATGCATCACTTCAGGTTCACTGTATACCTCGGACCTTCATATTGACGATGAAACACAGAAATTGCATCGGAATTAAATTCAAAAGCCACAATGCCGACTTAAGTACAAGAGGACTGACACTCTAACTTTCTATGATTTGAACCGCCCCTGTAAGTCCAGTTTTAGATTCTGATGCTTCACTTCAGGTTTACTGTATACCTTAGACCTTCTTATTGACAATGAAGCGCAGAAATTGCTTCGGAATTAAATTCAAAAGGCAAAATGCAGACTTAAGTAGCAGAGGACTGAGACTCTAACTTTCTATGATTTGAAACTCCACTGTGAGTCCAGTTCTAGATTCCGATGCTTCACTACAGGATTACTGTATCACTTGGACCTTCTTATTGACGATGAAACACAGAAATTGCATCCGAATTAAATACAAAAGTCACAATGCCGACTTAAGTACAAGAGGACTGACACTCTCACTTTCTATGATTTGAACCTCTCATGTGAGTCCAGTTTTAGATTCCGATGCTTCACTTCAGGTTTCCTGTAAACCTTGGACCTTCTTATTGACGATGAAACACTGAAATTTCATCCGAATTTAATTCAAAAGGCACAATGCCGTCTTAAGTAGAAGAGGACTGACACTCTAACTTTCTATGATTTGAACCTCTCCTGTGAATCCAGTTTTAGATTCGGGTGCTTCACTTCAGGTGTACTGTATACCTTGGACCTTCTAATTGACGATGAAGCACAGAAATTGCTTCGGAATTAAATTCAAAAGGCACAATGCCGACTTAAGTACAATGGACTGACAGTCCAACTTTCTATGATTTGAACCTCTCCTGTGAGTCCACTTTTAGATTCCGATGCTTCACTTCAGGTTTACTGTTTCCCTTGGACCGTCTTATTGACGATGAAACACAGAAATTGCATCCGAATTTAATACGAAAGGCACAATGACGACTTAAGAACAAAAGGACTGACACTCTATCTTCCTATGATTTGAATCTCTCCTGTGAGTCCAGTTTTAGATTCCGATGCTTCACTTCCAGTTTACTGAACACCTTGGACCTTCTTATTGGCGATGAAACACAGAATTTGCCTCGGAATTAAATTCAAAAGGCACAATGCCGACTTAAGTACAAGAGGAATGACACTCTCACCTTCTATGATTTGAACCTCTCCTGTGACTCCAGTTTTAGATTCCGATGCTTCACTTCAGGTTTCCTGAATACCTTCGCCCTTCTTATTGCCGATGAAACACAGAAATTTCATCCGAATTAATTTCAAAAGGCACAATGCCGACTTAAGTACAAGAGGACTGACACTCTCACTTTCTATGAATTCAACCTCTCCTGTGAGTCCAGTTTCAGATTCCGATGCTTCACTTCAGGTTTCCTGTATCTCTTGGACCATCTTATTGACGATGAAACACAGAAATTGCATCCGAATTAAATACAAAAGGCACAATGCCGACTTAAGTACAAGAGGACTGATACTCTCACTTTCTATGATTTGAACCTGTCCTGTGAGTCCAGTTTTAGATTCCGATGCTTCACTTCAGGTTTACTGTATCCCTTGGACCTTCTTTTTGACGATGAAACACAGAAATTGCATCCGAATTTAATACAAAAGGCACAATGCCGACTTAAGTATAAGAGGACTAACACAATCACTTTTTATGATTTGAACCTTTCCTGTGAGTCCAGTTTTAGATTCCGATGCTTCACTTCACATCTACTGTATACCTTGGACCGTCTAGTTGACAAAGAAGCACAGAAATTTAATCCGAATTAAATTCAAAAGGCACAATGCCGACTTAAGTAGAAGAGGACTGACACTCTAACTTTCTATGATTACAACCTCTCCTGTGAGTCCAGTTTTAGATTCCGATGCTTCGCTTCACATCTACTGTATACCTTGGACCGTCTTATTGACAATGAAGCACAGAAATTACTTCGGTATTAAATTCAAAAGGCACAATGCCGACTTACGTACAAGAGGACTGACACTCTCACTTTCTATGATTTGAACCTCTCATGTGAGTCCAGTTTTAGATTCCGATGCTTCACTTCAGGTTTACTGTATCCCTTGGACCTTCTTTTTGACGATGAAACACAAAAATTGCATCCGAATTTAATACAAAAGGTACAATGCCGACTTAAGTACAAGAGGATTAACACAATCACTTTTTATGATTTGAACCTCTCCTGTGAGTCCAGTTTTAGATTCCGATGCTTCACTTCACATCTACTGTATACCTTGGACCGTCTTATTGACAATGAAGCACAGAAATTACTTCGGTATTAAATTCAAAATGCACAATGCCGACTTAAGTAGCAGAGGACTGACACTCAAACTTTCTATGATTTGAACCTCCACTGTGAGTCCAGTTTTAGATTACGATGCTTCACATCAGGTTTACTGTATCCCTTGGACCTTCTTATTGATGATGAAACACAGAAATTGCATCCGAATTAAATACAAAAGGCACAATGCCGACTTAAGTACAAGAGGATTGACACTCTCACTTTCTATGATTTGAACCTCTCATGTGAGTCTAGTTTTAGATTCCGATGCTTCACTTCAGGTTTCCTGTAAACCTTGGACCTTCTTATTTACGATGAAACAAGGAAATTTCACCCGAATTAAATTCAAAAGGCACAATGCCGACTTAAGTAGAAGAGGACTGACACTCTAACTTTTTATGATTTGAACCTCTCCTCTGAATCCAGTTTTAGATTCGGATGCTTCACCTCAGGTTTACTGTATACCTTGGACCATCTTATTGACGATGAAGCACAGAAATTGCTTCGGAATTAAATTCAAAATGCACAATGCCGACTTAAGTACAAGAGAACTGACACTCTAACATTCAATGATGTGAACCTCTCCTGTGAGTCCAGTTTTAGATTCCGATGTTTCACTACAGGTTTACTGTATCGCTTGGACCTTCCTATTGACGATGAAACAAAGAAATTGCATCCGAATTTAATACAAAAGGCACAATGACGACTTAAGTACAAAAGGACTGACACTCTAACTTTCTGTGATTTGAACCTCTCCTGTGAGGCCTATTTTAGGTTCCGATGCTTCACTTCAGGTTCACTGTATACCTTGGACCTTCTTATTGACGATGAAACACAGAAATTGCATCGGAATTAAATTCAAAAGGCACAATGCCGACTTAAGTACAAGAGGACTGACACTCTAACTTTCTATGATTTGAACCTCTCCTGTGAGTCCAGTTGTTGATTCGGATGCTTCACTTCAGGTTCACTGGTTACCTTGGACTTTCTTATCGACAATGAAGCACAGAAATTGCTTCGGAATTAAATTCAAAAGGCACAATGCCGACTTAAGTACAAGTGGAGTAACACTCTAACTTTCTATCATTTGAACCTCTCCTGTGAATCCAGTTTTAGATACCGATGCTTCACTTCGTTTTTACTGTATCCCTTGGACCTTCTTATTGACGATGAAACACAGAAATTGCATCCGAATTTAATACAAAGGGCACAATGCCGACTTAAGTACAAGAGGACTGACACTCTCACTTTCTATGAATTTAACCTCTCCTGTGAGACCAGTTTTAGATTCCGATGCTTCACCTCAAGTTTCGTATATACGTTCGACCTTCTTATTGACGATGAAACACAGAAATTGCATCGAATTTAATACAAAAGGCACAATACCGACTTAAGTACAAGCGGACTGACACTCTCACTTTCTATGATTTGAACCTCTCCTGTGAGTAAAGTTTTAGATTCCGATGCTTCACTTTAGGTTTCCTGAATACCTTGGCAATTCTTATTGACGATGAAACACAGAAATTTCATCCGAATTAAAATCAAAAGGCACAATGCCGACTTAAGTACAAGAGGACTGACACTCTAACTTTCTATGATTTGAACCTCTCCTGTGAGCCCAGTTTTAGATTCCGATGCTTCACTTCAGGTTTACTGTATCCCTTGGACCTTGTTATTGATGATGAAACACAGAACGTGCATCCGAGTCTAATACAAAAGGCACAATGCCGACTTAAGTACAAGAGGACTGACACTCTCACTTTCTATGATTTGAACCTCTCATGTGAGTCCAGTTTTAGATTCCGATGCTTCACTTCAGGTTTCCTGTAAACCTTGGACCTTCTTATTGACGATGAAACACTGAAATTTCATCCGAATTAAATTCAAAAGGCACAATGCCGACTTAAGTAGAAGAGGACTGACACTCTAACTTTCTATGATTTGAACCTCTCCTGTGAATCCAGTTTTAGATTCGGATGCTTCACTTCAGGTGTACTGTATACCTTGGACCTTCTTATTGACGATGAAGCACAGAAATTGCTTCGGAATTAAATTCAAAAGGCACAATGCCGACTTAAGTACAATGGACTGACAGTCTAACTTTCTCTGATTTGAACCTCTCCTGTGAGTCCACTTTTAGATTCCGATGCTTCACTTCAGGTTTACTGTTTCCCTTGGACCTTCTTATTGACGATGAAACACAGAATTTGCCTCGGAATTAAATTCAAAAGGCACAATGCCGACTTAAGTACAAGAGGAATGACACTCTCACTTTCTATGATTTCAACCCCTCCTGTGACTCCAGTTTTAGATTCCGATGCTTCACTTCAGGTTTCCTGAATACCTTCGCCCTTCTTATTGACGATGAAACTCAGAAATTTCATCCGAATTAATTTCAAAAGGCACAATGCCGACTTAAGTAGAAGAGGACTGACACTCTCACTTTCTATGATTTGAACCTCTCCTGTGAGTCCAGGTTAAAGATTCCGATGCTTCACTTCAGGTTTCCTGAATACCTTGGCCCTTCTTATTGACGATGAAACACAGAAATTTCATCCGAATTAAATTCAAAAGGCACAATGCCGACTTAAGTACAAGAGGACTGGCACTCTCACATTCTATGATTTGAACCTCTCATGTGAGTCCAGTTTTAGATTCCGATGCTTCACTTCAGGTTTACTGTATCCCTTGGACTTTCTTTTTGACGATGAAACACAGAAATTGCATCCGAATTTAATACAAAAGGCACAATGCCGACTTAAGTACAAGAGGACTAACACAATCACTTTTTATGATTTGAACCTCTCCTGTGAGTCCAGTTTTAGATTCCGATGCTTCACTTCACATCTACTGTATACCTTGGACCGTCTTATTGACAATGAAGCACAGAAATTACTTCGGTATTAAATTCAAAAGGCACAATGCCGACTTAAGTAGCAGAGGACTGACACTCTAACTTTCTATGATTTGTACCTCCACTGTGAGTCCAGTTTTAGATTCCGATGCTTCACTTCAGGTTTACTGTATCCCTTGGACCTTCTTATTGATGATGAAACACAGAAATTGCATCCGAATTAAATACAAAAGGCACAATGCCGACTTAAGTACAAGAGGACTGACACTCTCACTTTCTATGATTTGAACCTCTCATGTGAGTCCAGTTTTAGATTCCGATGCTTCACTTCAGGTTTCCTGTAAACCTTGGACCTTCTTATTTACGATGAAACAAGGAAATTTCACCCGAATTAAATTTAAAAGGCACAATGCTGACTTAAGTAGAAGAGGACTGACACTCTAACTTTCTATGATTTGAACCTCTCCTCTGAATCCAGTTTTAGATTCGGATGCTTCACCTCAGGTTTACTGTATACCTTGGACCATCTTATTGACGATGCAGCACAGAAATTGCTTCGGAATGAAATTCAAAATGCACAATGCCGACTTAAGTACAAGAGGACTGACACTGTAACATTCAATGATGTGAACCTCTCCTGTGAGTCCAGTTTTAGATTCCGATGTTTCACTACAGGTTTACTGTATCGCTTGGACCTTCTTATTGACGATGAAACAAAGAAATTGCATCCGAATTTAATACAAAAGGCACAATGACGACTTAAGTACAAAAGGACTGACACTCTAACTTTCTGTGATTTGAACCTCTCCTGTGAGGCCTATTTTAGATTCCGATGCTTCACTTCAGGTTCACTGTATACCTTGGACCTTCTTATTGACGATGAAACACAGAAATTGCATCGGAATTAAATTCAAAAGGCACAATGCCGACTTAAGTACAAGAGGACTGACACTCTAACTTTCTATGATTTGAACCTCTCCTGTGAGTCCAGTTGTTGATTCGGATGCTTCACTTCAGGTTCACTGTATACCTTGGACCTTCTTATCGACGATGAAGCACAGAAATTGCTTCGGAATTAAATTCATAAGGCACAATGCCGACTTAAGTACAAGTGGAGTAACACTCTAACTTTCTATCATTTGAACCTCTTCTGTGAATCCAGTTTTAGATACCGATGCTTCACTTCGTTTTTACTGTATCCCTTGGTCCTTCTTATTGACGATGAAACACAGAAATTGCATCCGAATTTAATACAAAAGGCACAATGCCGACTTAAGTACAAGAGGACTGACACTCTCACTTTCTATGAATTTAACCTCTCCTGTGAGACCAGTTTTAGATTTCGATGCTTCACCTCAAGTTTCGTATATACGTTAGACCTTCTTATTGACGATGAAACACAGAAATTGCATCGAATTTAATACAAAAACCACAATGCCGACTTAAGTACAAGGGGACTGACACTCTCACTTTCTGTGATTTGAACCTCTCCTGTGAGTAAAGTTTTAGATTCCGATGCTTCACTTCAGGTTTCCTGAATAACTTGGCCCTTCTTATTGACGATGAAACACAGAAATTTCATCCGAATTAAAATCAAAGGCACAATGCCGACTTAAGTACAAGAGGACTGACACTCTAACTTTCTATGATTTGAACCTCTCCTGTGAGCCCAGTTTTAGATTCCGATGCTTCACATCAGGTTTACTGTATCCCTTAGACCTTCTTATTGATGATGAAACACAGAACGTGCATCCGAGTTTAATACAAAAGGCACAATGCCGACTTAAGTACAAGAGGACTGACACTCTCACTTTCTATGAATTCAACCTCTCCTGTGAGTCCAGTTTATATTCCGATGCTTCACTTCAGGTTTCCTGTATACCTTGGACCTTCTTATTGACGATGAAACACAGAAATTGCATCCGGATTTAATACAAAAGGCACAATGCCGACTAAAGTACAAGAGGACTGACTATCTCACTTTCTATGATTTGAACCTCTCCTGTGAGTCGAGTTTTAGATTCCGATGCTTCACTTCAGGTCTACTGTATCCCATGAACCTTCTTATTGACGATGAAGCACAGAAATTGCTTCGGAATTAAATTCAACAGGCACAATGCCGACTTAAGTACAAGAGGACTGACACTCTAACTTTCAATGATGTGAACCTCTCCTGTGAGTCCAGTTTTAGATTCCGATGTTTCACTAGAGGTTTACTGTATCCCTTGGACCTTCTTATTGACGATGAAACAAAGAAATTGCATCCGAATTTAATACAAAAGGCACAATGACGACTTAAGTACAAAAGGACTGACACTCTCACTTTCTATGATTTTAACCTCTCCTGTGAGTCCAGTTTTAGATTCCGATGCTTCACCTCAGGTTTCGTATATACGTTGGACCTTCTTATTGACGATGAAACACAGAAATTGCATCGAATTTAATACAAAAGGCACAATGACGACGTAAGTACAAAAGGACTGACACTCTAACTTTCTATGATTTGAATCTCTCCTGTGAGTCCAGATTTAGACTCTGATGCTTCACTTCAAATTTACCGTATACCTTGGACCTTCTTATTGACGATGAATCACAGAATTTGGTTTGGAATTAAATTCAAAAGGCACAATGCCGACTTAAGTACAAGTGGAGTGACACTCTAACTTTCTATGATTTGAACCTCTCCTGTGAAACCAGTTTTAGATTCAGATGCTTCACTTCGGGTTTACTGTATCCCTTGGACCTTCTTATTGACGATGAAACACAGAAATTGCATCCGAATTTAATACAAAAGGCACAATGCCGACTTAAGTACAAGAGGACTGACACTCTCACTTTCTACGATTTTAACCTCTCCTGTGAGTCCAATTTTAGATTCCGATGCTTCACCTCAGGTTTCGTATATACGTTGGACCTTCTTTTTGACGATGAAACACAGAAATTGCATCGAATTTAATACAAAAGGCACAATGCCGACTTAAGTACAAGAGGACTGACACTCTCACTTTCTATGATTTGAACCTCTCCTGTGAGTCCAGTTTTAGATTCCGATGCTTCACTTCAGGTTTCCTGAATACCTTGGCCCTTCTTATTGACGATGAAACACAGAAATTTCATCCGAATTAAATTCAAAAGGCACAATGCCGACTTAAGTACGAGTGGACTGACACTCTAACTTTCTATGATTTGAACCTCTCCTGTGAGCCCAGTTTTAGATTCCGATGCTTCACTTCAGGTTGACTGTATCCCTTGGACCTTCTTATTGATGATGAAACACAGAACTTGCATCCGAGTTTAATACAAAAGGAACAATGCCGACTTACGTACAAGAGGACTGACATTCTCACTTTCTATGAATTCAACCTCTCCTGTGAGTACAGTTTTAGATTCCGATGCTTCACTTCAGGTTTCCTGTATACCTTGGACCTTCTTATTGACGATGAAACACAGAAATTGCATCCGGATTTAATACAAAAGGCACAATGCCGACTAAAGTACAAGAGGACTGACAATCTCACTTGCTATGATTTGAACCTCTCTTTTGAGCCCAGTATTAGATTCCGATGCTTCACTTCAGGTTTACTGTATCCCTTGGACCTTCTTATTGATGATGAAACACAGAACTTGCATCCGAATTTAATACAAAAAGCACAATGCCGACATAAGGACAAGAGGACTGACACTCTCACTTTCAATGATTTGAACCTCTCCTTTGAGTCCAGTTTTAAAATCCTATGCTTCACTTCAGGTATACTGTATCCCTTGGACCTTCTTATTGACGATGAAACACAGATATTGCATCCGAATTTAATATAAAAGGCACAATGCCCACTTAAGTCCAAGAGGACTGACACTCCAACTTTGTATGATTTGAACCTCTGCTGTGAGCCCAGTTTTAGATTCCGATGCTTCACTTCAGGTTTACTGTATCCCTTGGACCATCTTATTGACGATGAAACACAGAAATTGCATCCGAATTTAATACATAAGGCACAATGCCGACTTAAGTACAAGAGGACTGACACTCTCACTATCTATAATTTGAACCTGTCCTGTGAGTCCAGTTTTAGATTCCGATGCTTCACTTCAGGTTTACTGTATCCCTTGGACCTTCTTTTTGACGATGATACACAGAAATTGCATCCGAATTAAATACAAAAGGCACAATGCCGACTTAAGTACGAGAGGACTGACACAATCACTTTCTATGATTTGAACCTCTCCTGTGAGTCCAGTTTTAAATTCCGATGCTTCACTTCAGATCAACTGTATACCTTGGGCCGTCTTGTTGACAATGGAGCACAGAAATTACTTCGGTATTAATTCAAAAGCCACAATGCCGACTTAAGTAGCAGACGACTGACACTCTAACTTTCTATGATTTGAACCTCTCCTGTGAGTCCAGTTTTAGATTCCGATGCTGCACCTCAGGTTTCGTATATACGTTGGACCTTCTTATTGACGATGAAACACAGAAATTGCATCGAATTTAATACAAAAGGCACAATGCCGACTTAAGTACAAGAGGACTGACACTCTCACTTTCAATGATTTGAACCTCTCCTGTGAGTCCAGTTTTAGATTCCGATGCTTCACTTCAGGTTTCCTGTATTCCTTGGACCTTCTTATTGACGATGAAACACAGAAATTTCATCCGAATTAAAATCAAAATTCACAATGCCGACTTAAGTACAAGAGGACTGACACACTAACTTTCTATGATTTGAACCTCTCCTGTGAGCCCAGTTTTAGATTCCGATGCTTCACTTCAGGTTTACTGTATCCCTTGGACCTTCGTATTGATGATGAAACACAGAACGTGCATCCGAGTTTAATTCAAAAGGCACAATGCCGACTTAAGTACAAGAGGACTGACACTCTCACTTTCTATGAATTCAACCTCTCCTGTGAGTCCAGTTATATATTCCGATGCTTCACTTCAGGTTTCCTATATACCTTGGACCTTCTTATTGACGATGAAACACAGAAATTGCATCCGGATTTAATACAAAAGGCACAATGCCGACTAAAGTACAAGAGGACTGCCACTCTGACTTTCTATGAATTGAACCTCTCCTGTGAGTCAAGTTTTAGATTTTGAAGCTTTACCACAGGTATACTGTATCCCTTGGACCATCTCATTGACGATGAAACACAGAAATTGCATCCGAATTTAATACAAAAGGCACAATGCCGACTTAAGTACAAGAGGACTGACACTCTCGATTTCTATGATTTGAACCTGTCCTGTGAGTCCAGTTTTAGATTCCGATGCTTCACTTCAGGTTTACTGTATCCCTTGGACCTTCTTTTTGACGATGAAACACAGAAATTGCATCCGAATTTAATACAAAAGGCACAATGCCGACTTAAGTACAAGAGGACTAACACAATCACTTTTTATGATTTGAACCTCTCCTGTGAGTCCAGTTTTAGATTCCGATGCTTCACTTCACATCTACTGTATACCTTGGACCGTCTAGTTGACAATGAAGCACAGAAATTTAATCCGAATTAAATTCAAAAGGCACAATGCCGACTTAAATAGAAGAGGACTGACACTCTAACCTTCTATGATTAGAACCTCTCCTGTGAATCCAGTTTTAGATTCGGATGCTTCACTTCAGGTGTACTGTATACCTTGGACCTTCTTATTGACGATGAAGCACAGAAATTGCTTTGGAATTAAATTCAAAAGGCACAATGCCGACTTATGTACAAGAGGACTGACACTCTCACTTTCTATGATTTGAACCTCTCCTGAGAGTCCAGTTTTAGATTCCGATGCTTCACTTCACATCTACTGTATACCTTGGACCGTCTTATTGACAATGTAGCACAGAAATTACTTCGGTATTAAATTCAAAAGGCACAATGCCGACTTAAGTAGCAGAGGACTGACACTCTAACTTTCTATGATTTGAACCTCCACTGTGAGTCCAGTTTTAGATTCCGATGCTTCACTTCAGGTTTACTGTATCCCTTGGACATTCTTATTGATGATGAAACACAGAAATTGCATCCGAATTAAATACAAAAGGCACAATGCCGACTTAAGTACAAGAGGACTGACACTCTCACTTTCTATGATTTGAACCTCTCATGTGAGTCCAGTTTTAGATTCCGATGCTCCACTTCAGGTTTCCTGTAAACCTTGGACCTTCTTATTTACGATGAAACAAGGAAATATCACCCGAATTAAATTCAAAAGGCACAATGCCGACTTAAGTAGAAGAGGACTGACACTCTAACTTTCTATGATTTGAACCTCTCCTCTGAATCCAGTTTTAGTTTCGGATGCTTCACCTCAGGTTTACTGTATACCTTGGACCATCTTATTGACGATGAAGCACAGAAATTGCTTCGGAATTAAATTCAAAATGCACAATGCCGACTTAAGTACAAGAGGACTGACACTCTAACTTTCAATGATGTGAACCTCTCCTGTGAGTCCAGTTATATATTCCGATGCTTCACTTCAGGTTTCCTGTATACCTTGGACCTTCTTATTGACGATGAAACACAGAAATTGCATCCGGATTTAATACAAAAGGCACAATGCCGACTAAAGTACAAGAGGACTGCCACTCTGACTTTCTATGAATTGAACCTCTCCTGTGAGTCAAGTTTAGATTCCGAAGCTTTACTTCAGGTATACTGTATCCCTTGGACCTTCGTATTGACGATGGAACACAGAAATTGCATCGGAAATTAATTCAAAAGGCACAATGCTGACATAAGTACAAGAGAACTGACACTCTAACTTTCTATGATATGAACCTCTCCTGTGAGTCCAGTTTTAGATTCCGATGCTTCACTTCAGGTTTACTGTATACCTCGGACCTTCTTATTGACGATGAAGCACAGGAATTGCATCGGAATTAAATTGAAAAGGCACAATGCCGACTAAAGTACAAGAGGACTGCCACTCTGACTTTCTATGAATTGAACCTCTCCTGTGAGTCAAGTTTTAGATTCCGAAGCTTTACTTCAGGTATACTGTATCCCTTGGACCTTCGTATTGACGATGGAACACAGAAATTGCATCGGAAATTAATTCAAAAGGCACAATGCCGACATAAGTACAAGAGAACTGACACTCTAACTTTCTATGATTTGAAACTCCACTGTGAGTCCAGTTCTAGATTCCGATGCTTCACTTCAGGTTTCCTGTAAACCTTGGACCTTCTTATTGACGATGGAACACTGAATTTTCATCCGGATTAAATTCAAAAGGCACAATGCCGACTTAAGTAGAAGAGGACTGACACTCTAACTTTCTATGATTTGAACCTCTCCTGTGAATCCAGTTTTAGATTCGGGTGCTTCACTTCAGGTGTACTGTATACCTTGGACCTTCTTATTGACGATGAAGCACAGAAATTGCTTCGGAATTAAATTCAAAAGGCACAATGCCGACATAAGTACAATGGACTGACAGTCTAACTTTCTATGATTTGAACCTCTCCTGTGAGTCCACTTTTAGATTCCGATGCTTCACTTCAGGTTTACTGTTTCCCTTGGACCTTCTTATTGACGATGAAACACAGAAATTGCATCCGAATTTAATACGAAAGGCACAATGACGACTTAAGAACAAAAGGACTGACACTCTATCTTTCTATGATTTGAATCTCTCCTGTGAGTCCAGTTTTAGATTCCGATGCTTCACTTCCAGTTTACTGAATACCTTGGACCTTCTTATTGGCGATGAAACACAGAATTTGCCTCGGAATTAAATTCAAAAGGCACAATGCCGACTTAAGTACAAGAGGAATGACACTCTCACTTTCTATGATTTGAAGCTCTCCTGTGACTCCAGTTTTAGATTCCGATGCTTCACTTCAGGTTTCCTGAATACCTTCGCCCTTCTTATTGCGGATGAAACACAGAAATTTCATCCGAATTAATTTCAAAAGGCACAATGCCGACTTAAATACAAGAGGACTGACACTCTCACTTTCTATGAATTCAACCTCTCCTGTGAGTCCAGTTTTAGATTCCGATGCATCACTTCAGGTTTCCTGTATCTCTTGGACCATCTTATTGACGATGAAACACAGAAATTGCATCCGAATTAAATACAAAAGGCACAATGCCGACTTAAGTACAAGAGGACTGACACCCTCACTTTCTATGATTTGAACCTGTCCTGTGAGTCCAGTTTTAGATTCCGATGCTTCACTTCAGGTTTACTGTATCCCTTGGACCTTCTTTTTGACGATGAAACACAGAAATTGCATCCGAATTTAATACAAAAGGCACAATGCCGACTTAAGTACAAGAGGACTAACACAATCACTTTTTACTATTTGAACCTCTCCTGTGAGTCCAGTTTTAGATTCCGATGCTTCACTTCACATCTACTGTATACCTTGGACCGTCTTATTGACAATGAAGCACAGAAATTACTTCGGTATTAAATTCAAAATGCACAATGCCGACTTAAGTAGCAGAGGACTGACACTCTAACTTTCTATGATTTGAACCTCCACTGTGAGTCCAGTTTTAGATTCCGATGCTTCACTTCAGGTTTACTGTATCCCTTGGACCTTCTTATTGATGATGAAACACAGAAATTGCATCCGAATTAAATACAAAAGGCACAATGCCGACTTAAGTACAAGAGGATTGACACTCTCACTTTCTATGATTTGAACTTCTCATGTGAGTCCAGTTTTAGATTCCGATGCTTCACTTCAGGTTTCCTGTAAACCTTGGACCTTCTTATTTACGATGAAACAAGGAAATTTCACCCGAATTAAATTCAAAAGGCACAATGCCGACTTAAGTAGAACAGGACTGACACTCTAACTTTTTATGATTTGAACCTCTCCTCTGAATCCAGTTTTAGATTCGGATGCTTCACCTCAGGTTTACTGTATACCTTGGACCATCTTATTGACGATGAAGCACAGAAATTGCTTCGGAATTAAATTCAAAATGCACAATGCCGACCTAAGTACAAGAGAACTGACACTCTAACATTCAATGATGTGAACCTCTCCTGTGAGTCCAGTTTTAGATTCCAATGTTTCACTACAGGTTTACTGTATCGCTTGGACCTTCCTATTGACGATGATACAAAGAAATTGCATCCGAATTTAATACAAAAGGCACAATGACGACTTAAGTACAAAAGGACTGACACTCTAACTTTCTGTGATTTGAACCTCTCCTGTGAGGCCTATTTTAGATTCCGATGCTTCACTTCAGGTTCACTGTATACCTTGGACCTTCTTATTGACGATGAAACACAGAAATTGCATCGGAATTAAATTCAAAAGGCACAATGCCGACTTAAGTACAAGAGGACTGACACTCTAACTTTCTATGATTTGAACCTCTCCTGTGAGTCCAGTTGTCGATTCGGATGCTTCACTTCAGGTTCACTGTATACCTTGGACTTTCTTATCGACGATGAAGCACAGAAATTGCTTCGGAATTAAATTCAAAAGGCACAATGCCGACTTAAGTACAAGTGGAGTAACACTCTAACTTTCTATCATTTGAACCTCTCCTGTGAATCCAGTTTTAGATACCGATGCTTCACTTCGTTTTTACTGTATCCCTTGGACCTTCTTATTGACAATGAAACACAGAAATTGCATCCGAATGTAATACAAAAATCACAATGCCGACTTAAGTACAAGAGGACTGACACTCTCACTTTCTATGAATTTAACCTCTCCTGTGAGACCAGTTTTAGATTCCGATGCTTCACCTCAAGTTTCGTATATACGTTGGACCTTCTTATTGACGATGAAACACAGAAATTGCATCGAATTTAATACAAAAGGCACAATGCCGACTTAAGTACAAGCGGACTGACACTCTCACTTTCTATGATTTGAACCTCTCCTGTGAGTAAAGTTTTAGATTCCGATGCTTCACTTTAGGTTTCCTGAATACCTTGGCCCTTCTTATTGACGATGAAACACAGAAATTTCATCCGAATTAAAATCAAAAGGCACAATGACGACTTAAGTACAAGAGGACTGACACTCTAACTTTCTATGATTTGAACCTCTCCTGTGAGTCCAGTTTTAGATTCCGATGCTTCACTTCAGGTTTACTGTATCCCTTGGACCTGCTTATTGATGATGAAACACAGAAGGTGCATCTGAGTCTAATACAAAAGGCACAATGCCGACTTAAGTGCAAGAGGACTGACACTCTCACTTTCTATGAATTCAACCTCTCCTGTGAGTGCAGTTTATATTCCGATGCTTCTCTTCAGGTTTCCTGTATACCTTGGACCTTCTTATAGACGATGAAACACAGAAATTGCATCGGAATTAAATTCAAAAGCCACAATGCCGACTTAAGTACAAGAGGACTGACACTCTAACTTTCTATGATTTGAACCGCTCCTGTGAGTCCAGTTTTAGATTCAGATGCTTCACTTCAGGTTTACTGTATACCTTGGACCTTCTTATTGACAATGAAGCACAGAAATTGCTTCGGAATTAAATTCAAAAGGCACAATGCAGACTTAAGTAGCAGAGGACTGAGACTCTAACTTTCTATGATTTGAAACTCCACTGTGAGTCCAGTTCTAGATTCCGATGCTTCACTTCAGGTTTACTGTATCCCTTGGACCTTCTTATTGACGATGAAACACAGAAATTGCATCCGAATTAAATACAAAAAGCACAATGCCGACTTAAGTACAAGAGGACTGACACTCTCACTTTCTATGATTTGAACCTCTCATGTGAGTCCAGTTTTAGATTCCGATGCTTCACTTCAGGTTTCCTGTAAACCTTGGACCTTCTTATTGACGATGAAACACTAAAATTTCATCCGAATTAAATTCAAAAGGCACAATGCCGACTTAAGTAGAAGAGGACTGACACTCTAACTTTCTATGATTTGAACCTCTCCTGTGAATCCAGTTTTAGATTCGGATGCTTCACTTCAGGTGTACTGTATACCTTGGACCTTCTTATTGACGATGAAGCACAGAAATTGCTTCGGAATTAAATTCAAAAGGCACAATGCCGACTTAAGTACAATGAACTGACAGTCTAACTTTCTATGATTTGAACCTCTCCTGTGAGTCCACTTTTAGATTCCGATGCTTCACTTCAGGTTTACTGTTTCCCTTGGACCTTCTTATTGAAGATGAAACACAGAAATTGCATCCGAATTTAAAACAAAAGGCACAATGACGACTTAAGAACAAAAGGACTGACACTCTATCTTTCTATGATTTGAATCTCTCCTGTGAGTCCAGTTTTAGATTCCGATGCTTCACTTCAGGTTTACTGAATTCCTTGGACCTTCTTATTGGCGATGAAACACAGAATTTGCCTCGGAATTAAATTCAAAAGGCACAATGCCGACTTAAGTACAAGAGGAATGACACTCTCACTTTCTATGATTTGAACCTCTCCTGTGACTCCAGTTTTAGATTCCGATGCTTCACTTCAGGTTTCCTGAATACCTTCGCCCTTCTTATTGACGATGAAACTCAGAAATTTCATCCGAATTAATTTCAAAAGGCACAATGCCGACTTAAGTAGAAGAGGACTGACACTCTCACTTTCTATGATTTGAACCTCTCCTGTGAGTCCAGGTTAAAGATTCCGATGCTTCACTTCAGGTTTCCTGAATACCTTTGCCCTTCTTATTGACGATGAAACACAGAAATTTCATCCGAATTAAATTCAAAAGGCACAATGCCGACTTAAGTAGCAGAGGACTGACACTCTAACTTTCTATGATTTGAACCTCCACTGTGAGTCCAGTTTTAGATTCCGATGCTTCACTTCAGGTTTACTGTATCCCTTGGACCTTCTTATTGATGATGAAACACAGAAATTGCATCCGAATTAAATACAAAAGGCACAAAGCCGACTTAAGTACAAGAGGACTGACACTCTCACTTTCTATGATTTGAACCTCTCATGTGAGTCCAGTTTTAGATTCCGATGCTTCACTTCAGGTTTCCTGTAAACCTTGGACCTTCTTATTTACGATGAAACAAGGAAATTTCACCCGAATTAAATTCAAAAGGCACAATGCTGACTTAAGTAGAAGAGGACTGACACTCTAACTTTCTATGATTTGAACCTCTCCTCTGAATCCAGTTTTAGATTCGGATGCTTCACCTCAGGTTTACTGTATACCTTGGAATATCTTATTGACGATGAAGCACAGAAATTGCTTCGGAATGAAATTCAAAATGCACAATGCCGACTTAAGTACAAGAGGACTGACACTGTAACATTCAATGATGTGAACCTCTCCTGTGAGTCCAGTTTTAGATTCCGATGTTTCACTACAGGTTTACTGTATCGCTTGGACCTTCCTATTGACGATGAAACAAAGAAATTGCATCCGAATTTAATACAAAAGGCACAATGACGACTTAAGTACAAAAGGACAGACACTCTAACTTTCTGTGATTTGAACCTCTCCTGTGAGTCCAGTTGTTGATTCGGATGCTTCACTTCAGGTTCACTGTATACCTTGGACCTTCTTATCGACGATGAAGCACAGAAATTGCTTCGGAATTAAATTCATAAGGCACAATGCCGACTTAAGTACAAGTGGAGTAACACTTTAACTTTCTATCATTTGAACCTCTTCTGTGAATCCAGTTTTAGATACCGATGCTTCACTTCGTTTTTACTGTATCCCTTGGACCTTCTTATTGACGATGAAACACAGAAATTGCATCCGAATTTAATACAAAAGGCACAATGCCGACTTAAGTACAAGAGGACTGACACTCGCACTTTCTATGAATTTAACCTCTCCTGTGAGACCAGTTTTAGATTTCGATGCTTCACCTCAAGTTTCGTATATACGTTGGACCTTCTTATTGACGATGAAACACAGAAATTGCATCGAATTTAATACAAAAGGCACAATGCCGACTTAAGTACAAGAGGACTGACACTCTCACTTTCTGTGATTTGAACCTCTCCTGTGAGTAAAGTTTTAGATTCCGATGCTTCACTTCAGGTTTCCTGAATAACTTGGCCCTTCTTATTGACGATGAAACACAGAAATTTCATCCGAATTAAAATCAAAGGCACAATGCCGACTTAAGTACAAGAGGACTGACACTCTAACTTTCTATGATTTGAACCTCTCCTGTGAGCCCAGTTTTAGATTCCGATGCTTCACTTCAGGTTTACTGTATCCCTTGGACCTTCTTATTGATGATGAAACACAGAACGTGCATCCGAGTTTAATACAAAAGGCACAATGCCGACTTAAGTACAAGAGGACTGACACTCTCACTTTCTATGAATTCAACCTCTCCTGTGAGTCCAGTTTATATTCCGATGCTTCACTTCAGGTTTCCTGTATACCTTGGACCTTCTTATTGACGATGAAACACAGAAATTGCATCCGGATTTAATACAAAAGGCACAATGCCGACTAAAGTACAAGAGGACTGACTATCTCACTTTCTATGATTTGAACCTCTCCTGTGAGTCGAGTTTTAGATTCCGATGCTTCACTTCAGGTCTACTGTATCCCATGAACCTTCTTATTGACGATGAAGCACAGAAATTGCTTCGGAATTAAATTCAAAAGGCACAATGCCGACTTAAGTACAAGAGGACTGACACTCTAACTTTCAATGATGTGAACCTCTCCTGTGAGTCCAGTTTTAGATTCCGATGTTTCACTAGAGGTTTACTGTATCCCTTGGACCTTCTTATTGACGATGAAACAAAGAAATTGCATCCGAATTTAATACAAAAGGCACAATGACGACTTAAGTACAAAAGGACTGACACTCTCACTTTCTATGATTTTAACCTCTCCTGTGAGTCCAGTTTTAGATTCCGATGCTTCACCTCAGGATTCGTATATACGTTGGACCTTCTTATTGACGATGAAACACAGAAATTGCATCGAATTTAATACAAAAGGCACAATGACGACGTAAGTACAAAAGGACTGACACTCTAACTTCCTATGATTTGAATCTCTCCTGTGAGTCCAGATTTAGACTCTGATGCTTCACTTCAAATTTACCGTATACCTTGGACCTTCTTATTGACGATGAATCACAGAATTTGGTATGGAATTAAATTCAAAAGGCACAATGCCGACTTAAGTACAAGTGGAGTGACACTCTAACTTTCTATGATTTGAACCTCTCCTGTGAAACCAGTTTTAGATTCAGATGCTTCACTTCGGGTTTACTGTATCCCTTGGACCTTCTTATTGACGATGAAACACAGAAATTGCATCCGAATTTAATACAAAAGGCACAATGCCGACTTAAGTACAAGAGGACTGACACTCTCACTTTCTACGATTTTAACCTCTCCTGTGAGTCCAGTTTTAGATTCCGATGCTTCACCTCAGGTTTCGTATATACGTTGGACCTTCTTATTGACGATGAAACACAGAAATTGCATCGAATTTAATACAAAAGGCACAATGCCGACTTAAGTACAAGAGGACTGACACTCTCACTTTCTATGATTTGAACCTCTCCTGTGAGTCCAGTTTTAGATTCCAATGCTTCACTTCAGGTTTCCTGAATACCTTGGCCCTTCTTATTGACGATGAAACACAGAAATTTCATCCGAATTAAATTCAAAAGGCACAATGCCGACTTAAGTACGAGTGGACTGACACTCTAACTTTCTATGATTTGAACCTCTCCTGTGAGCCCAGTTTTAGATTCCGATGCTTCACTTCAGGTTTACTGTATCCCTTGGACCTTCTTATTGATGATGAAACACAGAACTTGCATCCGAGTTTAATACAAAAGGAACAATGCCGACTTACGTACAAGAGGACTGACATTCTCACTTTCTATGAATTCAACCTCTCCTGTGAGTACAGTTTTAGATTCCGATGCTTCACTTCAGGTTTCCTGTATACCTTGGACCTTCTTATTGACGATGAAACACAGAAATTGCATCCGGATTTAATACAAAAGGCACAATGCCGACTAAAGTACAAGAGGACTGACAATCTCACTTTCTATGTTTTGAACCTCTCTTTTGAGCCCAGTTTTAGATTCCGATGCTTCACTTCAGGTTTACTGTATCCCTTGGACCTTCTTATTGATGATGAAACACAAAACTTGCATCCGAATTTAATACAAAAAGCACAATGCCGACATAAGGACAAGAGGACTGACACTCTCACTTTCAATGATTTGAACCTCTCCTTTGAGTCCAGTTTTAAAATCCGATGCTTCACTTCAGGTATACTGTATCCCTTGGACCTTCTTATTGACGATGAAACACAGATATTGCATCCGAATTTAATACAAAAGGCACAATGCCCACTTAAGTCCAAGAGGACTGACACTCTAACTTTGTATGATTTGAACCTCTGCTGTGAGCCCAGTTTTAGATTCCGATGCTTCACTTTAGGTTTACTGTATCCCTTGGACCATCTTATTGACGATGAAACACAGAAATTGCATCCGAATTTAATACATAAGGCACAATGCCGACTTAAGTACAAGAGGACTGACACTCTCACCTTCTATAATTTGAACCTGTCCTGTGAGTCCAGTTTTAGATTCCGATGCTACACTTCAGGTTTACTGTATCCCTTGGACCTTCTTTTTGACGATGAAACACAGAAATTGCATCCGAATTAAATACAAAGGGCACAATGCCGACTTAAGTACAAGAGGACTGACACAATCACTTTCTATGATTTGAACCTCTCCTGTGAGTCCAGTTTTAAATTCCGATGCTTCACTTCAGATCTACTGTATACCTTGGGCCGTCTTATTGACAATGGAGCACAGAAATTACTTCGGTATTAATTCAAAAGCCACAATGCCGACTTAAGTAGCAGACGACTGACACTCTAACTTTCTATGATTTGAACCTCTCCTGTGAGTCCAGTTTTAGATTCCGATGCTGCACCTCAGGTTTCGTATATACGTTGGACCTTCTTATTGACGATGAAACACAGAAATTGCATCGAATTTAATACAAAAGGCACAATGCCGACTTAAGTACAAGAGGACTGACACTCTCACTTTCAATGATTGGAACCTCTCCTGTGAGTCCAGTTTTAGATTCCGATGCTTCACTTCCGGTTTCCTGTATACCTCGGACCTTCTAATTGACGATGAAACACAGAGATTGCATCCGAATTTAATACAAAAGGCACAATGCCGACTTAAGTACAAGAGGACTGACACTCTCACTTTCAATGATTGGAACCTCTCCTGTGAGTCCAGTTTTAGATTCCGATGCTTCACTTCAGGTTTCCTGTATTCCTTGGACCTTCTTATTGACGATGAAACACAGAAATTTCATCCGAATTAAATTCAAAAGGCACAATGCATTCTTAAGTACAAGAGCACTGACACTCTAACTTTCTATGATTTGAACCTCTCCTGTGAGCCCAGTTTTAGATTCCGATGCTTCAATTCAGGTTTACTGTATCCCTTGGACCTTCTTATTGATGATGAAACACAGAACTGGCATCCGAATTTAATACAAAAGGCACAATGCCGACTTAAGTACAAGAGGACAGACACTCACACTTTCTATGAATTCAACCTCTCCTGTGAGTCCAGTTTTAGATTCCGATGCTTCACTTCTGGTCTACTGTATCCCTTGAACCTTCATATTGACGATGAAGCACAGAAATTGGATACGAATTTAATACAAAAGGCACAATGCCGACTTAAGTAGCAGAGGACTGACACTCTAACTTTCTATGATTTGAACCTCCACTGTGAGCCCAGTTTTAGATTCCGATGCTTCACTTCAGGTTTACTGTATCCCTTGGACCTTCTAATTGACGATGAAACACAGAAAGTGCATCCGAATTTAATATAAAGGGCACAATGCCGACTTAAGTACAAGTGGACTGACACCCTCACTTTCTATGATTTGAACCTCTCCTGTGGGTCCAGTTTTAGTTTCCGATGCTTCACTTCATGTTTCCTGTATACCTTCGACCTTCTTATTGACGATGAAACACAGGAATTTCATTCAAATTAAATTCAAAATGCACTATGTCGACTTAAGTACAAGAGGACTGACACTCTAATTTTCTATGATTTGAACCTCTCCTGTGAGCCCAGTTTTAGATTCCGATGCTTCACTTCAGGTTGACTGTATCCCTTGGACCTTCTTAATGATGATGAACCACAGATATTGCATCCGAATTTAATACAAAAGGCACAATGCCGACTTACGTACAAGAGGACTGATACTCTCACTTACTATGAGTTCAACCTCTCCTGTGGGTCCAGTTTTAGATGCCGATGCTTCATTTCAGGTTTACTGTATACCTTGTAATATCTTATTGACGATGACACACAGAAATTGCATCCGAATTTATTACAAAAGGTACAATGCCGACTTAACTACAAGAGGACTGACTCTCTAACTTTCTATGATTTGAACCTCTCTTGTGAGTCCAGTTTTAGATTCCAAAGCCTCACTTCAGATTTACTGTATCCCTTGGACCATCTTATCGACGATGAAACACAGAAATTGCATCCCAATTTAATACAAAAGGCACAATGCCGACTTAGGTACAAGAGGACTGACACTGTCACTTTCTATGATTTGAACCTGTCCTGTGAGTCCAGTTTTGATTCCGATGCTTCACTTCAGGTTTACTGAATCCCTTGGACCTTCTTTTTGACGATGAAACACAGAAATTGCATCCGAATTTAATAAAAAATTCACAATGCCGACTTAAGTACAGGAGGACTGACACTCTCACTTTCTATGATTTGAACCTCTCCTGTGAGTCCAGTTTTAGATTCCGATGCTTCACTTCAGATCTACTGTATACCTTGGACCTTCTTATTGACAATGAAGCACAGAAATTACTTCGGTATTAAATTCGAAAGGCACAATGCCAACTTAAGTAGCAGAGGACTGACATTCTAACTATCTATGATTTGAACCTCCACTGTGAGTCCAGCTTTAGATTCCGATGCTTCACTTCAGGTTTACTGTATCCCTTGGACCTTCATATTGACGATGAAACACAGAAATTGCATCCGAATTAAATACAAAAGGCACAATGCCGACTTAAGTACAAGAGGACTGACACTCTCACTTTCTATGATTTGAACCTGTCCTGTGAGTCCAGTTGTAGTTTCGGATGCTTCACTTCAGGGTCACTGTATACCATGGACCTTCTTATTGACGATGAAGCACAGAAATTGCTTCGGAATTAAATTCAAAAGGCACAATGCCGACTTAAGTAGCAGAGGACTCACACTCTAACTTTCTATGATATGAACCTCTCCTGTGAGTCCAGTTTTAGATTCCGATGCTTCACTTCAGGTTTACTGTATCCCTTGGACCTTCTAATTGACGATGAAACACAGAAATTGCATCCGAATTTAATACAATAGGCACAATGCCGACTTAAGTACAAGAGGACTGACACCCTCACTTTCTATTATTTGAACCTCTCCTGTGGGTCCAGTTTTAGATTCCGATGCTTCACTTCAGGTTTCCTGTATACCTTGGACCTTCTTATTGACGATGAAACGCAGAAATTGCATCCGGATTTAATACAAAAGGCACAATGCCGACTCAAGTAAAAGAGGACTGACACTCCCACTTTCTACGATTTGAACCTCTCCTGTGAGTCCAGTTTTAGATTCCGATGCTTCACTTCAGGTATACTGTATCCCTTGAACCCTCTTATTGACGATGAAGCACAGAAATTGGATCCGAATTTAATACAAAATGCACAATGCCGACTTAAGTAGCAGAGGACTGACACTCTCACTTTCAATGATTTGAACCTCTCCTTTGAGTCCAGTTTTAAAATCCGATGCTTCACTTTAGGTTTACTGTATCTCTTGGACCTTCTTATTGACGATGAAACGCAGATATTGCATCTGAATTTAATACGAAAGGCACAATGGCCACTTAAGTACATGAGGACTGACACTCTAACTTTCTATGATTTGAACCTCTCCTGTGAGCCCAGTTTTAGATTCCGATGCTTCACTTCAGGTTTACTGTATCCCTTGGACCTTCTTAATGACGATGAACCACACAAATTGCATCCGTATTTAATACAAAAGGCACAATGCCGACTTAGGTACAAGAGGACTGACACTCTCACTTTCTATGAGTTCAACCTCTCCTGTGGGTCCAGTTTTAGATGCCGATGCTTCACTTCAGGTTTACTGTATACCTTGTAATATCTTATTGACGATGACACACAGAAATTGCATCCGAATTTATTACAAAAGGCGCAATGCCGACTTAAGTACAAGAGGACTGACACTCTAACTTTCTATGATTTGAACCTCTCCTGTGAGTCCAGTTTTAGATTCCAAAGCCTCACTTCAGGTTTACTGTATCCCTTGGACCATCTTATTGACGATGAAACACAGAAATTGCATCCTAATTTAATACAAAAGCACAGTGCCGACTTAAGCACAAGAGGACTGACACTCTCACTTTCAATGATTTGAACCTCTCCTTTGAGTCCAGTTTTAAAATCCGATGCTTCACTTTAGGTTTACTGTATCTCTTGGACCTTCCTATTGACGATGAAACACAGATATTGCATCTGAATTTAATACGAAAGGCACAATGGCCACTTAAGTACATGAGGACTGACACTCTAACTTTCTATGATTTGAACCTCTCCTGTGAGCCCAGTTTTAGATTCCGATGCTTCACTTCAGGTTTCCTGTATCCCTTGGACCTTCTTAATGATGATGAACCACACAAATTGCATCCGTATTTAATACAAAAGGCACAATGCCGACTTAGGTACAAGAGGACTGACACTCTCACTTTCTATGAGTTCAACCTCTCCTGTGGGTCCAGTTTTAGATGCCGATGCTTCACTTCAGGTTTACTGTATACCTTGTAATATCTTATTGACGATGACACACAGAAATTGCATCCGAATTAATACAAAAGGCGCAATGCCGACTTAAGTACAAGAGGACTGACACTCTAACTTTCTATGATTTGAACCTCTCCTGTGAGTCCAGTTCTAGATTCCAAAGCCTCACTTCAGGTTTACTGTATCCCTTGGACCATCTTATTGACGATGAAACACAGAAATTGCATCCGAATTTAATACAAAAGACACAATGCCGACTTAGGTACAAGAGGACTGACACTGTCACTTTCTATGATTTGAAAATGTCCTGTGAGTTCAGTTTTGATTCCGATGCTTCACTTCAGGTTTACTGTATCCCTTGGACCTTCTTTTTGACGATGAAACACAGAAATTGCATCCGAATTTAATAAAAAAGGCACAATGCCGACGTAAGTACAAGAGGACTGACACTCTAACTTTCTATGATTTGAACCTCTCCTGTGAGTCCAGTTTTAGATTCCGATGCTTCACTTCAGATCTACTGGATACCTTGGACCTTCTTATTGACAATGGAGCACAGAAATTATTTCGGTATTAAATTCAAATTCACAATGCCGACTTAAGTAGCAGAGGACTGACATTCTAACTATCTATGATTTGAACCTCCACTGTGAGTCCAGCTATAGATTCCGATGCTTCACTTCAGGTTTACTGTATCCCTTGGAAGTTCTTATTCACGATGAAACACAGAAATTGCATCCGAATTAAATACAAAAGGCACAATGCCAACTTAAGTTTAAGGGGACTGACACTCTCACTTTCTATGATTTGAACCTGTCCTGTGAGTCCAGTTGTAGATTCGGATGCTTCACTTCAGGGTCACTATATACCTTGGACCTTCTTATTGACGATGAAGCACAGAAATTGCTTCGGAATTAAATTCAAAAGGCACAATGCCGACTTAAGTAGCAGAGGACTGACACTCTAACTTTCTATGATATGGACCTCTCCTGTGAGTCCAGCTTTAGATCCCGATGCTTCACTTCAGGTTTACTGTTTCCCTTGGACCTTCTTATTGACGATTAAACACAGAAATTGCATCCGAATTTAATACAAAAGGCACAATGACGACTTAAGTACAAAAGGACTGACACTCTAACTTTCTATGATTTGAATCTCTCCTGTGAGTCCAGTTTCAGATTCCGATGCTTCACTTCAAGTTTACCGTATACCTTGGACCTTCTTATTGACGATGAAACACAGAATTTGCCTCGGAATAAAATTCAAAAGGCACAATGCCGACTTCAGTACAAGTGGAGTGACAAACTAACTTTCTATGATTTGAACCTCGCCTGTGAATCCAGTTTTAGATTCCGATGCTTCACTTCGGGTTTACTGTATCCCTTGGACCTTCTTATTGACGATGAAACACAGAAATTGCATCCGAATATAATACAAAAGGCACAATGCCGACTTAAGTACAAGAGGACTGACACTCTCACTTTCTATGATTTTAACCTCTCCTGTGAGTCCAGTTCTAGATTCCGATGCTTCACCTCAGGTTTTGTATATACGTTGGACCTTCTTATTGACGATGAAACACAGAAATTGCATCGAATTTAATACAAAATTCACAATGCCGACTTAAGTACAAGAGGACTGACACTCTCACTTTCTATGATTTGAACCTCCACTGTGAATCCAGTTTTACATTCCGATGCTTCACTTCCGGATTCCTGTATACCTCGGACCTTCTAATTGACGATGAAACACAGATATTGCATCCGAAATTAATACAAAAGGCACAATGCCGACTTAATACAAGAGGACTGACACTCTCACTTTCAATGATTTGAACCTCTCCTGTGAGTCCAGTTTTAGATTCCGATGCTTCACTTCAGAATTCCTGTATTCCTTGGACCTTCTTATTGACGATGAATCACAGAAATTTCATCCGAATTAAATTCAAAAGGCGCAATGCCGACTTAAGTACAAGAGGACCGACACTCTAACTTTCTATGATTTGAACCTCTCCTGTGAGCCCAGTTTTAGATTCCGATGCTTCACTTCAGGTTTACTGTATCCCTTGGACCTTCTTATTGATGATGAAACACAGAACTGGCATCCGAATTTAATACAAAAGGCACAATGCCGACTTAAGTACAAGAGGACTGACACTCTCACTTTCTATGAATTCAACCTCTCCTGTGAGTCCAGTTTCAGATTCCGATGCTTCACTTCAGGTTTCCTGTATACCTTTGACCTTCTTATTGACGATGAAACACAGAAATTGCATCCGGATTTAATACAAAAGGCACAATGCCGACTTAAGTACAAGTGGACTGACACTCTCACTTTCTATGATTTGAACCTCTCCTGTGAGTCCAGTTTTAGATTCCGATGCTTCACTTCTGGTCTACTGTATCCCTTGAACCTTCTTATTGACGATGAAGCACAGAAATTGCATCCGGATTTAATACAAAAGCACAATGCCGACTTAAGTACAAGAGGACTGACACCCTCACTTTCTATGATTTGAACCTCTTCTGTGGGTCCAGTTTTACATTCCGATGCTTCACTTCAGGTTTACTGTATCCCTTGGACCTTGTAATTGACGATGAAACACAGTACTTGCATCCGAATTTAATACAAAAGGCACAATGCCGACTTGAGTGCAAGAGGAGTGACACTCACACTTTCTATGATTTGAACCTCTCCTGTGGGTTGACTGTATCCCTTGGACCTTCTTATTGATGACGAAACACAGAAATTGCATCCCAATTTAATACAAAAGGCACAATGCCGACTTAAGTACAAGAGGACTGACAGTCTCAGTTTCTATGAGTTCAACCTCTCCTGTGAGTCCAGTTTTAGATTCCGATGCTTCACTTCAGATTTACTGTATACCTTGTACCTTCTTATTGACGATGAAACACAGAAACTGCATCCGAGTTTAATACCAAAGGCACAATGCCGACTTAAGTACAAGAGGACTGACACTCTAACTTTCTATGATTTTAACCTCTCCTGTGAGTCCACTTTTAGATTCCAAAGCCTCACTTCAGGTTTACTGTATCCCTTGGACCTTCTTATTGACGATTAAAATCAGAAATTGCATCCGAAATTAATGCAAAAGGCACAATGCCGACTTAAGTACAAGAGGTCTGACACTCTCACTTTCTATGATTTGAACCTGTCCTGTGAGTCCAGTTTTAGGTTCCGATGCTTCACTTCATGTTTCCTGTATACCTTGGACCTTCCTATTGACGATGAAACACAGAAATTGCATCCGGATTTAATACAAAGGGCACAATGCTGACTCAAGTACAAGAGGACTGACACTCTGACTTTCTATGATATGAACCTCTCCTGTGAGTCCAGTTTTAGATTCCGATGCATCACTTCAGGTCTACAGTATCCCTTGAACCTTCTTATTGACGATGAAGCACAGAAATTGGATCCGAATTTAACATTAAAGACACAATTCCGACTTAAGTACAAGAGGACTGACACTCTCACTTTCTATGATTTGAACCTCCACTGTGAGCCCAGTTTTAGATTCCGATGCTTCACTTCAGGTTTACTGTATCCCTTGCACCTTCAAATTGACGATGAAACAAAGAAATTGCATCCGAATTTAATACAAAATTCACAATGCCGACTTAAGTACAAGAGGACTGACACATTCACTTTCTATGATTTGAACCTCTCCTGTGGGTCGAGTTTTAGATTCCGATGCTTCGCTTCATGTTTCCTGTATACCTTGGACCTTCTTATTGACGATGAAACACAGAAATTTCATTCAAATTAAATTCAAAATGCACATTGCCGACTTAAGTACAAGAGGACTGACACTCTAACTTTCTATGATTTGAACCTCTCCTGTGAGACCAGTTTTAGATTGCGATGCTTCACTTTAGGTTTACTGTATCCCTTGGACCTTCTTATTGATGATGAAACACAGAACTTGCATCCGAATTTAATACAAAAGGCACAATGCAGACTTAAGTACACGAGGACTGACACTCTCACTTTCTATGAATTCAACCTTTCCTGTGAGTCCAGTTTTAGATTCCGATGCTTCACTTCAGGTTTCCTGTATACCTTGGACCTTCCTATTGACGATGAAACACAGAAATTGCATCCGGATTTAATACAAAGGGCACAATGCCGACTCAAGTACAAGAGGACTGACACTCTGACTTTCTATGATTTGAACCTCTCCTGTGAGTCCAGTTTTAGATTCCGATGCATCACTTCAGGTCTACAGTATCCCTTGAACCTTCTTATTGACGATGAAGCACAGAAATTGGATCCGAATTTAACACAAAAGACACAATTCCGACTTAAGTACAAGAGGACTGACACTCTCACTTTCTATGATTTGAACCTCTCATGTGAGTCCAGTTTTAGATTCCGATGCTTCACTTCAGGTTTCCTGTAAACCTTGGACCTTCTTATTTACAATGAAACACAGAAATTTCATCCGAATTAAATTCAAAAGGCACTATGCCGACTTAAGTAGAAGAGGACAGATACTCTAACTTTCTGTGATTAGAACCTCTCCTTTGAATCGAGATTTAGATTCGGATGCTTCACCTCAGGTTTACTGTATACCTTGGACCTTCTTATTGACGATGAAGCACAGAAATTGCTTCGGAATTAAATTCAAAAGGCACAATGCCGACTTAAGTAGCAGAGGACTGACACTCTAACTTTCAATGATTTGAACCCCTCCTGTGAGTAGAGTTTTAGATTCCGATGTTTCACTACAGGTTTACTGTATCCCTTGGACCTTCTTATTGACGATGAAACAAAGAAATTGCATCCGAATTTAATACAAAAGGAACAACGACGACTTAAGTACAAAAGGACTGACACCCTAACTTTCTGTGATTTGAACCTGTCCTGTGAGGCCAGTTTTTAGATTCCGATGCTTCACTTAAGGTTCACTGTATACCTTGGACCTTCTTATTGACGATGAAACACAGAAATTGCATCGGAATAAAATTCAAAAGGCACAATGCCGACTTAAGTACAAGAGGACTGACACTCTTACTTTCTATGATTTGTACCTCTCCTGTGAGTCCAGTTGTAGATTCGGATGCTTCACTTCAGGTTCACTGAATACCTTGGACCTTCTTATTGACGATGAAGCACAGAAATTGCTTCGGAATTAAATTCAAAAGGCACAATGCCGACTTAAGTAGCAGAGGACTGACACTCTAACTATCTATGATTTGAACCTCTCCTGTGAGTCCAGTTTTAGATTCCGATGCTTCACTTCAGGTTTACTGTTTCCCTTGGACCTTGTTATTGACGATGAAACACAGACATTGCATCCGAATTTAATACAAAAGGCACAATGACGACTTAAGTACAAGAGGACTTACACTCTAACTTTCTATGATATGAACCTCTCCTGTGAGTCCAGTTGTAGATTCGGATGCTTCACTTCAGGTTCACTGTATACCTTGGACCTTCTTATTGACGATGAAACATAGAATTTGGTCGGCATTAAATTCAAAAGGCACAATGCCAACTAAAGTACAAGTGGAGTGACACTCTAACTTTCTATGATTTGAACCTCTCCTGTGAGTCCAGTTTTAGATTCCGATGCTTCACTTCGGGTTTACTCTATCCCTTGGACCTTCTCATTGAGGATGAAACACAGAAATTGCATCCGAATTTAATACAAAAGGCACAATGCCGACTTAAGTACAAGAGGAGTGACACTCTCACTTTCTACGATTTTAACCTCTCCTGTGAGTCCAGTTTTAGATTCCGATGCTTCACTTCAGGTTTCGTATATATGTTTTATCTTCTTATTGTCGATGAAACACAGAAATTGCATCGAATTTAATACAAAAGGCACAATGCCGACTTAAGTACAAGAGGACTGACACTCTCACTTTCTGTGATTTATACCTCCACTGTGAGTCCAGATTTAGATTCTGATGCTTCACCTCAGGTTTACTGTATCCCTTGTACCTTCTTATTGATGATGAAACACAGATCTTGCATCCGAATTTAATACAAAAGGCACAATGCCGACATGAGTACAAGAGGACTGACACTCTCACTTTCTATGATTTAAACCTCTCCTGTGGGTCCAGTTTAAGATTCCGATGCTTCACTTCATGTTTCCTGTATACCTTGGACCTTCTTATTGACGATGAAACACAGAAATTTTATCCAAATTAAATTCAAAATGCACAATGCCGACTTAAGTACAAGAGGACAGACTCTCTAACTTTCTATGGTTTGAACCTCTCCTGTGAGCCCAGTTTTAGATTCCGATGCTTCACTTCAGGTTTACTGTGTACCTTGTACCTTCTTATTGACGATGAAACACAGAAACTGCATCCGAATTTAATACAAATTGCACAATGCCGACTTAAGTACAAGAGGACTGACACTCTCACTTTCTATGAGTTCAACCTCTCCTGTGAGTCCAGTTTTAGGTTCCGATGCTTCACTTCAGGTTTACTGTGTACCTTGTACCTTCTTATTGACGATGAAACACAGAAACTGCATCCGAATTTAATACAAAAGGCACAATGCCGACCTAAGTACAAGAGGACTGACACTCTAACTTTCTATGATTTGAACCTCTCCTGTGAGTCACTTTTAGATACCAAAGCCTCACTTCAGGTTTACTGTATCCCTTGGACCTTCTTATTGACGATTACAATCAGAAATTGCATCCGAATTTAATACAAAAGGCATAATGCCGACTTAAGTACAAGAGGACTGACACTCTCACTTTCTGTGATTTGAACCCGTCCTGTGAGTCCAGTTTTAGATTCCGATGCTTCACTTCAGGTTTTCTGTATACCTTGGACCTTCTTATTGACGATGAAACACAGAAATTGCATCCGAATTTAATACAAAAGGCACAATGACGACTTAAGTACAAGAGGACTGAAACTCTCACTTTCTAAGATTTGAACCTCTCCTGTGAGTCCAGTTTTACATTCCGATGCTGCACTTCAGGTTTCCTGTATACCTTGGACCTTCTTATTGACGAAGAGACACAGATATTGCATCCGAATTAATTCAAAAGGGACAATGCCGACTTAAGTACAAGAGAACTGACTCTCTAACTTTCTATGATTTGAACCTCTCCTGTGAGTCCAGTTTTTGATTCCGATGATTCACTTAAGATTTACTGTATCCCTTGGACCTTCTTATTGATGATGAAACACAGAAATTGCATCCGAATTTAATACAAAGGCACAAAGACGACTTAAGTACAAAAGGACAGACACTCTAACTTTCTGTGATTTGAACCTCTCCTGTGAGTCCAGTTTTAGTTTCCGATGCTTCACTTCAGGTTTAGTGTATCCCTTGGACCTTCATATTGTCGATGAAGCACAGGAATTGCTACGGAATTAAATTCAAAAGGCACAATGCCGACTTAAGTTCAAGAGGACTGACACTCTAACTTTCTATGATTTGAACCTCTCCTCTGAGTCCAGTTTTAGATTGCGATGCTTCACTTCAGGTTTACTGTATCCCTTTTACCTTCTTATTGACGGTGAAGCACAGAAATTGCATCGGAATTAAATTCAAAAGGCACATTGCCGACTTAAGTACAAGAGGACTGAAAATCTAACTTTCTATGATTCGAACATCTCCTGTGAGTCCAGTTTTAGATTCCGATGCTTCACTTCAGATTTACTGTATCCCTTGGAACTTCTTATAGACGATGAAGCACAGAAATTACATCGGAATTAAATTCAAAAGGCACAATGCCGACTTAACTACAAGAGGAGTGACACTCTAACTTTCTATGATTTGAACCTCTCCTGTGAGCCCAGTTTTAGATTCCGATGCTTCACTTCAGGTTTACTGTATCCCTTGGACCTTCTTATTGATGATGAAACACAGAAATTGCATCCGAATTTAATACAAAAGGCACAATGCCGACTTAAGTACAGGAGGACTGACACTGTCACTTTCTATGATTTGAACCTGTCCTGTGAGTCCAGTTTTAGATTCCGATGCTTCACTTCAGGTTTACTGTATCCCTTGGACCTTCTTTTTGACGATGAAACACAGAAATTGCATCCGAATTTAATAAAAAAGGCACAATGGCGACTTAAGTACAAGGGGACTGACACTCTCACTTTGTATGATTTGAACCTCTCCTGTGAGTCCAGTTTTAGATTCCGATGCTTCACTTCTGATCTACTGTATACCTTGGACCTTCTTATTGACAATGAAGCACAGAAATTACTTCGATATTAAATTCAAAAGGCACAATGCCGACTTAAGTACAAGAGGACTGACACTCTAACTTTCTATGATTTGAACCTCTCCTGTGAGTCCAGTTGTAGATTCGGATGCTTCACTTCAGGTTCACTGTATACATTGGACCTTCTTATTGACGATGAAGCACAGAAATCGCTTCGGAATTAAATTCAAAAGGCACAATGCCGACTTAAGTAGCAGAGGACTGACACTCCAACTTTCTATGATTTGAACCTCTCCTGTGAGTCCAGTTTTAGATTCCGATGCTTCACCTCTGGTTTACTATTTCCCTTGGACATTGTTATTGACGATGAAACACAGATATTGCATCCGAATTTAATACAAAAGGCACAATGACGACTTAAGTACAAGAGGACTGACATTCTAACTTTCTATGATTTGAACCTCTCCTGTGAGTCCAGTTGTAGTTTCGGATGCTTCACTTCAGGTTCATTGTATACCTTGGACTTTCTTATTGACGATGAAACATAGAATTAGCCTCGGAATTAAATTCAAAAGGCACAATGCCGACTTAAGTACAAGTAAAGTGACACTCTAACTTTGTATGATTTGAACCTCTCCAGTGAGTCCAGTTTTAGATTCCGATGCTTCACTTCGGGTTTACTGTATCCCTTGGACCTTCTTATTGACGATGAAGCACAGAAATTGTATCCGAATTTAATACAAAAGGCACAATGCCGACTTAAGTACAAGAGGACTGACACTGTCACTTTCTATGATTTGAACCTGTCCTGTGAGTCCAGTTTTAGATTCCGATGCTTCACTTCAGGTTTACTGTATCCCTTGGAGCTTCTTTTTGACGATGAAACACAGAAATTGCATCCGAATTTAATAAAAAAGGAACAATGCCGACTTAAGTACAAGAGGACTGACACTCTCACTTTGTATGATTTGAACCTCTCCTGTGAATCCAGTTTTAGATTCCGATGCTTCACTTCAGATCTACTGTATACCTTGGACCTTCTTATTGACAATGAAGCACAGAAATTACTTCGGTATTAAATTCAAAAGGCACAATGCCGACTTAAGTACAAGAGGACTGACACTCTAACTTTCTATGATTTGAACCTCTCCTGTGAGTCCAGTTGTAGATTCGGATGCTTCACTTCAGGTTCACTGTATACCTTGGACCTTCTTATTGACGATGAAGCACAGAAATCGCTTCGGAATAAATTCAAAAGGCACAATGCCGACTTAAGTAGCAGAGGACTGACACTCTAACTTTCTATGATTTGAACCTCTCCTGGGAGCCCAGTTTTAGATTCCGATGCTTCACTTCAGGTTGACTGTATCCCTTGGACCTTCTTATTGATGACGAAATACAGAAATTGCATCCGAATTTAATACAAAAGGCACAATGTCGACTTAAGTACAAGAGGACTGACACTCTCACTTTCTATGAGTTCAACCTCTCCTGTGAGTCCTGTTTTAGATTCCGATGCTTCACTTCAGGTTTACTGCATACCTTGGACCTTCTTATTGACGATTAAAGTCAGAAATTGCATCCGAATTTAATACAAAAGGCACAATGCCGACTTAAGTACAAGAGGACTGACACTCTCGCTTTCTATGATTTGAACCTCTCCTGTGAGTCCAGTTTTAGAATCCGTTGCTGCACTTCAGGTTTCCAGTATACCTTGGACCTTCTTATTGACGATGAAACACAGAAATTTCATCCGAATTAAATTCAAAAGGCACAATGCTGACTTAAGTACAAGAGGACTGACACTCTAACTTTCTATGATTTGAACCTCTCCTGTGAGCCCAGTTTTAGATTCCGATGCTTCACTTCAGGTTGACTGTATCCCTTGGACCTTCTTATTGATGACGAAATACAGAAATTGCATCCGAATTTAATACAAAGGGCACAATGTCGACTTAAGTACAAGAGGACTGACACTCTCACTTTCTATGAGTTCAACCTCTCCTGTGAGTCCTGTTTTAGATTCCGATGCTTCACTTCAGGTTTACTGTATACCTTGGACCTTCTTATTGACGATTAAAGTCAGAAATTGCATCCGAATTTAATACAAAAGGCACAATGCCGACTTAAGTACAAGAGGACTGACACTCTCGCTTTCTATGATTTGAACCTCTCCTGTGAGTCCAGTTTTAGATTCCGATGCTTCACTTCAGGTTTACTCTATACCTTGTACCTTCTTATTGACGATGAAACACAGAAATTGCATCCGAATTTAATTCAAAAGGCACAATGCCGACTTAAGTACAAGAGGACTGACACTGTCACTTTCTATGATTTGAACCTGTCCTGTGAGTCCAGTTTTAGATTCCGATGCTTCACTTCAGGTTTACTGTATCCCTTGGACCTTCTTTTTGACGATGAAACACAGAAATTGCATCCGAATTTAATAAAAAAGGCACAATGGCGACTTAAGTACAAGAGGACTGACACTCTCACTTTGTATGATTTGAACCTCTCCTGTGAGTCCAGTTTTAGATTCCGATGCTTCACTTCTGATCTACTGTATACCTTGGACCTTCTTATTGACAATGAAGCACAGAAATTACTTCGGTATTAAATTCAAAAGGCACAATGCCGACTTAAGTACAAGAGGACTGACACTCTAACTTTCTATGATTTGAACCTCTCCTGTGAGTCCAGTTGTAGATTCGGATGCTTCACTTCAGGTTCACTGTATACATTGGACCTTCTTATTGACGATGAAGCACAGAAATCGCTTCGGAATTAAATTCAAAAGGCACAATGCCGACTTAAGTAGCAGAGGACTGACACTCCAACTTTCTATGATTTGAACCTCTCCTGTGAGTCCAGTTTTAGATTCCGATGCTTCACCTCTGGTTTACTGTTTCCCTTGGACCTTGTTATTGACGATGAAACACAGAAATTGCATCCGAATTTAATACAAAAGGCACAATGACGACTTAAGTACAAGAGGACTGACATTCTAACTTTCTATGATTTGAACCTCTCCTGTGAGTCCAGTTGTAGTTTCGGATGCTTCACTTCAGGTTCATTGTATACCTTGGACTTTCTTATTGACGATGAAACATAGAATTAGCCTCGGAATTAAATTCAAAAGGCACAATGCCGACTTAAGTACAAGTAAAGTGACACTCTAACTTTGTATGATTTGAACCTCTCCAGTGAGTCCAGTTTTAGATTCCGATGCTTCACTTCGGGTTTACTGTATCCCTTGGACCTTCTTATTGACGATGAAGCACAGAAATTGTATCCGAATTTAATACAAAAGGCACAATGCCGACTTAAGTACAAGAGGACTGACACTGTCACTTTCTATGATTTGAACCTGTCCTGTGAGTCCAGTTTTAGATTCCGATGCTTCACTTCAGGTTTACTGTATCCCTTGGAGCTTCTTTTTGACGATGAAACACAGAAATTGCATCCGAATTTAATAAAAAAGGAACAATGCCGACTTAAGTACAAGAATACTGACACTCTCACTTTGTATGATTTGAACCTCTCCTGTGAATCCAGTTTTAGATTCCGATGCTTCACTTCAGATCTACTGTATACCTTGGACCTTCTTATTGACAATGAAGCACAGAAATTACTTCGGTATTAAATTCAAAAGGCACAATGCCGACTTAAGTACAAGAGGACTGACACTCTAACTTTCTATGATTTGAACCTCTCCTGTGAGTCCAGTTGTAGATTCGGATGCTTCACTTCAGGTTCACTGTATACCTTGGACCTTCTTATTGACGATGAAGCACAGAAATCGCTTCGGAATAAATTCAAAAGGCACAATGCCGACTTAAGTAGCAGAGGACTGACACTCTAACTTTCTATGATTTGAACCTCTCCTGGGAGCCCAGTTTTAGATTCCGATGCTTCACTTCAGGTTGACTGTATCCCTTGGACCTTCTTATTGATGACGAAATACAGAAATTGCATCCGAATTTAATACAAAAGGCACAATGTCGACTTAAGTACAAGAGGACTGACACTCTCACTTTCTATGAGTTCAACCTCTCCTGTGAGTCCTGTTTTAGATTCCGATGCTTCACTTCAGGTTTACTGCATACCTTGGACCTTCTTATTGACGATTAAAGTCAGAAATTGCATCCGAATTTAATACAAAAGGCACAATGCCGACTTAAGTACAAGAGGACTGACACTCTCGCTTTCTATGATTTGAACCTCTCCTGTGAGTCCAGTTTTAGAATCCGTTGCTGCACTTCAGGTTTCCAGTATACCTTGGACCTTCTTATTGACGATGAAACACAGAAATTTCATCCGAATTAAATGCAAAAGGCACAATGCTGACTTAAGTACAAGAGGACTGACACTCTAACTTTCTATGATTTGAACCTCTCCTGTGAGCCCAGTTTTAGATTCCGATGCTTCACTTCAGGTTGACTGTATCCCTTGGACCTTCTTATTGATGACGAAATACAGAAATTGCATCCGAATTTAATACAAAGGGCACAATGTCGACTTAAGTACAAGAGGACTGACACTCTCACTTTCTATGAGTTCAACCTCTCCTGTGAGTCCTGTTTTAGATTCCGATGCTTCACTTCAGGTTTACTGTATACCTTGGACCTTCTTATTGACGATTAAAGTCAGAAATTGCATCCGAATTTAATACAAAAGGCACAATGCCGACTTAAGTACAAGAGGACTGACACTCTCGCTTTCTATGATTTGAACCTCTCCTGTGAGTCCAGTTTTAGATTCCGATGCTTCACTTCAGGTTTACTCTATACCTTGTACCTTCTTATTGACGATGAAACACAGAAATTGCATCCGAATTTAATTCAAAAGGCACAATGCCGACTTAAGTACAAGAGGACTGACACTCTAAATTTCTATGATTTGAACCTCTCTTGTGAGTCCAGTTTTAGATTCCGATGCTTCACCTCAGGTTTACTGTATACCTGGGACCTTCTTATTCACGAATAAGCACAGAAATTGCAACAGGAATTAAATTCAAAAGGCACAGTGCCGACTTAAGTACAAGAGGAGTGTAACTCCAACTTTCTATGATTTGAACCTCTCCTGTGAGACCTGTTTTAGATTCCGCTGCTTCACTACAGGTTTACTGTATCCGTTGGACCTTCTTATTGACAATGAAACACAGAAATTGCATCCGAATTTAATACAAATGGCACAATGCCGACTTATGTACAAGAGGACTGACTCTCTAACTTTCTATGATTTGAACCTCTCCTGTGAGTCCAGTTTTAGAATCCGATGCTTCACTTCAGGTTTACTGTATCCCTTGGACCTTCTTAGTGACAATGAAACAATGAAATTCCATTGGAATTATATTCAAAAGGCACAATGCCGACATGAGTACAAGAGGACTGACAGTCTAACTTTCTAAGATTTGAACCTCTCCTCCGAGTCCAGTTTTAGATTACGATGCTTCACTTCAGGTTTACTGTATCCCAGGGATCTTCTTATTAACGATAAAGCACAGAAATTGCATCGGACACTCTAACTTTCTATGATTTGAACCTCTCCTGTGAGTCCTGTTTTAGATTCCGATGCTTCACTTCAGGTTTACTGTATCCCTTAGACCTTCTTATTGACGATGAAACACAGAAATTGCATCGGAATTAAATTCAAAAGTCACAATGCCGACTTAAGTACAAGAGGACTGACACTCAAACTTTCTATGATTTGAACCTCTCTTGTGAGTCCAGTTTCAGATTCCGATGCTTCACTTCAGGTTTACTGTATACCTCGGACCTTCTTATTCACGATTAAGCACAGAAATTGCAACAGGAATTAAATTCAAAATGCACAGTGCCGACTTAAGTACAAGAGGAGTGAAACTCTAACTTTCTATGATTTGAACCTCTCCTGTGAGTCCAGTTTTAGATTTCGATGCTTCACTACAGGTTTACTGTATCCGTTGGAGCTTCTTATTGACGATGCAACACAGAAATTGCATCCGAATTTAATACAAAAGGTACAATGCTGACTTAAAAACAAGAGGACTGACGCTCTAACTTCCTACGATTTGAACCTCTCCAGTGAGTCTAGTTTTAGATTCCGATGCATCACTTCAGGTTCACTGTTTACCTTGGACCTTCTTATTGACGATGAAACATCGAAATTGCATCGGAATTCAATTCAAGTGGCACAATGCCGACTTACGTAGAAGAGGACTGACACTCCAACTTCCTACGATTTGATCCTCTCCTGTGAATCCAATTTGGATTCGGATGCTTCACTTCAGGTTTACTGTATACCATGGGACTTCTTATTGACGATGAATCACAGAAATTGCTTCGGAATTAAATTAAAAGGCACAATGCCGACTTAAGTAAAAGAGGACTGACACTCTAACTTTCTATGATTTGAACCTCCCCTGTGAGTCCAGTTTTAGAATCCGATGCTTCACTTCAGGTTTACTCTATCCCTTGGACCTTCTTATTGACAATGAAACACTGAAATTGCATCGGAATTAAATTCAAAAGGCACAATGCCGACTTAAGTACAAGAGGACTGACAGTCTAACTTTCTAAGATTTGAACCTCTCCTCCGAGTCCAGTTTTTGATTCCGATGCTTCGCTTCAGGTTTACTGTATCCCAGAGACCTTCTTATTAACGATGAAGCACAGAAATTGCATCGGAATTAAATTCAAAAGACACAATACCGACTTACCTACAAGAGGACTGACACTCTCACTTTCTATGAATTCAAAGTCTCCTCCGGGTCCAGTTTTAGATTACGATGCTTCACTTTAGGTTTACTGTATCCCAGGGATCTTCTTATTAACGATGAAGCACAGAAATTGCATCGGAATTAAATTCAAAAGGCACAATGCCGACTTAACTACAAGAGGACTGACACTCTAACTTTCTATGATTTGTACCTCTCCTGTGAGTCCTGTTTTAGATTCCGATGCTTCACTTCAGGTTTACTGTATCCCTTCTACCTTCTTATTGACGATGAAACACAGAAATTGCATCGGAATTAAATTCAAAAGTCACAATGCCGACTTAAGTACAAGAGGACTGACATTCAAACTTTCTATGATTTGAACCTCCCCTGTGAGTCCAGTTTTAGAATCCGATGCTTCACTTCAGGTTTGCTCTATCCCTTGGACCTTCTTATTGACAATGAAACACTGAAATTGCATCGGAATTAAATTCATAAGGCACAATGCCGACTTAAGTACAAGAGGATTGACAGTCTAACTTTCTAAGATTTGAACCTCTCCTCCGAGTCCAGTTTTAGATTCCGATGCTTCGCTTCAGGTTTACTGTATCCCAGTGACCTTCTTATTAACATGAAGCACAGAAATTGCATCGGAATTAAATTCAAAAGGCACAATGCCGACATAACTACAAGAGGACTGATACTCTAACTTTATATGATTTGAACCTCTCCTGTGAGTCCAGTTTTAGATTCCGATGTTTCACTTCAGGTGTACTGTATACCGTGGACCTTCTTATTGACAATGAAGCACTAAAATTGCATCGGAATTAAATTAAAAAGGCACAGTGCTGACTTAAGTACAAGAGGAGTGACATTCAAACTTTCTATGATTTGAACCTCTCCTGTGAGTCCAGTTTTAGATTCGGATGCTTCACTTCAGGTTCACTGTATACCTTGGACCTTCTTATTGACGATGAAGCACAGAAATTGCTTCGGAATTAAATTCAAAAGGCACAATGCCGACTTAAGTAGCAGAGGACTGACACTCAGACTTTCTATGATTTAAACCTCTCCTGTGAGTCCACTTTTAGATTCCGATGCTTCACTTCAGGTTTACTGTATACCGTGGACCTTCTTATTGACGATGAAGCACTAAAATTGCATCGGAATTAAATTAAAATGGCACAGTGCTGACTTAAGTACAAGAGGAGTGACATTCTAACTTTCTATGATTTGAACCTCTCCTGTGAGTCCAGTTTTAGATTCGGATGCTTCACTTCAGGTTCACTGTATACCTTGGACCTTCTTATTGACGATGAATCACTAAAATTGCATCGCAATTAAATTAAAAAGGCACAGTGCTGACTTAAGTACAAGAGGACTGACACTCTCACTCTCTATGATTTGAACCTCTCCTGTGAGTCCAGTTTTAGATTGCGATGCTTCACTTCAGGTTTCGGATATACGTTGGACCTTCTTATTGACGATGAAACACGGAAATTGCATCCGAATTTAATACAATAGGCACAATGCCGACTTAAGTACAAGAGGACTGACACTCTCACTTTCTATGATTTGAACCTCTCCTGTGAGTCCAGATTTAGATTCCGATGCTTCACTTCAGGTTTCCTGTATACCTTGGACCTTCTAATTGACGATGAAACACAGAAATTGCATCTGAATTAAATACAAAAGGCACAATGCCGACTTAAGTACAAGAGGACTGACACTCTCACTTTCTATGACTTGAACCTCTCCTGTGAGTCCAGTTTTCGATTCCGATGCTTCACTTCAGGTTTTCTGTATACCTTGGACCTTCTAATAGACGATGAAACACAGAAATTTCATCCGAATTTAATTCAAAAGGCACAATGGCGACTAAGCTACAAGAGGACTGACACTCTAACTTTCTATGATTTGAACCTCTCCTGTGAGTCCACTTTTAGATTCGTATGCTCACTTCAGGTTTACTGTATACTTTGGAACTTCTTATTGACGATGAAGCACAGAAATTGCTTCGGAATTAAATTCAAAAGGCACAATGCCGACATAAGTAGCAGAGGACTGACACTCTAACTTTCTATGATTTGAACCTCCACTGTGAGTTCAGTTTTAGATTCCGATGCTTCACTTCAGGTTTACTGTATCCTTTGGACCTTCTTATTGACGATGAATCACAGAAATTGCATCCGAAATTAATACAAAAGGCACAATGCCGACTTAAGTACAAGAGGACTGACACTCTCACTTTCTATGATTAAAACCTCTCCTCTGGGTACAGTTTTAGATTCCGATGCTTCACTTCATGTTTCCTGTATACCTTGGACCTTCTTATTGACGATGAAACACAGAAATTTCATCCGAATGAAATTCAAAATGCACAATGCCGACTTAAGTACAAGAGGACTGACACTCTCATTTTCTATGAGTTCAACCTCTCCTGTGAGTCCAGTTTTAGATTCCGATGCTTCACTTCAGGTTTACTGTATACCTTGTACCTTCTTATTGACGATGAAACACAGAAATTGCATCCTACTTTAATACAAAAGGCACAATGCCGACTTAAGTACAAGAGGACTGACACTCTAACTATCTATGATTTGAACCTCCCCTGTGAGTCCAGTTTTAGATTCCAAGGTCTCACTTTAGGTCTACTGTATCCCTGGGACCTTCTTATTGACGATGAAACACAGAAATTGCATCCGAATTTAATACAAGAGGCACAATGCCGACTTAAGTACAAGAGGACTGACACTCTCACTTTCTATGATTTGAACCTGTCCTGTGAGTTTCGTTTTACATTCCGATGCTTCACTTCAGGTTTACTGTATCCCTTGGACGTTCTTTTTGACGATGAAACACAGAAATTGCAACCGAATTTAATACAAAAGGCACAATTCCGACTTAAGTAGAAGAGGACTGACACTCTCACTTTCTATGATTTGAACCTCTCCTGTGAGTCCAGTTTTAGATTCCGATGCTTGACTTCAGGTTTCGTCTATACTTTGGCCCTTCTTATTGACGATGAAACACAGAAATTGCATCCGAATTAAATTCAAAAGGCACAATAGCGACTTAAGTACAAGAGAACTAACTCTCTAACTTTCTTTGATTTGAACCGATACTGTGAGTCCAGTTTTTGATTCCGATGATTCACTTTAGGTTTACTGTATCCCTTGGACTTTCTTATTGATAATGAAACACAGAAATTGCATCCGAATTTAATACAAAAGGCACAATGCCGACTTATGTACAAGAGGACTGTCACTCTCACTTTCTATGATTTGAACCTCTCCTGAGAGTCCAGTTTTAGATTCCGATGCTTCACTTCAAGTTCACTGTATACCTTGGACCTTCTTATTGACGATGAAACACAGAAATTGCATCGGAATTACATTCAAAAGGCACAATGCCGACTTAAGAACAAGAGGACTGACACTCTAACTTTCTATGATTTGAACCTGTCCTGTGAGTTTCGTTTTACATTCCGATGCTTCACTTCAGGTTTACTGTATACCGTGGACCTTCTTATTGACGATGAAGCACTAAAATTGCATCGGAATTAAATTAAAATGGCACAGTGCTGACTTAAGTACAAGAGGAGTGACATTCTAACTTTCTATGATTTGAACCTCTCCTGTGAGTCCAGTTTTAGATTCGGATGCTTCACTTCATTTTCACTGTATACCTTGGACCTTCTTATTGACGATGAATCACTAAAATTGCATCGCAATTAAATTAAAAAGTCACAGTGCTGACTTAAGTACAAGAGGACTAACACTCTCACTCTCTATGATTTGAACCTCTCCTGTGAGTCCAGTTTTAGATTCCGATGCTTCACTTCAGGTTTCGGATATACGTTGGACCTTCTTATTGACGATGAAACACGGAAATTGCATCCGAATTTAATACAATAGGCACAATGCCGACTTAAGTACAGGAGGACTGACACTCTCACTTTCTATGATTTGAACCTCTCCTGTGAGTCCAGATTTAGATTCCGATGCTTCACTTCAGGTTTCCTGTATACCTTGGACCTTCTAATTGACGATGAAACACAGAAATTGCATCTGAATTAAATACAAAAGGCACAATGCCGACTTAAGTACAAGAGGACTGACACTCTCACTTTCTATGATTTGAACCTCTCCTGTGAGTCCAGTTTTCGATTCCGATGCTTCACTTCAGGTTTTCTGTATACCTTGGACCTTCTAATAGACGATGAAACACAGAAATTTCATCCGAATTTAATTCAAAAGGCACAATGGCGACTAAGCTACAAGAGGACTGACACTCTAACTTTCTATGATTTGAACCTCTCCTGTGAGTCCACTTTTAGATTCGTATGCTCACTTCAGGTTTACTGTATACTTTGGAACTTCTTATTGACGATGAAGCACAGAAATTGCTTCGGAATTAAATTCAAAAGGCACAATGCCGACATAAGTAGCAGAGGACTGACACTCTAACTTTCTATGATTTGAACCTCAACTGTGAGTTCAGTTTTAGATTCCGATGCTTCACTTCAGGTTTACTGTATCCTTTGGACCTTCTTATTGACGATGAATCACAGAAATTGCATCCGAATTTAATACAAAAGGCACAATGCCGACTTAAGTACAAGAGGACTGACACTCTCACTTTCTATGATTAAAACCTCTCCTGTGGGTACAGTTTTAGATTCCGATGCTTCACTTCATGTTTCCTGTATACCTTGGACCTTCTTATTGACGATGGAACACAGAAATTTCATCCGGATGAAATTCAAAATGCACAATGCCGACTTAAGTACAAGAGGACTGACACTCTCATTTTCTATGAGTTCAACCTCTCCTGTGAGTCCAGTTTTAGATTCCGATGCTTCACTTCAGGTTTACTGTATACCTTGTACCTTCTTATTGACGATGAAACACAGAAATTGCATCCTACTTTAATACAAAAGGCACAATGCCGACTTAAGTACAAGAGGACTGACACTCTCACTTTCTATGATTTGAACCTGTCCTGTGAGTTTCGTTTTACATTCCGATGCTTCACTTCAGGTTTACTGTATCCCTTGGACGTTCTTTTTGACGATGAAACACAGAAATTGCAACCGAATTTAATACAAAAGGCACAATTCCGACTTAAGTAGAAGAGGACTGACACTCTCACTTTCTATGATTTGAACCTCTCCTGTGAGTCCAGTTTTAGATTCCGATGCTTGACTTCAGGTTTCGTCTATACTTTGGCCCTTCTTATTGACGATGAAACACAGAAATTGCATCCGAATTAAATTCAAAAGGCACAATAGCGACTTAAGTACAAGAGAACTGACTCTCTAACTTTCTTTGATTTGAACCTCTACTGTGAGTCCAGTTTTTGATTCCGATGATTCACTTTAGGTTTACTGTATCCCTTGGACTTTCTTATTGATGATGAAACACAGAAATTGCATCCGAATTTAATACAAAAGGCACAATGCCGACTTATGTACAAGAGGACTGTCACTCTCACTTTCTATGATTTGAACCTCTCCTGAGAGTCCAGTTTTAGATTCCGATGCTTCACTTCAAGTTCACTGTATACCTTGGACCTTCTTATTGACGATGAAACACAGAAATTGCATCGGAATTACATTCAAAAGGCACAATGCCGACTTAAGAACAAGAGGACTGACACTCTAACTTTCTATGATTTGTGCATCTCCTGTAGTGCAGTTTTAGATTCGGATGCTTCACTTCAGGTTTACTGTATACCTTGGACCTTCTTATTGACGATGAAGCACAGAAATTGCTTCAGAATTATATTTAAAAGGCACAATGCCGACTTAAGAACAAGAGGACTGACACTCTAACTTTCTATGATTTGTGCATCTCCTGTAGTGCAGTTTTAGATTCGGATGCTTCACTTCAGGTTTACTGTATACCTTGGACCTTCTTATTGACGATGAAACACAGAAATTGCATCGGAATTACATTCAAAAGGCACAATGCCGACTTAAGAACAAGAGGACTGACACTCTAACTTTCTATGATTTGAACCTGTCCTGTGAGTTTCGTTTTACATTCCGATGCTTCACTTCAGGTTTACTGTATACCGTGGACCTTCTTATTGACGATGAAGCACTAAAATTGCATCGGAATTAAATTAAAATGGCACAGTGCTGACTTAAGTACAAGAGGAGTGACATTCTAACTTTCTATGATTTGAACCTCTCCTGTGAGTCCAGTTTTAGATTCGGATGCTTCACTTCAGGTTCACTGTATACCTTGGACCTTCTTATTGACGATGAATCACTAAAATTGCATCGCAATTAAATTAAAAAGGCACAGTGCTGACTTAAGTACAAGAGGACTGACACTCTCACTCTCTATGATTTGAACCTCTCCTGTGAGTCCAGTTTTAGATTCCGATGCTTCACTTCAGGTTTCGGATATACGTTGGACCTTCTTATTGACGATGAAACACGGAAATTGCATCCGAATTTAATACAATAGGCACAATGCCGACTTAAGTACAGGAGGACTGACACTCTCACTTTCTATGATTTGAACCTCTCCTGTGAGTCCAGATTTAGATTCCGATGCTTCACTTCAGGTTTCCTGTATACCTTGGACCTTCTAATTGACGATGAAACACAGAAATTGCATCTGAATTAAATACAAAAGGCACAATGCCGACTTAAGTACAAGAGGACTGACACTCTCACTTTCTATGATTTGAACCTCTCCTGTGAGTCCAGTTTTCGATTCCGATGCTTCACTTCAGGTTTTCTGTATACCTTGGACCTTCTAATAGACGATGAAACACAGAAATTTCATCCGAATTTAATTCAAAAGGCACAATGGCGACTAAGCTACAAGAGGACTGACACTCTAACTTTCTATGATTTGAACCTCTCCTGTGAGTCCACTTTTAGATTCGTATGCTCACTTCAGGTTTACTGTATACTTTGGAACTTCTTATTGACGATGAAGCACAGAAATTGCTTCGGAATTAAATTCAAAAGGCACAATGCCGACATAAGTAGCAGAGGACTGACACTCTAACTTTCTATGATTTGAACCTCAACTGTGAGTTCAGTTTTAGATTCCGATGCTTCACTTCAGGTTTACTGTATCCTTTGGACCTTCTTATTGACGATGAATCACAGAAATTGCATCCGAATTTAATACAAAAGGCACAATGCCGACTTAAGTACAAGAGGACTGACACTCTCACTTTCTATGATTAAAACCTCTCCTGTGGGTACAGTTTTAGATTCCGATGCTTCACTTCATGTTTCCTGTATACCTTGGACCTTCTTATTGACGATGAAACACAGAAATTTCATCCGAATGAAATTCAAAATGCACAATGCCGACTTAAGTACAAGAGGACTGACACTCTCGTTTTCTATGAGTTCAACCTCTCCTGTGAGTCCAGTTTTAGATTCCGATGCTTCACTTCAGGTTTACTGTATACCTTGTACCTTCTTATTGACGATGAAACACAGAAATTGCATCCTACTTTAATACAAAAGGCACAATGCCGACTTAAGTACAAGAGGACTGACACTCTCACTTTCTATGATTTGAACCTGTCCTGTGAGTTTCGTTTTACATTCCGATGCTTCACTTCAGGTTTACTGTATCCCTTGGACGTTCTTTTTGACGATGAAACACAGAAATTGCAACCGAATTTAATACAAAAGGCACAATTCCGACTTAAGTAGAAGAGGACTGACACTCTCACTTTCTATGATTTGAACCTCTCCTGTGAGTCCAGTTTTAGATTCCGATGCTTGACTTCAGGTTTCGTCTATACTTTGGCCCTTCTTATTGACGATGAAACACAGAAATTGCATCCGAATTAAATTCAAAAGGCACAATAGCGACTTAAGTACAAGAGAACTGACTCTCTAACTTTCTTTGATTTGAACCTCTACTGTGAGTCCAGTTTTTGATTCCGATGATTCACTTTAGGTTTACTGTATCCCTTGGACTTTCTTATTGATGATGAAACACAGAAATTGCATCCGAATTTAATACAAAAGGCACAATGCCGACTTATGTACAAGAGGACTGTCACTCTCACTTTCTATGATTTGAACCTCTCCTGAGAGTCCAGTTTTAGATTCCGATGCTTCACTTCAAGTTCACTGTATACCTTGGACCTTCTTATTGACGATGAAACACAGAAATTGCATCGGAATTACATTCAAAAGGCACAATGCCGACTTAAGAACAAGAGGACTGACACTCTAACTTTCTATGATTTGTGCATCTCCTGTAGTGCAGTTTTAGATTCGGATGCTTCACTTCAGGTTTACTGTATACCTTGGACCTTCTTATTGACGATGAAGCACAGAAATTGCTTCAGAATTATATTTAAAAGGCACAATGCCGACTTAAGTACAAGAGGACTGACACTCTAACTTTCTATGATTTGAACCTCTCCTGTGAGTCAAGTTTTAGATTCCGATGCTTCACTTCAGGGTTAGTGTATCCCTTGGAACTTCTTATTGACGATGAAACACAGATATTGCATCCGAATTTAATAGAAAAGGCACAATGACGTCTGAAGTAGAAAAGGACAGACACTCTAACTTTCTGTGATTTGAACCTCTCCTGTGAGTCCAGTATTAGAGTCCAATGCTTCACTTCAGGTTCACTGTAAACCTTGGACCTTCTTATTGACGATGAAACACAGAAATTGCATCGGAATTAAATTCAAAAGGCACAATGCATACTTAAGTACAAGAGGACTGATACTCTCACTTTCTATGATTTGAACCTATCCTGTGAGTCCAGTTTTAGCTTCCGATGCTTCTCTTCAGGTCTACTGTATCCCTTGGACCTTCTTATTGACGATGAAGCACAGAAATTGCATCCGAATTTAATACAAAAGGTACAATGCTGACTTAAAAACGAGAGGACTGACACTCTAAATTCCTACGATTTGAACCTCTCCAGTGAGTCTAGTTTTAGATTCCGATGCCTCACTTCAGGTTCACTGTTTACCTTGGACCTTCTTATTGACGATGAAACATCGAAATTGCATCGGAATTCAATTCAAATGGCACAATGCCGACTTACGTAGAAGAGGACTGACACTCTAACTTTATATGATTTGAACCTCTCCTGTGAGTCCAGTTTTAGATTCCGATGTTTCACTTCAGGTTTATTGTATACCGTGGACCTTCTTAGTGACAATGAAACTCTGAAATTGCATCGGAATTATATTCAAAAGGTACAATGCCGACATAAGTACAAGAGGACTGACACACTAACTTTCTAAGATTTGAACCTCTCCACCGAGTCCAGTTTTAGATTACGATGCTTCACTTCAGGTTTACTGTATCCCAGGGATCTTCTTATTAACGATGAAGCACAGAAATTGCATCGGAATTAAATTCAAAAGGCACAATGCCGACTTAACTACAAGAGGACTGACACTCTAACTTTCTATGATTTGAACCTCTCCTGTGAGTCCTGTTTTAGATTCCGATGCTTCACTTCAGGTTTACTGTATCCCTTGGACCTTCTTATTAACGATGAAACACAGAAATTGCATCGGAATTAAATTCAAAAGTCACAATGCCGACTTAAGTACAAGAGGACTGACATTCAAACTTTCTATGATTTGAACCTCCCCTGTGAGTCCAGTTTTAGAATCCGATGCTTCACTTCAGGTTTACTCTATCCCTTGGACCTTCTTATTGACAATGAAACACTGAAATTGCATCGGAATTAAATTCAAAAGGCACAATGCCGACTTAAGTACAAGAGTACTGACAGTCTAACTTTCTAAGATTTGAACCTCTCCTCCGAGTCCAGTTTTAGATTCCGATGCTTCGCTTCAGGTTTACTGGATCCCAGTGACCTTCTTATTAACGAAGAAGCACAGAAATTGCATCGGAATTAAATTCAAAAGGCACAATGCCGACTTAACTACAAGAGGAGTGACACTCTAACTTTCTATGTTTTGAACCTCTCCTGTGAGTCCAGTTTTAGATTCCGAAGCTTCACTTCAGGTTTACTGTATACCGTGGACCTTCTTATTGACGATGAAGCACTAAAATTGCATCGGAATTAAATTAAAATGGCACAGTGCTGACTTAAGTACAAGAGGAGTGACATTCTAACTTTCTATGATTTGAACCTCTCCTGTGAGTCCAGTTTTAGATTCGGATGCTTCACTTCAGGTTCACTGTATACCTTGGACCTTCTTATTGACGATGAATCACTAAAATTGCATCGCAATTAAATTAAAAAGGCACAGTGCTGACTTAAGTACAAGAGGACTGACACTCTCACTCTCTATGATTTGAACCTCTCCTGTGAGTCCAGTTTTAGATTCCGATGCTTCACTTCAGGTTTCGGATATACGTTGGACCTTCTTATTGACGATGAAACACGGAAATTGCATCCGAATTTAATACAATAGGCACAATGCCGACTTAAGTACAGGAGGACTGACACTCTCACTTTCTATGATTTGAACCTCTCCTGTGAGTCCAGATTTAGATTCCGATGCTTCACTTCAGGTTTCCTGTATACCTTGGACCTTCTAATTGACGATGAAACACAGAAATTGCATCTGAATTAAATACAAAAGGCACAATGCCGACTTAAGTACAAGAGGACTGACACTCTCACTTTCTATGATTTGAACCTCTCCTGTGAGTCCAGTTTTCGATTCCGATGCTTCACTTCAGGTTTTCTGTATACCTTGGACCTTCTAATAGACGATGAAACACAGAAATTTCATCCGAATTTAATTCAAAAGGCACAATGGCGACTAAGCTACAAGAGGACTGACACTCTAACTTTCTATGATTTGAACCTCTCCTGTGAGTCCACTTTTAGATTCGTATGCTCACTTCAGGTTTACTGTATACTTTGGAACTTCTTATTGACGATGAAGCACAGAAATTGCTTCGGAATTAAATTCAAAAGGCACAATGCCGACATAAGTAGCAGAGGACTGACACTCTAACTTTCTATGATTTGAACCTCAACTGTGAGTTCAGTTTTAGATTCCGATGCTTCACTTCAGGTTTACTGTATCCTTTGGACCTTCTTATTGACGATGAATCACAGAAATTGCATCCGAATTTAATACAAAAGGCACAATGCCGACTTAAGTACAAGAGGACTGACACTCTCACTTTCTATGATTAAAACCTCTCCTGTGGGTACAGTTTTAGATTCCGATGCTTCACTTCATGTTTCCTGTATACCTTGGACCTTCTTATTGACGATGAAACACAGAAATTTCATCCGAATGAAATTCAAAATGCACAATGCCGACTTAAGTACAAGAGGACTGACACTCTCATTTTCTATGAGTTCAACCTCTCCTGTGAGTCCAGTTTTAGATTCCGATGCTTCACTTCAGGTTTACTGTATACCTTGTACCTTCTTATTGACGATGAAACACAGAAATTGCATCCTACTTTAATACAAAAGGCACAATGCCGACTTAAGTACAAGAGGACTGACACTCACACTTTCTATGATTTGAACCTGTCCTGTGAGTTTCGTTTTACATTCCGATGCTTCACTTCAGGTTTACTGTATCCCTTGGACGTTCTTTTTGACGATGAAACACAGAAATTGCAACCGAATTTAATACAAAAGGCACAATTCCGACTTAAGTAGAAGAGGACTGACACTCTCACTTTCTATGATTTGAACCTCTCCTGTGAGTCCAGTTTTAGATTCCGATGCTTGACTTCAGGTTTCGTCTATACTTTGGCCCTTCTTATTGACGATGAAACACAGAAATTGCATCCGAATTAAATTCAAAAGGCACAATAGCGACTTAAGTACAAGAGAACTGACTCTCTAACTTTCTTTGATTTGAACCTCTACTGTGAGTCCAGTTTTTGATTCCGATGATTCACTTTAGGTTTACTGTATCCCTTGGACTTTCTTATTGATGATGAAACACAGAAATTGCATCCGAATTTAATACAAAAGGCACAATGCCGACTTATGTACAAGAGGACTGTCACTCTCACTTTCTATGATTTGAACCTCTCCTGAGAGTCCAGTTTTAGATTCCGATGCTTCACTTCAAGTTCACTGTATACCTTGGACCTTCTTATTGACGATGAAACACAGAAATTGCATCGGAATTACATTCAAAAGGCACAATGCCGACTTAAGAACAAGAGGACTGACACTCTAACTTTCTATGATTTGTGCATCTCCTGTAGTGCAGTTTTAGATTCGGATGCTTCACTTCAGGTTTACTGTATACCTTGGACCTTCTTATTGACGATGAAGCACAGAAATTGCTTCAGAATTATATTTAAAAGGCACAATGCCGACTTAAGTACAAGAGGACTGACACTCTAACTTTCTATGATTTGAACCTCTCCTGTGAGTCAAGTTTTAGATTCCGATGCTTCACTTCAGGGTTAGTGTATCCCTTGGAACTTCTTATTGACGATGAAACACAGATATTGCATCCGAATTTAATAGAAAAGGCACAATGACGTCTGAAGTAGAAAAGGACAGACACTCTAACTTTCTGTGATTTGAACCTCTCCTGTGAGTCCAGTATTAGAGTCCAATGCTTCACTTCAGGTTCACTGTAAACCTTGGACCTTCTTATTGACGATGAAACACAGAAATTGCATCGGAATTAAATTCAAAAGGCACAATGCATACTTAAGTACAAGAGGACTGACACTCTCACTTTCTATGATTTGAACCTATCCTGTGAGTCCAGTTTTAGCTTCCGATGCTTCTCTTCAGGTCTACTGTATCCCTTGGACCTTCTTATTGACGATGAAGCACAGAAATTGCATCCGAATTTAGTACAAAAGGTACAATGCTGACTTAAAAACGAGAGGACTGACACTCTAAATTCCTACGGTTTGAACCTCTCCAGTGAGTCTAGTTTTAGATTCCGATGCCTCACTTCAGGTTCACTGTTTACCTTGGACCTTCTTATTGACGATGAAACATCGAAATTGCATCGGAATTCAATTCAAATGGCACAATGCCGACTTACGTAGAAGAGGACTGACACTCTAACTTTATATGATTTGAACCTCTCCTGTGAGTCCAGTTTTAGATTCCGATGTTTCACTTCAGGTTTATTGTATACCGTGGACCTTCTTAGTGACAATGAAACTCTGAAATTGCATCGGAATTATATTCAAAAGGTACAATGCCGACATAAGTACAAGAGGACTGACACACTAACTTTCTAAGATTTGAACCTCTCCACCGAGTCCAGTTTTAGATTACGATGCTTCACTTCAGGTTTACTGTATCCCAGGGATCTTCTTATTAACGATGAAGCACAGAAATTGCATCGGAATTAAATTCAAAAGGCACAATGCCGACTTAACTACAAGAGGACTGACACTCTAACTTTCTATGATTTGAACCTCTCCTGTGAGTCCTGTTTTAGATTCCGATGCTTCACTTCAGGTTTACTGTATCCCTTGGACCTTCTTATTGACGATGAAACACAGAAATTGCATCGGAATTAAATTCAAAAGTCACAATGCCGACTTAAGTACAAGAGGACTGACATTCAAACTTTCTATGATTTGAACCTCCCCTGTGAGTCCAGTTTTAGAATCCGATGCTTCACTTCAGGTTTACTCTATCCCTTGGACCTTCTTATTGACAATGAAACACTGAAATTGCATCGGAATTAAATTCAAAAGGCACAATGCCGACTTAAGTACAAGAGGACTGACAGTCTAACTTTCTAAGATTTGAACCTCTCCTCCGAGTCCAGTTTTAGATTCCGATGCTTCGCTTCAGGTTTACTGGATCCCAGTGACCTTCTTATTAACGATGAAGCACAGAAATTGCATCGGAATTAAATTCAAAAGGCACAATGCCGACTTAACTACAAGAGGAGTGACACTCTAACTTTCTATGTTTTGAACCTCTCCTGTGAGTCCAGTTTTAGATTCCGAAGCTTCACTTCAGGTTTACTGTATCCCTTGGACCTTCGTATTGACGATGAAACACAGGAATTCCATCGGAATTAAATCCAAAAGGCATAATGCCGACTTATGTACAAGAGGACTGACACTCTGACTTTATATGATTTGAACCTCTCCTGTGAGTCCAGTTTTAGATTCCGATGTTTCACTTCAGGTGTACTGTATACCGTGGACCTTCTTATTGACAATGAAGCACTAAAATTGCATCGGAATTAAATTAAAAAGGCACAGTGCTGACTTAAGTACAAGAGGAGTGACATTCTAACTTTCTATGATTTGAACCTCGCCTGTGAGTCCAGTTTTAGATTCGGATGCTTCACTTCAGGTCCACTGTATACCTTGGACCTTCTTATTGACGATGAAGCACAGAAATTGCTTCGGAATTAAATTCAAAAGGCACAATGCCGACTTAAGTAGCAGAGGACTGACACTCAGACTTTCTATGATTTAAACCTCTCCTGTGAGTCCACTTTTAGATTCCGATGCTTCACTTAAGGTTTACTGTATACCGTGGACCTTCTTATTGACGATGAAGCACTAAAATTGCATCGGAATTAAATTAAAAAGGCACAGTGCTGACTTAAGTACAAGAGGAGTGACATTCTAACTTTCTATGATTTGAACCTCTCCTGTGAGTCCAGTTTTAGATTCGGATGCTTCACTTCAGGTTCACTGTATACCTTGGACCTTCTTATTGACGATGAATCACTAAAATTGCATCGGAATTAAATTAAAAAGGCACAGTGCTGACTTAAGTACAAGAGGACTGACACTCTCACTCTCTATGATTTGAACCTCCCCTGTGAGTCCAGTTTTAGATTCCGATGCTTCACTTCAGGTTTCGGATATACGTTGGACCTTCTTATTGACGATGAAACATGGAAATTGCATCCGAATTTAATACAATAGGCACAATGCCGACTTAAGTACAAGAGGACTGACACTCTCACTTTCTATGATTTGAACCTCTCCTGTGAGTCCAGTTTTAGATTCCGATGCTTCACTTCAGGTTCCCTGTATACCTTGGACCTTCTAATAGACGATGAAACACAGAAATTTCATCCGAATTAAATTCAAAAGGCACAATGCCGACTAAAGTACAAGAGGACTGACACTATAACTTTCTATGATTTGAACCTCTCCTGTGAGCCCAGTTTGAAATTCCGATGCTTCACTTCAGGTTTACTGTATCCCTTGGACCTTCTTATTGATGATGAAACACAGAACTTGCATCCGAATTCAATACAAAAGGCACAATGCCGACTTAAGGACAAGAGGACTGACACTCTCACTTCCTACGAATTCAACCTCTCCTGTGAGTCCAGTTTTAGATTCCGATGCTTCGCTTCAGGTTCACTGTATACCTTGGACCTTCTTATTGACGATGAAACACAGAAATTGCATCGGAATTAAATTCAAAAGGCACAATGCCGACTTAAGTACAGGAGGACTGACACTCTAACTTTCTATGATTTGAACCTCTCCTGTGAGTCCAGTTTTAGATTTGTATGCTCACTTCAGGTTTACTGTATACTTTGGAACTTCTTATTGACGATGAAGCACAGAAATTGCTTCGGAATTAAATTCAAAAGGCACAATGCCGACATAAGTAGCAGAGGACTGACACTCTAACTTTCTATGATTTGAACCTGCACTGTGAGTTCAGTTTTAGATTCCGATGCTTCACTTCAGGTTTACTGTATCCTTTGGACCTTCTTATTGACGATGAATCACAGAAATTGCATCCGAATTTAATACAAAAGGCACAATGCCGACTTAAGTACAAGAGGACTGACACTCTCACTTTCTATGATTAGAACCTCTCCTGTGGGTCCAGTTTTAGATTCCGATGCTTCACTTCATGTTTCCTGTATACCTTGGACCTTCTTATTGACGATGAAACACAGAAATTTCATCCGAATGAAATTCAAAATGCACAATACCGACTTAAGTACAAGAGGACTGACACTCTCACTTTCTATGAGTTCAACCTCTCCTGTGAGTCCAGTTTTAGATTCCGATGCTTCACTTCAGGTTTACTGTATACCTTGTACCTTCTTATTGACGATGAAACACAGAAATTGCATCCGACTTTAATACAAAAGGCACAATGCCGACTTAAGTACAAGAGGACTGACACTCTAACTTTCTATGATTTGAACCTCCCCTGTGAGTCCAGTTTTAGTTTCCAAAGCCTCACTTTAGGTTTACTGTATCCCTGGGACCTTCTTATTGACGATGTAACACAGAAATAGCATCCGAATTTAATACAAAAGGCACAATGCCGACTTAAGTACAAGAGGACTGACACTCTCACTTTCTATGATTTGAACCTGTCCTGTGAGTTTAGTTTTACATTCCGATGCTTCACTTCAGGTTTACTGTATCCCTTGGACCTTCTTTTTGACGATGAAACACAGAAATTGCAACCGAATTTAATACAAAAGGCACAATTCCGACTTAAGTACAAGAGGACTGACACTCTCACTTTCTATGATTTGAACCTTTCCTGTGAGTCCAGTTTTAGATTCCGATGCTTGACTTCAGGTTTTGTCTATACTTTGGCCCTTCTTATTGACGATGAAACACAGAAATTGCATCCGAATTAAATTCAAAAGGCACAATAGCGACTTAAGTACTAGAGAACTGACTCTCTAACTTTCTTTGATTTGAACCTCTCCTGTGAGTCCAGTTTTTGATTCCGATGATTCACTTTAGGTTTACTGTATCCCTTGGACTTTCTTATTGATGATGAAACACAGAAATTGCATCCGAATTTAATACAAAAGGCACAATGCCGACTTATGTACAAGAGGACTGACACTCTCACTTTCTATGATTTTAACCTCTCCTGAGAGTCCAGTTTTAGATTCCGATGCTTCACTTCAAGTTCACTGTATACCTTGGACCTTCTTATTGACGATGAAACACAGAAATTGCATCGGAATTACATTCAAAAGGCACAATGCCGACTTAAGAACAAGAGGAATGACACTCTAACTTTCTATGATTTGTGCATCTCCTGTGAGTGCAGTTTTAGATTCCGATGCTTCACTTCAGTTTTACTGTATCCCTTGGACATTCTAATTGACGATTAAACACAGAAATTGCATCGGAATTAAATTCATAAGGCACAATGCCGACTTAAGTACAAGAGGGCTGACACTCTAACTTTCTATGATTTGAACCTCTCCTGTGAGTCCAGTTTTCTATTCCGATGATTGACTTTAGGATTACTGTATCCCTTGGACTTTCTTATTGTTGATGAAACACAGAAATTGCATCCGAATTTCATACAAAAGCACAATGCATACTTATGTACGAGAGGACTGACACTCTCACTTTCTATGATTTGAACCTCTCCTGTGAGACCAGTTTTACATTCCGATGCTTCACTTCAGGTTCACTGTATACCTTGGACCTTCTTATTGACGATGAAACACAGAAATTGCATCGGAATTACATTCAAAAGGCACAATGCCGACTTAAGTACAAGAGGACTGACACTCTAACTTTCTATGATTTGAACCTCTCCTGTGAGTCAAGTTTTAGATTCCGACGCTTCACTTCAGGTTTGCTGTATCCCTTTTACCTTCTTATTGACGATGAGGCACAGAAATTGCATCGGAATTAAATTCAAAAGGCACATTGCCGACTTAAGTACAAGAGGAGTGAAACTCTAACTTTCTATGATTTGAACCTCTCCTGTGAGTCCAGTTTTAGATTCCGATGCTTCACTACAGGTTTACTGTATCCGTTGGAGCTTCTTATTGACGATGAAACACAGAAATTGCATCCGAATTTAATACAAAAGGCACAATGCCGACTTAAGTACAAGAGGACTGACACTCTCACTTTCTATGATTTGAACCTATCCTGTGAGTCCAGTTTTAGCTACCGATGCTTCACTTCAGGTCTACTGTATCCCTTGGACCTTCTTATTGACGATGAAGCACAGAAATTGCATCCGAATTTAATACAAAAGGCACAATGCTGTCTTAAGTGCAAGAGGACTGACACTCTAACTTCCTACGATTTGAACCTCTCCAGAGAGTCTAGTTTTAGATTCCGATGCTTCACTTCAGGTTCACTGTTTACCTTGGACCTTCTTATTGACGATGAAACACCGAAATTGCATCGGAATTCAATTCAAAAGGCACAATGCCGACTTAAGTAGAAGAGGACTGACACTCTAACTTTCTATGATTTGATCCTCTCCTGTGAATCCAATTTGGATTCGGATGCTTCACTTCAGGATTACTGTATCCCTTGGACCTTTGTATTGACGATGAAACACAGAAATTCCATCGGAATTAAATTCAAAAGTCAAAATGCCGACTTAAGTACAAGAGGACTGACACTCGTAATTTCTATGATTTGAACCTCTCCTGTGAGTCCAGTTTTAGATTCCGATGCTTCACTACATTTTTACTGTATCCGTTGGAGCTTCTTATTGACGATGAAGCACAGAAATTGCATCCGAATTTAATACAAAAGGCACAATGCCGACTTAAGTACAAGAGGACTGACACTCTAACTTTCTATGATTTGAACCACTCCTTTGAGTCCAGTTTTAGATTCAGATGCTTCACTTCAGGTTTAGTGTATCCCTTGGACCTTCTTATTGACGATGAAGCACAAAAATTGCATCGGAATTAAATTCAAAAGGCTCAATGCCGACTTAAGTACAAGAGGACTGACACTCTAACTTTCTAAGATTTGAACCTCTCCTCCGAGTCCAGTTTTAGATTCCGATGCTTCACTTCTGGTTTACTGTATCCCAGGGACCTTCTTATTAACGATGAAGCACAAAAATTGCATCGGAATTAAATTCAAAAGGCACAATGCCGACTTAACCCTTTAATGCATACTGTAGCTGATAAGCTACAGACCTCATTTCTTCGTTTTATTCCATATGGAGAAACATTTTCGATCAAATTCGTTATGTAGCTAAGTGTATACACTCCGCTGCAGTTTCTAGTAGTTCTTCATAGCGATCATAGATGGCAGGACGAGCTGAAGCAGTTCGACAGTGACCTGTGTGGACATACTGCCAAGTGTGTGTTTTGGCGGAAAGTTGAGGTGGGTTTTTGGTGTTTGTGCACTGATTTCTGGTTTTGAAAATTACTTTTTCATTTTGAAAACGTAAGTAGATATGGTGTAAACAGTTAATTCGAGTGTCTTTGCGATAGATTTGAAATGAGGCCTGTTTTTGTGTATGTAGCTTATCAGCTACATTTTTCATTTACTGCATTTCAGGCGCTGACGTAAAAATGTCTCGAAAGAGTCAAGAAGAAATGCTTATGGAATGGTTAGAGATTCCACTAAGCAGTGATGACGATCTTGAGTGTTTCTCTGACGATTCCATTCAAGATGAGACGTATGTTGCTCCAGAATCTGTTGATTGTGATAGTGACAGTAGTGACGAAGAAAGTCAAGTACCAGTAATTTGGACTGAAGATGTTTCTGGAACAAGACAATCTGATGTTATAATGAAGGAATCGACGTCACAGTTGTCTGATAATGCTCTGAAACTGCCATGCAGCAGCAAAAATGTTACCAAAAACAGCAGGAGTGTGGTTTGGAAAGATAAACAGTTCATTATTCCCGAACTGTAGTCAAAATTTCATGGCAATACTTCGTTACCAGAAGAAGTAATAAACTTAAATACTCCATACCAATTCTTCAAACATATATTTCCATCTAAATTGTTTGATCTAATTGTCGAAGAGTCTCATAGATACAGTGTGCAGTGTAATCCTGATAGACCAATAGATTTATCCTGTGATGACATAAAAAAATTTATGGGCATCTGTCTCGTAATGTCAATAGTTCATGTACCTAATACGAGGGATTACTGGGGAGAAGTTACTGGTACTCATCTGATCAAGACAACAATGACAGTGAATCAGTATGAGCATTTACGTAAGTTTCTTCACTTCAATGACAACAGTGCAATGATACCCAGGGGTGAAAAAGGTCATGATAGACTCTTCAAGATAAGACCCATAATAGAATTGATGAGATCTCGGTTTCAAACAATACCTGTTGAGGAGTGAGTTTCTGTTGATGAACAGATATGTTCAACAAAGGCTAGAAGTTATTTGAAACAATACATGCCAAACAAGCCTCATAAATATGGATAAAAATTATTTGTTATTAGTGGCATATCTGGTTATGCCTACGATTTTGAGATTTTCACTGGAGATGAAAATAAACCAGAAAAAAGAGTGACTGGGGAGGAAGACTTGGGAGCAAGCGCAAATGTTGTAGTTCGACTCAGTAGGATACTACCAAGAAATATGAACCACAAACTGTACTGTGACAATTATTACACAAGTCTGCCACTGCTTGTATGGTTACATAAACAAGGAATTTACTCACTTGGGACAGTCAGAAGAAACAGAGTGCCAGACTGCAAGCTCCCTTCAGAAGCTGAGCTGAAGAAAATGGCACGAGGTGCATCAGTAGAGCGTGTCGCAACAGTGGATGGTGTCGACATATCAAATGTAGTGTGGAAAGATAACAAGAGTGTGATGTTGCTTTCTACACTTGCTGGACAGCAGCCTATTCATGAAGCAGGGAGGTATGACAAAAAAACAAAGTCAAGAACAACAATACCTTGTCCACAAATAATTAAACTCTACAATAAACATATGGGAGGTGTTGACCTTCTTGACAGCATAATGGGTCGACATAAAATTCTTGTGAAAAGTCGAAAATGGTATATAAGATTGTTTTACCATCTCCTGGACATGGGAGTAGTCAATTCCTGGCTGTTGTATAGGAGAGTAGCAGAAACCAAAGGGATTAAGAGAACTATGAAACTCTCCGAATTTCGAATGGAAATTGCTCCCTGTTTGTGTCGCTCAGGTCATACTTCAGCAAAACGTGGAAGGCCAAGTAATGAACTCGAAAACCAAATACAAGCTAAGAAGACAAAGGGGCCCACAGCACATGTACCTCCACAAGATGTAAGGCTGGATCAAGTAGGTCACCTGCCTTCGTACTTGCAAGTGAGACAGAGGTGCAAAATGCCGGGATGCAAGGGTTTTTCCTGGGTTCAGTGTAATAAATGTGCAGTTGCATTGTGTTTGCACAAACAAAAGAACTGTTTTCAAACATTTCATGTAAAGTGATTATCACATGCTTGGGTACAAACCTGTTGGAACTAGATACCTTATTGTTCATATACAAAAGTGAATAAAATATACAATAAATGCTCAATATTTACAACATTAATGTCCTATTTATTATTTTAGGATTTTTCCCTTCCTATTCAAAGTATTTAATCATAATCAACAATTAAGTTACGAGAGATTTGGTCAAAATTGAGGGAGCAAAATAAGCACATTTATTGTGGCTCATAAGGTGTTAACTCAAAATGTAGCTGATCAGCTACAAAGCGATTTTCAACAATAGTGCTTTGTTAATTTAATTAAAAAAATTTTCAATATTTTTTTCGAAATGTAGGCACTATAAACTAAACATGGTAATTTTTACAGCTTGAAATAAGAAATCATGCATTTAAGGGTTAACTACAAGAGGACTGACACTCTAACTTTCTATGATTGGAACCACACCTGTGATTCCAGTTGTAGATTCCGATGCTTCACTTCAGGTTTACTGTATTCTTTGGACCTTCTGATTGACGATGAAAAACAGAATTTGCATCCGAATTTAATACAAAAGACACAATGCCGACTTAAGTACAAGAGGACTGACACTCTAACTTTCTATGATTTGAACCTCTCCTGTGAGTCCAGTTTTAGATTCCGAAGCTTCACTTCAGGTTTACTGTATCCCTTGGACCTTCGTACTGACGATGAAACACAGGAATTCCATCGGAATTAAATCCAAAAGGCACAATGCCGACTTAAGTACAAGGGGGCTGACACTCTAACTTTATATGACTTGAACCTCTCCTGTGAGTCCAGTTTTAGATTCCGAGGTTTCACTTCAGGTTTACTGTATACCTTGGACCTTCTTATTGACGATGAAGCACTGAAATTGCATCGGAATTAAATTAAAAAGGCACAGTGCTGACTTAAGTACAAGAGGAGTGACACTCTAACTTTCTATGATTTGAACCTCTCCTGTGAGTCCAGTTTTAGATTCCGATGCTTCACTTCAGGTTCACTGTATACCTTGGACCTTCATATTGACGATGAAGCACAGAAATTGCTTCGGAATTAAATTCAAAAGGCACAATGCCGACTTAAGTAGCAGAGGACTGACACTCTAACTTTCTATGATTTGAACCTCTCCTGTGAGTCCAGTTTTAGATTCCGATGCTTCACTTTAGGTCTACTGTATCCCTTGGACCTTCTTATTGACGATGAAACACAGAAATTGCATCCGAATTTAATACAAAAGGCACAATGCCGACTTAAGTACAAGAGGACTGACTCTCTCACTTTCTATGATTTGAACCTGTCCTGTGAGTCCAGTTTTACATTCCGATGTTTCACTTCAGGTTTACTGTATCCCTTGGACCTTCTTTTTGACGATGAAACACAGAAATTGCATCCGAATTTAATACAAAAGGCACAATTCCGACTTAAGTACAAGAGGACTGACACTCTCACTTTCTATGATTTGAACCTCTCCTGTGAGTCCAGTTTTAGATTCCAATGCTTCACTTCAGGTTTCCTGTATACCTTGGACCTTCTTATTGACGAAGAAACACAGATATTGCATCCGAATTAAATTCAAAAGGCACAATGGCGACTTAAGTACAAGAGAACTGAATCTCTAACTTTCTATGATTTGAACCTCTCCTGTCAGTCCAGTTTTTGATTCCGATGATTCACTTTAGGTTTACTCTATCTCTTGGACTTTCTTATTGATGATGAAACACAGAAATTGCATCCGAATTTAATACAAATGGCACAATGCCGACTTATGTACAAGAGGACTGACACTCTCACTTTCCATGATTTGAACCTCTCCTGTGAGTCCAGTTTTACATTCCGATGCTTCACTTCTGGTTTAGTGTATCCCTTGGAACTTCTTATTGACGATGAAACACAGATATTGCATCCGAATGTAATACAAAAGGCACAATGACGTCAGAAGTACAAAAGGACAGACACTCTAACTTTCTGTGATTTGAACCTCTCCTGTGAGTCCAGTAGCAGAGTCCAATGCTTCACTTCAGGTTCACTGTATACCTTGGACCTTCTTATTGACGATGAAACACAGAAATTGCATCGGAAATAAATTCAAAAGGCACAATGCCGACTTAAGTACAAGAGGACCGAAACTCTAACTTTCTATGATTTGAACCTCTCCTGTGAGTCCAGTTTTACCTTCCGATGCTTCACTTCAGGTTTACTGTATCCCTTGGACCTTCTTATTGACGATGAAACACAGAAATTCCATCGGAATTAAATTCAAAAGGCACAATGCCGACTTAATTACAAGAGGACTGACACTCTAACTTTCTATGATTTGAACCTCTCCTGTGAGTCCAGTTTTAGTTTCCGATGCTTCACTTCAGTTTCACTGTATCCCTTGGGCATTCTAATTGACGATGAAACACAGAAATTGCATCGTTATTAAATTCAAAAGGCACAATTCCGATTTAAGTACAGGAGGACTGACACTCTAACTTTGTATGATTTGAACCTCTCCTGTGAGTCCAGTTTTGGATTCTGATGCTTCACATCAGGTTTACTGTATACCTTGGACCTTCTTATTGACAATGAAACACTGAAAGTGCATGGGAATCAAATTCAAAAGGCACAATGCCGACTTAAGTACAAGAGGACTGACTGTCTAACTTTCTATGATTTGAACCTCACCTGTGAGTCCAGTTTTACATTCCGATGCTTCTCTTCACGTTTACTGTTTCCCTTGGACCTTCTTATTGACGAAGAAACACAGGTATTGCATCCGAATTAAATTCAAAAGGTACAATGGCGACTTATGCACAAGAGGACTGACACTCTCACTTTCTATGATTTGAACCTCTCCTGTGAGTCCAGTTGTAGCTTCCGATGCTTCACTACAGGTTCACTGTATACCTTGGACCTTCTTATTGACGATGAAACACAAAAATTGCATCGGAATTACATTCAAAAGGCACAATGCCGACTTAAGGACAAGAGGACTGATACTCTAACTTTCTATGATTTGTGCATCTCCTGTGAGTCCAGTTTTAGATTCAGATGCTTCACTTCAGGTTTACTGCATACCTTGGACCTTCTTATTGACGATGAAGCACAGAAATTGCTTCGGAATTAAATTCAAAAGACACAATGCCGACTTAACTACAAGAGGAGTGAAACTCTAACTATCTATGATTTGAACCTCTCCTGTGAATCCTGTTTTAGATTCCGTTGCTTCACTAAAGGATTACTGTATCCGTTGGACCTTCTTATTGACGATGAAACACAGAAATTGCATCCGAATTTAATACAAAAGGCACAATGCCGACTTAAGTACAAGAGGACTGACACTCTCACTTTCTATGATTTGAACCTATCCTGTGAGTTCAGTTTTAGATTCCGATGCTTCACTTCAGGTCTACTGTATCCCTTGGACCTTCTTACTGACGGTGAAGCACAGCAACTGCATCCGCATTTAATACAAAAGGCACAATACTGACTTAAGTACAAGAGGACTGACACTCTAACTTTCTATGATTTGAACCTCTCCAGTGAGTCTAGTTTTAGATTCCGATGCTTCACTTCAGGTTCACTGTTTACCTTGCACCCTCTTACTGACGATGAAATACAGAAATTGCATCGGAATTCAATTCAAAAGGCACAATGCCGACTTAAGTAGAACAGGACTGACACTCTAACTTTCTATGATATGAACACCTCCTCCGAGTCCAGTTTTAAATTCCGATGCCTCACTTCAGGTTTATTGTATCCCAGGGACCTTCTTATTAACGATGAAGCACAGAAATTGCATCGGAATTAAATTCAAAAGGCACGATGCCGACTTAACTACAAGTGGACTGACACTCTAACTTTCTATGATTTGAACCTCTCCTGTGAGTCCAGCTTTAGATTCCGATGCCTCACTTCAGGTTTACTGTATCCCTCGGACCTTCTTATTGACGATGAAACACGGAAATTGCATCCGAATTTAATACAAAAGGCACAATGTCGACTTAAGTACAAGAGGACTGACACTCTCACTTTCTGTGATTTGAACCTCTCCTGTGAGTCCAGTTTTAGATTCCCATGCTTCACTTGCGGTTTACTGTATCCCATGGACATTCTTATTGACGATGAAGCACAGAAATTGCATCCGAATTTAATACAAATGGCACAATGCCGACTTCAGTACAAGAGGACTGACACTCTCACTTTCTATGATTTGAACCAGTCCTGTGAGTCCAGTTTTACATTCCGATGCTTCACTTCAGGTTTACTATATCCCTTGGACCTTCTTTTTGACGATGAAACACAAAAATTGCATCCGAATTTAATACAAAAGGCACAATTCCGACTTAAGTACAAGAGGAATGACACTCTCACTTTCTATGATTTGAACCTCTACTGTGAGTCCAGTTTTAGATTCCAATGCTTCACTTTAGGTTTCCTGTATACCTTGGACCTTCTTATTGACGAAGAAACACAGATATTGCATCCGAATTAAATTCAAATGGCACATTGGCGACTTAAGTACAAGAGAACTGACTCTCTAACTTTGTATGATTTGAACCTCTCCTTTCAGTCCAGTTTTTGATTCCGATGATTCACTTTAGGTTTACTGTATCCCTTGGACTTTCTTATTGATGATGAAACACAGAAATTGCATCTGAATTTAATACAAATGGCACAATGCCGACTTAAGTACAAGAGGATTGACACTCTCACTTTCTATGATTTGAGCCTCACCTGTGAGTCCGGTTTTAGATTCCGATGCTTCACTTCAAGTTCACTGTATACCTTGGACCTTCTTATTGACGATGAAACACAGAAATTGCATCTTAATTACATTCAAAAGGCACAATGATGACTTAAGAACAAGAGGACTGACACTCTAACTTTCTATGATCTGTGCATCTCCTGTGAGTCCAGTTTTAGATTCAGATGCTTCACTCCAGGTTTACTGTATACCTTGGACCTTCTTATTGACGATGAAGCACAGAAATTGCTTCGGAATTAAATTCAAAAGGCACAATGCCGACTTAAGTACAAGAGGACTGACACTGTAACTCTCTATGATTTGAACCTGTCCTGTGAGTCAAGTTTTAGATTCCGATGCTTCACTTCAGGTTTAATGTATCCCTTGGATCTTCTTATTGACGATGAAACACAGATATTGCATCCGAATTTAATACAAAAGGCACAATGACGTCAGAAGTACAAAGGGACAGACACTCTAACTTTCTGTGATTTGAACCTCTCCTGTGAGTCCAGTATTAGAGTCCAATGCTTCACTTCAGGTCACTGTATACCCTGGACCTTCCTGTTGACGATGAAACACAGAAATTGCATCGGAATTAAATTCAAAAGGCACAATGCCGACTTCAGTGCAAGAGGACTGAAACCCTAACTTTCTATGATTTGAACCTCTCCTGTGAGTCCAGTTTTAGATTCCGATGCTTCACTTCACGTTTACTGTATCCCTTGGACCTTCTTATTGACGATGAAACACAGAATTTGCATCGGAATTAAATTCAAAAGGCACAATGCCGACTTAAGTACAAGAGGACTCACACTCTAACTTTCTATGATTTGAACCTCTCCTGTGAGTCCAGTTTTGGATTCCGATGCTTCACTTCAGTTTTACTGTATCCCTTGGTCATTCTAATTGACGATGAAACACAGAAATTGCATCGGAATTAAATTCAAAAGGCACAATTCCGATTTAAGTACAGGAGGACTGACACTCTAACTTTCCATGATTTGAACCTCTCCTGTGAGTCCAGTTTTAGATTCTGATGCTTCACATCAGGTTTACTGTATACCTTGGACCTTCTTATTGACAATGAAACTCTGAAATTGCATGGGAATCATATTCAAAAGGCATAATGCCGACTTAAGTACAAGAGGATTGACTCTCTAACTTTCTATGATATGAACCTCTCCTGTGAGTCTAGTTTTAGATTCCGATGCTTCACTTCAGGTTTACTGTATCCCAGGGACGGTCTTATGGACGATGAAGCACAGAAATTGCATCGGAATTAAATTCAAGAGGCACAATGCCGACTTAACTACAAGAGGAGTGAAACTCTAACTCTCTATGATTTGAACCTCTCCTGTGAGTCCAGTTTTACATTCCGATGCTTCTCTTCAGGTTTACTGTTTCCCTTGGACCTTCTTATTGACGAAGAAGCACAGGTATTGCATTCGATTTTAATTAAAAAGTCACAATGGCGACATAAGTACAAGAGAACTGACTCTCTAACTTTCTATGATTTGAACCTCTCCTGTGAGTCCAGTTTTTGATTCCGATGATTCACTTTAGGTTTACTGTATCCCTTGGACTTTCTTATTGATGATGAAACACAGAAATTGCATCCGAATTTAATACAAAAGGCACAATGCCGACTTATGTACAAGAGGACTGACACTCTCACTTTCTATGATATGAACCTCTCCTGTGAGTCCAATTTTAGATTCCGATGCTTCACTTCAGGTTCACTGTATACCTTGGACCTTCTTATTGACGATGAAACACAGAAATTGCATCGGAATTACATTCAAAAGGCACAATGCCCACTTAAGAACATGAGGACTGATACTCTAACTTTCTATGATTTGTGCATCTCCTGTGAGTCCAGTTTTAGATTCAGATGCTTCACTTCAGGTTTACTGTATACCTTGGACCTTCTTATTGACGATGAAGCACAGAAATTGCTTCGGAATTAAATTCAAAAGACACAATGCCGACTTAACTACAAGACGAGTGAAACTCTAACTATCTATGATTTGAACCTCTCCTGTGAATCCTGTTTTAGATTCCGTTGCTTGACTAAAGGTTTACTGTATCCGTTGGTCCTTCTTATTGACGATGAAACACAGAAATTGCATCCGAATTTAATACAAAAGGCACAATGCCGACTTAAGTACAAGAGGACTGACACTCTCACTTTCTATGATTTGAACCTATCCTGTGAGTCCAGTTTTAGATTCCGATGCTTCACTTCAGGTCTACTGTATCCCTTGGTCCTTCTTATTGACGGTGAAGTACAGAAACTGCATCCGAATTTAATACAAAAGGCACAATGCTGACTTAAGTACAAGAGGAATGACACTCTAACTTTCTATGATTTGAACCTCTCCAGTGAGTCTAGTTTTAGATTCCGATGCTTCACTTCAGGTTTTTTGTATTCCTTGGACCTTCTTATTGACGATGAAACACAGAAAATGCGTCGGAATTAAATTCAAAAGGCACAATGCCAACTAAAGTACAAGAGGACTGACACTCTAACCTTCAATGATTTGAACCTCTCCTTTGAGCCCAGTTTTAGAATCCGATGCTTCACATCAGGTGTACTGTATCCCTTGGACCTTCTTATTGACAATGTAACATTGAAATTGCATCGGAATTAAATTCAAAAGGCACAATGCCGACTTAAGTACAAGAGGACTGACACTCTAACTTTCTATGATATGAAAATCTCCTCCGAGTCCAGTTTTAGATTACGATGCTTCACTTCAGGTTTGTTGTATCCCAGGGACCTTCTTATTAACGATGAAGCACAGAAATTGCATCGGAATTAAATTCCAAAGGCACGATGCCGACTTAACTACAAGAGGACTGACACTCTAACTTTCTGTGATTTGAGCCTCTCCTGTGAGTCCTGTTTTAGATTCCGATGCTTCACTTCAGGTTTACTGTGTCCCTTGGACCTTCTTATTGACGATGAAACACAGAAATTGCATCGGAATTGAATTCGAAAGTCACAATGCCCACTTAAGTACAAGAGGACTGACACTCTAACTTTCTATGATTTGAACCTCCACTGTGAGTCCAGTTTTCGATTCCGAAGCTTCACTTCAGGTTTACTGTATCCCTTGGACCTTCTTATTGACGATGAAACATAGAAATTGCATCCGAAATTAATACAAAAGGCACAATGACGACTTAAGTACAAGAGGACTGACACTCTAACTTTCTATGATTTGAATTTATCCTGTGAAACCAGATTTAGATTCCGATGCTTCACTTCAAGTTTACTGTATACCTTGGACCTTCTTATTGACGATGAACCACAGAATTTGCATCGGAATTAAATTCAAAAGGCACAATGCCGACCTAAGTACACGAGGACTGACACTCTAACTTTCTATGATTTGAACCACTCCTGTGAGTCCAGTTTTAGATTCCGATGCTACACTTCAGGTGTGCTGTATACCATGGACCTTCTTATTGACGATGAAGCACAGAAATTGCATCGGAATGAAATTGAAAAGGCACAATGCCGACTTAAGAACAAGATGGCTGACGCTCTAATTTTCTATGATTTGATCCTCTCCTATCAGTCCTGTTTTAGATTCCGATGATTCCCTTCAGGTTTACTGTATCCCTTGGACCTTCTTATTGACGATGAAACACAGAAATTGCATCCGAATATAATACAAAAGGCACAATGCCGAGTTAAGTAAAAGAGGACTGACACTCTATGATTTGAACCTCTCCTGTAAGTCTAGTTTTAGAATCTGATGCTTCACTTCAGGTTTGCAGTATCCCTTGGACCTTCTTATTGACGATGAAACACAGAAATTGCATCGGAATTAAATTCAAAAGGTACAGTGCCGACTTAAGTACAAGAGGACTGACACTCTAAATTTCTATGAATTGAACCTCTCCTGTGAGTCAAGTTTTAGATTCCGATGCTTCACTTCAGGTTTACTGTATACCTTGGACATTCTTACTGACAACGGAACACAGAAATTGCATGGGAATTAAATTCAAAAGGCACAATGCCGACTTAAGTACAAGAGGACTGACACTCTAACTTTCGATGATTTGAATCTCTCCGGTGAGTCCAGTTTTAGATTCCGATGCTTCACTTCAGGTTTACTGTATCCCATGGACATTCTTATTGACGATGAAGCACAGAAATTGCATCGGAATGAAATTCAAACGGCACAATGCCGACTTAAGTACAAGATGACTAACACTCTAATTTTCTATGATTTGAACCTCTCCAGTGAGTCCAGTTTTAGAATCCGATCCTTCACTTCAGGTTTACTGTATTCCTTGGACCTCCTTATTGACGATGAAACACAGAAATTGCATCCGAATGTAATACAAAAGGCACAATGCCGACTTAAGTACAAGACGACTGACACTCTAATTTTCTATGATTTGAACCTCTCCTATGAGTCCAGTTTTAGATTCCGATGCTTCCCTTCAGGTTTCCTGTATACCTTGGACCTTCTTATTGACGATGAAACACAGAAATTGCATCCGAATTTAATACAAAAGGCACAATGCCGACCTAAGTACAAGAGGACTGACGGTCTAACTTTCTATGATTTGAACCTCTCCTGTGAGTCCAGTTTTAGATTCCGATGCTTCCCTTCAGGTTTACTGTATACCTTGGACCTTCTTATTGACGATGAAACACAGATATTGCATCCGAATTTAATACAAAAGGCACAATGCCGACTTAAGTACAAGAGGACCGACACACTCACTTTCTATGATTTGAACCTCTCCTGTGAGTCCAGTTTTAGATTCCGATGCTTCCCTTCAGGTTTACTGTATACCATGGAATTCTTATTGACGATGAAGCACAGAAATTGCATCGGAATGAAATTGAAAAGGCACAATGCCGACTTAAGTACAAAAGGACTGACACTCTAAATTTCTATGATTTGAATCTCTCGTGTGAGTCCAGTTTTAGATTCCGATGCTTCACTTCAGGCTTACTGTATCCCTCGGACCTTCTTAATGACGATGAAACACAGAAGTTGCATCAGAATATAATACAAAAGGCACAATGCCGAGTTAAGTTCAAGAGGACTGACACTCTATGATTTGAACCTCTCCTGTAAGTCTAGTTTTAGAATCCGATGCTTCACTTCAGGTTTGCAGTATCCCTTGGACCTTCTTATTGACGATGAAACACAGAATTTGCATCGGAATTAAATTCAAAAGGCACAATGCCGACTTAAGTACAAGAGGACTCACACTCTAACTTTCTATGATTTGAACCTCTCCTGTGAGTCCAGTATTAGAGTCCAATGCTTCACTTCAGGTTCACTGTATACCTTGGACCTTCCTATTGACGATGAAACACAGATGTTGCATCGGAATTAAATTCAAAAGGCACAATGCCGACTTAAGTGCAAGAGGACAGAAACCCTAACTTTCTATGATTTGAACCTCTCCTGTGAGTCCAGTTTTAGATTCCGATGCTTCACTTCACGTTTACTGTATCCCTTGGACCTTCTTATTGACGATGAAACACAGAATTTGCATCGGAATTAAATTCAAAAGGCACAATGCCGACTTAAGTACAAGAGGACTCACACTCTAACTTTCTATGATTTGAACCTCTCCTGTGAGTCCAGTTTTGGATTCCGATGCTTCACTTCAGTTTTACTGTATCCCTTGGTCATTCTTATTGACAATGAAACTCTGAAATTGCATGGGAATCATATTCAAAAGGCATAATGCCGACTTAAGTACAAGAGGATTGACTCTCTAACTTTCTATGATATGAACCTCTCCTGTGTGTCTAGTTTTAGATTCCGATGCTTCACTTCAGGTTTACTATATCCCAGGGACGGTCTTATGGACGATGAAGCACAGAAATTGCATCGGAATTAAATTCAAGAGGCACAATGCCGACTTAACTACAAGAGGAGTGAAACTCTAACTCTCTATGATTTGAACCTCTCCTGTGAGTCCAGTTTTACATTCCGATGCTTCTCTTCAGGTTTAATGTTTCCCTTGGACCTTCTTATTGACGAAGAAGCACAGGTATTGCATCCGATTTAAATTAAAAAGTCACAATGGCGACATAAGTACAAGAGAACTGACTCTCTAACTTTCTATGATTTGAACCTCTCCCGTGAGTCCAGTTTTTGATTCCGATGATTCACTTTAGGTTTACTGTATCCCTTGGACTTTCTTATTGATGATGAAACACAGAAATTGCATCCGAATTTAATACAAAAGGCACAATGCCGACTTATGTACAAGAGGACTGACACTCTCACTTTCTATGATATGAACCTCTCCTGTGAGTCCAGTTTTAGATTCCGATGCTTCACTTCAGGTTCACTGTATACCTTGGACCTTCTTATTGACGATGAAACACAGAAATTGCATCGGAATTACATTCAAAATGCACAATGCCGACTTAAGAACATGAGGACTGATACTCTAACTTTCTATGATTTGTGCATCTCCTGTGAGTCCAGTTTTAGATTCAGATGCTTCACTTCAGGTTTACTGTATACCTTGGACCTTCTTATTGACGATGAAGCACAGAAATTGCTTCGGAATTAAATTCAAAAGACACAATGCCGACTTAACTACAAGACGAGTGAAACTCTAACTATCTATGATTTGAACCCCTCCTGTGAATCCTGTTTTAGATTCCGTTGCTTAACTAAAGGTTTACTGTATCCGTTGGACCTTCTTATTGACGATGAAACACAGAAATTGCATCCGAATTTAATACAAAAGGCACAATGCCGGCTTAAGTACAAGAGGACTGACACTCTCACTTTCTATGATTTGAACCTATCCTGTGAGTCCAGTTTTAGATTCTGATGCTTCACTTCAGGTCTACTGTATCCCTTGGTCCTTCTTATTGACGGTGAAGCACAGAAACTGCATCCGAATTTAATACAAAAGGCACAATGCTGACTTAAGTACAAGAGGACTGACACTCTAACTTTCTATGATTTGAACCTCTCCAGTGAGTCTAGTTTTAGATTCCGATGCTTCACTTCAGGTTGTTTGTATACCTTGGACCTTCTTATTGACGATGAAACACAGAAAATGCGTCGGAATTAAATTCAAAAGGCACAATGCCAACTAAAGTACAAGAGGACTGACACTCTAACCTTCAATGATTTGAACCTCTCCTTTGAGCCCAGTTTTAGAATCCGATGCTTCACATCAGGTGTACTGTATCCCTTGGACCTTCTTATTGACAATGAAACATTGAAATTGCATCGGAATTAAATTCAAAAGGCACAATGCCGACTTAAGTACAAGAGGACTGACACTCTAACTTTCTATGATATGAACATCTCCTCCGAGTCCAGTTTTAGATTACGATGCTTCACTTCAGGTTTGTTGTATCCCAGGGACCTTCTTATTAACGATGAAGCACAGAAATTGCATCGGAATTAAATTCCAAAGGCACGATGCCGACTTAACTACAAGAGGACTGACACTCTAACTTTCTATGATTTGAATTTATCCTGTGAGTCCAGATTTAGATACCGATGCTTCACTTCAAGTTTACTGTATACCTTGGACCTTCTTATTGACGATGAACCACAGAATTTGCATCGGAATTAAATTCAAAAGGCACAATGCCGACCTAAGTACACGAGGATTGACACTCTAACTTTCTATGATTTGAACCACTCCTGTGCGTCCAGTTTTAGATTCCGATGCTACACTTCAGGTGTGCTGTATACCATGGACCTTCTTATTGACGATGAAGCACAGAAATTGCATCGGAATGAAATTGAAAAGGCACAATGCCGACCTAAGAACAAGATGGCTGACGCTCTAATTTCCTATGATTTGATCCTCTCCTGTCAGTCCTGTTTTAGATTCCGATGATTCCCTTCAGGTTTACTGTATCCCTTGGACCTTCTTATTGACGATGAAACACAGAAATTGCATCCGAATATAATACAAAAGGCACAATGCCGAGTTAAGTAAAAGAGGACTGACACTCTATGATTTGAACCTCTCCTGTAAGTCTAGTTTTAGAATCTGATGCTTCACTTCAGGTTTGCAGTATCCCTTGGACCTTCTTATTGACGATGAAACACAGAAATTGCATCGGAATTAAATTCAAAAGGTACAGTGCCGACTTAAGTACAAGAGGACTGACACTCTAAATTTCTATGAATTGAACCTCTCCTGTGAGTCAAGTTTTAGATTCCGATGCTTCACTTCAGGTTTACTGTATACCTTGGACATTCTTACTGACAACGAAACACAGAAATTGCATGGGAATTAAATTCAAAAGGCACAATGCCGACTTAAGTACAAGAGGACTGACACTCTAACTTTCGATGATTTGAATCTCTCCGGTGAGTCCAGTTTTAGATTCCGATGCTTCACTTCAGGTTTACTGTATACCATGGACATTCTTATTGACGATGAAGCACAGAAATTGCATCGGAATGAAATTCAAACGGCACAATGCCGACTTAAGTACAAGATGACTAACACTCTAATTTTCTATGATTTGAACCTCTCCTGTGAGTCCAGTTTTAGAATCCGATCCTTCACTTCAGGTTTACTGTATTCCTTGGACCTCCTTATTGACGATGAAACACAGAAATTGCATCCGAATGTAATACAAAAGGCACAATGCCGACTTAAGTACAAGACGACTGACACTCTAATTTTCTATGATTTGAACCTCTCCTATGAGTCCAGTTTTAGATTCCGATGCTTCCCTTCAGGTTTCCTGTATACCTTGGACCTTCTTATTGACGATGAAACACAGAAATTGCATCCGAATTTAATACAAAAGGCACAATGCCGACCTAAGTACAAGAGGACTGACGGTCTAACTTTCTATGATTTGAACCTCTCCTGTGAGTCCAGTTTTAGATTCCGATGCTTCCCTTCAGGTTTACTGTATACCTTGGACCTTCTTATTGACGATGAAACACAGATATTGCATCCGAATTTAATACAAAAGGCACAATGCCGACTTAAGTACAAGAGGACCGACACACTCACTTTCTATGATTTGAACCTCTCCTGTGAGTCCAGTTTTAGATTCCGATGCTTCCCTTCAGGTTTACTGTATACCATGGAATTCTTATTGACGATGAAGCACAGAAATTGCATCGGAATGAAATTGAAAAGGCACAATGCCGACTTAAGTACAAAAGGACTGACACTCTAAATTTCTATGATTTGAATCTCTCGTGTGAGTCCAGTTTTAGATTCCGATGCTTCACTTCAGGCTTACTGTATCCCTCGGACCTTCTTAATGACGATGAAACACAGAAGTTGCATCAGAATATAATACAAAAGGCACAATGCCGAGTTAAGTTCAAGAGGACTGACACTCTATGATTTGAACCTCTCCTGTAAGTCTAGTTTTAGAATCCGATGCTTCACTTCAGGTTTGCAGTATCCCTTGGACCTTCTTATTGACGATGAAACACAGAAATTGCATCCGAATTTAATACAACAGGCACAATGCCGACTTAAGTACAAGAGGACTGCCACTCTAACTTTCAATGATTTGAACCTCTCCAGTGAGTCCAGTTTTAGATTCTGATTTTTCACTTGAGGTTTACTGTATGCTTGGACCTTCTTTTTAACTGTGAAGCACAGAAATTGCATCGGAATGAAATTCAAAAGGCACAATGCCGACTTAAGTACAAGAGGACTGACACTCTACCTTTCTATAATTTGAACCTCTCCTGTGAGTCAGTTTTAGATTCCGATGCTTCACTGCAGGTTTACTGTATACCTTAGAGCTTCTTATAGACGATACACACAGTTATTGCATCAGAATGAAAATTCGAAAGGCACAATGCCGACTTAAGTACAAGAGGACTGACACTCTACCTTTCCATAATTTGAACCTCTCCTGTGAGTCAGTTTTAGATTCCGATGCTTCACTTCAGGTATACTGTATACCTTGGACCTTCTTCTTGACGATGAAACACAGTAATTGCATCGGAAGTAAATTCAAGAAGCACAATGCCAACTAAAGTACAAGAGGACTGACACTCTAACCTTCAATGATTTGAACCTCTCCTTTGAGCCCAGTTTTAGAATCCGATGCTTCACATCAGGTGTACTGTATCACTTGGACCTTCTTATTGACAATGAAACATTGAAATTGCATCGGAATTAAATTCAAAAGGCACAATGCCGACTTAAGTACAAGAGGACTGACACTCTAACTTTCTATGATATGAACATCTCCTCCGAGTCCAGTTTTAGATTACGATGCTTCACTTCAGGTTTGTTGTATCCCAGGGACCTTCTTATTAACGATGAAGCACAGAAATTGCATCGGAATTAAATTCCAAAGGCACGATGCCGACTTAACTACAAGAGGACTGACACTCTAACTTTCTGTGATTTGAGCCTCTCCTGTGAGTCCTGTTTTAGATTCCGATGCTTCACTTCAGGTTTACTGTGTCCCTTGGACCTTCTTATTGACGATGAAACACAGAAATTGCATCGGAATTGAATTCGAAAGTCACAATGCCGACTTAAGTACAAGAGGACTGACACTCTAACTTTCTATGATTTGAACCTCCACTGTGAGTCCAGTTTTCGATTCCGAAGCTTCACTTCAGGTTTACTGTATCCCTTGGACCTTCTTATTGACGATGAAACATAGAAATTGCATCCGAAATTAATACAAAAGGCACAATGACGACTTAAGTACAAGAGGACTGACACTCTAACTTTCTATGATTTGAATTTATCCTGTGAGTCCAGATTTAGATTCCGATGCTTCACTTCAAGTTTACTGTATACCTTGGACCTTCTTATTGACGATGAACCACAGAATTTGCATCGGAATTAAATTCAAAAGGCACAATGCCGACCTAAGTACACGAGGATTGACACTCTAACTTTCTATGATTTGAACCACTCCTGTGCGTCCAGTTTTAGATTCCGATGCTACACTTCAGGTGTGCTGTATACCATGGACCTTCTTATTGACGATGAAGCACAGAAATTGCATCGGAATGAAATTGAAAAGGCACAATGCCGACTTAAGAACAAGATGGCTGACGCTCTAATTTCCTATGATTTGATCCTCTCCTGTCAGTCCTGTTTTAGATTCCGATGATTCCCTTCAGGTTTACTGTATTCCTTGGACCTTCTTATTGACGATGAAACACAGAAATTGCATCCGAATATAATACAAAAGGCACAATGCCGAGTTAAGTAAAAGAGGACTGACACTCTATGATTTGAACCTCTCCTGTAAGTCTAGTTTTTGAATCTGATGCTTCACTTCAGGTTTGCAGTATCCCTTGGACCTTCTTATTGACGATGAAACACAGAAATTGCATCGGAATTAAATTCAAAAGGTACAGTGCCGACTTAAGTACAAGAGGACTGACACTCTAAATTTCTATGAATTGAACCTCTCCTGTGAGTCAAGTTTTAGATTCCGATGCTTCACTTCAGGTTTACTGTATACCTTGGACATTCTTACTGACAACGAAACACAGAAATTGCATGGGAATTAAATTCAAAAGGCACAATGCCGACTTAAGTACAAGAGGACTGACACTCTAACTTTCGATGATTTGAATCTCTCCGGTGAGTCCAGTTTTAGATTCCGATGCTTCACTTCAGGTTTACTGTATACCATGGACATTCTTATTGACGATGAAGCACAGAAATTGCATCGGAATGAAATTCAAACGGCACAATGCCGACTTAAGTACAAGATGACTAACACTCTAATTTTCTATGATTTGAACCTCTCCTGTGAGTCCAGTTTTAGAATCCGATCCTTCACTTCAGGTTTACTGTATTCCTTGGACCTCCTTATTGACGATGAAACACAGAAATTGCATCCGAATGTAATACAAAAGGCACAATGCCGACTTAAGTACAAGACGACTGACACTCTAATTTTCTATGATTTGAACCTCTCCTATGAGTCCAGTTTTAGATTCCGATGCTTCCCTTCAGGTTTCCTGTATACCTTGGACCTTCTTATTGACGATGAAACACAGAAATTGCATCCGAATTTAATACAAAAGGCACAATGCCGACCTAAGTACAAGAGGACTGACGGTCTATTTTTCTATGATTTGAACCTCTCCTGTGAGTCCAGTTTTAGATTCCGATGCTTCCCTTCAGGTTTACTGTATACCTTGGACCTTCTTATTGACGATGAAACACAGATATTGCATCCGAATTTAATACAAAAGGCACAATGCCGACTTAAGTACAAGAGGACCGACACACTCACTTTCTATGATTTGAACCTCTCCTGTGAGTCCAGTTTTAGATTCCGATGCTTCCCTTCAGGTTTACTGTATACCATGGAATTCTTATTGACGATGAAGCACAGAAATTGCATCGGAATGAAATTGAAAAGGCACAATGCCGACTTAAGTACAAAAGGACTGACACTCTAAATTTCTATGATTTGAATCTCTCGTGTGAGTCCAGTTTTAGATTCCGATGCTTCACTTCAGGCTTACTGTATCCCTCGGACCTTCTTAATGACGATGAAACACAGAAGTTGCATCAGAATATAATACAAAAGGCACAATGCCGAGTTAAGTTCAAGAGGACTGACACTCTATGATTTGAACCTCTCCTGTAAGTCTAGTTTTAGAATCCGATGCTTCACTTCAGGTTTGCAGTATCCCTTGGACCTTCTTATTGACGATGAAACACAGAAATTGCATCCGAATTTAATACAACAGGCACAATGCCGACTTAAGTACAAGAGGACTGCCACTCTAACTTTCAATGATTTGAACCTCTCCAGTGAGTCCAGTTTTAGATTCTGATTTTTCACTTGAGGTTTACTGTATCCCTTGGACCTTCTTTTTAACGGTGAAGCACAGAAATTGCATCGGAATGAAATTCAAAAGGCACAATGCCGACTTAAGTACAAGAAGACTGACACTCTACCTTTCTATAATTTGAACCTCTCCTGTGAGTCAGTTTTAGATTCCGATGCTTCACTGCAGGTTTACTGGATACCTTAGAGCTTCTTATAGACGATAAACACAGTTATTGCATCAGAATGAAAATTCGAAAGGCACAATGCCGACTTAAGTACAAGAGGACTGACACTCTACCTTTCCATAATTTGAACCTCTCCTGTGAGTCAGTTTTAGATTCCGATGCTTCACTTCAGGTATACTGTATACCTTGGACCTTCTTCTTGACGATGAAACACAGTAATTGCATCGGAAGTAAATTCAAGAAGCACAATGCCGACTTAAGTACAAAAGGACTGACACTCTAAATTTCTATGATTTGAATCTCTCGTGTGAGTCCAGTTTTAGATTCCGAAGCTTCACTTCAGGCTTACTGTATCCCTTGGACCTTCTTATTGACGATGAAACACAGAAGTTGCATCAGAATATAATACAAAAGGCACAATGCCGAGTTAAGTTCAAGAGGACTGTCACTCTATGATTTGAACCTCTCCTGTAAGTCTAGTTTTAGAATCCGATGCTTCACTTCAGGTTTGCAGTATCCCTTGGACCTTCTTATTGACGATGAAACACAGAAATTGCATCCGAATGTAATACAAAAGGCACAATGCCGACTTAAGTACAAGAGGACGGACACTCTAACTTTCTATGATTTGAACCTCTCCTGTGAGTCCAGTTTTAGATTCCGATGCTACACTTCAGGTTTACTGTATACCATGGACACTCTTATTGACGATGAAGCACAGAAATTGCATCGGAATGAAAGTCAAAAGGCACAATGCCGACTTAAGTAGAAGATGACTAACACTCTAATTTTCTATGATTTGAACCTCTCCTGTGAGTCCAGTTTTAGAATCCGATCCTTCACTTCAGGTTTACTGTATACCTTGGACCTCCTTATTGACGATGAGACACAGAAATTGCATCCGAATGTAATACAAAAGGCACAATGCCGACTGAAGTACAAGACGACTGACACTCTAATTTTCTATGATTTGAACCTCTCCTATGAGTCCAGTTTAAGATTCCGATGCTTCCCTTCAGGTTTACTGTATACCTTGGACCTTCTTATTGACGATGAAACACAGAAATTGCATCCGAATTTAATACAAAAGGCACAATGCCGACCTAAGTACATAGGACTGACGCTCTAACTTTCTATGATTTGAACCTCTCCTGTGAGTCCAGTTTTAGATTACGATGCTTCCCTTCAGGTTTACTGTATACCTTGGACCTTCTTATTGACGATGAAACACAGAAATTGCATCCGAGTTTAATACAAAAGGCACAATGCCGACTTAAGTACAAGAGGACCGACTCACTCACTTCCTATGATTTGAACCTCTCCTGTGAGTCCAGTTTTAGATTCCGATGCTTCCCTTCAGGTTTAGTGTATACCATGGACCTTCTTATTGACGATGAAGCACAGAAATTGCATCGGAATGAAATTGAAAAGGCACAATGCCGACTTAAGAACAAGATGACTGACGCTCTAATTTTCTATGATTTGAACCTCTACTGTCAGTACAGTTTTAGAATCCGAAGATTCACTTCAGGTTTACTGTATCCCTTGGACCTTCTTATTGACGATGAAACACAGAAGTTGCATCCGAATATAATACAAAAGGCACAATGCCGAGTTAAGTACAAGAGGACTGACACTCTATGATTTGAACCTCTCCTGTAAGTCTAGTTTTAGAATCCGATGCTTCACTTCAGGTTTGCAGTATCCCTTGGACCTTCTTATTGACGATGAAACACAGAAATTGCATCGGAATTAAAATCAAAAGGCACAGTGCCGACTTAAGTACAAGAGGACTGACACTCTAACTTTCTATGAATTGAACCTCTCCTGTGAGTCAAGTTTTAGATTCCGATGCATCACTTCGGGTTTACTGTATACCTTGGAATTTCTTATTGACGATGAAACACAGAAAATGCATCGGAATTAAATTCAAAAGGCACAATGTCGACTAAAGTACAAGAGGACGGACACTCTAACTTTCTATGATTTGAACCTCTCCTGTGAGTCCAGTTTTAGATTCCGATGCTTCACTGCAGGTTTAGAGTATACCTTGGAGCTTCTTATAGACGATAAACACAGTTATTGCATCAGAATAAAAATTCAAAAGGCACAATGCCGACTTAAGTACAAGAGGACTGACACTGTACCTTCTATGATTTGAACCTCTCCTGTGAGTACAGTTTTAGATTCTGATGCTTCACTTCAGGTTTACTGTATCCCTTGGACCTTCTTATTGACGATGAAACACAGATATTGCATCCGAATTTAATACAACAGGCACAAGGCCGACTTAAGTACAAGAGGACTGACACTCTAACTTTCGATGATTTGAATCTCTCCGGTGAGTCCAGTTTTAGATTCCGATGCTTCACTTCAGGTTTACTCTATACCTTGGACCTTCTCCTTGACGATGAAACACAGTAATTGCATCGGAAGTAAATTCAAGAGGCACAATGCCGACTTAAGTACAAGAGGACTGACACTCTCACTTGCTATGATTGGAACCTCTCCAGTGGGTCCAGTTTTAGATTCTGATGCATCCCTTCAGGTTTACTGTATACCTTGGACCCTCTTACTGACGATGAAACACAGAAATTGCATCCGAATTTAATACAAAAGGCACAATGTTAACTTAAGTACAAGAGGACTGACACTCTAACTTTCTATGATTTGAACCCCTCCTGTGAGTCCAGTTTTAGATTCCGATGCTTCACTTCAGGTTTACTGTATACCTTGGACCTTCTTATTGACGATGAAACACAGAAATTGGAACCGAATTTAATGCAAAAGGCACAATACCGACGTAAGTACAAGAGGACTGACACTCTCACTTTCTATGATTTGAAACTCTCCAGTGAGTACAGTTTTAGATTCCGATGCTTCACTTCAGGTTTCCTGTATACCTTGGACCTTCTTATTAACGATGAAACACAGAAAATGCATCGGAATTAAATTCAAAAGGCACAATGCCGACTTAAGTACAAGAGGACCGACACACTCACTTTCTATGATTTGAACCTCTCCTGTGAGTCAAGTTTTAGATTCCGATGCTTCCCTTCAGGTTTACTGTATACCATGGACCTTCTTATTGACGATGAAGCACAGAAATTGCATCGGAATGAAATTGAAAAGGCACAATGCCGACTTAAGAATAAGATGACTGACGCTCTAATTTCCTATGATTTGAACCTCTACTGTCAATCCAGTTTTGGAATCCGATGATTCACTTCAGGTTTACTGTATCCCTTGGACCTTCTTATTGAAGATGAAACACAGAAGTTGCAACCGAATTTAATACAAAAGGCACAATGCCGAGTTAAGTACAAGAGGACTGACACTCTATGATTTGAACCTCTCCAGTGAGCCAAGTTTTAGATTCCGATGCTTCACTTCAGGTTTACTGTATACCTTGGACATTCTTATTGACGATGAAACACAGAAAATGCATCAAAATTGAATTTAAAAGGCACAATGCCGACTAAAGCACAAGAGGACTGACATTCTAACTTTCTATGACTTGAAACTCTCCTGTGAGTCCAGCTTTAGATTCCGATGCTTCACTTCAGGTTTACTGTATCCCTTGGACCTTCTTATTGACGATGAAACACGGAAATTGCATCCGAATTTAACACAAAAGGCACAATGCCGACTTATGTACAAGAGGACTGACACTCTCACTTTCTGTGATTTGAACCTCTCCTGTGAGTCCAGTTTTAGATTCCGATGCTTCACTTGAGGTTTACTGTATCCCATGGACATTCTTATTGACGATGAAACACAGAAATTGCATCCGAATTTAATACAAATGCCACAAAGCCGACTTCAGTACAAGAGGACTGACACTCTAATCTTCTATGATTTGAACCTCTCCTGTGAGTCCAGTTTTAGATTCCGATGCTTCACTGCAGGTTTACTGTATACCTTGGAGCTTCTTATAGACGATAAACACAGTTATTGCATCAGAATAAAAATTCAAAAGGCACAATGCCGACTTAAGTACAAGAGGACTGACACTCTACCTTTCTATAATTTGAACCTCTCCTGTGAGTCTGGTTTAGATTCCGATGCTTCACTTCAGGTTTACTGTATACCTTGGACCTTCTTCTTGATGATGAAACACAGTAATTGCATCGGAAGTAAATTCAAGAAGCACAATGCCGACTTAAGTACAAGAGGACTGACACTCTAACTTTCAATGATTTGAATCTCTCCTGTGAGTCCAGTTTTAGATATCGAAGCTTCCCTTCAGGTTTACTGTATAACTTGGACCTTCTTATTGACGATGAAACACAGAAATTGCATCCGAATTTAATACAAAAGGCAGAATGCCGACTTAAGGACAAGAGGACTGACACTCTCACTTGCTATGATTGGAACCACTCCAGTGGGTCCAGTTTTAGATTCCGATGCATCCCTTCAGGTTTACTGTATACCTTGGACCTTCTTATTAACGATGAAACACAGAAAATGCATCGGAATTAAACTCAAAAGGCACAATGCCGACTTAAGTACAAGAGGACCGACACACTCAATTTCTATGATTTGAACCCCTCCTGTGAGTCCAGTTTTAGATACCGATGCTTCCCTTCAGGTTTACTGTATACCATGGACCTTCTTATTGACGATTAAGCACAGAAATCGCATCGGAATGAAATTGAAAAGGCACAATGCCGACTTAAGAATAAGATGACTGACGCTCTAATTTTCTATGATTTGAACCTCTACTGTCAGTCCAGTTTTAGAATCCGATGATTCACTTCAGGTTTACTGTATCCCTTGGACCTTCTTATTGATGATGAAACACAGAAGTTGCATCCGAATATAATACAAAAGGCACAATGCCGAATTAAGTACAAGAGGACTGACACTCTATGATTTGAACCTCTTCAGTGAGTCAAGTTTTAGATTCCGATACTTCGCTTCAGGTTTACTGTATACCTTGGACCTTCTTATTGACGATGAAACACAGAAAATGCATCAAAATTACATTCAAAAGGCACAACGCCGACTAAAGAACAAGAGGACTGACACTCTAACTTTCTATGATTTGAACCTCTCCTGTGAGTCCAGTTCTAGATTCCGATGCTTCACTTCAGGTTTACTGTATCCCTTGTACCTTGTAATTGATGATGAAACACAGAAACTGCATCCGTATTTAATATAAATGGCACAATGCCGACTTAAGTACAAGAAGACTGACACTCTAACTTTCTATGATTTGAAGCTCTCCTGTGAGTCCAGTTTTAGATTCCGTTGCCTCACTTCAGGTTTACTGTATCCCTTGGACCTTCTTATTGACGATGAAACACAGAAATTACATCCGAATTTACTACAAAAGGCACAATGCCGACTTAAGTACAAGAGGACTGACACTCTAACTCTCTAAGATGTGGACCTCTCCTGTGAGTAAAGTTTTAGATTCCGATGCTTCCCTTCAGGTTTACTGTATACCTTGGACCTTCTTACTGACGATGAAACACAGAAATTGGATCCGAAATTAATGCAAATGGCACAATGCCGACTTAAGTACAAGAGGACTGACACTCTAACTTTCTATGATTTGAACCTCTCCTGTGAGTCCAGTTTTCGATTCCAAAGCTTCCCTTCAGGTTTACTGTATACCTTGGACCTTCTTATTGACGATGAAACACAGAAATTGCATCCGAATTTAATAGAAAAGGCACAATGCCGACTTAAGTACAAGAGGTCTGACACTCTCACTTTCTATGATTTGAACCTCGCCTGTGAGTCCAGTTTTAGATTCCGATTCTTCACTTCAGGTTTCCTGTATACCTTGGACCTTCTTGTTGACGATGAAACACAGTTATTGCATCCGAATTAAATTCAAAAGGCACAATGCCGACTTAAGTACAAGAGGACTGACTCTCTAACTTGCTATGATTTGAACCTCTCCTGTGAGTCCAGTTTTAGATTCCAATGATTCACTTCAGGTTTACTGTATCCCTTGGACCTTCTTGTTGACGAAGAATCACAGAAATTGCATCCGAATTTAATACAAAAGGCACAATGCCGACTTAAGTACAAGAGGACAGACACTCTCACTTTCTATGATTTGAACCTCTCCTGTAAGTCCAGTTTTAGATTCCGATGCTTCACTTCAGGTTTCCTGTATATCGTGGACCTTCTTATTGACGATGAAACACAGAAATTGCATCCGAATTTAATACAAAAGGCACAATGCCGACTTAAGTACAAGAGGACTGACACTCTCACTTTCTATGATTTGAACCTCTCCTGTGAGTCCAGGTTTATATTCCAATGATTCACTTCAGGTTTACTGTATCCCTTGGACCTTCTTATTGACGAAGAAACACAGAAATTGCATCCGAATTTAATGCAAAAGGCACAATGCCGACTTAAGTACAAGAGGACTGACACTCTAACTTTCTATGATTTGAACCTCTCCTGTGAGTAGAGTTTTAGATTCCGATGCTACACCTCAGGTTTACTGAATTACTTGGACCTTCTTATTGACGATGAAACAAAGAAATTGCATCCGAATTTAATACAAAAGGCACAATGCCGACTTAAATACAAGAGGACTGACACTCTAACCTTCTATGATTTGAACCTCTCCTGTGAGTCCAGTTTAAGATTCCGATGCTTCACTACAGGTTTACTGTATACCTTGCAATTTCTTATTGACGATGAAACACAGTAATTGCATCGGAATAAAAATTCAAAAGGCACAATGCTAACTTAAGTACAAGAGGACTGACACTCTACCTTCGACGATTTGAACCTCTCCTGTGAGTCCAGTTTTTGATTCCGATGCTTCACTTCAGGTTTACTGTATCCCTTGGACCTTCTTATTGACGATGAAACACAGAAATTGCATCCGAATTTAATACAAAAGGCACAATGCCGACTTAAGTACAAGAGGACTGACACTCTAACTTTTAATGATTAGAAACTCTCCTGTGAGTCCAGTTTTAGATTCCGATTTTTCACCTCAGGTTTACTGTTTCCTTTGGACCTTCTTTTTAACGGAGAGGCACAGAAATTGCTTCGGAATGAAATTCAAAAGGCCCAATGCCGACTTAAGTATATGAGGACTGACACTCTACCTTTCTATAATTTCAACCACTCATATGAGTCCAGTTTTAGATTCCGATGCTTCACTTCAGGTTTACTGTATACCTTGGACCTTCTTATTGACGATGAAACACAGAAATTGCATCGGAATTAAATTCAAACACAATGCCGACTTAAGTACAAGAGGACTGACACTCTAACTTTCTATGATTTGAATCTCTCCAGTGAGTCCAGTTTTAGATTCCGATGCTTCACTTCAGGTTTCCTGTATACCTTGGACCTTGTTATTGACGATTAAACACACAAATTGCATCCGAATTTATTACATAAGGCACAATGCCGAATTAAGTACAAGAGGACTGACATTCTCACTTTCTATGCTTTGAACCTCTCCTGTGAGTACAGTTTTAGATTCCGATGCTTCACTTCAGGTTTCCTGTATACCTTGGACCTTCTTATTGACGATGAAACACAGATATTGCATCCGAATTAAATTCGAAAGGCACAATGCCGACTTAAGAACAAATGTACTGACACTCTAAATTCTATAATTTGAACCTCTTCTGTGAGTCCAATTTTAGGTTCCGATGCTTCACTTCAGGTTTACTGTATACCTTGGACCTTCTTACTGACGATGAAACACAGAAATTGCATCCGAATTTAATACAAAAGGCACAATGTTAACTTAAGTACAAGAGGACTGACACTCTAACTTTCTATGATTTGAACCCCTCCTGTGAGTCCAGTTTTAGATTCCGATGCTTCACTTCAGGTTTACTGTATACCTTGGACCTTCTTATTGACGATGAAACACAGAAATTGGAACCGAATTTAATGCAAAAGGCACAATACCGACGTAAGTACAAGAGGACTGACACTCTCACTTTCTATGATTTGAAACTCTCCAGTGAGTACAGTTTTAGATTCCGATGCTTCACTTCAGGTTTCCTGTATACCTTGGACCTTCTTATTAACGATGAAACACAGAAAATGCATCGGAATTAAATTCAAAAGGCACAATGCCGACTTAAGTACAAGAGGACCGACACACTCACTTTCTATGATTTGAACCTCTCCTGTGAGTCAAGTTTTAGATTCCGATGCTTCCCTTCAGGTTTATTGTATACCATGGACCTTCTTATTGACGATGAAGCACGCAAATTGCATCGGAATGAAATTGAAAAAGCACAATGCCGACTTAAGAATAAGATGACTGACGCTCTAATTTCCTATGATTTGAACCTCTACTGTCAATCCAGTTTTAGAATCCGATGATACACTTCAGGTTTACTGTATCCCTTGGACCTTCTTATTGACGATGAAACACAGAAGTTGCAACCGAATTTAATACAAAAGGCACAATGCCGAGTTAAGTACAAGAGGACTGACACTCTATGATTTGAACCTCTCCAGTGAGCCAAGTTTTAGATTCCGATGCTTCACTTCAGGTTTACTGTATACCTTGGACATTCTTATTGACGATGAAACACAGAAAATGCATCAAAATTGAATTTAAAAGGCACAATGCCGACTAAAGCACAAGAGGACTGACATTCTAACTTTCTATGACTTGAAACTCTCCTGTGAGTCCAGCTTTAGATTCCGATGCTTCACTTCAGGTTTACTGTATCCCTTGGACCTTCTTATTGACGATGAAACACGGAAATTGCATCCGAATTTAACACAAAAGGCACAATGCCGACTTATGTACAAGAGGACTGACACTCTCACTTTCTGTGATTTGAACCTCTCCTGTGAGTCCAGTTTTAGATTCCGATGCTTCACTTGAGGTTTACTGTATCCCATGGACATTCTTATTGACGATGAAACACAGAAATTGCATCCGAATTTAATACAAATGCCACAAAGCCGACTTCAGTACAAGAGGACTGACACTCTAATCTTCTATGATTTGAACCTCTCCTGTGAGTCCAGTTTTAGATTCCGATGCTTCACTGCAGGTTTACTGTATACCTTGGAGCTTCTTATAGACGATAAACACAGTTATTGCATCAGAATAAAAATTCAAAAGGCACAATGCCGACTTAAGTACAAGAGGACTGACACTCTACCTTTCTATAATTTGAACCTCTCCTGTGAGTCTGGTTTAGATTCCGATCCTTCACTTCAGGTTTACTGTATACCTTGGACCTTCTTCTTGATGATGAAACACAGTAATTGCATCGGAAGTAAATTCAAGAAGCACAATGCCGACTTAAGTACAAGAGGACTGACACTCTAACTTTCAATGATTTGAATCTCTCCTGTGAGTCCAGTTTTAGATTTCGATGCTTCCCTTCAGGTTTACTGTATAACTTGGGCCTTCTTATTGACGATGAAACACAGAAATTGCATCCGAATTTAATACAAAAGGCAGAATTGCGACTTAAGGACAAGAGGACTGACACTCTCACTTGCTATGATTGGAACCACTCCAGTGGGTCCAGTTTTAGATTCCGATGCATCCCTTCAGGTTTACTGTATACCTTGGATCTTCTTATTAACGATGAAACACAGAAAATGCATCGGAATTAAACTCAAAAGGCACAATGCCGACTTAAGTACAAGAGGACCGACACACTCAATTTCTATGATTTGAACCCCTCCTGTGAGTCCAGTTTTAGATACCGATGCTTCCCTTCAGGTTTACTGTATACCATGGACCTTCTTATTGACGATTAAGCACAGAAATTGCATCGGAATGAAATTGAAAAGGCACAATGCCGACTTAAGAATAAGATGACTGACGCTCTAATTTTCTATGATTTGAACCTCTACTGTCAGTCCAGTTTTAGAATCCGATGATTCACTTCAGGTTTACTGTATCCCTTGGACCTTCTTATTGATGATGAAACACAGAAGTTGCATCCGAATATAATACAAAAGGCACAATGCCGAATTAAGTACAAGAGGACTGACACTCTATGATTTGAACCTCTTCAGTGAGTCAAGTTTTAGATTCCGATACTTCGCTTCAGGTTTACTGTATACCTTGGACCTTCTTATTGACGATGAAACACAGAAAATGCATCAAAATTACATTCAAAAGGCACAACGCTGACTAAAGCACAAGAGGACTGACACTCTAACTTTCTATGATTTGAACCTCTCCTGTGAGTCCAGTTCTAGATTCCGATGCTTCACTTCAGGTTTACTGTATCCCTTGTACCTTGTAATTGATGATGAAACACAGAAACTGCATCCGTATTTAATATAAATGGCACAATGCCGACTTAAGTACAAGAAGACTGACACTCTAACTTTCTATGATTTGAAGCTCTCCTGTGAGTCCAGTTTTAGATTCCGTTGCCTCACTTCAGGTTTACTGTATCCCTTGGACCTTCTTATTGACGATGAATCTTAGAAATTACATCCGAATTTACTACAAAAGGCACAATGCCGACTTAAGTACAAGAGGACTGACACTCTAACTCTCTAAGATGTGGACCTCTCCTGTGAGTAAAGTTTTAGATTCCGATGCTTCCCTTCAGGTTTACTGTATACCTTGGACCTTCTTACTGACGATGAAACACAGAAATTGGATCCGAAATTAATGCAAATGGCACAATGCCGATTTAAGTACAAGAGGACTGACACTCTAACTTTCTATGATTTGAACCTCTCCTGTGAGTCCAGTTTTCGATTCCAAAGCTTCCCTTCAGGTTTACTGTATACCTTGGACCTTCTTATTGACGATGAAACACAGAAATTGCATCCGAATTTAATAGAAAAGGCACAATGCCGACTTAAGTACAAGAGGTCTGACACTCTCACTTTCTATGATTTGAACCTCGCCTGTGAGTCCAGTTTTAGATTCCGATTCTTCACTTCAGGTTTCCTGTATACCTTGGACCTTCTTGTTGACGATGAAACACAGTTATTGCATCCGAATTAAGTTCAAAAGGCACAATGCCGACTTAAGTACAAGAGGACTGACTCTCTAACTTGCTATGATTTGAACCTCTCCTGTGAGTCCAGTTTTAGATTCCAATGATTCACTTCAGGTTTACTGTATCCCTTGGACCTTCTTGTTGACGAAGAATCACAGAAATTGCATCCGAATTTAATACAAAAGGCACAATGCCGACTTAAGTACAAGAGGACAGACACTCTCACTTTCTATGATTTGAACCTCTCCTGTGAGTCCAGTTTTAGATTCCGATGCTTCACTTCAGGTTTCCTGTATATCGTGGACCTTCTTATTGACGATGAAACACAGAAATTGCATCCGAATGTAATACAAAAGGCACAATGCCGACTTAAGTACAAGAGGACTGACACTCTCACTTTCTATGATTTGAACCTCTCCTGTGAGTCCAGGTTTATATTCCAATGATTCACTTCAGGTTTACTGTATCCCTTGGACCTTCTTATTGACGAAGAAACACAGAAATTGCATCCGAATTTAATGCAAAAGGCACAATGCCGACTTAAGTACAAGAGGACTGACACTCTAACTTTCTATGATTTGAACCTCTCCTGTGAGTAGAGTTTTAGATTCCGATGCTACACCTCAGGTTTACTGAATTACTTGGACCTTCTTATTGACGATGAAACAAAGAAATTGCATCCGAATTTAATACAAAAGGCACAATGCCGACTTAAATACAAGAGGACTGACACTCTAACCTTCTATGATTTGAACCTCTCCTGTGAGTCCAGTTTAAGATTCCGATGCTTCACTACAGGTTTACTGTATACCTTGCAATTTCTTATTGACGATGAAACACAGTAATTGCATCGGAATAAAAATTCAAAAGGCACAATGCTAACTTAAGTACAAGAGGACTGACACTCTACCTTCGACGATTTGAACCTCTCCTGTGAGTCCAGTTTTTGATTCCGATGCTTCACTTCAGGTTTACTGTATCCCTTGGACCTTCTTATTGACGATGAAACACAGAAATTGCATCCGAATTTAATACAAAAGGCACAATGCCGACTTAAGTACAAGAGGACTGACACTCTAACTTTTAATGATTAGAAACTCTCCTGTGAGTCCAGTTTTAGATTCCGATTTTTCACCTCAGGTTTACTGTTTCCTTTGGACCTTCTTTTTAACGGAGAGGCACAGAAATTGCTTCGGAATGAAATTCAAAAGGCCCAATGCCGACTTAAGTATATGAGGACTGACACTCTACCTTTCTATAATTTCAACCACTCATATGAGTCCAGTTTTAGATTCCGATGCTTCACTTCAGGTTTACTGTATACCTTGGACCTTCTTATTGACGATGAAACACAGAAATTGCATCGGAATTAAATTCAAAACACAATGCCGACTTAAGTACAAGAGGACTGACACTCTAACTTTCTATGATTTGAATCTCTCCAGTGAGTCCAGTTTTAGATTCCGATGCTTCACTTCAGGTTTCCTGTATACCTTGGACCTTGTTATTGACGATTAAACACACAAATTGCATCCGAATTTATTACATAAGGCACAATGCCGAATTAAGTACAAGAGGACTGACATTCTCACTTTCTATGCTTTGAACCTCTCCTGTGAGTACAGTTTTAGATTCCGATGCTTCACTTCAGGTTTCCTGTATACCTTGGACCTTCTTAATGACGATGAAACACAGATATTGCATCCGAATTAAATTCAAAAGGCACAATGCCGACTTAAGAACAAATGGACTGACACTCTAAATTCTATAATTTGAACCTCTTCTGTGAGTCCAATTTTAGGTTCCGATGCTTCACTTCAGGTTTACTGTATACCTTGGACCTTCTTATTGACGATGAAACACAGATATTGCATCGTAATTAAATTCAAAAGCACAATGCCGACTTAAGTACAAGTCGACTGACACTCTAACTTTCTATGATTTGAATCTCTCCAGTGAGTCCAGTTTTAGATTCCGATGCTTCACTTCAGGTTTACTGTATACCTTGGACCTTCTTCTTGACGATGATACACAGAAATTGCATCGGAAGTAAATTGAAAAGGCACAATGCCGACTTAAGTACAAGTGGACTGACACACTAACTTTCAATGATTTGAATCTCTCCTGTGTGTCCAGTTTTAAATTCCGATGCTTCACTTCAGGTTTACTGTATACCATGGACCTTCTTACTGACGATGGAACACAGAAATTGCATCCGAATTTAATACAAAAGGCAAAATGTCGACTTAAGTAGAAGAGTACTGACACTCTAACATTCTATAATTTGAACCACTTCTGTGAGTCCGGTTTTAGATTCCGATGACTCACTTCAGGTTTACTGTATCCCTTGGACCTTCTTATTGACGATGAAACACAGAAATTGCATCCAAATGTAATACAAGAGGCACAATGTCGACTTAAGTACAAGAGGACAGACACTCTCACTTTCTATGATTTGAACCTCTCCTGTGAGTCCAGTTTTAGATTCCGATGCTTAACTTCAGGTTTCCTGTATATCTTGGACCATCTTATTGACGATGAAACACAGAAATTGCATCCGAATTTAATACAAAAGGCACAATGCCGACTTAAGTACAAGAGGACTGACACTCTCACTTTCTATGACTTGAACCTCTCCTGTGAGTCCAATTTTATATTCCAATGATGCACTTCAGGTTTACTGTATCCCCTGGACCGTCTTATAGACGAAGAAACACAGAAATTGCATCCGAATTTAATGCAAAAGGCACAATGCCGACTTAAGTACAAGAGGACTGACACTCTAACTTTCTATGATTTGAACCTCTCCTGTGAGTCCAGTTTTAGATTCCGATGCTACACTTCAGGTTTACTGAATTACTTGGTCCTTCTTATTGACGATGAAACACAGAAATTGCATCCGAATTTAATACAAAAGGCACAATGCCGACTTAAATACAAAAGGACTGACACTCTAACCTTCTATGATTTGAACCTCTCCTGTGAGTCCAGTTTTAGATTCCGATGCTTCACTACAGGTTTACTGTATACCTTGGAACTTCTTATTGACGATGAAACACAGTAATTGCATCGGAATAAAAATTCAAAAGGCACAATGCTGACTTAAGTACAAGAGGACTGACACTCTACCTTCAACGATTTGAACCTCTCCTGTGAGTCCAGTTTTAGATTCCGATGCTTCACTTCAGGTTTACTGTATCCCTTGGACCTTCTTATTGACGATGAAACACAGAAATTGCATCCGAATTTAATACAAAAGGCACAATGCCGACTTAAGTACAAGAGGACTGACACTCTAACTTTCAATGATTAGAACCTCTCCTGTGAGTCCAGTTTTAGATTCCGATTTTTCACCTCAAGTTTACTGTATCCCTTGGACCTTCTTTTTAACGGTGAGGCACAGAAATTGCTTCGGAATGAAATTCAAAAGACACAATGCCGACTTAAGTATATGAGGACTGACACTCTAACTTTCTATAATTTGAACCACTCATGTGAGTCCAGTTTTAGATTCCGATGCTTCACTTCAGGTTTACTGTATACCTTGGACCTTCTTATTGACGATGAAACACAGAAATTGCATCGGAATTAAATTCAAAACACAATGCCGACTTAAGTACAAGAGGACTGACACTCTAACTTTCTATGATTTGAATCTCTCCAGTGAGTCCAGTTTTAGATTCCGATGCTACACTTCAGGTTTACTGTATACCTTGGACCTTCCTCTTGACGATGAAACACAGAAGATGCATCGGAAGTAAATTCAAAAGGCACAATGCCGACTTAAGTACAACAGGACTGACACTCTAACTTTCAATGATTTGAATCTCTCCTGCGAGTCCAGTTTCAGATTTCAATGCTTCCCTTCAGGTTTACTGTATACCTTGAACCTTCTTATTGACGATGAAACACACAAATTGCATCAGAATTTAATACGAAAGGCACAATGCCGACTTAAGTACAAGAGGACTGACATTCTCACTTTCTATGATTAGAACCTCTCCTGTGAGTCCAGTTTTAGATTCCGATGCATCCCTTCAGGTTTACTGTATACCTTGGACCATCTTACTGACGATGAAACACAGAAACTGCATCCGAATTTAATACAAAAGGCACAATGCCGACTTAAGTACACGAGGACTGACACTCTCACTTTCTATGATTTGAACCTCTCCTGTGAGTCCAGTTTTAGATTCCGATGCTTCACTTCAGGTTTACTGTATACCTTGGACCTTCTTATTGACGTTGAAACACAGAAATTGGATCCGAATTTATTGCAAAAGCCACCATGCCGACTTAAATACAAGAGGACTGACACTCTCACTTACTATGATTTGAAACTCTCCTGTGAGTACAGTTTTAGATTCCAATGATTCACTTCAGGTTTACTGTATGCCTTGGACCTTCTTATTGATGATGATACACAGAAATTGCATCCGAATTTAATACAAAAGGCACAATGCCGACTTAAGTACAAGAGGACAGACTCTCTCACTATCTATGATTTGAACCTCTCCTGTGTGTCCAGTTTTAGATTCCGACGCTTCACTTGATGTTTACTGTACCCCTTGGACATTCTTATTGACGATGAAACACAGAAATTGCATCCGAATTTAATACAAAAGGCACAATGCCGACTTACGTACAAGAGGACTCACACTCTAATTTTCAATGATTAGAACATCTCCCGTGAGTCCAGTTTTAGATTCCGATTTTTCACTTCAGGTTTACTGTATCCCTTGGTCCTTCTTTTTAACGGTGAGGCACAGAAATTGCTTCGGAATGAAATTCAAAAGGCACAACGCCGACTTAAGTATATGAGGACCGACACTCTACCTTTCTATAATTTGAACCACTCATGTGAGTCCAGTTTTAGATTCCGATGCTTCACTTCAGGTTTACTGCATACCTTGGACCTTCTTATTGACGATGAAACACAGAAATTGCATCGGACTTAAATTCAAAACACAATGCGGACTTAAGTACAAGAGGACTGACACTCTAACTTTCTATGATTTGAATCTCTCCAGTGAGTCCAGTTTTAGATTCCGATGCTTCACTTCAGGTTTACTGTATACCTTGGACCTTCTTCTTGACGATGAAACACAGAAGATGCATCGGAAGTAAATTCAAAAGGCACAATGCCGACTTAAGTACAACAGGACTGACACTCTAACTTTCAATGATTTGAATCTCTCCTGCGAGTCCAGTTTCAGATTTCAATGCTTCCCTTCAGGTTTACTGTATACCTTGAACCTTCTTATTGACGATGAAACACAGAAATTGCATCCGAATTTAATACAAAAGGCACAATGCCGACTTAAGTACAAGAGGACTGACACTCTAACTTTCAATGATTAGAACCTCTCCTCCGAGTCCAGTTTTAGATTCCGATTTTTCACCTCAAGTTTACTGTATCCCTTGGACCTTCTTTTTAACGGTGAGGCACAGAAATTGCTTCGGAATGAAATTCAAAAGACACAATGCCGACTTAAGTATATGAGGACTGACACTCTAACTTTCTATAATTTGAACCACTCATGTGAGTCCAGTTTTAGATTCCGATGCTTCACTTCAGGTTTACTGTATACCTTGGACCTTCTTATTGACGATGAAACACAGAAATTGCATCGGAATTAAATTCAAAACACAATGCCGACTTAAGTACAAGAGGACTGACACTCTAACTTTCTATGATTTGAATCTCTCCAGTGAGTCCAGTTTTAGATTCCGATGCTACACTTCAGGTTTACTGTATACCTTGGACCTTCCTCTTGACGATGAAACACAGAAGATGCATCGGAAGTAAATTCAAAAGGCACAATGCCGACTTAAGTACAACAGGACTGACACTCTAACTTTCAATGATTTGAATCTCTCCTGCGAGGCCAGTTTCAGATTTCAATGCTTCCCTTCAGGTTTACTGTATACCTTGAACCTTCTTATTGACGATGAAACACACAAATTGCATCAGAATTTAATACGAAAGGCACAATGCCGACTTAAGTGCAAGAGGGCTGACATTCTCACTTTCTATGATTAGAACCTCTCCTGTGAGTCCAGTTTTAGATTCCGATGCATCCCTTCAGGTTTACTGTATACCTTGGACCATCTTACTGACGATGAAACACAGAAACTGCATCCGAATTTAATACAAAAGGCACAATGCCGACTTAAGTACAAGAGGACTGACACTCTCACTTTCTATGATTTGAACCTCTCCTGTGAGTCCAGTTTTAGATTCCGATGCTTCACTTCAGGTTTACTGTATACCTTGGACCTTCTTATTGACGTTGAAACACAGAAATTGGATCCGAATTTATTGCAAAAGCCACCATGCCGACTTAAATACAAGAGGACTGACACTCTCACTTACTATGATTTGAACCTCTCCTGTGAGTACAGTTTTAGATTCCGATGCTTCACTTCAGATTTCCTGTATACCTTGGACTTTCTTATTGACGATGAAACACAGATATTGCATCCGAATTAAATTCAAAAGGCACAATGCCGAATTACGTACAAGAGGACTGACACTCTAATTTTCAATGATTAGAACATCTCCCGTGAGTCCAGTTTCAGATTCCGATTTTTCACTTCAGGTTTACTGTATCCCTTGGACCTTCTTTTTAACGGTGAATCACAGAAATTGCATCGGAATGAAATTCAAAACACACAGTGCCGACTTAAGTACAAGAGGACTGACACTCTACCTTTCTATAATTTGAACTTCTCCTGTGAGTCCAGTTTTAGATTCCGATGCTTCACTTCAGGTTTACTGTATACCTTGGACCTTCTTATTGACATTGAAACACAGAAATTGGATCCGAATTTAATGCAAAAGGCACAATGCCGACTTAAGTACAAGAGGACTGACACTCTCACTTTCTATGATTTGAAACTCTCCTGCGAGTACAGTTTTAGATTCCGATGCTTCACTACAGGTATCCTGTATACCTTGGACCTTGTTATTGACGATGAAACACAGAAATTGCATCCGAATTTATTACAAAAGGCACAATGCCGAATTAAGTACAAGAGGACTGACATTCTCACTTTCTATGTTTTGAACCTTTCCTGTGAGTCCAGTTTTAGATTCCGATGCTTCACTTCAGGTTTCCTGTATACCTTGGACCTTCGTATTGACGATGAAACACAGTTATCGCATCCGAATTAAATTCAAAAGGCACAATGCCGCCTTAAGTACAAATGGACTGATACTCTACCTTTCTATAATTTGAACCTCTTCTGTGAGTCCAGTTTTAGGTTCCGATGTTTCACTTAAGGGTTTACTGTATTCCTTGGACCTTCTTATTGACGATGAAACACAGATATTGCATCGCAATTAAATTCAAAAGCACAATGCCGACTTAAGTACAAGTGGACTGACACACTAACTTCCTATGATTTGAATCTCTCCAGTGAGTCCAGTTTTAGATTCCTATGCTTCACTTCAGGTTTACTGTATATCTTGGATATTCTTCTTGACGATGAAACACAGAAATTGCATCGGAAGTAAATTCAAAAGGCACAATGCCGACTTAAGTACAACAGGACTGACACTCTAACTTTCAATGATTTGAATCTCTCCTGTGAGTCCAGTTTTAGATTTCGATGAATCCCCTCAGGTTTACAGTATACCTTGGACCTTCTTATAGACGATGAAACACAGAAATTGCATCCGAATTTAACACAAAAGGCACAATGCCGACTTAAGTACAAGAGGACTGACACTCTCACTTTCTATGATTTGAACCTCTCCTGTGAGTCCAGTTTTAGATTCCGACGCTTCACTTCAGGTTTACTGTATACTTTGGACCTTGTTACTGACGATGAAACAAAGAAATTGCTTCCGAATTTAATACTAAAGCACAATGCCGACTTAAGTACAAGAGGACTGACACTCTCACTTTCTATGATTTGAACCACACCTGTGAGTCCAGTTTCAGATTCCAATGCTTCCCTTCCGTTTTACTGTATACCATGGACCTTCTTACTGACGATGGAACACAGAAATTGCATCCGATTTTAATACAAAAGGCACAATGTCGACTTAAGTACAAGAGGACTGACACTCTAACATTCTATAATTTGTACCACTTCTGTGAGTCCGGTTTTAGATTCCGATGCCCCACTTCAGGTTTACTGTATACCTTGGACCTTGTTATTGACGAAGAAACACAGAAATTGCATCCGAATTTAATACAAAAGGCACAATGCCGACCTAAGCACAAGAGGACTGACACGCTCACTTTCTATGACTTGAACCTCTCCTGTGAGTCCAGTTGTAGATTCCAATGATTCACTTCAGGTTTACTGTATCCCTTGGACCTTCTTATTGATGAGGAAACACAGAAATTGCATCCGAATTTAATACAAAAGGCACAATGCCGACTTAAGTACAAGAGGACAGACTCTCTCACTCTCTATGATTTGAACCTCTCCTGTGTGTCCAGTTTTAGATTCCGACGCTTCACTTGATGTTTACTGTACCCCTTGGACATTCTTATTGACAATGAAACACAGAAATTGCATCCGAATTAATACAAATGCACAATGCCTACTTAAGTACAAGAGGACTGACACTCTGACCTTCTATGATTTGAACCTCTCCTGAGAGTCCAGTTTTAGATTCCGATGCTTCACTACAGGTTTACTGTATACCTTGGAACTTTTTATTGACGATGAAACACAGTAATTGCATCGGAATAAAAATTCAAAAGGCACAATGCCGACATAAGTACAAGAGTACTGACACTCTACCTTCCATGATTTGAACCTCTCCTGTGAGTCCAGTTTTAGATTCCGATGCTTTACTTCAGGATTACTGTATCCCTTGGACCTCCTTATTGGCGATGAAACACAGAAATTGCATCCGAATTTAATACAAAAGGCACAATGCCAACTTACGTACAAGAGGACTGACACTCTAATTTTCAATGATTAGAACCTCTCCCGTGAGTCCAGTTTTAGATTCCGATTTTTCACTTCAGGTGTACTGTATCCCTTGGACCTTCATTTTATCGGTGAAGCACAGAAATTGCATCGGAATGAAATTCAAAAGGCACAATGCCGACTTAAGTACAAGAGGACTGACACTCTACCTTTCTATAATTTGAACTTCTCCTGTGAGTCCAGTTTTAGATTCCGATGCTTCACTTCAGGTTTACTGTATACCTTGGACCTTCTTCTTGACGATGGAACACAGAAATTGCATCGGAAGTAAATTAAAAAGGCACAATGCCGACTTAACTACATTAGGACTGACACTCTTACTTTCTATGATTTGAACCTCTCCTGTGAGTCCAGTTTTATATTCCGATGCTTCACTTCAGGTTTACTGTATACCTTGGACCTTCTTATTGACGATGAAACACAGAAATTGGATCCGAATTTAAGGCAAAAGGCACAATGCCGACTTAAGTGCAAGAGGACTGACACTCTAACTTTCCATGATTTGAACCTCTCCTGTGAGTCCAGTTTTAGATTCCGATGCTTTACTTCAGGATTACTGTATCCCTTGGACCTCCTTATTGGCGATGAAACACAGAAATTGCATCCGAATTTAATACAAAAGGCACAATGCCAACTTACGTACAAGAGGACTGACACTCTAATTTTCAATGATTAGAACCTCTCCCGTGAGTCCAGTTTTAGATTCCGATTTTTCACTTCAGGTGTACTGTATCCCTTGGACCTTCATTTTATCGGTGAAGCACAGAAATTGCATCGGAATGAAATTCAAAAGGCACAATGCCGACTTAAGTACAAGAGGACTGACACTCCACCTTTCTATAATTTGAACTTCTCCTGTGAGTTCAGTTTTAGATTCCGATGCTTCACTTCAGGTTTACTGTATACCTTGGACCTTCTTCTTGACGATGGAACACAGAAATTGCATCGGAAGTAAATTAAAAAGGCACAATGCCGACTTAACTACAATAGGACTGACACTCTCACTTTCTATGATTTGAACCACTCCTGTGAGTCCAGGTTCAGATTCCAATGCTTCCCTTCAGTTTTACAGTATACCATGAACCTTCTTACTGACGATGAAACACAGAAATTGCATCCGAAGCTAATACAAAAGGCGCAATGACGACTTAAGTACAAGAGAACTGACACTCTAACTTTCAATGATTAGAAGCTCTCCTGTGAGTCCAGTTTTAGATTCCGATTTTTCACTTCAGATTTACTGCATCTCTTGGACCTTCTTTTTAACGGTGAAGCACAGAAATTGCATCGGAATGAAATTCAAAAGGCACAATGCCGACTTAAGTACAAGAGGACTGACACTCTACCTTTCTATAATTTGAACCTCGCTTGTGAGTCCAGTTTTAGATTCCGATGCTTCACTTCGGGTTTACTGTATACCTTGGACCTTCTTATTGACGATGAAACACAGAAATTGCATCGGAATTAAATTCAATATCACTATGCCGACTTAAGTACAAGAGGACAGACACTCTAACTTTCTATGATTTGAATCTCTCCAGTGTGTCCAGTTTTAGACTCCGATGCTTCATTTCAGGTTTACTGTATACCGTGGACCATCTTCGTGACGATGAAACACAGAAATTGCATCGGAAGTAGATTCAAAAGGCACAATGCCGACTTAAGTACAAGATGACTGACACTCTAACTTTCAATGATTTGAATCTCTCCTGTGAGTCCAGTTTTAGATTTCAATGCTTCCCTCAGTTTTACTGTATACCTTGGACCTTCTTATTGACGATGAAACACAGAAATTGCATCCGAATTTAATACAAAAAGCACAATGCCGACTTAAGTACAAGAGGACTGACACTCTCACTTTCTATAATTTGAACCACTCCTGTGAGTCCAGGTTCAGATTCCAATGCTTCCCTTCAGTTTTACAGTATACCATGAACTTTCTTACTGACGATGAAACACAGAAATTGCACCCGCATTTAATACAAAATGCACAATGACGACTTAAGTACAAGAGGACAGACACTCTAACTTTCTATATTTTGAACCTCTCCTGTGAGTCCAGTTTTAGATTCCGATGCTTCACTTCAGGTTTACTGTAAACCTTGGACCTTCTTCTTGACGATGAAACACAGAAATTGCATCGGAATTAATTCAAAAGGCACAATGCCGACTTAAGAACAAGAGGACTGACACTCTAACTTTCAATGATTTGAATCTCTCCTGTGAGTCCAATATTAGATTTCGATGCATCCCTTCAGGTGTACTGTATACCTTGGACCTTCTTATTGACGATGAAATACAGAAATTGCATCCGAAATCAATACGAAAGGCACAATGCCGACTTAAGTACAAGAGGACTGACACTCTCACTTTCTATGATTTGAACCTCTCCTGTGAGTCCAGTTTTGATTCCGATGCATCCCTTCAGGTTCACAGTATACCTTGGACCTTCTTACTGACGATGAAACACAGAAATTGCTTCCGAATTTAATACAAAAAGCACAATGCCGACTTAAGTACAAGAGGACTGACACTCTCACTTTCTATGATTTGAACCACTCCTGTGAGTCCAGGTTCAGATTCCAATGCTTCCCTTCAGTTTTACAGTATACCATGAACTTTCTTACTGACGATGAAACACAGAAATTGCATCCGAATTTAATACAAAATGCACAATGACGACTTAAGTACAAGAGGACAGACACTCTAACTTTCTATAATTTGAACCTCTCCTGTGAGTCCAGTTTTAGATTCCGATGCTTCACTTCAGGTTTACTGTAAACCTTGGACCTTCTTCTTGACGATGAAACACAGAAATTGCATCGGAATTAATTCAAAAGGCACAATGCCGACTTAAGAACAAGAGGACTGACACTCTAACTTTCAATGATTTGAATCTCTCCTGTGAGTCCAATATTAGATTTCGATGCATCCCTTCAGGTTTACTGTATACCTTGGACCTTCTTATTGACGATGAAATACAGAAATTGCATCCGAAATCAATACAAAAGGCACAATGCCAACTTAAGTACAAGAGGTCTGACACTCTACCTTTCTATGATTTGAACCACACCTGTGAATCCAGTTTTAGATTATAATGCTTCCCTTCAGTTTTACTGTATACCATGGACCTTCTTACTGACGATGGAACACAGAAATTGGATCCGAATTTAATGCAAAAGGCACAATGCCGACTTAAGTACAAGAGGACTGACACTCTCACTTTCTATGATTTGAAACTCTCCTGTGAGTACAGTTGTAGATTCCGATGTTTCACTTCAGGTTTCCTGTATACCTTGGACCTTCTTATTGACGATGAAACACAGAAATTGCATCCGAATTTAATACAATTTGCACAATGCCGACTTAAGTACAAGAGGACTATCACTCTCACTTTCTATGATTTGAACCTCTCCTGAGAGTCCAGTTTTAGATTCCGACGCTTCACTTTTGGTTTCCTGTATACCTTGGAACATCTTATTGACGATGAAACACAGATATTGCATCCGAATTAAATTCAAAAGGCACAATGCCGACTTAAGTACAAAAGAACTGACTCTCTAACTTTCTATGATTTGAACCTCTCTTGTGAGTCCAGTTTTAGATTCCAATGATTCACTTCAGGTTTACTGTATCCCTTGGACCTTCTAATTGATGATGAAACACAGAAATTGCATCCGAATTTAATAAAAAAAGGCACAATGCCGACTTAAGTACAAGAGGACAGACTCTCTCACTTTCTATGATTTGAACATCTCCTGTGAGTCCAGTTTTAGATTCCGACGCTTCACTTGAGGTTTACTGTATCCCTTGGACATTCTTATGGACGATGAAACACACAAATTGCATCCGAATTTATTACAAACAGCACAATGCCTACTTAAGTACAGGAGGATTGACACTCTAACCTTCTATGATTTGAACCTCTCCTGAGAGTCCAGTTTTAGATTCCGATGCTTCACTACAGGTTTACTGTATACCTTGGAACTTCTTACTGACGATGACACACAGTAATTGCATCGAAATAAAAATTCAATAGGCACAATGCCGACTTAAGTACAAGAGGACTGACACTCTACCTTCTATGATTTGAACATCTCTTGTGAGTCCAGTTTTAGATTCCGATGCTTTACGTCAGGTTTACTGTATCCCTTGGACCTTCTTATTGCCGATGAAACACAGAAATTGCATCCGAATTTAATACAAAAGGCACAATGCCGACTTAAGTACAAGAGGACTGACACTCTAACCTTCAATGATTAGAACCTCTCCTGTGAGTCCAGTTTTAAATTCCGATTTTTCACATCAGGTTTTCTGTATCCCTTGGACCTTCTTTTTAACGGTGAAGCACAGAAATTGCATCGGAATGAAAAATCAAAAGGCACAATGCCGACTTGAGTACAAGAGGACTGACACTCTACCTTTCTACAATTTGAACCTCTCCTGTGAGTCCAGTTTTAGATTCCGATGCTTCACTTCAGGTTTACTGTATACCTTGGACCTCCTTCTTGACGATGAAACACAGAAACTGCATCGGAAGTAATTTAAAAAGGCACAATGCCGACTTAAGTGCAAGAGGACTGACACTCTAACTTTTAATGATTTGAATCTCTCCTGTGAGTCCAGTTTTAGATTTCGATGCTTCCCTTCAGGTTTACTGTATACCTTGGACCTTCTTATTGACGATGAATCACAGAAATTGGATCCGAATTTAATGCAAAAGGCACATTGCCGACTTAAGTACAAGAGGAATGACACTCTAACTTTCTATGATTTGAACCTCTCCTGTGAGTCCAGTTTCAGATTCCGATGCTTCACTTCAGGTTTACCGTATTACTTGGACCTTCTTATTGACGATGAAACACAGAAATTGCATCCGAATTAAATACAAAAGGCACAGTGCCGACTTAAGTACAAGAGGACTGACACTCTCACTTTCTATGATTTGAACCTCTCCTGTGAGTCCATTTTTAGATTACGACGCTTCACTTGAGTTTTACTGTATACCTTGGACACTCATATTGACGATGAGACTGAGAAATTGCATCCGAATTTAATACAAAAGGCACAATGCCGACTTAAGTACAAGAGGACTGACACTCTAACCTTCTATGAATTAATCCTCTCCAGTGAGTCCAGTTTTAGATTCCGATGCTTCACTACAGGTTTACTGTATACATTGGAACTTCTTATTGACGATGAAACACAGTAATTGGATCGGAATAAAATTTCAAAAGGCACAATGCCGACTGAAGTCCATGAGGACTGACACCCTACCTTCTATGATTTGAACCTCTCCTGAGAGTCCAGTTATAGATTCCGATGCGTCCTTTCAGGTTTACTGTATCCCTTGGACCTTCTTATTGACGATGAAACACAGAAATTGCATCCGAATTTAATACAAAAGGCACAATGCCGACTTAAGTACAAGAGGACTGACACTCTAACTTACAATGATTAGAACCTCTCCGGTGAGTCCAGTTTTAGATTCCGATTTTTCACTGCAGGTTTACTCTATCCCTTGGACCTTCTTTTTAACGGTAAAGCACAGAAATTGCATCGGAATGAAATTCAAAAGGCACAATGCCGACTTAAGCACAAGAGGACTGACACTCTACCTTTCTATAATTTGAACCTCTCCTGTGAGTCCAGTATTTGATTCCGATGCTTCACTTCAGGTTTACTGTATACCTTGGACCTTCTTCTTGACGATGAAACACAGAAATTGGATCCGAATTTAATGCAAAAGGCACAATGCCGACTTAAGTACAAGAGGACTGACACTCTAACTTTCAATGATTAGAAACTCTCCTGTGAGTCCAGTTTTAGATTTAGATGCTTCACTTCAGGTTTACTGTATACCTTGGACCTTCTTACTGACGATGAAACACAGAAATTGCATCCGAAATTAATACAAAAGGTACAATGCTGACTTAAGTACATGAGGACTGACACTCTCACTTTCTATGGATTGAACCTCTCCTGTGAGTCCAGTTTTAGATTCCGATGCTACACTTCAGGTTTACTGGATACCATGGACCTTCTTCTTGACGATGAAGCACAGAAATTGCATCGGAGTGAAATTCAAAAGGCACAATGCCGACTTAAGTACAAGATGACTGACACTCTAACTTTCTATGATTTGAACCTCTCCTGTAAGTCCAGTTTTAGAATCCGATGCTTCACTTCAGGTTTACTGTATACCTTGGACCTTCTTATTGACGATAAAACACAGAAATTGCAACCGAATTTAATACAAAAGGCACATTGCCGAATTAAGTACAAGAGGACTGATACTCTCACTTTCTATAATTTGAACCTCTCCTGAAGGTCTAGTTTTAGATTCCGATGCTTGACTTCAGGTTTCGTCTATACCATGGACATTCTTATTGACGATGAAACACAGAAATTGCATCCGAATTTTAATACAAAAGGCACAATGCCGACGTAAGTACAAGAGGACAGACACTCTCACTTTCTATGATTTGAACCTCTCCTGTGAGTCCAGTTTTAGATTCCGATGCTTCACTTAAGGTTTTCTGTATACCTTGGACCTTCTTATTGACGATGAAACACAGAAATTGCATCCGAATTTAATACAAAAGGCCCAATGCCGACTTAAGTACAAGAGGACTGACACTCTCACTTTCTATGAATTGAACCTCTCCTGTGAGTCCAGTTTTAGATTCCGATGCTTCACTTCAGGTTTCCTGTATATCTTGGACCTTCTTATTGACGATGAAACACGGAAATTGCATCTGAATTAAATTGAAAAAGCACAATGCCAACTTAGGTGCAAGAGGAGTGACTCTCTAACTTTCATTGATTTGAACCTCTCCTGTGAGTCCAGTTTTAGATTCCGATGATTCACTTCAGGTTTACTGTACCCCTGGACCTTCTTATTGGTGATGAACAACAGAAATTGCATCCGAATTTAATACAAAAGGCACAATGCCGACTTAAGTGCAAGAGGACTGACACTCTCACTTTCTATGATTTGAACCTCTCCTGTGAGGCCAGTTTTAGATTCCGATGCTTCTCTTCAGGTTTCCTGTATACCTTGGTCCTTCTTGTTGACGATGAATCACAGAAATTGCATCCGAATTTAATACAAAAGGCACAATGCCGACTTAAGTACAAGAGGACTGACACTCTAACTTTCTATAATTTGAACCTCCCTGTGAGTCCAGTTTTAGATTCCGATGCCTCACTTCAGGTTTACTGTATCCCTTGGACTTTCTTATTGACGATGAAACACAGAAATTTCCTCCGAATTTAATACAAGAGGCAAAATGCCGACTGAAGTACAAGAGGACTGACACTCTAACTTTCTATGATTTGAACCTCTCCTGTGGGTCCAGTTTTAGATTCCGATGGTTCCCTTCAGGTTTACTGTATACCTTGGATCTTCTTATTGACGATGAAACACAGATATTGCATCCGAATTTAATACAAAAGGCACAATGCCGACTTAAGTACAAGAGGACTGACACTCTCACTTTCTATGATTTGAACCTCTCCTGTGAGTCCAGTTTTGAATTCCGAAGCTTCACTTCAGGTTTGCTGTATACCTTGGACCTTGTTATTGACGATGAAACACAGAAATTGCAACCGAATTTAATACAAAAGGCACAATGCCGACTTAAGTACAAGAGGACTGACACTCTCACTTTCTATGATTTGAACCTCCCCTGTGAGTCCAGTTTTAGATTCCGATGCTTCACTTCAGGTTTCCTGTATACCTTGGACCTACTTATTGACGATGAAACACAGAAATTGCATCCGACTTTAATACAAAAGGCACAATGCCGACTTAAGTACAAGAGGACTGACACTCTCAATTTCTATGATTTGAACCTCTCCTGTGAGTCCACATTTAGATTCCGATGTTTCACTTCAGGTTTCCTGTATACCTTGGCCCTTCTTATTGACGATGAAACACAGACATTGCATCCGAATTAAATTCAAAAGGCACAATGCTGACTTAAGTACAAGAGAAGTGACTCCCTAACTTGCTATGATTTGAACCTCTCTTGTGAGTCCAGTTTTAGATTCCGTTGATTCACTTCAGGTGTACTGTACCCCTGGACCTTCTTATTGATGATGAAAAACAGCAATTGCATCCGAATTTAATACAAAAGGCACAATGCCGACTTAAGGACAAGAGGACAGACACTCTCACTCTCTATGATTTGAACCTCTCCTGTGAGTCCAGTTTTAGATTCCGATGCTTCTCTTCAGGTTTCCTGTATACCTTGGTCCTTCTTGTTGACGATGAATCACAGAAATTGCATCCGAATTTAATACAAAAGGCACAATGCCGACTTAAGTACAAGAGGACTGACACTCTCACTTTCTATGATTTGAACCTCTTCTGTGAGTCCAGTTTTAGATTCCGATGCTTCCCTTCAGGTTTACTGTATACCTTGGACCTTCCTACTGACGATGAAACACAGAAATTGCATCCGAATTTAATACAAAAGGCACAATGCCGACTTAAGTACAAGAGGACTGACACTCTCACTTTCTATGATTTGAACCTCTCCTGTGAGTCCAGTTTTAGATTCCCATGCCTCACTTCAGGTTTACTGTATCCCTTGGACCTTCTTATTGACGATGAAACACAGAAATTGCATCCGAATTAAATTCAAAAGGCACAATGCTGACTTAAGTACAAGAGAAGTGACTCCCTAACTTGCTATGATTTGAACCTCTCTTGTGAGTCCAGTTTTAGATTCCGTTGATTCACTTCAGGTGTACTGTACCCCTGGACCTTCTTATTGATGATGAAAAACAGCAATTGCATCCGAATTTAATACAAAAGGCACAATGCCGACTTAAGGACAAGAGGACAGACACTCTCACTCTCTATGATTTGAACCTCTCCTGTGAGTCCCGTTTTAAATTCCGATGCTTCCCTTCAGGTATACTGTATACCTTGGACCTTCTTACTGACGATGCAACACAGAATTTGGATCCGAATTTAATGCAAAAGGCACAATGCCGACTTAAGTACAAGAGGACTGACACACTCACTTTCTATGATTTGAACCTCTCCTGTGAGTCCAGTTTTAGATTCCGAAGCTTCACTTCAGGTTTCCTGTATACCTTGGACCTTCTTATTGACAATGAAACACAGAAATTGAATCGGAATTAAATTCAGAAGGCACAATGCCGACTTAAGTGCAAGAGCACGGACACTCTAACTTTCTATGATTTGTACCTCTCCTGTGAGCCCAGTTTTAGATTCCGATGCCTCACTTCAGGTTTACTGTATCCCTTGGACCTTCTTATTGACGATGAAACATAGAAATTGCATCCGAATTGAATACAAGAGGCACAATGCCGACTTAAGTACTAGAGGACTGACACTCTAACTGTCTATGATTTGAACCTCTCCTGTGAGACCAGTTTTAGATTCCGATGCTTTACTTCAGGTTTACTGTATACCTTGGACCTTCTTATTGACGATGAAACACAGAAATTGGATCCGAATTTAATGCAAAAGGCACAATGCTGACTTAAGTACAAGAGGTCTGACACTCTAACTTTCTATGATTTGAACCTCTCCTGTGAGTCCAGTTTTAGATTCCGATGCTTCACTTCAGGTTTACTGTATTACTTGGACCTTCTTATTAACGATGAAACACAGAAATTGCATCCGAATTTAATACAAAAGGCACAATGCCGACTTAAGTACAAGAGGACTGACACTCTGACTTTCTATAATTTGAACCTCTCCTTTGAGTCCAGTTTTAGATTCCGATGCTTCACTTCAGGTTTACTGTTTCCCTTGGACCTTCTTCTTGACGATGAAACACTGAAATTGCATCCGAATTTAATACAAAAGGCACAATGCCGACTGATGTAAAAGAGGACTGTCACTCTAACTTTTTTATGATTTGAACCTCTCCTGTGAGTTCAGTTTTAGATTCCGATGCTTGACTTCAGGTTTCCTGTATACCTTGGACATTCTTATTGACGATGAAACACAGAAATTGCATCCGAATTTAATACAAAAGGCACAATGCCGACTTAAGTACAAGAGGACTGACACTCTCACTTTCTATGATTTGAACCTTTCCTGTAAGTCCAGTTTTAGATTCCGATGCTTCACTTCAGGTGTCCTGTATACCTTGGACCTTCTTATTGACGATGAAACACAGAAATTCCATCCGAATTTAACACAAAAGGCACAATGCCGACTTAAGTAGAAGAGGACTGACACTCTCACTTTCTATGATTTGAACCTCTCCTGTGAGTCCAGTTTTTGATTCCGATGCTTCACTTCAGGTTTCCTGTATACCTTGGACCTTCTTATTGACGATGAAACACAGAAATTGCATCCGAACTAAATTCAAAAGGCACAATGCCGACTTAAGTACAAGAGGAGTGATTCTCTAACTTTCTATGATTTGAACCTCTCCTGTGCGTCCAGTTTTAGATTCCGATGATTCACTTCAGGTTTACTGTACCCCTGGACCTTCTTATTGATGATGGAAAACAGATATTACATCTGAATTTAATACAAAGGGCACAATGCCGACTTAAGGACATGAGGACAGACACTCCCACTCTCTTTGATTTGAACCTCTCCGGTGGGTCCAGTTTTAGATTCCGATGCTTCACTTCAGGTTTCCTGTATACCTTGGACCTTCTTGTTGACGATGAATCACAGAAATTGTATCCGAATTTAGTACAAAAGGCACAACGCCATCTTAAGTACAAGAGGACTGACACTCTCACTTTCTATGATTTGAACCTCTTCTGTGAGTCCAGTTTTAGATTCCGATGCTTCCCTTCAGGTTTACTGTATACCTTGGACCTTATTACTGACGATGAAACACAGAAATTGCATCCGAATTTAATACAAAAGGCACAATGCCGACTTAAGTACAAGAGGACTGACACTCTAACTTTCTATAATTTGAACCTCTCCTGTGAGTCCAGTTTTAGATTCCCATGCCTCACTTCAGGTTTACTGTATCCCTTGGACCTTCTTATTGACGATGAAACACAGAAATTGCATCCGAATTTAATACAAAAGGCACAATGCCGGCTGAAGTACAAGAGGACTGACACTCCACTCTCTATGATTTGAACCTCTCCTGTGAGTTCAGTTTTAGTTTCCGACGCTTCACTTGAGGTTTACTGTATCCCTTGGACATTCGTATTGACGATGAAACACAGATATTGCATCCGAATTTAATACAAAAGGCACAATGCCGACTTAAGTACAAGAGGACTGACATTCTCACTTTCTATGATTTGAACCTCTCCTGTGAGGCCAGTTTTAGATTCCGATGCTTGCCTTCAGGTTTACTGTATACGTTGGACCTTCTTACTGACGATGAAACACAGAAATTGCATCCTAATTTAATACAAAAGGCACAATGCCGACTTAAGTACAAGGGGACTGACACTCTAACCTTCTATGATTTGAACCTCTCCTGTGAGTCCAGTTTTAGATTCCGATGCTTCACTACAGGTTTACTGTATACCTTGGAACTTCTTATTGACGATGAAACACAGTAAATGCAACGGAATAAAAATTCAAAACGCACAATGCCGACTTAAGTACAAGAGGACAGACACTCTACCTTCTATGATTTGAACCTCTCCTGTGAGTCCAGTTTTAGATTCCAATGCATCCCTTCAGGTTTACTGTATACCTTGGACCTTCTAAGTGACGATGAAACACAGAAATTGCATCCGAATTTAATACAAAAGGCACAATGCCGACTTAAGTACAAGAGGACTGACACTCTCACTTTCTAAGTTTTGAACCTCTCCTGTGAGTCCAGTTTTAGATTCCAATGCTTCCCTTCAGGTTTACTGTATAACATGGACCTTCTTACTGACGATGAAACAGAGAAATTGCATCCGAACTTAGTACAAAATGCACAATGCCGACTTAAGTACAAGTGGACTGACACTCTAATTTCTATAAATTGAACCTCCCTGTGAGTCCAGTTTTAGATTCCGATGCCTCACTTCAGGTTTACTGTATCCCTTGGACCTTCGTATTGAGGATGAAACACAAAAATTGCATCCGAATTTAATACAAGAGGCACAATGCCGACTGAAGTACAAGAGGACTGACCCTCTAACTTTCTATGATTTGAACCTCTCCTGTGAGTCCAGTTTTAGATTCCGATGCTTTACTTCAGGTTTACTGTATACCTTGGACCTTCTTATTGACGATGAAACACAGAAATTGGATCCGAATTTAATGCAAAAGACACAATGCCGACTTAAGTACAAGAGGACTGACACTCTCACTTTCTAAGATTTGAACCTCCCCTGTGAGTCCAGTTTTAGATTCCAATGCTTCCCTTCAGGTTTACTGTATACCATGGACCTTCTTACTGACGATGAAACACAGAAATTGCATCCGAATTTAATACAAAAGGCACAATGCCGACTGAAGTACAAGAGGACTGACACTCTCACTTTCTATGATTTGAACCTCTCCTGTGAGTCCAATTTTAGATTCCGATGCTTCACTTCAGGTTTCCTGTATACCTTGGACCTTCTTATTGACGATGAAACACAGAAATTCCATCCGAATTTAACTCAAAAGGCACAATGCCGACTTAAGTACAAGAGGACTGACACTCTCACTTTCTATGATTTGAACCTCTTCTGTGAGTCCAGTTTTAGATTCCGATGCTTCACTTCAGGTGTCCTGTATACCTTGGACCTTCTTATTGACGATGAAACACAGAAATTGCATCCGAATTTAATACAAAAGGCACAATGCCGGCTTAAGTACAAGAGGACTGACACTCCACTCTCTATGATTTGAACCTCTCCTGTGAGTTCAGTTTTAGTTTCCGACGCTTCACTTGAGGTTTACTGTATCCCTTGGACATTCTTATTGACGATGAAACACAGATATTGCATCCGAATTTAATACAAAATGCACAATGCCGACTTAAGTACAAGAGGACTGACACTCTAACCTTCTATGATTTGAACCTCTCCCGTGAGACCAGTTTTAGATTCCGATGCTTCACTTCGGATTTACTGTATCCCTTGGACATTCTTATTGACGATGAAACACAGAAATTGCATCCGAATTTAATACAAAATGCACAATGCCGACTTAAGTACAAGAGGACTGACACTCTAACCTTCTATGATTTGAACCTCTCCTGTGAGTCCAGTTTTAGACTCCGATGCATCCCTTCAGGTTTACTGTATACCTTGGACCTTCTAACTGACGATGAAACACAGATATTGCATCCGAAATTAATACAAAAGGCACAATGCCGACTTAAGTACAAGAGGACTGACACTCTCACTTTCTAAGATTTGAACCTCCCCTGTGAGTCCAGTTTTAGATTCCAATGCTTCCCTTCAGGTTTACTGTATACCATGGACCTTCTTACTGACGATGAAACAAAGAAATTGCATCCGAATTTAGTACAAAACGCACAATGCCGACTTAAGTACAAGAGGACTGACACTCTAACCTTCTATGATTTGAACCTCTCCTGTGAGTCCAGTTTTAGACTCCGATGCATCCCTTCAGGTTTACTGTATACCTTGGACCTTCTAACTGACGATGAAACACAGATATTGCATCCGAAATTAATACAAAAGGCACAATGCCGACTTAAGTACAAGAGGACTGACACTCTCACTTTCTAAGATTTGAACCTCCCCTGTGAGTCCAGTTTTAGATTCCAATGCTTCCCTTCAGGTTTACTGTATACCATGGACCTTCTTACTGACGATGAAACAAAGAAATTGCATCCGAATTTAGTACAAAACGCACAATGCCGACTTAAGTACAAGAGGACTGACACTCTAACCTTCTATGATTTGAACCTCTCCTGTGAGTTCAGTTTTAGTTTCCGACGCTTCACTTGAGGTTTACTGTATCCCTTGGACATTCGTATTGACGATGAAACACAGATATTGCATCCGAATTTAATACAAAAGGCACAATGCCGACTTAAGTACAAGAGGACTGACATTCTCACTTTCTATGATTTGAACCTCTCCTGTGAGGCCAGTTTCAGATTCCGATGCTTGCCTTCAGGTTTACTGTATACGTTGGACCTTCTTACTGACGATGAAACACAGAAATTGCATCCTAATTTAATACAAAAGGCACAATGCCGACTTAAGTACAAGGGGACTGACACTCTAACCTTCTATGATTTGAACCTCTCCTGTGAGTCCAGTTTTAGATTCCGATGCTTCACTACAGGTTTACTGTATACCTTGGAACTTCTTATTGACGATGAAACACAGTAAATGCAACGGAATAAAAATTCAAAACGCACAATGCCGACTTAAGTACAAGAGGACAGACACTCTACCTTCTATGATTTGAACCTCTCCTGTGAGTCCAGTTTTAGATTCCAATGCATCCCTTCAGGTTTACTGTATACCTTGGACCTTCTAAGTGACGATGAAACACAGAAATTGCATCCGAATTTAATACAAAAGGCACAATGCCGACTTAAGTACAAGAGGACTGACACTCTCACTTTCTAAGTTTTGAACCTCTCCTGTGAGTCCAGTTTTAGATTCCAATGCTTCCCTTCAGGTTTACTGTATAACATGGACCTTCTTACTGACGATGAAACAGAGAAATTGCATCCGAACTTAGTACAAAATGCACAATGCCGACTTAAGTACAAGTGGACTGACACTCTAATTTCTATAAATTGAACCTCCCTGTGAGTCCAGTTTTAGATTCCGATGCCTCACTTCAGGTTTACTGTATCCCTTGGACCTTCGTATTGAGGATGAAACACAAAAATTGCATCCGAATTTAATACAAGAGGCACAATGCCGACTGAAGTACAAGAGGACTGACCCTCTAACTTTCTATGATTTGAACCTCTCCTGTGAGTCCAGTTTTAGATTCCGATGCTTTACTTCAGGTTTACTGTATACCTTGGACCTTCTTATTGACGATGAAACACAGAAATTGGATCCGAATTTAATGCAAAAGACACAATGCCGACTTAAGTACAAGAGGACTGACACTCTCACTTTCTAAGATTTGAACCTCCCCTGTGAGTCCAGTTTTAGATTCCAATGCTTCCCTTCAGGTTTACTGTATCCCTTGGACCTTCTTATTGACGATGAAACACAGAAATTGCATACGAATTTAATACAAAAGGCACAATGCCGGCCTAAGTACAAGAAGACTGACACTCTCACTTTCTATGATTTGAACCTCTCCTGTGAGTCCAGTTTTAGTTTCCGACGCTTCACTTGAGGTTTGCTGTATCCCTTGGACATTCTTATTGACGATGAAACACAGAAATTGCATCCGAATTTAATACAAGAGGCACAATGCCGACTGAAGTTCAAGAGGACTGACACTCTAAATCTCTATCATTTGAACCTCTCCTGTGAGTCCCGTTTTAAATTCCGATGCTTCCCTTCAGGTATACTGTATACCTTGGACCTTCTTACTGACGATGCAACACAGAATTTGGATCCGAATTTAATGCAAAAGGCACAATGCCGACTTAAGCACAAGAGGACTGACACTCTACCTTTCTATAATTTGAACCTCTCCTGTGAGTCCAGTTTTTGATTCCGATGCTTCACTTCAGGTTTACTGTATACCTTGGACCTTCTTCTTGACGATGAAACACAGAAATTGGATCCGAATTTAATGCAAAAGGCACAATGCCGACTTAAGTACAAGAGGACTGACACTCTAACTTTCAATGATTAGAAACTCTCCTGTGAGTCCAGTTTTAGATTTAGATGCTTCACTTCAGGTTTACTGTATACCTTGGACCTTCTTACTGACGATGAAACACAGAAATTGCATCCGAAATTAATACAAAAGGTACAATGCTGACTTAAGTACATGAGGACTGACACTCTCACTTTCTATGGATTGAACCTCTCCTGTGAGTCCAGTTTTAGATTCCGATGCTACACTTCAGGTTTACTGGATACCATGGACCTTCTTCTTGACGATGAAGCACAGAAATTGCATCGGAGTGAAATTCAAAAGGCACAATGCCGACTTAAGTACAAGATGACTGACACTCTAACTTTCTATGATTTGAACCTCTCCTGTAAGTCCAGTTTTAGAATCCGATGCTTCACTTCAGGTTTACTGTATACCTTGGACCTTCTTATTGACGATAAAACACAGAAATTGCAACCGAATTTAATACAAAAGGCACATTGCCGAATTAAGTACAAGAGGACTGATACTCTCACTTTCTATAATTTGAACCTCTCCTGAAGGTCTAGTTTTAGATTCCGATGCTTGACTTCAGGTTTCGTCTATACCATGGACATTCTTATTGACGATGAAACACAGAAATTGCATCCGAATTTAATACAAAAGGCACAATGCCGACGTAAGTACAAGAGGACAGACACTCTCACTTTCTATGATTTGAACCTCTCCTGTGAGTCCAGTTTTAGATTCCGATGCTTCACTTAAGGTTTTCTGTATACCTTGGACCTTCTTATTGACGATGAAACACAGAAATTGCATCCGAATTTAATACAAAAGGCCCAATGCCGACTTAAGTACAAGAGGACTGACACTCTCACTTTCTATGAATTGAACCTCTCCTGTGAGTCCAGTTTTAGATTCCGATGCTTCACTTCAGGTTTCCTGTATATCTTGGACCTTCTTATTGACGATGAAACACGGAAATTGCATCTGAATTAAATTGAAAAAGCACAATGCCAACTTAGGTGCAAGAGGAGTGACTCTCTAACTTTCATTGATTTGAACCTCTCCTGTGAGTCCAGTTTTAGATTCCGATGATTCACTTCAGGTTTACTGTACCCCTGGACCTTCTTATTGGTGATGAACAACAGAAATTGCATCCGAATTTAATACAAAAGGCACAATGCCGACTTAAGTGCAAGAGGACTGACACTCTCACTTTCTATGATTTGAACCTCTCCTGTGAGGCCAGTTTTAGATTCCGATGCTTCTCTTCAGGTTTCCTGTATACCTTGGTCCTTCTTGTTGACGATGAATCACAGAAATTGCATCCGAATTTAATACAAAAGGCACAATGCCGACTTAAGTACAAGAGGACTGACACTCTAACTTTCTATAATTTGAACCTCCCTGTGAGTCCAGTTTTAGATTCCGATGCCTCACTTCAGGTTTACTGTATCCCTTGGACTTTCTTATTGACGATGAAACACAGAAATTTCCTCCGAATTTAATACAAGAGGCAAAATGCCGACTGAAGTACAAGAGGACTGACACTCTAACTTTCTATGATTTGAACCTCTCCTGTGGGTCCAGTTTTAGATTCCGATGGTTCCCTTCAGGTTTACTGTATACCTTGGATCTTCTTATTGACGATGAAACACAGATATTGCATCCGAATTTAATACAAAAGGCACAATGCCGACTTAAGTACAAGAGGACTGACACTCTCACTTTCTATGATTTGAACCTCTCCTGTGAGTCCAGTTTTGAATTCCGAAGCTTCACTTCAGGTTTGCTGTATACCTTGGACCTTGTTATTGACGATGAAACACAGAAATTGCAACCGAATTTAATACAAAAGGCACAATGCCGACTTAAGTAAAAGAGGACTGACACTCTCACTTTCTATGATTTGAACCTCCCCTGTGAGTCCAGTTTTAGATTCCGATGCTTCACTTCAGGTTTCCTGTATACCTTGGACCTACTTATTGACGATGAAACACAGAAATTGCATCCGACTTTAATACAAAAGGCACAATGCCGACTTAAGTACAAGAGGACTGACACTCTCAATTTCTATGATTTGAACCTCTCCTGTGAGTCCACATTTAGATTCCGATGTTTCACTTCAGGTTTCCTGTATACCTTGGCCCTTCTTATTGACGATGAAACACAGACATTGCATCCGAATTAAATTCAAAAGGCACAATGCTGACTTAAGTACAAGAGAAGTGACTCCCTAACTTGCTATGATTTGAACCTCTCTTGTGAGTCCAGTTTTAGATTCCGTTGATTCACTTCAGGTGTACTGTACCCCTGGACCTTCTTATTGATGATGAAAAACAGCAATTGCATCCGAATTTAATACAAAAGGCACAATGCCGACTTAAGGACAAGAGGACAGACACTCTCACTCTCTATGATTTGAACCTCTCCTGTGAGTCCAGTTTTAGATTCCGATGCTTCTCTTCAGGTTTCCTGTATACCTTGGTCCTTCTTGTTGACGATGAATCACAGAAATTGCATCCGAATTTAATACAAAAGGCACAATGCCGACTTAAGTACAAGAGGACTGACACTCTCACTTTCTATGATTTGAACCTCTTCTGTGAGTCCAGTTTTAGATTCCGATGCTTCCCTTCAGGTTTACTGTATACCTTGGACCTTCCTACTGACGATGAAACACAGAAATTGCATCCGAATTTAATACAAAAGGCACAATGCCGACTTAAGTACAAGAGGACTGACACTCTCACTTTCTATGATTTGAACCTCTCCTGTGAGTCCAGTTTTAGATTCCCATGCCTCACTTCAGGTTTACTGTATCCCTTGGACCTTCTTATTGACGATGAAACACAGAAATTGCATCCGAATTAAATTCAAAAGGCACAATGCTGACTTAAGTACAAGAGAAGTGACTCCCTAACTTGCTATGATTTGAACCTCTCTTGTGAGTCCAGTTTTAGATTCCGTTGATTCACTTCAGGTGTACTGTACCCCTGGACCTTCTTATTGATGATGAAAAACAGCAATTGCATCCGAATTTAATACAAAAGGCACAATGCCGACTTAAGGACAAGAGGACAGACACTCTCACTCTCTATGATTTGAACCTCTCCTGTGAGTCCCGTTTTAAATTCCGATGCTTCCCTTCAGGTATACTGTATACCTTGGACCTTCTTACTGACGATGCAACACAGAATTTGGATCCGAATTTAATGCAAAAGGCACAATGCCGACTTAAGTACAAGAGGACTGACACACTCACTTTCTATGATTTGAACCTCTCCTGTGAGTCCAGTTTTAGATTCCGAAGCTTCACTTCAGGTTTCCTGTATACCTTGGACCTTCTTATTGACAATGAAACACAGAAATTGAATCGGAATTAAATTCAGAAGGCACAATGCCGACTTAAGTGCAAGAGCACGGACACTCTAACTTTCTATGATTTGTACCTCTCCTGTGAGCCCAGTTTTAGATTCCGATGCCTCACTTCAGGTTTACTGTATCCCTTGGACCTTCTTATTGACGATGAAACATAGAAATTGCATCCGAATTGAATACAAGAGGCACAATGCCGACTTAAGTACTAGAGGACTGACACTCTAACTGTCTATGATTTGAACCTCTCCTGTGAGACCAGTTTTAGATTCCGATGCTTTACTTCAGGTTTACTGTATACCTTGGACCTTCTTATTGACGATGAAACACAGAAATTGGATCCGAATTTAATGCAAAAGGCACAATGCTGACTTAAGTACAAGAGGTCTGACACTCTAACTTTCTATGATTTGAACCTCTCCTGTGAGTCCAGTTTTAGATTCCGATGCTTCACTTCAGGTTTACTGTATTACTTGGACCTTCTTATTAACGATGAAACACAGAAATTGCATCCGAATTTAATACAAAAGGCACAATGCCGACTTAAGTACAAGAGGACTGACACTCTGACTTTCTATAATTTGAACCTCTCCTTTGAGTCCAGTTTTAGATTCCGATGCTTCACTTCAGGTTTACTGTTTCCCTTGGACCTTCTTCTTGACGATGAAACACTGAAATTGCATCCGAATTTAATACAAAAGGCACAATGCCGACTGATGTAAAAGAGGACTGTCACTCTAACTTTTTTATGATTTGAACCTCTCCTGTGAGTTCAGTTTTAGATTCCGATGCTTGACTTCAGGTTTCCTGTATACCTTGGACATTCTTATTGACGATGAAACACAGAAATTGCATCCGAATTTAATACAAAAGGCACAATGCCGACTTAAGTACAAGAGGACTGACACTCTCACTTTCTATGATTTGAACCTTTCCTGTAAGTCCAGTTTTAGATTCCGATGCTTCACTTCAGGTGTCCTGTATACCTTGGACCTTCTTATTGACGATGAAACACAGAAATTCCATCCGAATTTAACACAAAAGGCACAATGCCGACTTAAGTAGAAGAGGACTGACACTCTCACTTTCTATGATTTGAACCTCTCCTGTGAGTCCAGTTTTTGATTCCGATGCTTCACTTCAGGTTTCCTGTATACCTTGGACCTTCTTATTGACGATGAAACACAGAAATTGCATCCGAACTAAATTCAAAAGGCACAATGCCGACTTAAGTACAAGAGGAGTGATTCTCTAACTTTCTATGATTTGAACCTCTCCTGTGCGTCCAGTTTTAGATTCCGATGATTCACTTCAGGTTTACTGTACCCCTGGACCTTCTTATTGATGATGGAAAACAGATATTACATCTGAATTTAATACAAAGGGCACAATGCCGACTTAAGGACATGAGGACAGACACTCCCACTCTCTTTGATTTGAACCTCTCCGGTGGGTCCAGTTTTAGATTCCGATGCTTCACTTCAGGTTTCCTGTATACCTTGGACCTTCTTGTTGACGATGAATCACAGAAATTGTATCCGAATTTAGTACAAAAGGCACAACGCCATCTTAAGTACAAGAGGACTGACACTCTCACTTTCTATGATTTGAACCTCTTCTGTGAGTCCAGTTTTAGATTCCGATGCTTCCCTTCAGGTTTACTGTATACCTTGGACCTTATTACTGACGATGAAACACAGAAATTGCATCCGAATTTAATACAAAAGGCACAATGCCGACTTAAGTACAAGAGGACTGACACTCTAACTTTCTATAATTTGAACCTCTCCTGTGAGTCCAGTTTTAGATTCCCATGCCTCACTTCAGGTTTACTGTATCCCTTGGACCTTCTTATTGACGATGAAACACAGAAATTGCATCCGAATTTAATACAAAAGGCACAATGCCGGCTGAAGTACAAGAGGACTGACACTCCACTCTCTATGATTTGAACCTCTCCTGTGAGTTCAGTTTTAGTTTCCGACGCTTCACTTGAGGTTTACTGTATCCCTTGGACATTCGTATTGACGATGAAACACAGATATTGCATCCGAATTTAATACAAAAGGCACAATGCCGACTTAAGTACAAGAGGACTGACATTCTCACTTTCTATGATTTGAACCTCTCCTGTGAGGCCAGTTTTAGATTCCGATGCTTGCCTTCAGGTTTACTGTATACGTTGGACCTTCTTACTGACGATGAAACACAGAAATTGCATCCTAATTTAATACAAAAGGCACAATGCCGACTTAAGTACAAGGGGACTGACACTCTAACCTTCTATGATTTGAACCTCTCCTGTGAGTCCAGTTTTAGATTCCGATGCTTCACTACAGGTTTACTGTATACCTTGGAACTTCTTATTGACGATGAAACACAGTAAATGCAACGGAATAAAAATTCAAAACGCACAATGCCGACTTAAGTACAAGAGGACAGACACTCTACCTTCTATGATTTGAACCTCTCCTGTGAGTCCAGTTTTAGATTCCAATGCATCCCTTCAGGTTTACTGTATACCTTGGACCTTCTAAGTGACGATGAAACACAGAAATTGCATCCGAATTTAATACAAAAGGCACAATGCCGACTTAAGTACAAGAGGACTGACACTCTCACTTTCTAAGTTTTGAACCTCTCCTGTGAGTCCAGTTTTAGATTCCAATGCTTCCCTTCAGGTTTACTGTATAACATGGACCTTCTTACTGACGATGAAACAGAGAAATTGCATCCGAACTTAGTACAAAATGCACAATGCCGACTTAAGTACAAGTGGACTGACACTCTAATTTCTATAAATTGAACCTCCCTGTGAGTCCAGTTTTAGATTCCGATGCCTCACTTCAGGTTTACTGTATCCCTTGGACCTTCGTATTGAGGATGAAACACAAAAATTGCATCCGAATTTAATACAAGAGGCACAATGCCGACTGAAGTACAAGAGGACTGACCCTCTAACTTTCTATGATTTGAACCTCTCCTGTGAGTCCAGTTTTAGATTCCGATGCTTTACTTCAGGTTTACTGTATACCTTGGACCTTCTTATTGACGATGAAACACAGAAATTGGATCCGAATTTAATGCAAAAGACACAATGCCGACTTAAGTACAAGAGGACTGACACTCTCACTTTCTAAGATTTGAACCTCCCCTGTGAGTCCAGTTTTAGATTCCAATGCTTCCCTTCAGGTTTACTGTATACCATGGACCTTCTTACTGACGATGAAACACAGAAATTGCATCCGAATTTAATACAAAAGGCACAATGCCGACTGAAGTACAAGAGGACTGACACTCTCACTTTCTATGATTTGAACCTCTCCTGTGAGTCCAATTTTAGATTCCGATGCTTCACTTCAGGTTTCCTGTATACCTTGGACCTTCTTATTGACGATGAAACACAGAAATTCCATCCGAATTTAACTCAAAAGGCACAATGCCGACTTAAGTACAAGAGGACTGACACTCTCACTTTCTATGATTTGAACCTCTTCTGTGAGTCCAGTTTTAGATTCCGATGCTTCACTTCAGGTGTCCTGTATACCTTGGACCTTCTTATTGACGATGAAACACAGAAATTGCATCCGAATTTAATACAAAAGGCACAATGCCGGCTTAAGTACAAGAGGACTGACACTCCACTCTCTATGATTTGAACCTCTCCTGTGAGTTCAGTTTTAGTTTCCGACGCTTCACTTGAGGTTTACTGTATCCCTTGGACATTCTTATTGACGATGAAACACAGATATTGCATCCGAATTTAATACAAAATGCACAATGCCGACTTAAGTACAAGAGGACTGACACTCTAACCTTCTATGATTTGAACCTCTCCCGTGAGACCAGTTTTAGATTCCGATGCTTCACTTCGGATTTACTGTATCCCTTGGACATTCTTATTGACGATGAAACACAGAAATTGCATCCGAATTTAATACAAAATGCACAATGCCGACTTAAGTACAAGAGGACTGACACTCTAACCTTCTATGATTTGAACCTCTCCTGTGAGTCCAGTTTTAGACTCCGATGCATCCCTTCAGGTTTACTGTATACCTTGGACCTTCTAACTGACGATGAAACACAGATATTGCATCCGAAATTAATACAAAAGGCACAATGCCGACTTAAGTACAAGAGGACTGACACTCTCACTTTCTAAGATTTGAACCTCCCCTGTGAGTCCAGTTTTAGATTCCAATGCTTCCCTTCAGGTTTACTGTATACCATGGACCTTCTTACTGACGATGAAACAAAGAAATTGCATCCGAATTTAGTACAAAACGCACAATGCCGACTTAAGTACAAGAGGACTGACACTCTAACCTTCTATGATTTGAACCTCTCCTGTGAGTCCAGTTTTAGACTCCGATGCATCCCTTCAGGTTTACTGTATACCTTGGACCTTCTAACTGACGATGAAACACAGATATTGCATCCGAAATTAATACAAAAGGCACAATGCCGACTTAAGTACAAGAGGACTGACACTCTCACTTTCTAAGATTTGAACCTCCCCTGTGAGTCCAGTTTTAGATTCCAATGCTTCCCTTCAGGTTTACTGTATACCATGGACCTTCTTACTGACGATGAAACAAAGAAATTGCATCCGAATTTAGTACAAAACGCACAATGCCGACTTAAGTACAAGAGGACTGACACTCTAACCTTCTATGATTTGAACCTCTCCTGTGAGTTCAGTTTTAGTTTCCGACGCTTCACTTGAGGTTTACTGTATCCCTTGGACATTCGTATTGACGATGAAACACAGATATTGCATCCGAATTTAATACAAAAGGCACAATGCCGACTTAAGTACAAGAGGACTGACATTCTCACTTTCTATGATTTGAACCTCTCCTGTGAGGCCAGTTTCAGATTCCGATGCTTGCCTTCAGGTTTACTGTATACGTTGGACCTTCTTACTGACGATGAAACACAGAAATTGCATCCTAATTTAATACAAAAGGCACAATGCCGACTTAAGTACAAGGGGACTGACACTCTAACCTTCTATGATTTGAACCTCTCCTGTGAGTCCAGTTTTAGATTCCGATGCTTCACTACAGGTTTACTGTATACCTTGGAACTTCTTATTGACGATGAAACACAGTAAATGCAACGGAATAAAAATTCAAAACGCACAATGCCGACTTAAGTACAAGAGGACAGACACTCTACCTTCTATGATTTGAACCTCTCCTGTGAGTCCAGTTTTAGATTCCAATGCATCCCTTCAGGTTTACTGTATACCTTGGACCTTCTAAGTGACGATGAAACACAGAAATTGCATCCGAATTTAATACAAAAGGCACAATGCCGACTTAAGTACAAGAGGACTGACACTCTCACTTTCTAAGTTTTGAACCTCTCCTGTGAGTCCAGTTTTAGATTCCAATGCTTCCCTTCAGGTTTACTGTATAACATGGACCTTCTTACTGACGATGAAACAGAGAAATTGCATCCGAACTTAGTACAAAATGCACAATGCCGACTTAAGTACAAGTGGACTGACACTCTAATTTCTATAAATTGAACCTCCCTGTGAGTCCAGTTTTAGATTCCGATGCCTCACTTCAGGTTTACTGTATCCCTTGGACCTTCGTATTGAGGATGAAACACAAAAATTGCATCCGAATTTAATACAAGAGGCACAATGCCGACTGAAGTACAAGAGGACTGACCCTCTAACTTTCTATGATTTGAACCTCTCCTGTGAGTCCAGTTTTAGATTCCGATGCTTTACTTCAGGTTTACTGTATACCTTGGACCTTCTTATTGACGATGAAACACAGAAATTGGATCCGAATTTAATGCAAAAGACACAATGCCGACTTAAGTACAAGAGGACTGACACTCTCACTTTCTAAGATTTGAACCTCCCCTGTGAGTCCAGTTTTAGATTCCAATGCTTCCCTTCAGGTTTACTGTATCCCTTGGACCTTCTTATTGACGATGAAACACAGAAATTGCATACGAATTTAATACAAAAGGCACAATGCCGGCCTAAGTACAAGAAGACTGACACTCTCACTTTCTATGATTTGAACCTCTCCTGTGAGTCCAGTTTTAGTTTCCGACGCTTCACTTGAGGTTTGCTGTATCCCTTGGACATTCTTATTGACGATGAAACACAGAAATTGCATCCGAATTTAATACAAGAGGCACAATGCCGACTGAAGTTCAAGAGGACTGACACTCTAAATCTCTATCATTTGAACCTCTCCTGTGAGTCCCGTTTTAAATTCCGATGCTTCCCTTCAGGTATACTGTATACCTTGGACCTTCTTACTGACGATGCAACACAGAATTTGGATCCGAATTTAATGCAAAAGGCACAATGCCGACTTAAGTACAAGAGGACTGACACACTCACTTTCTATGATTTGAACCTCTCCTGTGAGTCCAGTTTTAGATTCCGAAGCTTCACTTCAGGTTTCCTGTATACCTTGGACCTTCTTATTGACAATGAAACACAGAAATTGAATCGGAATTAAATTCAGAAGGCACAATGCCGACTTAAGTGCAAGAGCACGGACACTCTAACTTTCTATGATTTGTACCTCTCCTGTGAGCCCAGTTTTAGATTCCGATGCCTCACTTCAGGTTTACTGTATCCCTTGGACCTTCTTATTGACGATGAAACATAGAAATTGCATCCGAATTGAATACAAGAGGCACAATGCCGACTTAAGTACTAGAGGACTGACACTCTAACTGTCTATGATTTGAACCTCTCCTGTGAGACCAGTTTTAGATTCCGATGCTTTACTTCAGGTTTACTGTATACCTTGGACCTTCTTATTGACGATGAAACACAGAAATTGGATCCGAATTTAATGCAAAAGGCACAATGCTGACTTAAGTACAAGAGGTCTGACACTCTAACTTTCTATGATTTGAACCTCTCCTGTGAGTCCAGTTTTAGATTCCGATGCTTCACTTCAGGTTTACTGTATTACTTGGACCTTCTTATTAACGATGAAACACAGAAATTGCATCCGAATTTAATACAAAAGGCACAATGCCGACTTAAGTACAAGAGGACTGACACTCTGACTTTCTATAATTTGAACCTCTCCTTTGAGTCCAGTTTTAGATTCCGATGCTTCACTTCAGGTTTACTGTTTCCCTTGGACCTTCTTCTTGACGATGAAACACTGAAATTGCATCCGAATTTAATACAAAAGGCACAATGCCGACTGATGTAAAAGAGTACTGTCACTCTAACTTTTTTATGATTTGAACCTCTCCTGTGAGTTCAGTTTTAGATTCCGATGCTTGACTTCAGGTTTCCTGTATACCTTGGACATTCTTATTGACGATGAAACACAGATATTGCATCCGAATTTAATACAAAATGCACAATGCCGACTTAAGTACAAGAGGACTGACACTCTAACCTTCTATGATTTGAACCTCTCCCGTGAGTCCAGTTTTAGATTCCGATGCTTCACTTCGGATTTACTGTATCCCTTGGACATTCTTATTGACGATGAAACACAGAAATTGCATCCGAATTTAATACAAAATGCACAATGCCGACTTAAGTACAAGAGGACTGACACTCTAACCTTCTATGATTTGAACCTCTCCTGTGAGTCCAGTTTTAGACTCCGATGCATCCCTTCAGGTTTACTGTATACCTTGGACCTTCTAACTGACGATGAAACACAGATATTGCATCCGAAATTAATACAAAAGGCACAATGCCGACTTAAGTACAAGAGGACTGACACTCTCACTTTCTAAGATTTGAACCTCCCCTGTGAGTCCAGTTTTAGATTCCAATGCTTCCCTTCAGGTTTACTGTATACCATGGACCTTCTTACTGACGATGAAACAAAGAAATTGCATCCGAATTTAGTACAAAACGCACAATGCCGACTTAAGTACAAGAGGACTGACACTCTAACATTCTATGATTTGAACCTCTCCTGTGAGTTCAGTTTTAGTTTCCGACGCTTCACTTGAGGTTTACTGTATCCCTTGGACATTCGTATTGACGATGAAACACAGATATTGCATCCGAATTTAATACAAAAGGCACAATGCCGACTTAAGTACAAGAGGACTGACATTCTCACTTTCTATGATTTGAACCTCTCCTGTGAGGCCAGTTTTAGATTCCGATGCTTGCCTTCAGGTTTACTGTATACGTTGGACCTTCTTACTGACGATGAAACACAGAAATTGCATCCTAATTTAATACAAAAGGCACAATGCCGACTTAAGTACAAGGGGACTGACACTCTAACCTTCTATGATTTGAACCTCTCCTGTGAGTCCAGTTTTAGATTCCGATGCTTCACTACAGGTTTACTGTATACCTTGGAACTTCTTATTGACGATGAAACACAGTAAATGCAACGGAATAAAAATTCAAAACGCACAATGCCGACTTAAGTACAAGAGGACAGACACTCTACCTTCTATGATTTGAACCTCTCCTGTGAGTCCAGTTTTAGATTCCAATGCATCCCTTCAGGTTTACTGTATACCTTGGACCTTCTAAGTGACGATGAAACACAGAAATTGCATCCGAATTTAATACAAAAGGCACAATGCCGACTTAAGTACAAGAGGACTGACACTCTCACTTTCTAAGTTTTGAACCTCTCCTGTGAGTCCAGTTTTAGATTCCAATGCTTCCCTTCAGGTTTACTGTATAACATGGACCTTCTTACTGACGATGAAACAGAGAAATTGCATCCGAACTTAGTACAAAATGCACAATGCCGACTTAAGTACAAGTGGACTGACACTCTAATTTCTATAAATTGAACCTCCCTGTGAGTCCAGTTTTAGATTCCGATGCCTCACTTCAGGTTTACTGTATCCCTTGGACCTTCGTATTGAGGATGAAACACAAAAATTGCATCCGAATTTAATACAAGAGGCACAATGCCGACTGAAGTACAAGAGGACTGACCCTCTAACTTTCTATGATTTGAACCTCTCCTGTGAGTCCAGTTTTAGATTCCGATGCTTTACTTCAGGTTTACTGTATACCTTGGACCTTCTTATTGACGATGAAACACAGAAATTGGATCCGAATTTAATGCAAAAGACACAATGCCGACTTAAGTACAAGAGGACTGACACTCTCACTTTCTAAGATTTGAACCTCCCCTGTGAGTCCAGTTTTAGATTCCAATGCTTCCCTTCAGGTTTACTGTATACCATGGACCTTCTTACTGACGATGAAACACAGAAATTGCATCCGAATTTAATACAAAAGGCACAATGCCGACTGAAGTACAAGAGGACTGACACTCTCACTTTCTATGATTTGAACCTCTCCTGTGAGTCCAATTTTAGATTCCGATGCTTCACTTCAGGTTTCCTGTATACCTTGGACCTTCTTATTGACGATGAAACACAGAAATTCCATCCGAATTTAACTCAAAAGGCACAATGCCGACTTAAGTACAAGAGGACTGACACTCTCACTTTCTACGATTTGAACCTCTTCTGTGAGTCCAGTTTTAGATTCCGATGCTTCACTTCAGGTGTCCTGTATACCTTGGACCTTCTTATTGACGATGAAACACAGAAATTGCATCCGAATTTAATACAAAAGGCACAATGCCGGCTTAAGTACAAGAGGACTGACACTCCACTCTCTATGATTTGAACCTCTCCTGTGTGTTCAGTTTTAGTTTCCGACGCTTCACTTGAGGTTTACTGTATCCCTTGGACATTCTTATTGACGATGAAACACAGATATTGCATCCGAATTTAATACAAAATGCACAATGCCGACTTAAGTACAAGAGGACTGACACTCTAACCTTCTATGATTTGAACCTCTCCCGTGAGTCCAGTTTTAGATTCCGATGCTTCACTTCGGATTTACTGTATCCCTTGGACATTCTTATTGACGATGAAACACAGAAATTGCATCCGAATTTAATACAAAATGCACAATGCCGACTTAAGTACAAGAGGACTGACACTCTAACCTTCTATGATTTGAACCTCTCCTGTGAGTCCAGTTTTAGACTCCGATGCATCCCTTCAGGTTTACTGTATACCTTGGACCTTCTAACTGACGATGAAACACAGATATTGCATCCGAAATTAATACAAAAGGCACAATGCCGACTTAAGTACAAGAGGACTGACACTCTCACTTTCTAAGATTTGAACCTCCCCTGTGAGTCCAGTTTTAGATTCCAATGCTTCCCTTCAGGTTTACTGTATACCATGGACCTTCTTACTGACGATGAAACAAAGAAATTGCATCCGAATTTAGTACAAAACGCACAATGCCGACTTAAGTACAAGAGGACTGACACTCTAACCTTCTATGATTTGAACCTCTCCTGTGAGTCCAGTTTTAGACTCCGATGCATCTCTTCAGGTTTACTGTATACCTTGGACCTTCTAACTGACGATGAAACACAGATATTGCATCCGAAATTAATACAAAAGGCACAATGCCGACTTAAGTACAAGAGGACTGACACTCTCACTTTCTAAGATTTGAACCTCCCCTGTGAGTCCAGTTTTAGATTCCAATGCTTCCCTTCAGGTTTACTGTATACCATGGACCTTCTTACTGACGATGAAACACAGAAATAGCATCCGAATTTAGTACAAAACGCACAATGCCGACTTAAGTACAAGAGGACTGACACTCTAACTTTCTATAATTTGAAACTCCCTGTGAGTCCAGTTTTAGATTCCGATGCCTCACTTCAGGTTTACTGTATCCCTTGGACCTTCGTATTGACGATGAAACACAAAAATTGCATCCGAAATTAATACAAGAGGCACAATGCCGACTGAAGTAAAACAGGACTGACCCTCTAACTTTCTATGATTTGAACCTCTCCTGTGAGTCCAGTTTTAGAATCCGATGCTTCCCTTCAGGTTTACTGTATACCTTGGACCTTCTTACTGACGATGAAACACAAAAATTGGATCCGAATTTAATGCAAAAGGCACAATGCCGACTTAAGTACAAGAGGACTGTTATTCTCACTTTCTATGATTTGAACCTCTCCTGTGAGGCCAGTTTTAGATTCCGATGCTTCCCTTCAGGTTTACTGTATACGTTGGACCTTCTTACTGACGATGAAACACAGAAATTGCATCCTAATTTAATACAAAAGTCACAATGCCGACTTAAGTACAAGAGGACTGACACTCTAACCTTCTATGATTTGAACCTCTCCTGTGATTCCAGTTTTAGATTTCGATGCTTCACTACAGGTTTACTGTATACCTTGGAACTTCTTATTGACGATGAAACACAGTAAATGCAACGGAATAAAAATTCAAAAGGCACAATGCCGACTTAAGTACAATAGGACAGACACTCTACCTTCTATGATTTGAACCTCTCCTGTGAGTCCAGTTTTAGATTCCGATGCATCCCTTCAGGTTTACTGTATACCTTGGACCTTCTAACTGACGATGAAACACAGAAATTGCATCCGAATTTAATACAAAAGGCACAATGCCGACTTAAGTACAAGAGGACTGACACTCTCACTTTCTAAGATTTGAACCTCCCCTGTGAGTCCAGTTTTAGATTCCAATGCTTCCCATCAGGTTTACTGTATACCATGGACCTTCTTACTGACGATGAAACACAGAAATTGCATCCGAATTTAATACAAAAGGCACAATGCCGACTGAAGTACAAGAGGACTGACACTCTCACTTTCTAAGATTTGAACCTCCCCTGTGAGTCCAGTTTTAGATTCCAATGCTTCCCTTCAGGTTTACTGTATACCATGGACCTTCTTACTGACGATGAAACACAGAAATTGCATCCGAATTTAGTACAAAACGCACAATGCCGACTTAAGTACAAGAGGACTGACACTCTAACTTTCTATAATTTGAAACTCCCTGTGAGTCCAGTTTTAGATTCCGATGCCTCACTTCAGGTTTACTGTATCCCTTGGACCTTCGTATTGACGATGAAACACAAAAATTGCATCCGAAATTAATACAAGAGGCACAATGCCGACTGAAGTAAAACAGGACTGACCCTCTAACTTTCTATGATTTGAACCTCTCCTGTGAGTCCAGTTTTAGAATCCGATGCTTCCCTTCAGGTTTACTGTATACCTTGGACCTTCTTACTGACGATGAAACACAAAAATTGGATCCGAATTTAATGCAAAAGGCACAATGCCGACTTAAGTACAAGAGGACTGTTATTCTCACTTTCTATGATTTGAACCTCTCCTGTGAGGCCAGTTTTAGATTCCGATGCTTCCCTTCAGGTTTACTGTATACGTTGGACCTTCTTACTGACGATGAAACACAGCAATTGCATCCTAATTTAATACAAAAGTCACAATGCCGACTTAAGTACAAGAGGACTGACACTCTAACCTTCTATGATTTGAACCTCTCCTGTGATTCCAGTTTTAGATTTCGATGCTTCACTACAGGTTTACTGTATACCTTGGAACTTCTTATTGACGATGAAACACAGTAAATGCAACGGAATAAAAATTCAAAAGGCACAATGCCGACTTAAGTACAAGAGGACAGACACTCTACCTTCTATGATTTGAACCTCTCCTGTGAGTCCAGTTTTAGATTCCGATGCATCCCTTCAGGTTTACTGCATACCTTGGACCTTCTTACTGACGATGAAACACAGAAATTGCATCCGAATTTAATACAAAAGGCACAATGCCGACTGAAGTACAAGAGGACTGACACTCTCACTTTCTATGATTTGAACCTCTCCTGTGAGTCCAATTTTAGATTCCGATGCTTCACTTCAGGTTTCCTGTATACCTTGGACCTTCTTATTGACGATGAAACACAGAAATTCCATCCGAATTTAACTCAAAAGGCACAATGCCGACTTAAGTACAAGAGGACTGACACTCTCACTTTCTATGATTTGAACCTCTTCTGTGAGTCCAGTTTTAGATTCCGATGCTTCACTACAGGTGTCCTGTATACCTTGGACCTTCTTATTGACGATGAAACACAGAAATTGCATCCGAATTTAATACAAAAGGCACAATGCCGGCTTAAGTACAAGAGGACTGACACTCCACTCTCTATGATTTGAACCTCTCCTGTGAGTTCAGTTTTAGTTTCCGACGCTTCACTTGAGGTTTACTGTATCCCTTGGACATTCTTATTGACGATGAAACACAGATATTGCATCCGAATTTAATACAAAATGCACAATGCCGACTTAAGTACAAGAGGACTGACACTCTAACCTTCTATGATTTGAACCTCTCCCGTGAGTCCAGTTTTAGATTCCGATGCTTCACTTCGGATTTACTGTATCCCTTGGACATTCTTATTGACGATGAAACACAGAAATTGCATCCGAATTTAATACAAAATGCACAATGCCGACTTAAGTCCAAGAGGACTGACACTCTAACCTTCTATGATTTGAACCTCTCCTGTGAGTCCAGTTTTAGACTCCGATGCATCCCTTCAGGTTTACTGTATACCTTGGACCTTCTAACTGACGATGAAACACAGATATTGCATCCGAAATTAATACAAAAGGCACAATGCCGACTTAAGTACAAGAGGACTGACACTCTCACTTTCTAAGATTTGAACCTCCCCTGTGAGTCCAGTTTTAGATTCCAATGCTTCCCTTCAGGTTTACTGTATACCATGGACCTTCTTACTGACGATGAAACACAGAAATTGCATCCCAATTTAGTACAAAACGCACAATGCCGACTTAAGTACAAGAGGACTGACACTCTAACTTTCTATAATTTGAAACTCCCTGTGAGTCCAGTTTTAGATTCCGATGCCTCACTTCAGGATTACTGTATCCCTTGGACCTTCGTATTGACGATGAAACACAAAAATTGCATCCGAAATTAATACAAGAGGCACAATGCCGACTGAAGTAAAACAGGACTGACCCTCTAACTTTCTATGATTTGAACCTCTCCTGTGAGTCCAGTTTTAGAATCCGATGCTTCCCTTCAGGTTTACTGTATACCTTGGACCTTCTTACTGACGATGAAACACAAAAATTCTATCCGAATTTAATGCAAAAGGCACAATGCCGACTTAAGTACAAGAGGACTGTTATTCTCACTTTCTATGATTTGAACCTCTCCTGTGAGGCCAGTTTTAGATTCCGATGCTTCCCTTCAGGTTTACTGTATACGTTGGACCTTCTTACTGACGATGAAACACAGAAATTGCATCCTAATTTAATACAAAAGTCACAATGCCGACTTAAGTACAAGAGGACTGACACTCTAACCTTCTATGATTTGAACCTCTCCTGTGATTCCAGTTTTAGATTTCGATGCTTCACTACAGGTTTACTGTATACCTTGGAACTTCTTATTGACGATGAAACACAGTAAATGCAACGGAATAAAAATTCAAAAGGCACAATGCCGACTTAAGTACAAGAGGACAGACACTCTACCTTCTATGATTTGAACCTCTCCTGTGAGTCCAGTTTTAGGTTCCGATGCATCCCTTCAGGTTTACTGTATACCTTGGACCTTCTAACTGACGATGAAACACAGAAATTGCATCCGAATTTAATACAAAAGGCACAATGCCGACTTAAGTACAAGAGGACTGACACTCTCACTTTCTAAGATTTGAACCTCCCCTGTGAGTCCAGTTTTAGATTCCAATGCTTCCCTTCAGGTTTACTGTATACCATGGACCTTCTTACTGACGATGAAACACAGAAATTGCATCCGAATTTAATACAAAAGGCACAATGCCGACTGAAGTACAAGAGGACTGACACTCTCACTTTCTATGATTTGAACCTCTCCTGTGAGTCCAGTTTTAGATTCCGATGCTTCACTTCAGGTTTCCTGTATACCTTGGACCTTCTTATTGACGATGAAACACAGAAATTCCATCCGAATTTAACTCAAAAGGCACAATGCCGACTTAAGTACAAGAGGACTGACACTCTCACTTTCTATGATTTGAACGTCTTCTGTGAGTCCAGTTTTAGATTCCGATGCTTCACTTCAGGTGTCCTGTATACCTTGGACCTTCTTATTGACGATGAAACACAGAAATTGCATCCGAATTTAATACAAAAGGCACAATGCCGGCTTAAGTACAAGAGGACTGACACTCCACTCTCTATGATTTGAACCTCTCCTGTGAGTTCAGTTTTAGTTTCCGACGCTTCACTTGATTTTTACTGTATCCCTTGGACATTCTTATTGACGATGAAACACAGATATTGCATCCGAATTTAATACAAAATGCACAATGCCGACTTAAGTACAAGAGGACTGACACTCTAACCTTCTATGATTTGAACCTCTCCCGTGAGTCCAGTTTTAGATTCCGATGCTTCACTTCGGATTTACTGTATCCCTTGGACCTTCTTATTGACGATGAAACACAGAAATTGCATCCGAATTTAATACAAAATGCACAATGCCGACTTAAGTACAAGAGGACTGACACTCTAACCTTCTATGATTTGAACCTCTCCTGTGAGTCCAGTTTTAGATTCCGATGCTTCACTACAGGTTTACTGTGTACCTTGGAACTTCTTATAGACGATGAAACACAGTAATTGCATCGGAATAAAAATTCAAAAGGCACATTGCAGACTTAAGTACAAGAGGACTGACACTCTACCTTCGATGATTTGAACCTCTCCTGTGAGTCCAGTTTCAGATTCCGATGCTTCACTTTAGGTTTACTGTATCCCTTGGACATTCTTATTGACGATGAAACACAGAAATTGCATCCGAATTTAATAACAAAGGCACAATGCCGACTTAAGTACAAGAGGACTGACTCTCTCACTTTCTATGATTTGAACCTCTCCTGTGAGTCCAGTTTTAGATTCCGATGCATCCCTTCAGGTCTACTGTATCCCTTGGACCTTCTTATTGACGATGAAACACAGAAATTGCATACGAATTTAATACAAGAGGCACAATGCCGACTGAAGTACAAGAGGACTGACACTCTAACTTTCTATGATTTGAACCTCTCCTGTGAGTCCAGTTTTAGATTCCGATGCTTCCCTTCAGGTTTACTGTATACCTTGGACCTTCTTACTGACGATGAAACACAAAAATTGGATCCGAATTTAATGCAAAGGGCATAATGCCGACTTAAGTACAAGAGGACTGACACTCTCACTTTCTATGATTTGAACCTCTCCTGTGAGTCCACTTTTAGATTCCGATGCTTGACTTCAGGTTTCCTGTTTACCTTGGACCTTCCTATTGACGATGAAACACAGAAATTGCATCCGAATTTAATACAAAAGGCACAATGCCGACTTAAGTACAAGAGGACTGACACTCTCAATTTCAATGATTTGAACCTCTCCTGTGAGTCCAGTTTTAGATTCCGATGCTTCACTTCAGGTTTCCTGTATACCTTGGACCTTCTTATTGACGATGAGACACAGACATTGCATCGGAATTAAATTCAAAAGGCACAATGCCGACTTAAGTACAAGAGGAGTGACTCCCTAACTTTCTATGATTTGAACCTCTCCTGTGAGTCCAGTTTTAGATTCCGATGATTCACTTCAGGTATACTGTACCCCTGGACCTTCTTATTGATGATGAAAAACAGAAATTGCATCCGAATTTAATACAAAAGGCACAATGCCGACTTAAGGACAAGAGGACAGACACTCTCACTCCCTATGATTTGAACCTCTCCTGTGAGTCCAGTTTTAGATTCCGATGTTTCACTTCAGGTTTCCTGTATACCTTGGACCTTCTTGTTGACGATAAATCACGGAAATTGCATCCGAATTTAATTCAAAAGGCACAATGCCGACTTAAGTACAAGAGGACTGACACCCTAGCTTTCTATGATTTGAACCTCTTCTGTGAGTCCAGTTTTCGATTACGATGCTTCCCTTCGGGTTTAGTGTATACCTGGGACCTTCTTACTGACGATGAAACACAGAAATTGCATCGGAATTTAATACAAAAGGCACAATGCCGACTTAAGTACAAGAGGACTGACACTCTAACATTCTATAATTTAAACCTCTCCTGTGAGTCCAGCTTTAGATTCCCATGCCTGACTTCAGGTTTACTGTATACCTTGGAACTTCTTATTGACGATGAAACACAGTAAATGCAACGGAATAAATATTCAAAAGGCACAATGCCGACTTAAGTACAAGAGGACAGACACTCTACCTTCTATGATTTGAACCTCTCCTGTGATTCCAGTTTTAGATTCCGATGCATCCCTTCAGGTTTTCTGTATACCTTGGACCTTCTAACTGACGATGAAACACAGAAATTGCATCCGAATTTAATACAAAAGGCACAATGCCGACTTAAGTACAAGAGGACTGACACTCTCACTTTCTAAGTTTTGAACCTCTCCTGTGAGTCCAGTTTTAGATTCCAATGCTTCCCTTCAGGTTTACTGTATACCATGGACCTTCTTACTGACGATGAAACAGAGAAATTGCATCCGAACTTAGTACAAAATGCACAATGCCGACTTAAGTACAAGTGGACTGACACTCTAATTTCTATAATTTGAACCTCCCTGTGAGTCCAGTTTTAGATTCCGATGCCTCACTTCAGGTTTACTGTATCCCTTGGACCTTCGTATTGACGATGAAACACAAAAATTGCATCCGAATTTAATACAAGAGGCACAATGCCAACTGAAGTACAAGAGGACTGACCCTCTAACTTTCTATGATTTGAACCTCTCCTGTGAGTCCAGTTTTAGATTCCGATGCTTTACTTCAGGTTTACTGTATACCTTGGACCTTCTTATTGACGATGAAACACAGAACTTGGATCCGAATTTAATGCAAAAGGCACAATGCCGACTTAAGTACAAGAGGACTGACACTCTCACTTTCTAAGATTTGAACCTCCCCTGTGAGTCCAGTTTTAGATTCCAATGCTTCCCTTCAGGTTTACTGTATACCATGGACCTTCTTACTGACGATGAAACACAGAAATTGCATCCGAATTTAATACAAAAGGCACAATGCCGACTGAAGTACAAGAGGACTGACACTCTCACTTTCTATGATTTGAACCTCTCCTGTGAGTCCAGTTTTAGATTCCGATGCTTCACTTCAGGTTTCCTGTATACCTTGGACCTTCTTATTGACGATGAAACACAGAAATTCCATCCGAATTTAACTCAAAAGGCACAATGCCGACTTAAGTACAAGAGGACTGACACTCTCACTTTCATTGATTTGAACCTCTTCTGTGAGTCCAGTTTTAGATTCCGATGCTTCACTTCAGGTGTCCTGTATACCTTGGACCTTCTTATTGACGATGAAACACAGAAATTGCATCCGAATTTAATACAAAAGGCACAATGCCGGCTTAAGTACAAGAGGACTGACACTCCACTCTCTATGATTTGAACCTCTCCTGTGAGTTCAGTTTTAGTTTCCGACGCTTCACTTGATTTTTACTGTATCCCTTGGACATTCTTATTGACGATAAAACACAGATATTGCATCCGAATTTAATACAAAATGCACAATGCCGACTTAAGTACAAGAGGACTGACACTCTAACCTTCTATGATTTGAACCTCTCCCGTGAGTCCAGTTTTAGATTCCGATGCTTCACTTCGGATTTACTGTATCCCTTGGACCTTCTTATTGACGATGAAACACAGAAATTGCATCCGAATTTAATACAAAATGCACAATGCCGACTTAAGTACAAGAGGACTGACACTCTAACCTTCTATGATTTGAACCTCTCCTGTGAGTCCAGTTTTAAATTCCGATGCTTCACTACAGGTTTACTGTGTACCTTGGAACTTCTTATAGACGATGAAACACAGTAATTGCATCGGAATAAAAATTCAAAAGGCACATTGCAGACTTAAGTACAAGAGGACTGACACTCTACCTTCAATGATTTGAACCTCTCCTGTGAGTCCAGTTTTAGATTCCGATGCTTCACTTTAGGTTTACTGTATCCCTTGGACATTCTTATTGACGATGAAACACAGAAATTGCATCCGAATTTAATAACAAAGGCACAATGCCGACTTAAGTACAAGAGGACTGACTCTCTTTTTTCTATGATTTGAACCTCTCCTGTGAGTCCAGTTTTAGATTCCGATGCATCCCTTCAGGTTTACTGTATCCCTTGGACCTTCTTATTGACGATGAAACACAGAAATTGCATACGAATTTAATACAAGAGGCACAATGCCGACTGAAGGACAAGAGGACTGACACTCTAACTTTCTATGATTTGAAAATCTCCTGTGAGTCCAGTTTTAGATTCCGATGCTTCCCTTCAGGTTTACTGTATACCTTGGACCTTCTTACTGACGATGAAACACAGAAATTGCATCCGAATTTAATACAAAATGCACAATGCCGACTTAAGTACAAGAGGACTGACACTCTAACCTTCTATGATTTGAACCTCTCCTGTGAGTCCAGTTTTAGATTCCGATGATTCACTTCAGGTATACTGTACCCCTGGACCTTCTTATTGATGATGAAAAACAGAAATTGCATCCGAATTTAATGCAAAAGGCACAATGCCGACTTAAGGACAAGAGGACAGACACTCTCACTCCCTATGATTTGAACCTCTCCTGTGAGTCCAGTTTTAGATTCCGATGTTTCACTTCAGGTTTCCTGTATACCTTGGACCTTCTTGTTGACGATAAATCACGGAAATTGCATCCGAATTTAATTCAAAAGGCACAATGCCGACTTAAGTACAAGAGGACTGACACCCTAGCTTTCTATGATTTGAACCTCTTCTGTGAGTCCAGTTTTCGATTCCGATGCTTCCCTTCGGGTTTAGTGTATACCTGGGACCTTCTTACTGACGATGAAACACAGAAATTGCATCCGAATTTAATACAAAAGGCACAATGCCGACTTAAGTAGAAGAGGACTGACACTCTAACATTCTATAATTTAAACCTCTCCTGTGAGTCCAGCTTTAGATTCCCATGCCTCACTTCAGGTTTACTGTATCCCTTGGACCTTCTTATTGACGATGAAACACAGAAATTGCATCCGAATTTAATACAAAAGGCACAATGCAGGCTTAAGTACAAGAAGACTGACACTCTCACTTTCTATGATTTGAACCTCTCCTGTGAGTCCAGTTTTAGTTTCCGACGCTTCACTTGAGGTTTACTGTATCCCTTGGATATTCTTATTGACGATGAAACACAGAAATTGCATCCGAATTTGATACAAGAAGTACAATGCCGACTGAAGTACAAGAGGACTGACACTCTAAATTTCTATGATTTGAACCTCTACTGTGAGTCCAGTTTTAGATTCCGATGCTTCCCTTCAAGTTTACTGTATACCTTGGACCTTCTTACTGACGATCAAACACAGAATTTGGATCCGAATTGAATGCAAAAGGCACAATGCCGACTTAAGTACAAGAGGACTGACACTCTCACTTTCTGTGAATTGAACCTCTCCTGTGAGTCCAGTTTTAGTTTCCGACGCTTCGCTTGAGGTTTACTGTATCCCTTGGACATTCTTATTGACGATGAAACACAGATATTGCATCCGAATTTAATACAAAATGCACAATGCCGACTTAAGTACAAGAGGACTGACACTCTAACCTTCTATGATTTGAACCTCTCCCGTGAGTCCAGTTTTAGATTCCGATGCTTCACTTCGGATTTACTGTATCCCTTGGACATTCTTATTGACGATGAAACACAGAAATTGCATCCGAATTTAATACAAAATGCACAATGCCGACTTAAGTCCAAGAGGACTGACACTCTAACCTTCTATGATTTGAACCTCTCCTGTGAGTCCAGTTTTAGACTCCGATGCATCCCTTCAGGTTTACTGTATACCTTGGACCTTCTAACTGACGATGAAACACAGATATTGCATCCGAAATTAATACAAAAGGCACAATGCCGACTTAAGTACAAGAGGACTGACACTCTCACTTTCTAAGATTTGAACCTCCCCTGTGAGTCCAGTTTTAGATTCCAATGCTTCCCTTCAGGTTTACTGTATACCATGGACCTTCTTACTGACGATGAAACACAGATATTGCATCCCAATTTAGTACAAAACGCACAATGCCGACTTAAGTACAAGAGGACTGACACTCTAACTTTCTATAATTTGAAACTCCCTGTGAGTCCAGTTTTAGATTCCGATGCCTCACTTCAGGATTACTGTATCCCTTGGACCTTCGTATTGACGATGAAACACAAAAATTGCATCCGAAATTAATACAAGAGGCACAATGCCGACTGAAGTAAAACAGGACTGACCCTCTAACTTTCTATGATTTGAACCTCTCCTGTGAGTCCAGTTTTAGAATCCGATGCTTCCCTTCAGGTTTACTGTATACCTTGGACCTTCTTACTGACGATGAAACACAAAAATTGGATCCGAATTTAATGCAAAAGGCACAATGCCGACTTAAGTACAAGAGGACTGTTATTCTCACTTTCTATGATTTGAACCTCTCCTGTGAGGCCAGTTTTAGATTCCGATGCTTCCCTTCAGGTTTACTGTATACGTTGGACCTTCTTACTGACGATGAAACACAGAAATTGCATCCTAATTTAATACAAAAGTCACAATGCCGACTTAAGTACAAGAGGACTGACACTCTAACCTTCTATGATTTGAACCTCTCCTGTGATTCCAGTTTTAGATTTCGATGCTTCACTACAGGTTTACTGTATACCTTGGAACTTCTTATTGACGATGAAACACAGTAAATGCAACGGAATAAAAATTCAAAAGGCACAATGCCGACTTAAGTACAAGAGGACAGACACTCTACCTTCTATGATTTGAACCTCTCCTGTGAGTCCAGTTTTAGGTTCCGATGCATCCCTTCAGGTTTACTGTATACCTTGGACCTTCTAACTGACGATGAAACACAGAAATTGCATCCGAATTTAATACAAAAGGCACAATGCCGACTTAAGTACAAGAGGACTGACACTCTCACTTTCTAAGATTTGAACCTCCCCTGTGAGTCCAGTTTTAGATTCCAATGCTTCCCTTCAGGTTTACTGTATACCATGGACCTTCTTACTGACGATGAAACACAGAAATTGCATCCGAATTTAATACAAAAGGCACAATGCCGACTGAAGTACAAGAGGACTGACACTCTCACTTTCTATGATTTGAACCTCTCCTGTGAGTCCAGTTTTAGATTCCGATGCTTCACTTCAGGTTTCCTGTATACCTTGGACCTTCTTATTGACGATGAAACACAGAAATTCCATCCGAATTTAACTCAAAAGGCACAATGCCGACTTAAGTACAAGAGGACTGACACTCTCACTTTCTATGATTTGAACGTCTTCTGTGAGTCCAGTTTTAGATTCCGATGCTTCACTTCAGGTGTCCTGTATACCTTGGACCTTCTTATTGACGATGAAACACAGAAATTGCATCCGAATTTAATACAAAAGGCACAATGCCGGCTTAAGTACAAGAGGACTGACACTCCACTCTCTATGATTTGAACCTCTCCTGTGAGTTCAGTTTTAGTTTCCGACGCTTCACTTGATTTTTACTGTATCCCTTGGACATTCTTATTGACGATGAAACACAGATATTGCATCCGAATTTAATACAAAATGCACAATGCCGACTTAAGTACAAGAGGACTGACACTCTAACCTTCTATGATTTGAACCTCTCCCGTGAGTCCAGTTTTAGATTCCGATGCTTCACTTCGGATTTACTGTATCCCTTGGACCTTCTTATTGACGATGAAACACAGAAACTGCATCCGAATTTAATACAAAATGCACAATGCCGACTTAAGTACAAGAGGACTGACACTCTAACCTTCTATGATTTGAACCTCTCCTGTGAGTCCAGTTTTAGATTCCGATGCTTCACTACAGGTTTACTGTGTACCTTGGAGCTTCTTATAGACGATGAAACACAGTAATTGCATCGGAATAAAAATTCAAAAGGCACATTGCAGACTTAAGTACAAGAGGACTGACACTCTACCTTCGATGATTTGAACCTCTCCTGTGAGTCCAGTTTCAGATTCCGATGCTTCACTTTAGGTTTACTGTATCCCTTGGACATTCTTATTGACGATGAAACACAGAAATTGCATCCGAATTTAATAACAAAGGCACAATGCCGACTTAAGTACAAGAGGACTGACTCTCTCACTTTCTATGATTTGAACCTCTCCTGTGAGTCCAGTTTTAGATTCCGATGCATCCCTTCAGGTCTACTGTATCCCTTGGACCTTCTTATTGACGATGAAACACAGAAATTGCATACGAATTTAATACAAGAGGCACAATGCCGACTGAAGTACAAGAGGACTGACACTCTAACTTTCTATGATTTGAACCTCTCCTGTGAGTCCAGTTTTAGATTCCGATGCTTCCCTTCAGGTTTACTGTATACCTTGGACCTTCTTACTGACGATGAAACACAAAAATTGGATCCGAATTTAATGCAAAGGGCATAATGCCGACTTAAGTACAAGAGGACTGACACTCTCACTTTCTATGATTTGAACCTCTCCTGTGAGTCCACTTTTAGATTCCGATGCTTGACTTCAGGTTTCCTGTTTACCTTGGACCTTCCTATTGACGATGAAACACAGAAATTGCATCCGAATTTAATACAAAAGGCACAATGCCGACTTAAGTACAAGAGGACTGACACTCTCAATTTCAATGATTTGAACCTCTCCTGTGAGTCCAGTTTTAGATTCCGATGCTTCACTTCAGGTTTCCTGTATACCTTGGACCTTCTTATTGACGATGAGACACAGACATTGCATCGGAATTAAATTCAAAAGGCACAATGCCGACTTAAGTACAAGAGGAGTGACTCCCTAACTTTCTATGATTTGAACCTCTCCTGTGAGTCCAGTTTTAGATTCCGATGATTCACTTCAGGTATACTGTACCCCTGGACCTTCTTATTGATGATGAAAAACAGAAATTGCATCCGAATTTAATACAAAAGGCACAATGCCGACTTAAGGACAAGAGGACAGACACTCTCACTCCCTATGATTTGAACCTCTCCTGTGAGTCCAGTTTTAGATTCCGATGTTTCACTTCAGGTTTCCTGTATACCTTGGACCTTCTTGTTGACGATAAATCACGGAAATTGCATCCGAATTTAATTCAAAAGGCACAATGCCGACTTAAGTACAAGAGGACTGACACCCTAGCTTTCTATGATTTGAACCTCTTCTGTGAGTCCAGTTTTCGACTACGATGCTTCCCTTCGGGTTTAGTGTATACCTGGGACCTTCTTACTGACGATGAAACACAGAAATTGCATCGGAATTTAATACAAAAGGCACAATGCCGACTTAAGTACAAGAGGACTGACACTCTAACTTTCTATAATTTGAAACTCCCTGTGAGTCCAGTTTTAGATTCCGATGCCTCACTTCAGGATTACTGTATCCCTTGGACCTTCGTATTGACGATGAAACACAAAAATTGCATCCGAAATTAATACAAGAGGCACAATGCCGACTGAAGTAAAACAGGACTGACCCTCTAACTTTCTATGATTTGAACCTCTCCTGTGAGTCCAGTTTTAGAATCCGATGCTTCCCTTCAGGTTTACTGTATACCTTGGACCTTCTTACTGACGATGAAACACAAAAATTGGATCCGAATTAAATGCAAAAGGCACAATGCCGACTTAAGTACAAGAGGACTGTTATTCTCACTTTCTATGATTTGAACCTCTCCTGTGAGGCCAGTTTTAGATTCCGATGCTTCCCTTCAGGTTTACTGTATACGTTGGACCTTCTTACTGACGATGAAACACAGAAATTGCATCCTAATTTAATACAAAAGTCACAATGCCGACTTAAGTACAAGAGGACTGACACTCTAACCTTGTATGATTTGAACCTCTCCTGTGATTCCAGTTTTAGATTTCGATGCTTCACTACAGGTTTACTGTATACCTTGGAACTTCTTATTGACGATGAAACACAGTAAATGCAACGGAATAAAAATTCAAAAGGCACAATGCCGACTTAAGTACAAGAGGACAGACACTCTACCTTCTATGATTTGAACCTCTCCTGTGAGTCCAGTTTTAGATTCCGATGCTTCCCTTCAGGTTTACTGTATACCTTGGACCTTCTAACTGACGATGAAACACAGAATTTGCATCCGAATTTAATACAAAAGGCACAATGCCGACTTAAGTACAAGAGGACTGACACTCTCACTTTCTAAGATTTGAACCTCCCCTGTGAGTCCAGTTTTAGATTCCAATGCTTCCCTTCAGGTTTACTGTATACCATGGACCTTCTTACTGACGATGAAACACAGAAATTGCATCCGAATTTAATACAAAAGGCACAATGCCGACTGAAGTACAAGAGGACTGACACTCTCACTTTCTATGATTTGAACCTCTCCTGTGAGTCCAGTTTTAGATTCCGATGCTTCACTTCAGGTTTCCTGTATACCTTGGACCTTCTTATTGACGATGAAACACAGAAATTCCATCCGAATTTAACTCAAAAGGCACAATGCCGACTTAAGTACAAGAGGACTGACACTCTCACTTTCTATGATTTGAACGTCTTCTGTGAGTCCAGTTTTAGATTCCGATGCTTCACTTCAGGTGTCCTGTATACCTTGGACCTTCTTATTGACGATGAAACACAGAAATTGCATCCGAATTTAATACAAAAGGCACAATGCCGGCTTAAGTACAAGAGGACTGACACTCCACTCTCTATGATTTGAACCTCTCCTGTGAGTTCAGTTTTAGTTTCCGACGCTTCACTTGATTTTTACTGTATCCCTTGGACATTCTTATTGACGATGAAACACAGATATTGCATCCGAATTTAATACAAAATGCACAATGCCGACTTAAGTACAAGAGGACTGACACTCTAACCTTCTATGATTTGAACCTCTCCCGTGAGTCCAGTTTTAGATTCCGATGCTTCACTTCGGATTTACTGTATCCCTTGGACCTTCTTATTGACGATGAAACACAGAAATTGCATCCGAATTTAATACAAAATGCACAATGCCGACTTAAGTACAAGAGGACTGACACTCTAACCTTCTATGATTTGAACCTCTCCTGTGAGTCCAGTTTTAGATTCCGATGCTTCACTACAGGTTTACTGTGTACCTTGGAACTTCTTATAGACGATGAAACACAGTAATTGCATCGGAATAAAAATTCAAAAGGCACATTGCAGACTTAAGTACAAGAGGACTGACACTCTACCTTCGATGATTTGAACCTCTCCTGTGAGTCCAGTTTCAGATTCCGATGCTTCACTTTAGGTTTACTGTATCCCTTGGACATTCTTATTGACGATGAAACACAGAAATTGCATCCGAATTTAATAACAAAGGCACAATGCCGACTTAAGTACAAGAGGACTGACTCTCTCACTTTCTATGATTTGAACCTCTCCTGTGAGTCCAGTTTTAGATTCCGATGCATCCCTTCAGGTCTACTGTATCCCTTGGACCTTCTTATTGACGATGAAACACAGAAATTGCATACGAATTTAATACAAGAGGCACAATGCCGACTGAAGTACAAGAGGACTGACACTCTAACTTTCTATGATTTGAACCTCTCCTGTGAGTCCAGTTTTAGATTCCGATGCTTCCCTTCAGGTTTACTGTATACCTTGGACCTTCTTACTGACGATGAAACACAAAAATTGGATCCGAATTTAATGCAAAGGGCATAATGCCGACTTAAGTACAAGAGGACTGACACACTCACTTTCTATGATTTGAACCTCTCCTGTGAGTCCACTTTTAGATTCCGATGCTTGACTTCAGGTTTCCTGTTTACCTTGGACCTTCCTATTGACGATGAAACACAGAAATTGCATCCGAATTTAATACAAAAGGCACAATGCCGACTTAAGTACAAGAGGACTGACACTCTCAATTTCAATGATTTGAACCTCTCCTGTGAGTCCAGTTTTAGATTCCGATGCTTCACTTCAGGTTTCCTGTATACCTTGGACCTTCTTATTGACGATGAGACACAGACATTGCATCGGAATTAAATTCAAAAGGCACAATGCCGACTTAAGTACAAGAGGAGTGACTCCCTAACTTTCTATGATTTGAACCTCTCCTGTGAGTCCAGTTTTAGATTCCGATGATTCACCTCAGGTATACTGTACCCCTGGACCTTCTTATTGATGATGAAAAACAGAAATTGCATCCGAATTTAATACAAAAGGCACAATGCCGACTTAAGGACAAGAGGACAGACACTCTCACTCCCTATGATTTGAACCTCTCCTGTGAGTCCAGTTTTAGATTCCGATGTTTCACTTCAGGTTTCCTGTATACCTTGGACCTTCTTGTTGACGATAAATCACGGAAATTGCATCCGAATTTAATTCAAAAGGCACAATGCCGACTTAAGTACAAGAGGACTGACACCCTAGCTTTCTATGATTTGAACCTCTTCTGTGAGTCCAGTTTTCGATTACGATGCTTCCCTTCGGGTTTAGTGTATACCTGGGACCTTCTTACTGACGATGAAACACAGAAATTGCATCGGAATTTAATACAAAAGGCACAATGCCGACTTAAGTACAAGAGGACTGACACTCTAACATTCTATAATTTAAACCTCTCCTGTGAGTCCAGCTTTAGATTCCCATGCCTCACTTCAGGTTTACTGTATACCTTGGAACTTCTTATTGACGATGAAACACAGTAAATGCAACGGAATAAATATTCAAAAGGCACAATGCCGACTTAAGTACAAGAGGACAGACACTCTACCTTCTATGATTTGAACCTCTCCTGTGATTCCAGTTTTAGATTCCGATGCATCCCTTCAGGTTTTCTGTATACCTTGGACCTTCTAACTGACGATGAAACACAGAAATTGCATCCGAATTTAATACAAAAGGCACAATGCCGACTTAAGTACAAGAGGACTGACACTCTCACTTTCTAAGTTTTGAACCTCTCCTGTGAGTCCAGTTTTAGATTCCAATGCTTCCCTTCAGGTTTACTGTATACCATGGACCTTCTTACTGACGATGAAACAGAGAAATTGCATCCGAACTTAGTACAAAATGCACAATGCCGACTTAAGTACAAGTGGACTGACACTCTAATTTCTATAATTTGAACCTCCCTGTGAGTCCAGTTTTAGATTCCGATGCCTCACTTCAGGTTTACTGTATCCCTTGGACCTTCGTATTGACGATGAAACACAAAAATTGCATCCGAATTTAATACAAGAGGCACAATGCCAACTGAAGTACAAGAGGACTGACCCTCTAACTTTCTATGATTTGAACCTCTCCTGTGAGTCCAGTTTTAGATTCCGATGCTTTACTTCAGGTTTACTGTATACCTTGGACCTTCTTATTGACGATGAAACACAGAACTTGGATCCGAATTTAATGCAAAAGGCACAATGCCGACTTAAGTACAAGAGGACTGACACTCTAACCTTCTATGATTTGAACCTCTCCCGTGAGTCCAGTTTTAGATTCCGATGCTTCACTTCGGATTTACTGTATCCCTTGGACCTTCTTATTGACGATGAAACACAGAAATTGCATCCGAATTTAATACAAAATGCACAATGCCGACTTAAGTACAAGAGGACTGACACTCTAACCTTCTATGATTTGAACCTCTCCTGTGAGTCCAGTTTTAGATTCCGATGCTTCACTACAGGTTTACTGTGTACCTTGGAACTTCTTATAGACGATGAAACACAGTAATTGCATCGGAATAAAAATTCAAAAGGCACATTGCAGACTTAAGTACAAGAGGACTGACACTCTACCTTCGATGATTTGAACCTCTCCTGTGAGTCCAGTTTCAGATTCCGATGCTTCACTTTAGGTTTACTGTATCCCTTGGACATTCTTATTGACGATGAAACACAGAAATTGCATCCGAATTTAATAACAAAGGCACAATGCCGACTTAAGTACAAGAGGACTGACTCTCTCACTTTCTATGATTTGAACCTCTCCTGTGAGTCCAGTTTTACATTCCGATGCATCCCTTCAGGTCTACTGTATCCCTTGGACCTTCTTATTGACGATGAAACACAGAAATTGCATACGAATTTAATACAAGAGGCACAATGCCGACTGAAGTACAAGAGGACTGACACTCTAACTTTCTATGATTTGAACCTCTCCTGTGAGTCCAGTTTTAGATTCCGATGCTTCCCTTCAGGTTTACTGTATACCTTGGACCTTCTTACTGACGATGAAACACAAAAATTGGATCCGAATTTAATGCAAAGGGCATAATGCCGACTTAAGTACAAGAGGACTGACACTCTCACTTTCTATGATTTGAACCTCTCCTGTGAGTCCACTTTTAGATTCCGATGCTTGACTTCAGGTTTCCTGTTTACCTTGGACCTTCCTATTGACGATGAAACACAGAAATTGCATCCGAATTTAATACAAAAGGCACAATGCCGACTTAAGTACAAGAGGACTGACACTCTCAATTTCAATGATTAGAAACCTCTCCTGTGAGTCCAGTTTTAGATTCCGATGCTTCACTTCAGGTTTCCTGTATACCTTGGACCTTCTTATTGACGATGAGACACAGACATTGCATCGGAATTAAATTCAAAAGGCACAATGCCGACTTAAGTACAAGAGGAGTGACTCCCTAACTTTCTATGATTTGAACCTCTCCTGTGAGTCCAGTTTTAGATTCCGATGATTCACTTCAGGTATACTGTACCCCTGGACCTTCTTATTGATGATGAAAAACAGAAATTGCATCCGAATTTAATACAAAAGGCACAATGCCGACTTAAGGACAAGAGGACAGACACTCTCACTCCCTATGATTTGAACCTCTCCTGTGAGTCCAGTTTTAGATTCCGATGTTTCACTTCAGGTTTCCTGTATACCTTGGACCTTCTTGTTGACGATAAATCACGGAAATTGCATCCGAATTTAATTCAAAAGGCACAATGCCGACTTAAGTACAAGAGGACTGACACCCTAGCTTTCTATGATTTGAACCTCTTCTGTGAGTCCAGTTTTCGATTACGATGCTTCCCTTCGGGTTTAGTGTATACCTGGGACCTTCTTACTGACGATGAAACACAGAAATTGCATCGGAATTTAATACAAAAGGCACAATGCCGACTTAAGTACAAGAGGACTGACACTCTAACATTCTATAATTTAAACCTCTCCTGTGAGTCCAGCTTTAGATTCCCATGCCTCACTTCAGGTTTACTGTATACCTTGGAACTTCTTATTGACGATGAAACACAGTAAATGCAACGGAATAAATATTCAAAAGGCACAATGCCGACTTAAGTACAAGAGGACAGACACTCTACCTTCTATGATTTGAACCTCTCCTGTGATTCCAGTTTTAGATTCCGATGCATCCCTTCAGGTTTTCTGTATACCTTGGACCTTCTAACTGACGATGAAACACAGAAATTGCATCCGAATTTAATACAAAAGGCACAATGCCGACTTAAGTACAAGAGGACTGACACTCTCACTTTCTAAGTTTTGAACCTCTCCTGTGAGTCCAGTTTTAGATTCCAATGCTTCCCTTCAGGTTTACTGTATACCATGGACCTTCTTACTGACGATGAAACAGAGAAATTGCATCCGAACTTAGTACAAAATGCACAATGCCGACTTAAGTACAAGTGGACTGACACTCTAATTTCTATAATTTGAACCTCCCTGTGAGTCCAGTTTTAGATTCCGATGCCTCACTTCAGGTTTACTGTATCCCTTGGACCTTCGTATTGACGATGAAACACAAAAATTGCATCCGAATTTAATACAAGAGGCACAATGCCAACTGAAGTACAAGAGGACTGACCCTCTAACTTTCTATGATTTGAACCTCTCCTGTGAGTCCAGTTTTAGATTCCGATGCTTTACTTCAGGTTTACTGTATACCTTGGACCTTCTTATTGACGATGAAACACAGAACTTGGATCCGAATTTAATGCAAAAGGCACAATGCCGACTTAAGTACAAGAGGACTGACACTCTCACTTTCTAAGATTTGAACCTCCCCTGTGAGTCCAGTTTTAGATTCCAATGCTTCCCTTCAGGTTTACTGTATACCATGGACCTTCTTACTGACGATGAAACACAGAAATTGCATCCGAATTTAATACAAAAGGCACAATGCCGACTGAAGTACTAGAGGACTGACACTCTCACTTTCTATGATTTGAACCTCTCCTGTGAGTCCAGTTTTAGATTCCGATGCTTCACTTCAGGTTTCCTGTATACCTTGGACCTTCTTATTGACGATGAAACACAGAAATTCCATCCGAATTTAACTCAAAAGGCACAATGCCGACTTAAGTACAAGAGGACTGACACTCTCACTTTCTGTGATTTGAACCTCTTCTGTGAGTCCAGTTTTAGATTCCGATGCTTCACTTCAGGTGTCCTGTATACCTTGGACCTTCTTATTGACGATGAAACACAGAAATTGCATCCGAATTTAATACAAAAGGCACAATGCCGGCTTAAGTACAAGAGGACTGACACTCCACTCTCTATGATTTGAACCTCTCCTGTGAGTTCAGTTTTAGTTTCCGACGCTTCACTTGATTTTTACTGTATCCCTTGGACATTCTTATTGACGATGAAACACAGATATTGCATCCGAATTTAATACAAAATGCACAATGCCGACTTAAGTACAAGAGGACTGACACTCTAACCTTCTATGATTTGAACCTCTCCCGTGAGTCCAGTTTTAGATTCCGATGCTTCACTTCGGATTTACTGTATCCCTTGGACCTTCTTATTGACGATGAAACACAGAAATTGCATCCGAATTTAATACAAAATGCACAATGCCGACTTAAGTACAAGAGGACTGACACTCTAACCTTCTATGATTTGAACCTCTCCTGTGAGTCCAGTTTTAAATTCCGATGCTTCACTACAGGTTTACTGTGTACCTTGGAACTTCTTATAGACGATGAAACACAGTAATTGCATCGGAATAAAAATTCAAAAGGCACATTGCAGACTTAAGTACAAGAGGACTGACACTCTACCTTCAATGATTTGAACCTCTCCTGTGAGTCCAGTTTTAGATTCCGATGCTTCACTTTAGGTTTACTGTATCCCTTGGACATTCTTATTGACGATGAAACACAGAAATTGCATCCGAATTTAATAACAAAGGCACAATGCCGACTTAAGTACAAGAGGACTGACTCTCTCACTTTCTATGATTTGAACCTCTCCTGTGAGTCCAGTTTTAGATTCCGATGCATCCCTTCAGGTTTACTGTATCCCTTGGACCTTCTTATTGACGATGAAACACAGAAATTGCATACGAATTTAATACAAGAGGCACAATGCCGACTGAAGGACAAGAGGACTGACACTCTAACTTTCTATGATTTGAACCTCTCCTGTGAGTCCAGTTTTAGATTCCGATGCTTCCCTTCAGGTTTACTGTATACCTTGGACCTTCTTACTGACGATGAAACACAGAAATTGCATCCGAATTTAATACAAAATGCACAATGCCGACTTAAGTACAAGAGGACTGACACTCTAACCTTCTATGATTTGAACCTCTCCTGTGAGTCCAGTTTTAGATTCCGATGATTCACTTCAGGTATACTGTACCCCTGGACCTTCTTATTGATGATGAAAAACAGAAATTGCATCCGAATTTAATGCAAAAGGCACAATGCCGACTTAAGGACAAGAGGACAGACACTCTCACTCCCTATGATTTGAACCTCTCCTGTGAGTCCAGTTTTAGATTCCGATGTTTCACTTCAGGTTTCCTGTATACCTTGGACCTTCTTGTTGACGATAAATCACGGAAATTGCATCCGAATTTAATTCAAAAGGCACAATGCCGACTTAAGTACAAGAGGACTGACACCCTAGCTTTCTATGATTTGAACCTCTTCTGTGAGTCCAGTTTTCGATTCCGATGCTTCCCTTCGGGTTTAGTGTATACCTGGGACCTTCTTACTGACGATGAAACACAGAAATTGCATCCGAATTTAATACAAAAGGCACAATGCCGACTTAAGTACAAGAGGACTGACACTCTCACTTTCTAAGTTTTGAACCTCTCCTGTGAGTCCAGTTTTAGATTCCAATGCTTCCCTTCAGGTTTACTGTATACCATGGACCTTCTTACTGACGATGAAACAGAGAAATTGCATCCGAACTTAGTACAAAATGCACAATGCCGACTTAAGTACAAGTGGACTGACACTCTAATTTCTATAATTTGAACCTCCCTGTGAGTCCAGTTTTAGATTCCGATGCCTCACTTCAGGTTTACTGTATCCCTTGGACCTTCGTATTGACGATGAAACACAAAAATTGCATCCGAATTTAATACAAGAGGCACAATGCCAACTGAAGTACAAGAGGACTGACCCTCTAACTTTCTATGATTTGAACCTCTCCTGTGAGTCCAGTTTTAGATTCCGATGCTTTACTTCAGGTTTACTGTATACCTTGGACCTTCTTATTGACGATGAAACACAGAACTTGGATCCGAATTTAATGCAAAAGGCACAATGCCGACTTAAGTACAAGAGGACTGACACTCTCACTTTCTAAGATTTGAACCTCCCCTGTGAGTCCAGTTTTAGATTCCAATGCTTCCCTTCAGGTTTACTGTATACCATGGACCTTCTTACTGACGATGAAACACAGAAATTGCATCCGAATTTAATACAAAAGGCACAATGCCGACTGAAGTACTAGAGGACTGACACTCTCACTTTCTATGATTTGAACCTCTCCTGTGAGTCCAGTTTTAGATTCCGATGCTTCACTTCAGGTTTCCTGTATACCTTGGACCTTCTTATTGACGATGAAACACAGAAATTCCATCCGAATTTAACTCAAAAGGCACAATGCCGACTTAAGTACAAGAGGACTGACACTCTCACTTTCTGTGATTTGAACCTCTTCTGTGAGTCCAGTTTTAGATTCCGATGCTTCACTTCAGGTGTCCTGTATACCTTGGACCTTCTTATTGACGATGAAACACAGAAATTGCATCCGAATTTAATACAAAAGGCACAATGCCGGCTTAAGTACAAGAGGACTGACACTCCACTCTCTATGATTTGAACCTCTCCTGTGAGTTCAGTTTTAGTTTCCGACGCTTCACTTGATTTTTACTGTATCCCTTGGACATTCTTATTGACGATGAAACACAGATATTGCATCCGAATTTAATACAAAATGCACAATGCCGACTTAAGTACAAGAGGACTGACACTCTAACCTTCTATGATTTGAACCTCTCCCGTGAGTCCAGTTTTAGATTCCGATGCTTCACTTCGGATTTACTGTATCCCTTGGACCTTCTTATTGACGATGAAACACAGAAATTGCATCCGAATTTAATACAAAATGCACAATGCCGACTTAAGTACAAGAGGACTGACACTCTAACCTTCTATGATTTGAACCTCTCCTGTGAGTCCAGTTTTAAATTCCGATGCTTCACTACAGGTTTACTGTGTACCTTGGAACTTCTTATAGACGATGAAACACAGTAATTGCATCGGAATAAAAATTCAAAAGGCACATTGCAGACTTAAGTACAAGAGGACTGACACTCTACCTTCAATGATTTGAACCTCTCCTGTGAGTCCAGTTTTAGATTCCGATGCTTCACTTTAGGTTTACTGTATCCCTTGGACATTCTTATTGACGATGAAACACAGAAATTGCATCCGAATTTAATAACAAAGGCACAATGCCGACTTAAGTACAAGAGGACTGACTCTCTCACTTTCTATGATTTGAACCTCTCCTGTGAGTCCAGTTTTAGATTCCGATGCATCCCTTCAGGTTTACTGTATCCCTTGGACCTTCTTATTGACGATGAAACACAGAAATTGCATACGAATTTAATACAAGAGGCACAATGCCGACTGAAGGACAAGAGGACTGACACTCTAACTTTCTATGATTTGAACCTCTCCTGTGAGTCCAGTTTTAGATTCCGATGCTTCCCTTCAGGTTTACTGTATACCTTGGACCTTCTTACTGACGATGAAACACAGAAATTGCATCCGAATTTAATACAAAATGCACAATGCCGACTTAAGTACAAGAGGACTGACACTCTAACCTTCTATGATTTGAACCTCTCCTGTGAGTCCAGTTTTAGATTCCGATGCTTCCCTTCAGGTTTACTGTATACCTTGGACCTTCTTACTGACGATGAAACACAGAAATTGCATCCGAATTTAATACAAAATGCACAATGCCGACTTAAGTACAAGAGGACTGACACCCTAGCTTTCTATGATTTGAACCTCTTCTGTGAGTCCAGTTTTCGATTCCGATGCTTCCCTTCGGGTTTAGTGTATACCTGGGACCTTCTTACTGACGATGAAACACAGAAATTGCATCCGAATTTAATACAAAAGGCACAATGCCGACTTAAGTAGAAGAGGACTGACACTCTAACATTCTATAATTTAAACCTCTCCTGTGAGTCCAGCTTTAGATTCCCATGCCTCACTTCAGGTTTACTGTATCCCTTGGACCTTCTTATTGACGATGAAACACAGAAATTGCATCCGAATTTAATACAAAAGGCACAATGCAGGCTTAAGTACAAGAAGACTGACACTCTCACTTTCTATGATTTGAACCTCTCCTGTGAGTCCAGTTTTAGTTTCCGACGCTTCACTTGAGGTTTACTGTATCCCTTGGATATTCTTATTGACGATGAAACACAGAAATTGCATCCGAATTTGATACAAGAGGTACAATGCCGACTGAAGTACAAGAGGACTGACACTCTAAATTTCTATGATTTGAACCTCTACTGTGAGTCCAGTTTTAGATTCCGATGCTTCCCTTCAAGTTTACTGTATACCTTGGACCTTCTTACTGACGATCAAACACAGAATTTGGATCCGAATTGAATGCAAAAGGCACAATGCCGACTTAAGTACAAGAGGACTGACACTCTCACTTTCTGTGAATTGAACCTCTCCTGTGAGTCCAGTTTTAGATTCCGATGCTTCACTTCAGGTATCCTGTTTACCTTGGACCTTCTTATTGAGAATGAAACACAGAAATTGCATCGGAATTAAATTCAGAAGGCACAATGCCGACTTAAGTACAAGAGCACGGACACTCTAACTTTCTATGATTTGTACCTCTCCTGTGAGTCCAGTTTTAGATTCCGATGCTTCCCTTCAGGTTTACTGTGTACCTTGGACATTCTTACTGACGATGAAACATAGAAATTGCATCCGAATTGAATACAAGAGGCACAATGCCGACTTAAGTACAAGAGGACTGACACTCTAACTTTCTATGACTGGAACGTCTCCTGTGAGACCAGTTTTAGATTCCGATGCTTTACTTCAGGTTTACTGTATACCTTGCACCTTCTTACGGACGATGAAACACAGAAATTGCATCCGAATTTAATACAAAAGGCACAATGCCGACTTAAGTCCAAGAGGACTGACACTCTAACTTTCTATAATTTGAACCCCTCCTGTGAGTCCAGTTTTAAATTCCGATGCCTCACTTCAGGTTTACTGTATACCTTGGACCTTCTTATTGACGATGAATCACAGAAATTGGATCCGAATTTAATGCAAATGGCACAAAGCCGACTTAAGTACAAGAGGTCTGACACTCTAACTTTCTATGATTTGAACCTCTCCTGTGAGTCCAGTTTTAGATTCCGATGCTTCACTTCAGGTTTACTGTATTACTTGCGCCTTATTATAGACGATGAAACACAGAAATTGCATCTGAATTTAATACAAAAGGCACAATGCCGACTTAAGTACAAGAGGACTGACACTCTCACTTTCTATAATTTGAACCTCTCCTGTGAGTCCAGTTTTAGATTCCCATGCTTCACTTCAGGTTTACTGAATCCTTTGTACCTTTTTCTTGACGATGAAACACTGAAATTGCATTTGAATTAAATACAAAAGGCACAATGCCGACTGATGTAAAAGAGGACTGACACTCTAACTTTTGTATGATTTGAACCTCTCCTGTGAGTCCAGTTTTAGATTCCGATGCTTCACTTCAGGTTTCCTGTATACCTTGGACCTTCTTATTGACGATGAAACACAGAAATTCCATCCGAATGTAATACAAAAGGCACAATGCTGACTTAAGTACAAGAGGACTGACACTCTCACTTTCTATGATTTGAACCTCTCCTGTGAGTCCAGTTTTAGATTCCGATGCTTCACTTCAGGTTTCCTGTATACATTGGACCTTCTTATTGACGATGAAACACAGAAATTGCATTCGAATTTAATTCAAAAGGCACAATGCCGACTTAAGTACAAGAGGACGGACACTCTCACTTTCTATGATTTGAACCTCTTCTGTGAGTCCAGTTTTTGATTGCGATGCTTCCCTTCAGGTTTACTGTATACCTTGGACCATCTTATTGACGATGAAACACAGAAATTGCATCCGAATTTAATACAAAAGGCACAATGCCGACTTAAGTCCAAGAGGACTGACACTCTCACTTTCTAAGATTTGAACCTCTCCTGTGAGTCCAGTTTTAGATTCCAATGCTTCCCTTCAGGTTTACTGTATACCATGGACCTTCTTACTGACGATGAAACACAGAAATTGCATACGAATTTAATACAAAAGGCACAATGCCGACTTAAGTACAAGAGGACTGACACTGTAACATTCTATAATTTGAACCTCCCTGTGAGTCCAGTTTTAGATTCCGATGTGTCACTTCAGGTTTACTGTATCCCTTGGACCTTCTCATTGACGATGAAGCACAAAAATTGCATCTGAATTTAATACCCGAGGCACAATGCCGACTGAAGTACAAGAGGACTGACACTCTAACTGTCAATGATTTGAACCTCTCCTGTGAGTCCAGTTTTAGATTCCGATGCTTCCCTTCAGGTTTACTGTATACCTTGGACATTCTTACTGACGATCAAACACAGAAATTGCATCCGAATTTAATACAAAAGGCACAATGCCGACTGAAGTACAAGAGGACTGACACTCTCACTTTCTAAGATTTGAACCTCCCCTGTGAGTCCAGTTTTAGATTCCAATGCTTCCCTTCAGGTTTACTGTATACCATGGACCTTCTTACTGACGATGAAACACAGAAATTGCATCCGAATTTAATACAAAAGGCACAATGCCGACTGAAGTACAAGAGGACTGACACTCTCACTTTCTATGATTTGAACCTCTCCTGTGAGTCCAGTTTTAGATTCCGATGCTTCACTTCAGGTTTCCTGTACACCTTGGACCTTCTTATTGACGATGAAACACAGAAATTCCATCCGAATTGAATACAAGAGGCACAATGCCGACTTAAGTACAAGAGGACTGACACTCTAACTTTCTATGACTGGAACGTCTCCTGTGAGACCAGTTTTAGATTCCGATGCTTTACTTCAGGTTTACTGTATACCTTGCACCTTCTTACGGACGATGAAACACAGAAATTGCATCCGAATTTAATACAAAAGGCACAATGCCGACTTAAGTACAAGAGGACTGACACTCTAACTTTCTATAATTTGAACCCCTCCTGTGAGTCCAGTTTTAAATTCCGATGCCTCACTTCAGGTTTACTGTATACCTTGGACCTTCTTATTGACAATGAATCACAGAAATTGGATCCCAATTTAATGCAAATGGCACAAAGCCGACTTAAGTACAAGAGGTCTGACACTCTAACTTTCTATGATTTGAACCTCTCCTGTGCGTCCAGTTTTAGATTCCGATGCTTCACTTCAGGTTTCCTGTATTCCTTGGACTTTCTTATTGACGATGAAACACAGAAATTGCATCGGAATTAAATTCAGGAGGCACAATGCCGACATAAGTACAAGAGCACGGACACTCTAACCTTCAATGATTTGTACCCCTCCTGTGAGTCCAGTTTCAGATTCCGATGCTACACTTCAGGTTTACTGTATACCATGGACCTTCTTATTGGCGATGAAGCACAGAAATTGCATTGGAGTGAATATCAAAAGGCACAATGCCGACTTAAGTACAAGAGGACTGACACTCTAACTTTCTATGATTTGAACCTCTCCTGTGAGTCCAGTTTTCGATTCCGATGATTCCCTTCAGGTTTACTGTATACCTTGGACCTTCTTATTGACGATGAAACACAGAAATTGCATCCGAATTTAATACAATTTGCACAATGCCGACTTAAGTACAAGAGGACTGACACTCTCACTTTCTATGATTTGAACCTCTCCTGTGGTTCCAGTTTTAGATTCCGATGCTTCACTTCAGTTTTACTGTATCCCTTGGACCTTCTTATTGACGATGAAACACTGAAATTGCATCCGAATTTAATACAAAAGACACAATGCCGACTGAAGTAAAAGAGGACTGACACACTAAATTCCTATGATTGGAACCCCTCCTGTGAGTCCAGTTTTAGACTCCGATGCTTCACTGCAAGTTTACTGTCTACCTTGGAACTTCTTATTGACGATGAAACTCAGTAATTGCATCGGAATAAAAATTAAAAATTCACAATGCCGACTTAAGTACAAGAGGACTGACACTCTACCTTCTATGATCTGAACTTCTCCTGTGAGTCCAGTTTTAGATTCCGATGCTTCACTTCAGGTTTACTGTGTACCTTGGACCTTCTTATTGACGAAGAAACACAGAAATTGCATCGGAATTAAATTCAAAAGGCACAATGCCGCCTTAAGTACAAGAGGACTGACTTTCTAACTTTCTATGATTTGAACCTCTCCTGTGAGTCCGGTTTTAGATTCCGATGCTTCACTTCAGGTTTACTGTATCCCTTGGACCTTCTTATTGACGATGAAGCACAGAAATTGCATCGGAATTCAATACGAAAGGCACATTGCCGACTTAAGTACAAGAGGACTGACACTCTCACTTTCTATGATTTGAACCTCTCCTGTGAGTCCATTTTTAGATTCCGACGCCTCACTTCAGGTTTACTGTATCTCTTGGACCATCTTATTGACGATGAAACACAGAAATTGCATCCGAATTTAATGCAAGAGGCACAATGCCGACTTAAGTACAAGAGGACTGACACTCTATGATTTGAACTTCTCCTGTGAGTCCAGTTTTAGATTCCGATGCTTCACTTCAGGTTTACTGTGTACCTTGGACCTTCTTATTGACGAAGAAACACAGAAATTGCATCGGAATTATATTCAAAAAGCACAATGCCGACGTAAGTACAAGTAGACTGAAACTATAACTTTCTATGATTTGACCCTCTCCTGTGAGTCCAGTTTTAGATTCCGATGCTTCAGTTCAGGTTTACTGTATCCCTTTTACCTTCTTATTGACGATGAAGCTCACAAATTGCATCGGATGTAAATTCAAAAGGCACAATGCCGACTTAAGTACAAGAATACTGACACTCTAACTTTCTATGAATTGAACTGCTCCTGTGAGTCCAGTTTTAGATTCCGATGTTTCACTTCAGGTTTACTGTATCCCTTGGACCACCTTATTGACGATGAAACACAGAAATTGCATCGGAATTAAATTCCAAAGGCACAATGCCGACTTAAGTACAAGAGGACTGACACTCTAACTTTCTATGATTTGAACCTCTCCTGTCAGTCCAGTTTTAGAGCCGGTTGCTGCACTTCCGGTTTACTGTTTCCTTTGGACCTTCTTATTGAAGATGAAACACAGAAATTGCATCGGAATTTAATACAAAAGGCACAATGCCGACTTAAGTCCAAGAGGACTGACACTCTCACTTTCTAAGATTTGAACCTCTCCTGTGAGTCCAGTTTTAGGTTCCGATGCTTCACTTCAGGTTTACTGTAACCCTGGGACCTTCTTATTGACGATGAAGCACAGAAATTGCATCGGAATGAAATTCAAAAGGCACAATGCCGACTGAAGTACAAGAGGACTCACACTCAAACTTTCTATGATTTGAATCTCTCCTGTGAGTCCAGTTTCAGATTCCGATGCTTTCCTTCAAGTTTACTGTATACCTTGGATCTTCTTATTGACGATGAAACACAGAAATTGAATCCGAATTTAATACAATAGGCACAATGCTGACTTAAGTACAAGAGGACGGACACTCTAACTTTCTATGATTTGAACCCCTCCTGTGAGTCCAGTTTTCGATTCCGATGCTTCACTTCAGGTTTACTGTATCCCTTGGACCTTCTTATTGACGATGAAACAGAGAAATTGCATCCGAACTTAATACAAAAGGCACAATACCGACTTAAGTACAAGAGGACTGACACTTTAACTTTCCATGATTTGAACCTCTCCTGTGAGTCCTGTTTTAGATTCCGATGCTTCACTTCAGGAGTACTGTATCCCTAGGACATTCTTATTGACGATGACACACAGAAATTGCATCCGAATTTAATACAAAAGGCACAATGCCGACTTAAGTACAAGAGGACTGATACTCTAAATTTCTATGATTTGAACCTCTCCTGTGAGTCCGGTTTTAGATTCCGATGCTTCACTTCAGGTTTACTGTATACCTCGGACCTTCTTATTGGCGATGAAGCACAGAAATTGCATCCGAATTTAATACAAAAGGCACAATGCCGACTTAAGTACAAGAGGACTGACACACTAACTTTCTATGATTTAAACCGCTCCTGTGAGTCCAGTTTTAGATTCCGATGTTTCACTTCAGGTTTACTGTATCCCTTGGACCTTCTTATTGACGATGAAACACAGAAATTGCATCGAAATTAAGTTAAAAATGCACAATGCCGACTTAAGTACAAGACGACTGACACTCTAACTTTCTATGATTTGAACCTCTCCTGTGAGTCCAGTTTTAGATTCCGACGCTTCACTTCAGGTTTACTGTATGCCGTGGACCTTCTTATTGGCGATGAAACACAGAAATTGCATCCGAATTTAATACAAAAGGCACAACTCCGACTTAAGTACAAGAGGACTGACACTCACACTTCCTATGACTTGAACCTCTCCTGTCAGTCCAGTTTTAGATTCCGATGCTTCACTTCAGGTTTACTTTATCCCTTGAACCATCTTATTGATGATGAAACACAGAAATTGCATCCGTATTTAATACAAAAGGCACAATGCCGACCTAAGTACAAGAGGACTGACACTCCAAATTTCTATGTTTTGAACGTCTCCTGTGAGTCCAGTTTTAGATTCCGATGCTTCACTTCAGTTTTACTGTATACCTTGGACCTTATTATTGGCGATGAAGCACAGAAATTTCATCCGACTTTAATACAAAAGGCACAATGCCGACTTAAGTACAAGAGGAGTGACACTCTAACTTTCTATGATTTGAACCTCTCCTGTGAGTCCAGTTTTAGATTCCGATGCTTCACTTCAGGTTTACTGTATCCCTTGGACCTTCTTATTGACGATGAAACACAGAAATTGCATCGTAATTAAATTCAAAAAGCACATAGCCGACTTAAGTACATGAGGACTGCCACTATAACTTTCTATGATTTGAACCTCTCCTGTGAGTCCAGTTTTAGATTCCGATGCTTCACTTCAGGTTTACTGTATCCCCTGGGCCTTCTAATTGACAATGAAACACAGAAATTGCATCCGAATTTAATACAAAAGGCACAATGCCGACTTAAGTACAAGAGGACTGACACTCTAACTTTCTATAATTTGAACCTCTCCTGTGCGTCCAGTTCTAGATCCCGATGCTTCACTTCAGGTTTACTGTTTCCCTTGGACCTTCTTATTGTCGATGAAACACAGAAATTGCATCGGAATGAAATTCAAAAGGCACAATGCCGACTTAAGTACAAGAGGGGTGACACTCTAACCTTTAATGATTTGAACCTCTCCTGTGACTCCAGTTTTTGATTCCGATGCTTCACTTCAGGTTTACTGTATACCTTGGACCTTCTTATTAACGATGAAGCACAGAAATTGCATCGGAATTAAGTTAAAAATGCACAATGCCGACTTAAGTACAAGACGACTGACACTCTGACTTTCTATGATTTGAACATCTCCTGTGAGTCCGGTTTTAGATTATGATGCTTCACTTCAGGTTTACCGTATACCTTGGACCTTCTTATTGGCGATGAAGCACAGATATTGCATCCGAATTTAATACAAAAGGCACAATGCCAACTTAAGTACAAGAGGACTGACACTCTAACTTTCTATGATTTGAACCTCTCCTGTGAGTCCAGTTTTAGATTCCGATGCTTCACTTCAGGTTTACTGTATGCCTTGGACCTTCTTATTGACGATTAAACACAGAAATTGCATCGGAATTAAATTCAAAAAGCACATTGCCGACTTAAGTACAAGAGGACTGCCACCCTAACTTTCTATGATTTGAAGTTCTCTTGTGAGTCCAGTTTTAGATTGCGATGCTTCACTTCAGGTTTACTGTATCCCTTGGACCTTCTAATTGACAATGAAACGCAGAAATTGCATCCGACTTTAATACAAAAGGCACAATGCCGACTCAGGTACAAGAGGACTGACACACTAACTTTCTATGATTTGAACCTCTCCTGTGAGTCCAGTTCTAGATTCCGATGCTTCACTTCAGGTTTAATGTTTCCCTTGGACCTTCTTATTGACGATGAAACACAGAAATTGCATCGAATTTAATTCAAAAGGCACAATGCCGACTTCAGTACAAGTGGACTGACACTCAAACTTTCTATGATTTGAACCACTCCTGTGAGTCCAGTTTTAGATTTCGATGCTTCACTTCTGGTTTACTGTATCCCTTGGACCTTCTTATTGACGATGAAACACAGAAATTGCATCGGAATTAAATTCAAAAGGCACAATGCCGACTTAAGTACAAGAGGTCTGACACTTTAACTTTCTATGATTTGAACCTCTCCTGTGAGTCCAGTTTTAGATTCCGATGCTTCACTTCAGGTTTACTGTATCTCTGGGACATTCGTATTGACGATGAAGCACAGAAACTGCATCGGAATTGAATTCAAAAGGCACAATGCCGACTTAAGTACAAGAGGACTGACACTCAAACTTTCTATGATTTGAACCTCTCCTGTGAGTCCAGTTTTAGATTCCGATGCTTCACTTCAGGTGTACTGTATCCCTTGGACCTTCTTATTGACAAAGAAGCACAGAATTGCATCGGAATTAAATTCAAAAGGCACAATGCCGAATTAAGTACAAGAAGACTGACACCCTAACTTTCTATGATTTGAACCTCTTCTGTGAGTCCAGTTTTAGATTCCGATGCTTCACTTCGGGTTTACTGTATCCCTTGGACCTTCTTATTGACGATGCAACACAGAAACTGCATCGGAATTAAATTCAAAAGGCACAATGCCGACTTGAGTACATGAGGACTTACACTCTAACTTTCTATGATTTGAACCCCTCCTGTGTGTCCAGATTTAGATTCCGATGCTTCACTTCAGGTTTACTGTATCCCTTGGACCTTCTTATTGATGAAGTAACACAGATATTGCATCCGAATTTGATACAAATGGCACAATGCCGACTTAAGTACAAGAGGACTGACACTCTAACTTTCTATGATTTGAACCTCTCCTTTGAGTCCAGTTTTAGATTCCGATGCTTCACCTCAGGTTTACTGTATCCCTTGGACCTTCGTATTGACGATGAAACACAGAAACTGTATCGGAATTATATTCAAAAGGCACAATGCCGACTTAAGTACAAGAGGAATGACACTCTAACTTTCTCTGATTTGAACCTCTCCTGTGAGTCCAGTTTATATTCCGATGCTTCACTTCAGGTTTACTGTATCCCTTGGACCTTCTTATTGACAATGAAGCACAGAAATTGCATCGGAATTAAATTCAAAAGGCACAATGCCGACTTAAGTACAAGAGGACAGACACTCTAACTTTCTATGATTTGAGCCACTCCTGTGAGTCCACCTTCAGATTCCGTTGCTTCACTTCAGGTTTACTGTATCCCTTGGACCTTCTTATTAACGATGAAGCACAGAAATTGCATCGGAATTAAGTTAAAAATGCACAATGCCGACTTAACTACAAGACGACTGACACTCTGACTTTCTATGATTTGAACATCTCCTGTGAGTCCGGTTTTAGATTATGATGCTTCACTTCAGGTTTACTGTATACCTTGGACCTTCTTATTGGCGATGAAGCACAGAAATTGCATCCGAATTTAATACAAAAGGCACATTGCCAACTTAAGTACAAGAGGACTGACACTCTAACTTTCTATGATTTGAACCTCTCCTGTGAGTCCAGTTTTAGATTCCGATGCTTCACTTCAGGTTTACTGTATGCCTTGGACCTTCTTATTGACGATTAAACACAGAAATTGCATCGGAATTAAATTCAAAAAGCACATTGCCGACTTAAGTACAAGAGGACTGCCACCCTAACTTTCTATGATTTGAACCTCTCTTGTGAGTCCAGTTTTAGATTGCGATGCTTCACTTCAGGTTTACTGTATCCCTTGGACCTTCTAATTGACAATGAAACGCAGAAATTGCATCCGACTTTAATACAAAAGGCAAAATGCCGACTTAGGTACAAGAGGACTGACACACTAACTTTCTATGATTTGAACCTCTCCTGTGAGTCCAGTTCTAGATTCCGATGCTTCACTTCAGTTTTACTGTTTCCCTTGGACCTTCTTATTGACGATGAAACACAGAAATTGCATCGAATTTAATTCAAAAGGCACAATGCCGACTTCAGTACAAGTGGACTGACACCCAAACTTTCTATGATTTGAACCACTCCTGTGACTCCAGTTTTAGATTTCGATGCTTGACTTCTGGTTTACTGAATCCCTTGGACCTTCTTATTGACGATGTAACACAGAAATTGCATCGGAATTAAATTCAAAAGGCACAATGCCGACTTATGTACAAGAGGTCTGACACTTTAACTTTCTATGATTTGAACCTCTCCTGTGAGTCCAGTTTTAGATTCCGATGCTTCACTTCAGGTTTACTGTATCTCTGGGACATTCGTATTGACGATGAAGCACAGAAACTGCATCGGAATTAAATTCAAAAGGCACAATGCCAACTGATGTACAAGAGGACTGACACTCAAACTTTCTATGATTTGAACCTCTCCTGTGAGTCCAGTTTTAGATTCCGATGCTTCACTTCAGGTTTACTGTATCCCTTGGACCTTCTTATTGACGATGAAGCACAGAATTGCATCGGAATTAAATTCAAAAGGCACAATGCTGAATTAAGTACAAGAAGACTGACACTCTAACTTTCTATGATTTGAACCTCTTCTGTGAGTCCAGTTTTAGATTCCGATGCTTCACTTCGGGTTTACTGTATCCCTTGGACCTTCTTATTGACGATGCAACACAGAAACTGCATCGGAATTAAATTCAAAAAGCACAATGCCGACTTGAGTACATGAGGACTTACACTCTAACTTTCTATGATTTGAACCCCTCCTGTGTGTCCAGATTTAGATTCCGATGCTTCACTTCAGGTTTACTGTATCCCTTGGACCTTCTTATTGATGAAGCAACACAGATATTGCATCCGAATTTGATACAAATGGCACAATGCCGACTTAAGTACAAGAGGACTGACACTCTAACTTTCTATGATTTGAACCTCTCCTTTGAGTCCAGTTTTAGATTCCGATGCTTCACCTCAGGTTTACTGTATCCCTTGGACCTTCGTATTGACGATGAAACACAGAAACTGTATCGGAATTAAATTCAAAAGGCACAATGCCGACTTAAGTACAAGAGGAATGACACTCTAACTTTCTCTGATTTGAACCTCTCCTGTGAGTCCAGTTTATATTCCGATGCTTCACTTCAGGTTTACTGTATCCCTTGGACCTTCGTATTGACAATGAAGCACAGAAATTGCATCGGAATTAATTTCAAAAGGCACAATGCCGACTTAAGTACAAGAGGACTGACACTCTAACTTTCTATGATTTGAGCCTCTCCTGTGAGTCCACCTTCAGATTCCGTTGCTTCAGTTCGGGTTTACTGTATCCCTTGGAGTTTCTTATTGACGATGAAACACGGAAACTGCATCCGAATTTAATACAAAAGTCACAATGCCGACTTAAGTACAAGAGGAGTGACACCCTAACTTTCTATGATTTGAACCTCTCCTGTGAGTCCAGTTCTAGATACCGATGCTTCGCTTCAGGTTTACTGTTTCCCTTGGACCTTCTTATTGACGATGAAGCACAGAAATTGCATCGGAATTAAATTCAAAAGGCACAATGCCGACTTAAGTACAAGGGGACTGACACTCTAACTATCTACGATTTGAACCTCTCCTGTGACTCCTGTTTTAGATTCCGATGCTTCACTTCAGGTTTACTGTATCCCTTGGACTTTCTTATTGACGATGAAACACAGAAATTGCATCGAAATTAAATTCAAAAGGCACAATGCCGACTTAAGTACAACAGGACTGACACTCTAACTTTCTATGATTTGAGCCTCTCCTGTGAGTCCACCTTCAGATTCCGATGCTTCACTTCGTTTTTACTGTATCCCATGGACCTTCTTATTGACGATGCAACTCAGAAACTGGATCGGAATCAAATTCAAAAGGCACAATGCCGACTTGAGTATAAGAGGACTGACACTTTAACTTTCTATGATTTGAACCCCTCCTGTGAGTCCAGTTTTAGATTCCGATGCTTCACGTCAGGTTTCGTGTATCCCTTGGACCTTTATATTGACGAAGAAACACAGAAATTGCATCGGAATTTAATACAAAAGGCACAATGCCGACTTAAGTACAAGAGGACTGACACTCTAACTTTCTATGATTTGAACTTCTCCTGTGAGTCCAGTTTTAGATTCCGATGCTTCACCTCAGGTTTACTGTATCCCTTGGACCTTCGTATTACCGATGTAACACAGAAACTGCAACGTAATTAAATTCAAAAGGCACAATGCCGACTTAAGTACAAGAATACTGACTCTCTAACTTTCTCTGATTTGAACCTCTCCTGTGAGTCCAGTTTCAGATTCCGATGCTTCACTTCAGGTTTACAGTATCCCTTGGACCTTCTTATTGACAATGAAGCACAGAAATTGCATCGGAATTAAATTCAAAAGGCACAATGCCGACTTAAGTACAAGTGGACTGACAATCTAACTTTCTATGATTTAAACCTCACCTGTGAGTCCACCTTCAGATTCCGTTGCTTCCCTTCAGGATTACTGTATCCCTTGGACCTTCTTATTGGCGATGAAACACAGAAACTGCATCGTAATTAAATTCAAAAGCACAATGCCGACTTAAGTACAAGAGGACTGACACTCTAACTTTCTATGATTTGAACCTCTCCTGTGAGTCCAGTTTTCGATTCTGATGCTTCACTTCAGGTTTACTGTATCCCTTGGACCTTCTTATTGACGATGAAACACAGGAATTGCATCTGAATTTAAGACAAAAGGCACAATGCCAACTTAAGTACAAGAGGACTGACACTCTAACTTTCTACGATTTGGACCTCTCCTGTGGGTCCAGTTTTAGATTCCGATGCTTCACTTCAGGTTTACTGTATCCCTTGGACCTTCTTATTCACGATGAAACACAGAAATTGCATCCGAATTTAATACAAAAGGCACAATGCCGACTTAAGTAAAGAGGACTGACACTCTAAATTTCTAAGATTTGAACCTCTCCTGTGAGTCCAGTTTTAGATTCCAACGCTTCACTTCAGGTTTACTGTATACCGTGGACCTTCTCATTGGCGATGAAGCACAGAAATTGCATCCTGATTAAATACAAAAGGCACAATGCCGACTTAAGTACAAGAGGACTGACACTCAATTTTTCTATGATTTGAACCTCTCCTGTGAGTCCAGTTTTAGATTCCGATTCTTCACTTCAGGTTTACTGTCTCCCTTGGACCTTCTTATTGGCGATGAAACACAGAAATTGCATAGGAATTGAATTCAAAAGGCACAATGCCGACATAAGTACAAGAGGACTGACACTCTAACTTCCTATGGTTTGAACCTCTCCTGTGTGTCCAGCTTTAGATTCCGATGCTTCACTTCAGGTTTACTGTATCCCTGGGACTTTCTTAATGACGATGATGCACAGAAATTGCATCCGAATTAAATTAAAGAGGCACAATGCCGACATAAGTACAAGAGGACTGACACTCCACTCTCTATGATTTGAACCTCTCCTGTGAGTCCAGTTTTGGATTCCGACGCTTCACTTCAGGTTTACTGTATCCCTTGGACCTTCTTATTGACAATGAAGCACAGAAATTGCATCGGAATTAAATTCAAAAGGCACAATGTCGACTTAAGTACTAGAGGACTGACACTCTAACTTTCTATGATTTGAGCCTCTCCTGTGAGTCCACCTTCAGATTCCGTTGCTTCAGTTCAGGTTTACTGTATCCCTTGGACCTTCTTATTGACGATGAAACACAGAAACTGCATCCGAATTTAATACAAAAGTCACAATGCCGACTTAAGTACAAGAGGAGTGACACCCTAACTTTCTATGATTTGAACCTCTCCTGTGAGTCCAGTTCTAGATACCGATGCTTCGCTTCAGGTTTACTGTTTCCCTTGGACCTTCTTATTGACGATGAAGCACAGAAATTGCATCGGAATTAAATTCAAATGGCACAATGCCGACTTAAGTACAAGGGGACTGACACTCTAACTATCTACGATTTGAACCTCTCCTGTGACTCCTGTTTTAGATTCCGATGCTTCACTTCAGGTTTACTGTATCCCTTGGACTTTCTTATTGACGATGAAACACAGAAATTGCATCGAAATTAAATTCAAAAGGCACAATGCCGACTTAAGTACAAGAGGACTGACACTCTAACTTTCTATGATTTGAGCCTCTCCTGTGAGTCCACCTTCAGATTCCGATGCTTCACTTCGTTTTTACTGTATCCCTTGGACCTTCTTATTGACGATGCAACTCAGAAACTGGATCGGAATCAAATTCAAAAGGCACAATGCCGACTTGAGTATAAGAGGACTGACACTCTAACTTTCTATGATTTGAACCCCTCCTGTGAGTCCAGTTTTAGATTCCGATGCTTCACTTCAGGTTTAGTGTATCCCTTGGACCTTCTTATTGACGAAGAAACACAGAAATTGCATCGGAATTTAATACAAAAGGCACAATGCCGACTTAAGTACAAGAGGACTGACACTCTAACTTTCTATGATTTGAACTTCTCCTGTGAGTCCAGTTTTAGATTCCGATGCTTCACCTCAGGTTTACTGTATCCCTTGGACCTTCGTATTACCGATGTAACACAGAAACTGCAACGTAATTAAATTCAAAAGGCACAATGCCGACTTAAGTACAAGAATACTGACACTCTAACTTTCTCTGATTTGAACCTCTCCTGTGAGTCCAGTTTTAGATTCCGATGCTTCACTTCAGGTTTACAGTATCCCTTGGACCTTCTTATTGACAATGAAGCACAGAAATTGCATCGGAATTAAATTCATAAGGCACAATGCCGACTTAAGTACAAGTGGACTGACAATCTAACTTTCTATGATTTAAACCTCACCTGTGAGTCCACCTTCAGATTCCGTTGCTTCCCTTCAGGATTACTGTATCCCTTGGACCTTCTTATTGGCGATGAAACAAAGAAACTGCATCGTAATTAAATTCAAAAGCACAATGCCGACTTAAGTACAAGAGGACTGACACTCTAACTTTCTATGATTTGAACCTCTCCTGTGAGTCCAGTTTTCGATTCTGATGCTTCACTTCAGGATTACTGTATCCCTTGGACCTTCTTATTGACGATGAAACACAGGAATTGCATCTGAATTTAATACAAAAGGCACAATGCCAACTTAAGTACAAGAGGACTGACACTAACTTTCTACGATTTGGACCTCTCCTGTGGGTCCAGTCTTAGATTCCGATGCTTCACTTCAGGTTTACTGTATCCCTTGGACCTTCTTATTCACGATGAAACACAGAAATTGCATCCGAATTTAATACAAAAGGCACAATGCCGACTTAAGTAAAGAGGACTGACACTCTAAATTTCTAAGATTTGAACCTCTCCTGTGTGTCCAGTTTTAGATTCCAACGCTTCACTTCAGGTTTACTGTATACCGTGGACCTTCTCATTGGCGATGAAGCACAGAAATTGCATCCTGATTAAATACAAAAGGCACAATGCCGACTTAAGTACAAGAGGACTGACACTCAATTTTTCTATGATTTGAACCTCTCCTGTGAGTCTAGTTTTAGATTCCGATTCTTCACTTCAGGTTTACTGTCTCCCTTGTTCCTTCTTATTGGCGATGAAACACAGAAATTGCATAGGAATTGAATTCAAAAGGCACAATGCCGACATAAGTACAAGAGGACTGACACTCTAACTTCCTATGGTTTAAACCTCTCCTGTGAGTCCAGCTTTAGATTCCGATGCTTCACTTCAGGTTTACTGTATCCCTGGGACCTTCTTAATGACGATGAAGCACAGAAATTGCATCCGAATTAAATTAAAGAGGCACAATGCCGACATAAGTACAAGAGGACTGACACTCTAACTTTCTATGATTTGAACCTCTCCTGTGAGTCCAGTTTTGGATTCCGACGCTTCACTTCAGGTTTACTGTATCCTGTGGACCTTCTTATTGCCGATAAAGCACAGATATTGCATCCGAATATAATACAAAAGGCACAATGCCAACTTAAGTACAAGAGGACTGACACTCTAACTTTCTATGATTTGAACCTCTCCTGTGAGTCCAGTTTTAGATCCCGATGCTTCACTTCAGGTTTACTTTATCCCTGGGACCATCTTATTGACGATGCAACACAGAAACTGCATCGGAATTAAATACAAAAGGCACAATGCCCACTTAAGTACAAGAGGACTGACACTCTAACTTTCTATGATTAGAACCAGTCCTGTGAGTCCAGTTTTAGATTCCGATGCTTCACTTCAGGTTTACTGTATCCCTTGGACCTTCTTATTGACGAAGAAATACAGAAATTGCATCCGAATTTAATACAAAGGGCACAATGCCGACATAAGTACAAGAGGACTGACACTCTAACTTTCTATGATTTGAACCTCTCCTGTGAGTCCAGTTTTAATTTCCGATGCTTCACCTCAGGTTTACTGTATCCATCGGACCTTCGTATTGACGATGAAACACAGAAACTGCATCGGAATTAATTTCAAAAGGCACAATGCTGACTTAAGTACAAGAGGACCGACACTCTAACTTTCTATGATTTGAATCTCTCCTGTGAGTCCAGTTTTAGATTCCGATGCTTCACTTCAGGTTTACTGTATCCCTTGGACCTTCTTATTGACAATGAAGCACAGTAATTGCATCTAAAGTAAATTCAAAATGCACATTGCCGACTTAAGTACAAGAGGACTGACACTCTAACTTTCTATGATTTGAACCTCTCCTGTGAGTCCAGTTTTCGATTCCGATGCTTCACTTCAGATTTACTGTATCCCTGGGACCTTCTTATTGATGATGAAACACAGAAATGGCATCCGAATTTAATACAAAAGGCACAATACCGGCTTAAGTGCAAGAGGACTGACCCTCTAACTTTCTATGATTTGAACCTCTCCTTTGAGTCCAGTTTTAGATTCCGATGCTTCACTTCAGGTTTACTGTATCCCTTGGACCTTCTTATTGACGATGAAACACAGAAATTGCATCCGAATTTAATACCAAAGGCACAATGCCGACTTAGGTACAAGAGGACTGACACTCAATTTTTCTATGATTTGAACCTCTCCTGTGATTCCAGTTTTAGATTTCGATTCTTGACTTCAGGTTTACTGTCTCACTTGGACCTTCTTATTGGCGATGAAACACAGAAATTGCATCGGAATTGAATTCAAAAGGCACAATGCCGACATAAGTACAAGAGGACTGACACTCTAACTTCCTATGGTTTGAACCTCTCCTGTGAGTCCAGCTTTAGATTCCGATGCTTCACTTCAGGTTTACTGTATCCCTGGGACCTTCTTATTGACGATGAAGCACAGAAATTGCATCCGTATTTAATACAAAAGCCACAATGCCGACTTAAGTACGAGAGGACTACCACTCTAACTTTCTATGATTTGAACCTCTCCTGTGATTCCAGTTTTAGATTCCGATGCTTCACTTCAGGTTTACTGTTTCCCTTGGACCTTCTAATTGACAATGAAAAAAAAAAACAGCACCCGCATTTAATACAAAAGGCACAATGCCGACTTAAGTACAAGAGGACTGACACTCTAACTTTCTGAGATTTGAACCTCTCCTGTGAGTCCAGTTTTAGATTCCGATGCTTCACTTCAGGTTTACTGTATCCCTTGGACCTTCTTATTGACGATGAAGCACAGAAATTGCATCGCAATTAAATTCAAAAGGCACAATGCCGACTTAAGTACAAGAATACTGACACTCTAACTTTCTATGATTAGAACCAGTCCTGTGAGTCCAGTTTTAGTTTCCGATGCTTCACTTCAGGTTTACTGTATCCCTTGGACCTTCTTATTGACGAAGAAACACAGAAATTGCATCCGAATTTAATACAAAACGCATAATGCCGACCTAAGTACAAGAGGACTGACACTCTAACTTTCTATGATTTGAACCAGTCCTGTGAGTCCAGTTTTAGATTCCGATGCTTCACCTCAGGTTTACTGTATCCATTGGACCTTCGTATTGACGATGAAACACAGAAACTGCATCGGAATTAATTTTAAAATGCACAATGCCGACTTAAGTACAAGAGGACTGACACTCTAACTTTCTATGATTTGAACCTCACCTGTGAGTCCAGTTTTAGATTCCGATGCTTCACTTCAGGTTTACTGTATCCCTTGGACCTTCTTATTGACAATGAAGCACAGTAATTGCATCTAAATTAAATTCAAAAGGCACAATGCCGACTTAAGTACAAGAGGACTGACACTCTAACTTTCTATGATTTGAACCTCCCCTGTGAGTCCACTTTCTGATTCCGTTGCTTCACTTCAGGTTTACTGTATCCCTTGGACCTTCTTATTGACGATGAAACACAGAAAGTGCATCGGAATTATATTCAAAAGGCACAATGCCGACTTAAGTACAAGAGGTCTGACACTCTAACTTTCTATGATTTGAACCTCTCCTGTGAGTCCAGTTTTCGATTCCGATGCTTCACTTCAGATTTACTGTATCCCTGGGACCTTCTTATTGATGATGAAATACAGATATGGTATCCGAATTTAATACAAAAGGCACAATACCGGCTTAAGTGCAAGAGGACTGACCCTCTAACTTTCTATGATTTAAACCTCTCCTTTGAGTCCAGTTTTAGATTCCGATGCTTCACTTCAGGTTTACTGTATCCCTTGGACCTTCTTATTGACGATGAAACACAGAAATTGCATCCGAATTTAATACAAAAGGCACAATGCCGACTTAAGTACAAGAGGACTGACACTCAATTTTTCTATGATTTGAACCTCTCCTGTGAGTCCAGTTTTAGATTTCGATTCTTGACTTCAGGTTTACTGTCTCCCTTGGATCTTCTTATTGGCGATGAAACACAGAAATTGCATTGGAATTGAATTCAAAAGGCACAATGCCGACATAAGTACAAGAGGACTGACACTCTAACTTCCTATGGTTTGAACCTCTCCTGTGAGTCCAGCTTTAGATTCCGATGCTTCACTTCAGGTTTACTGTATCCCTGGGACCTTCTTATTGACGATGAAGCACAGAAATTGCATCCGTATTTAATACAAAAGCCACAATGCCGACTTATGTACAAGAGGACTACCATTCTAACTTTCTATGATTTGAACCTCTCCTGTGATTCCAGTTTTAGATTCCGATGCTTCACTTCAGGTTTACTGTTTCCCTTGGACCTTCTAATTGACAATGAAAAAAAAACAGCATCCGCATTTAATACAAAAGGCACAATGCCGACTTAAGTACGAGAGGACTGACACTCTAACTTTCTATGATTAGAACCAGTCCTGTGAGTCCAGTTTTAGATTCCGATGCTTCACTTCAGGTTTACTGTATCCCTTGGACCTTCTTATTGACGAAGAAACACAGATATTGCATCCGAATTTAATACAAAAGGCACAATGCCGACATAAGTACAAGAGGACTGACACTATAACTTTCTATGATTTGAACCTCTCCTGTGAGTCCAGTTTTAGATTCCGATGCTTCACCTCAGGTTTACTGTATCCATTGGACCTTCGTATTGACGATGAAACACAGAAACTGCATCGGAATTAATTTCAAAAGGCACAATGCCGACTTAAGTACAAGAGGACTGACACTCTAACTTTCTATGATTTGAACCTCTCCTGTGAGTCCAGTTTTAGATTCCGATGCTTCACTTCAGGTTTACTGTATCCCTTGGACCTTCTTATTGACAATGAAGCACAGTAATTGCATCTGAATTAAATTCAAAAGGCACAATGCCGATTTAAGTACAAGAGGACTGACACTCTAACTTTCTATGATTTGAACCTCGCCTGTGAGTCCACTTTCAGATTCCGTTGCTTCACTTCAGGTTTACTGTATCCCTTGGACCTTCTTATTGACGATGTAACACAGAAACTGCATCGGAATTATATTCAAAAGGCACAATGCCGACTTAAGTACAAGAGGACTGACACTCTAACTTTCTATGATTTGAACCTCTCCTGTGAGTCCAGTTTTCGATTCCGATGCTTCACTTGAGATTTACCGTATCCCTGGGACCTTCTTATTGATGATGAAACACAGAAATGGCATCCGAATTTAATACAAAAGGTACAATACCGGCTTAAGTACAAGAGGACTGACCCTCTAACTTTCTATGATTTGAACCTCTCCTTTGAGTCCAGTTTTAGATTCCGATGCTTCACTTCATGTTTACTGTATCCCTTGGACCGTCTTATTGACGATGAAACACAGAAATTGCATCCGAATTTAATACAAAAGGCACAATGCTGACTTAAGTACAAGAGGTCAGACACTCTAACTTTCTATGATTAGAACCTCTCCTGTGACCCAGTTTTAGATTCCGATGCTTCACTTTAGGTTTACTTTATCCCTTGGACATTCTTATTGATGATGAAACACAGAAATTGCATATGAATTTAATACAAAAGCCACAATGCCGACTTAAGTACAAGAGGACTGACACTCTAACTTTCTATGATTTGAACCTCTCCTGTGAGCCCAGTTTTAGATTCATATGCTTCACTTCAGGTTTACTGTATAACTTGGACCTCCTTATTGGCGATGAAGCGCAGAAATTGCAACCGAATTTAATACCAAAGGCACAATGCCGACTTAAGTACAAGAGGACTGCCACTCTAACTTTCTATGATTTGACCCTCTCCTGTGAGTCCAGTTTTAGATTCCGATGCTTCACTTCAGGTTTACTGTTTCCCTTGGACCTTCAATTTGACAATGAAAAAGAAATAGCATCCGCATTTAATACAAAAGGCACAATGCCGACTTAAGTACAAGAGGACTGACACTCTAACTTTCTAAGATTTGAACCTCTCCTGTGAATCCAGTTTAAGATTCCGATGCTTCACTTCAGGTTTAGTGTTTCCCTTGGAACTTCTTAGTGACGATGAAACACAGAAATTGCATCGGAATAAAATTCAAAAGGCACAATGCCGACTTAAGTACAAAAGGACTGACACTCTAACTTTCAATGATGTGAACCTCTCCTGTGACTCCAGTTTTAGATTCCGATGCTTCACTTCGGGTTTACTGTATCCCTTGGACCTTCTTCTTGACGATGCAACACAGAAACTGCATCGGAATTAAATTCAAAAGGCACAATGCCAACTTAAGTACAAGAGGACTGACACTCTAACTTTCTATGATTAGGACCAGTCCTGTGAGTCCAGTTTTAGATTCCGATGCTTCACTTCAGGTTTACTGTATCCCTTGGACCTTCTTATTGACGAAGAAACACAGAAATTGCATCGGAATTTAATACAAAAGGCACAATGCCGAATTAAGTACAAGAGGACTGACACTCTAACTTTCTATGATTTGAACCTCTCCTGTGAGTCTAGTTTTAGATTCCGATGCTTCACCTTAGGTTTACTGTATCCATTGGACCTTCGTATTGACGATGAAACACAGACACAGCATCGGAATTAAATTCAAAAGGCACAATGCCAACTTAAGTACAAGAGGACTGATCCTCTAACTTTCTATGATTTGAACCTATCCTGTGAGTCCAGTTTCAGATTCCGATGCTTCACCTCAGGTTTACCGATTCCCTTGGACCTTCTTATTGACGATGAAACACAGATATTGCATCGGAATTAAATTCAAAAGGCACATTGCCGACTTAAGTACAAGAGGACTGACACTCAAACTATCTACGATTTGAACCTCTAATGTGAGTCCAGTTTTAGGTTCCGATGCTACACTTCAGGTTTACTGTTTCCCTTCGACCTTCTTATTGACGATGAAACACAGAATTTGCATCGGAATTAAATTCAAAAGGCACAATGCCGACTTAAGTACAAGAGGACTGATATTCAAACTTTCTATGATTTGAACGTCTCCTGTGAATCCAGTTTTAGATTTCGATGCTTCACTTTAGGATTACTGTATCCCTGAAACCTTCTTATTGACGATGAAGCACAGAAATTGCATCAGAATTTAATACAAAAGGCACAATGCCGACTTAAGTACAAGAGGACTGACATTCTAACTTTTATGATTTGAAACTTTCCTGTGACTCCAGTTTTAGATTCCGATGCTTCACTTCAGGTTTACTGTATCCCTTGGACCTTCTTATTGACTATGAAACATAGTAATTGCATCGGAATTAAATTCAAAACGCACAATGTCGACTTAAGTACAAGAGGACTGCCACTCTAACTTCCTATGATTTGAACCTCTCCTGTGAGTCCAGTTTTAGATTCCGATGCTTCACTTCAGGTTTACTGTATCCCTCGTACCTTCTTATTGACGAAGAAACACAGAAATTGCATCCGAATTTAATACAAAAGGCACAATGCCGACTTAAGTACAAGAGGACTGACACTCTAACTTTCTATGATTTGAACCTCTCCTGTGAGCCAAGTTTTAGATTCCGATGCTTCACTTCAGGTTTACTGTTTCCCTTTGACCTTCATATTAACGATGAAACACAGAAATTGCATCGGAATTAATTTCAAAAGGACCAATGCCGACTTAATTACAAGAGGACTGACACTCAAACTATCTACGATTTGAACCTCTAATGTGAGTCCAGTTTTAGGTTCCGATGCTACACTTCAGGTTTACTGTTTCCCTTGGACCTTCTTATTGACGATGAAACACAGAATTTGCATCGGATTAAATTCAAAAGGCACAATGCCGACTTAAGTACAAGAGGACTGACACTCAAACTTTCTATGATTTGAACCTCTCCTGTGAATCCAGTTTTAGATTTCGATGCTTCACTTCAGGATTACTGTATCCCTGAAACCTTCTTATTGACGATGAAGCACAGAAATTGCATCGGAATTAAATTCAAAAGGCACAATGCCGACTTAAGTACAAGAGGACTGACACTCTAACTTTCTACGATTTGAACCTCTCCTGTGAGGCCAGTTTTAGATGCCGATGCTTCACTTCAGGTTTACTGTATCCCTTGGACCTTCTTACTGACGATGAAACACAGAAATTGCATCGGAATTAAATTCAAAAGGCACAATGCCGACTTAAGTACAAGAGGACTGACACTCTAACTTTCTATGATTTGAACTTCTCCTGTGAGCCAAGTTTTAGATTCCGATGCTTCACTTCAGGTTTTTCTGTTTCCCTTGGACCTTCTTATTGACGATGAAACACAGAAATTGCATCGGAAATAAATTCAAAAGGCACAATGCCGACTTAAGTACAAGAGGACTGACACCCAAACTCTCTATGATTTGAACCTTTCCTGTGAGTCCAGTTTTAGAATCCGATGCTTCACCTCGGGTTTACTGTTTCCCTTGGACCTTCTTATTGACGATGAAACACAGATATTGCATCGGAATTAATTTCAAAAGGCACAATGCCGACTTAAGTACAAGTGGACTGACACTCAAATTTGCTACGATTTGAACCTCTCCTCTGAGACCAGTTTTAGGTTCCGATGCTTCACTTCAGGTTTACTGTTTCCCTTGGACCTTCTTATTGACGATGAAACACAGAATTTGCATCTGAATTAAATTAAAAAGGCACAATGCCGACTTAAGTACAAGAGGACTGATACTCAAACTTTCTATGATTTGAACCTCTCCTGGGAATCCAGTTTTAGATTTCGATGCTTCACTTCAGGATTACTGTATGCCTGAAACTTTCTTATAGACGATGAAGCACAGAAATTGCATCGGAATTAAATTCAAAAGGCACAATGCCGACTTAAGTACAAGAGGACTGACACTCTAACTTTCTACGATTTGAACCTCTCCTGTGAGGCCAGTTTTAGATTCCGATGCTTCACTTCAGGTTTACTGTATCCCTTGGACCTTCTTATTGACGATGAAACGCAGAAATTGCATCGGAATTAAATTCAAATGGCACAATGCCGACTTAAGTACAAGAGGACTGACACTCTAACTTTCTATGATTTGAACCTCTCCTGTGAGTCCAGTATTAGATTCCGATGCGTTACTTTAAGTTTACTGTATCCCATGGACCTTCTTATTGACGATGAAGCACAGAAATTGCTTCGGAATTAAATTCAAAAGGCATAATGCCGACTTAAGTACAAGAGGACTGACACTCTAACTTTCTATGATTTGTACGTCTCCTGCGAGTCCACTTTCAGATTCCGTAGCTTCTTTTCAGGTTTACTGTATCCCTTGGACCTTCTTATTGTCGATGAAACACAGAATCTGCATCGGAATTAAATTCAAAAGGCACAATGCCGACTTAAGTACAAGAGGACTGACACTCTAAGTCTCTATGATTTGAACCTCTCCTGTGAGTCCAGTTTTCGATTCCGACGCTTCACTTCAGGTTTACTGTATCCCTTGGACCTTCGAATTGATGATGAAACACAGAAATTGCATACGAATTTAATACATAAGGCACAATTCCGGCTTAAGTACAAGAGTACTGACACTCTAACTTTCTATGATTTGAACCTCTCCTGTGAGTCCAGTTTTAAATTCCGATGCTTCACTTCAGGTTTACAGTATGCCTTGGACCTTCTTATTGGCGATGAAGCACAGAAATTGCATCCCAATTTAATACAAAAGGCACAATGACGACTTAAGTACAAGAGGACTGACACTCTAAATTTCTATGATTTCAACCTCTCCTGTGAGTCCAGATTTAGATTCCGATGCTTCACTTCAGGTTTACTGTATACCTTGGACCTTCTTATTGACGATGAAACACAGAAATTTCATCCGAATTTAATACAAAAGGAACAATGCCGACTTAAGTACAAGAGGACTGACACTCTAACTTTCTTTGATTTGAACCTCTCCTGTGAGCCAAGTTTTAGTTTCCGATGCTTCACTTCAGGTTTACTGTTTCCGTTGGACCTTCTTATTGACGATGAAACACAGAAATTGCATCGGAATTAAATTCAAAAGGCTCAATGCCGACTTAAGTACAAGAGGACTGACACTCTCACTGTCTACGATTTGAACCTCTCCTGTGAGTCCAGTTTTAGATTCCGATGCACCACTTCAGGTTTTCGCTATCCCTTGGACCTTCTTATAGACGATGAAACACAGAAATTGCATCGGAATTAAATTCAAGAGGCACAATGCCGACTTAAGTACAAGAGGACTGACACTCTAACTTTCTATGATTTGAACCTCTCCTGTGAGTATAGTTTTAGATTCCGATGCTTCACTTCAGGTTTACTGTAGACCTTGGACCTTCTTATTGGCGATGAAGCACAGAAATTGCATCCGAATTTAATACAAAAGGCACATGCTGACTTAAGTTCAAGAGGACTGACACTCTAACTTTCTATGATTTGAACCTCTCCTGCGAGTCCAGTTTTAGATTCCGATGCTTCACTTCAGGTTTACTGTATACCTTGGACCTTCTTATTGACGAAGAAACACAGGAATTGCATCCGAATATAATACAAATGGCACAATGCCGACTTAAGTACAAGAGGACTGACACTCTAACTTTCTACGACTTGAACCTCTCCTGTGAGTCCAGTTTTAGATTCCGATGCTTCACTTCAGGTTTACTGTATACCTTGGACCTTCTTATTGACGAAGAAACACAGGAATTGCATCCGAATATAATACAAATGGCACAATGAAGACTTAAGTACAAGAGGACTGACACTCTAACTTTCTATGATTTGAACCTGCCCTGTGAGCCAAGTTTTAGATTCCGATGCTTCACTTCAGGTTTACTGTTTCCCTTGGACCTTCATATTGACGATGAAACACAGAAATTGCATCGTAATTAAAGTCAAAAGGCACAATGCCGACATAAGTACAAGAGGACTGACACTCTAACTTACTTTGATCTGAACCTCTCCTGTGAATCCAGTTTTAGATTCCGATGCTTCACTTCAGGATTACTGTATCCCTGGGACCTTCTTTTTGTCGATGAAGCACTAAAATTGCATCGGAATGAAATTCAAAAGGCACAATGGCGACTTAAGTACAAGAGGTCTGACACTCTAACTTTCTACGATTTGAACCTCTCCTGTGACTCCAGTTTTAGATTCCGATGCTTCACTTCCGGTTTACTGTATCCCTTGGACCTTCTTATTGACGAAGAAACACAGAAATTGCATCCGAATATAATACAAAAGGCATAATGCCGACTTAAGTACAAGAGGACCGACACTCTAACTTTCTTTGATTTGAACCTCTCCTGTGGGTCCAGTTTTAGATTCCGATGCTTCACTTCAGGTTCACTGTATGTCTTGGACCTTCTTATTGACTATGAAACACAGAAATTCCATCGGAATTTAAAAGAAAAGGCACAATACCGACTTAAGTACAAGATAACTGACACTCTAAATTTCTATGATTTGAACCTCTCCTGTGAGTCCAGATTTAGATTTCGATGCTTCACTTCAGGTTTACTGTATACCTTGGACCTTTCTTACTGACGATGAAACACAGAAATTGCATCCGAATTTAATACAAAAGGAAAAATGCCGACTTAAGTACAAGAGGACTGACACACTAACTTTCTATGATTTGAACCTCTCCTGTGAATCCAGTTGTAGATTTCGATGCTTCACTTCAGGATTACTGTATCCCTGAAACCTTCTTATTGACGATGAAACACTGAAATTGCATCGGAATTAAATTCAAAAGGCTCAATGCCGACTTAAGTACAAGAGGACTGACACCCTCACTTTCCACGATTTGAACCTCTCCTGTGAGTCCAGTTTTAGATTCCGATGCTTCACTTCAGGATTACTGTATCCCCTGGACCTTCTTATTGACGATGAAACATAGAAATTGCATCGGAAATTAATTCAAAAGGCACAATGCCGACTTTAGTACAAGAGGACTGACACTCTAACTTTCTATGATTTGAACCTCTTCTGAGAGTCCAGTTTTAGATTCCGATGCTTCACTTCAGGTTTACTGTATACCTTGGACCTTCTTATTTGCGATGAAGCACAGAAATTGCTTCCGAATTTAATACAAAAGGCACAATGCTGACTTAAGTTCAAGAGGACTGACACTCTAACTTTCTATGATTTGAACCTCTCCTGTGTGTCCAGTTTTAGATTCCGATGCTTCACTTCAGGTTTACTGTATCCCTTGGACATTCTTATTGACGATGAAGCACAGAAATTGCATCGGAATTAAATTCAAAAGGCACAATGCCGACATAAGTATAAGAGGACTGACACTCAAACTTACTATGATTTGAACCTCTCCTGTGGATCTAGTTTTAGATTTTGATGCTTCACTTCAGGATTATTGTATCCCTGGGACCTTCTTATTGACGATGAAGCACTGAAATAGCATTGGAATTAAATTCAAAAGGCACAATGCCGACTTAAGTACAAGAGGACTGACACTCTAACTTTCTATGATTTGAACCTCTCCTGTGAGTCCAGTTTTAGATTCCGATGCTTCACTTCAGGTTTACTGTATCCCTTGGACCATCTAATTGACGAAGAAACACAGAAATTGCATCCGAATTTAATACAAATGGCACAATGCCGACTTAAGTACAAGAGGACTGACACTCTAACTTTCTATGATCTGAACCTGCCCTGTGAGCCAAGTTTTAGATTCCGATGCTTCACTTCAGGTTTACTGTTTCCCTTGGACCTTCATATTGGCGATGAAACACAGAAATTGCATTGTAATTAAATTCAAAAGGCACAATGCCGACATAAGTACAAGAGGACTGACACTCTAACTTACTATGATTTGAACCTCTATTGTGAATCCAGTTTTAGATTCCGATGCTTCACTTCAGGATTACTGTATCCCTGGGACCTTCTTATTGACGATGAAGCACTGAAATTGCATCGGAATGAAATTCAAAAGGCACAATGGCGACTTAAGTGCAAGAGGAGTGACACTCTAACTTTCTACGATTTGAACTTCTCCTGTGAGTCCAGTTTTAGATTCCGATGCTTCACTGCAGGTTTACTGTATTCCTTGGTCCTTCTTATTGACGATGAAACACAGAAAGTGCATCGGAATTAAATTCAAAAGGCACAATGCCTACTTAAGTACAAGAGGACTGACACTCTAACTTTCTATGATTTGAACCTCTCCTGTGAGTGCAGTTTTAGATTCCGATGCTTCACATCAAGTTTACTGTATCCCGTGGACCTTCTTATTGACGATGAAGCACAGAAATTGCATCGGAATTAAATTCAAAAGGCACAATGCCGACTTAAGTTAAAGAAGAGTGACACTCTAACTTTCTATGATTTGAACCTCTCCTGTGAGTCCAGTTTTAGATTCCGATGCTTCACTTCAGGTTTACTGTATCCCTTGGACCTTCTTAATGACGATGAAACACAGAAACTGCATCGGAATTAAATTCAAAAGGCATAATGCCGTCTTAAGTACAAGAGGACTGACACATTAACTTTCTATGATTTGAACCTCTCCTGTGAGTCCAGTTGTACATTCCGATGCTTCACTTTAGGTTTACTGTATCCCTTGAACCTACTTATTGACGAGGAAACACAGAATCTGCATCGGAATTAAATGCAAAAGGCACAATGCCGACTTAAGTACAAGAGGACTGACACTCTAACTTTCTATGATTTGAACCTATCCTGTGAGTCCAGTTTTTGATTCCGATACTTCACTTCAGGTTAACTGTATGCCTTGGACCTTCTTATTGATGATGAAACACAGAAATTGCATCCGAATTTAATGCAAAAGGCACGATACCGGCTTAAGTACAAGTGGACTGTCACTCTAACTCTCTATGATTTGAACCTCTCCTGTGAGTCCAGTTTTAGATTCCGATGCTTCACTTCAGGTTTACTGTATCCCTTGGACCTTCTTATTGACGAAGAAACACAGGAATTGCATCTGAATATAATACAAATGGCACAATGCCGACTTAAGTACAAGAGGACTGACACTCTAACTTTCTATGATTTGAACCTGCCCTGTGAGCCAAGTTTTAGATTCCGATGCTTCACTTCAGGTTTACTGTTTCCCTTGGACCTTCTTATTGACGATGAAACACAGAATCTGCATCGGAATTAAATGCAAAAGGCACATTGCCGACTTAAGTACAAGAGGACTGACACTTTAAAATTCTATGATTTGAACCTCTCCTGTGAGTCCAGATTTAGATTCCGTTGCTTCACTTCAGGTTTACTGTATACCTTGGAACTTTTTATTGGCGATGAAGCACAGAAATTGCAACCGAATTTAATTCATAAGGCACAATGCTGACTTAAGTACAAGATGACTGACACTCTAACTTCCTATGATTTGAACCACTCCTGTGAGTCCAGTTTTAGATTCCGACGCTTCACTTCAGGTTTACTGTATCCCTTGGACCTTGTTATTGACGATGAAACACAGAAATTGAAACCGAATTTAATACAAAAGGCACAATGCCGACTTAAGTACAAGAGGACTGACACTCTAACTTTCTTTGATTTGAACGTCTCCTGTGGGTCCAGTTTTAGATTCCGATGCTTCACTTCAGGTTTACTGTATCCCTTGGACCTCCTTATTGACGAAGAAACACAGAAATCGCATCCGAATTTAATACAAAAGGCACAATGCCGACTTAAGTACAAGAGGACTGACACTTTAAATTTCTATGATTTGAACCTCTCCTGTGAGTCCAGATTTAGATTCCGTTGCTTCACTTCAGGTTTACTGTATACCTTGGACCGTTTTATTGGCGATGAAGCACAGAAATTGCAACCGAATTTAATTCATAAGGCACAATGCCGACTTAAGTACAAGAGGACTGACAGTCTAACTTTCTATTATTTGAACCTCTCCTGTGAGTCCAGTTTTAGTTTCCGATGCTTCACTTCAGGTTTACTGTATCCCTTGGACCTTCTTATTGACGAAGAAACACAGAAATTGCATCCGAATTTAATACAAATGGCACAATGACGACTTAAGTACAAGAGGACTGACACTCTAACTTTCTATGATTTGAACCTGCCCTGTGAGCCAAGTTTTAGATTCCGATGCTTCACTTCAGGTTTACTGTTTCCCTTGGACCTTCTTATTGACGATGAAGCATTGAAATTCCATCGGAATGAAATTCAAAAGGCACAATGGCGACTTAAGTACAAGAGGTCTGACACTCTAACTTTCTACGATTTGAACCTCTCCTGTGAGTCCAGTTTTAGATTCCGATGCTTCGCTTCCGGTTTACTGTATACCTTGGACCTTCTTATTGCCGAAGAAACACAGAAATTGCATCCGAATTTAATACAATTGGCACAATGCCGACATAAGTACAAGAGGACTGACACTCTAACTTTCTATGATTTGAACCTGCCCTGTGAGCCAAGTTTTAGATTCCGATGCTTCACTTCAGGTTTACTGTTTCCCTTGGACCTTCATATTGACGATGAAACACAGAATATGCATTGTAATTAAATTCAAAAGGCACAATGCCGACATAAGTGCAAGAGGACTGACACTCTAACTTACTATGATTTGAACCTCTCCTGTGAATCCAGTTTTAGATTCCGATGCTTCACTTCAGGATTACTGTATCCCTGGGACCTTCTTATTGACGATGAAGCACTAAAATTGCATCGGTGTGAAATTCAAAAGGCACAATGGCGACTTAAGTACAAGAGGACTGACACTCTAACTTTCTACGATTTGAACCTCTCCTGTGAGTCCAGATTTAGATTCCGATACTTCACTTCAGGTTTACTGTATTCCTTGGACCTTCTTATTGACGATGAAACACAGAAATTGCATCGGAATTAAATTCAAAAGGCTCAACGCCGACTTAAGTACAAGAGGACTGACACTCTCACTTTCTACGATTTGAACCTCTCCTGTGAGTCCAGTTTTAGATTCCGATGCACCACTTCAGGTTTTCGCTATCCCTTGGACCTTCTTATAGACGATGAAACACAGAAATTGCATCGGAATTAAATTCAAAAGGCACAATGCCGACTTAAGTACAAGAGGACTGACACTCTAACTTTCTATGATTTGAACCTCTCCTGTGAGTATAGTTTTAGATTCCAATGCTTCACTTCAGGTTTACTGTAGACCTTGGACCTTCTTATTGGCGATGAAGCACAGAAATTGCATCCGAATTTAATACAAAAGGCACATGCTGACTTAAGTTCAAGAGGACTGACACTCTAACTTTCTATGATTTGAACCTCTCCTGCGAGTCCAGTTTTAGATTCCGATGCTTCACTTCAGGTTTACTGTATACCTTGGACCTTTTTATTGGCGATGAAGCACAGAAATTGCAACCGAATTTAATTCATAAGGCACAATGCTGACTTAAGTACAAGATGACTGACACTCTAACTTTCTTTGATTTGAACGTCTCCTGTGGGTCCAGTTTTAGATTCCGATGCTTCACTTCAGGTTTCCTGTATCCCTTGGACATTCTTATTGACGATGAAACACAGAAATTGCATAGGAATTAAATTCAAAAAGCACAATGCCGACATAAATACGAGAGGACTGACACTCAAACTTACTGTGATTTGAACCTCTCCTGTGAATCCAGTTTTAGATTTCGATGCTTCACTTCAGGATTACTGTATCCCTGGGACCTTCTTATTGACGATGAAGCACTGAAATTGCATCGGAATTAAATTCAAAAGGCACAATGCCGACTTAAGTAGAAGAGGACTGACTCTCTAACTTTCTACGATTTGAACCTCTCCTGTGGGTCCAGTTTTAGATTCCGATGCTTCACTTCAGGTTTACTGTATACCTTGGACCTTCTTATTGACGAAGAAACACAGGAATTGCATCTGAATATAATACAAATGGCACAATGCCGACTTAAGTACAAGAGGACTGACACTCTAACTTTCTATGATTTGAACCTGCCCTGTGAGCCAAGTTTTAGATTCCGATGCTTCACTTCAGGTTTACTGTTTCCCTTGGACCTTCATATTGACGATGAAACACAGAAATTGCATCGTAATTAAAGTCAAAAGGCACAATGCCGACATAAGTACAAGAGGACTGACACTCTAACTTACTATGATTTGAACCTCTCCTGTGAATCCAGTTTTAGATTCCGATGCTTCACTTCAGGATTACTGTATCCCCGGGACATTCTTGTTGTCGATGAAGCACTAAAATTGCATCGGAATGAAATTCAAAAGGCACAATGGCGACTTAAGTACAAGAGGTCTGACACTCTAACTTTCTACGATTTGAACCTCTCCTGTGACTCCAGTTTTAGATTCCGATGCTTCACTTCCGGTTTACTGTATCCCTTGGACCTTCTTATTGACGAAGAAACACAGAAATTGCATCCGAATATAATACAAAAGGCATAATGCCGACTTAAGTACAAGAGGACCGACACTCTAACTTTCTTTGATGTGAACCTCTCCTGTGGGTCCAGTTTTAGATTCCGATGCTTCACTTCAGGTTCACTGTATGTCTTGGACCTTCTTATTGACGATGAAACACAGAAATTCCATCGGAATTTAATAGAAAAGGCACAATGCCGACTTAAGTACAAGATAACTGACACTCTAAATTTCTATGATTTGAACCTCTCCTGTGAGTCCAGATTTAGATTCCGATGCTTCACTTCAGGTTTACTGTATACCTTGGACCTTTCTTACTGACGATGAAACACAGAAATTGCATCCGAATTTAATACAAAAGGAAAAATGCCGACTTAAGTACAAGAGGACTGACACTCTAACTTTCTATGATTTGAACCTCTCCTGTGAATCCAGTTGTAGATTTCGATGCTTCACTTCAGGATTACTGTATCCCTGAAACCTTCTTATTGACGATGAAACACTGAAATTGCATCGGAATTAAATTCAAAAGGCTCAATGCCGACTTAAGTACAAGAGGACTGACACCCTCACTTTCCACGATTTGAACCTCTCCTGTGAGTCCAGTTTTAGATTCCGATGCTTCACTTCAGGATTACTGTATCCCCTGGACCTTCTTATTGACGATGAAACATAGAAATTGCATCGGAAATTAATTCAAAAGGCACAATGCCGACGTTAGTACAAGAGGACTGACACTCTAACTTTCTATGATTTGAACCTCTTCTGAGAGTCCAGTTTTAGATTCCGATGCTTCACTTCAGGTTTACTGTATACCTTGGACCTTCTTATTTGCGATGAAGCACAGAAATTGCTTCCGAATTTAATACAAAAGGCACAATGCTGACTTAAGTTCAAGAGGACTGACACTCTAACTTTCTATGATTTGAACCTCTCCTGTGAGTCCAGTTTTAGATTCCGATGCTTCACTTTAGGTTTACTGTATCCCTTGGACATTCTTATTGACGATGAAGCACAGAAATTGCATCGGAATTAAATTCAAAAGGCACAATGCCGACATAAGTATAAGAGGACTGACACTCAAACTTACTATGATTTGAACCTCTCCTGTGAATCTAGTTTTAGATTTCGATGCTTCACTTCAGGATTATTGTATCCCTGGGACCTTCTTACTGACGATGAAGCACTGAAATAGCATTGGAATTAAATTCAAAAGGCACAATGCCGACTTAAGTACAAGAGGACTGACACTCTAACTTTCTATGATTTGAACCTCTCCTGTGAGTCCAGTTTTAGATTCCGATGTTTCACATCAGGTTTACTGTATCCCTTGGACCATCTAATTGACGAAGAAACACAGAAATTGCATCCGAATTTAATACAAATGGCACAATGCCGACCTAAGTACAAGAGGACTGACACTCTAACTTTCTATGATCTGAACCTGCCCTGTGAGCCAAGTTTTAGATTCCGATGCTTCACTTCAGGTTTACTGTTTCCCTTGGACCTTCATATTGACGATGAAACACAGAAATTGCATTGTAATTAAATTCAAAAGGCACAATGCCGACATAAGTACAAGAGGACTGACACTCTAACTTACTATGATTTGAACCTCTCCTGTGAATCCAGTTTTAGATTCCGATGCTTCACTTCAGGATTACTGTATCCCTGGGACCTTCTTATTGACGATGAAGCACTGAAATTGCATCGGAATGAAATTCAAAAGGCACAATGGCGACTTAAGTGCAAGAGGAGTGACACTCTAACTTTCTACGATTTGAACCTCTCCTGTGAGTCCAGTTTTAGATTCCGATGCTTCACTTCAGGTTTACTGTATTCCTTGGTCCTTCTTATTGACGATGAAACACAGAAAGTGCATCGGAATTAAATTCAAAAGGCACAATGCCTACTTATGTACAAGAGGTCTGACACTCTAACTTTCTATGATTTGAACCTCTCCTGTGAGTGCAGTTTTAGATTCCGATGCTTCACTTCAGGTTTACTGTATCCCTTGGACCTTCTTATTGACGAAGAAACACAGAAATTGCATCCGAATTAAATACAAAAGGCACAATGCCGACTTTTGTACAAGAGGACTGACACTCTAAATTTCTATGATTTGAACCACTACTGTGAGTCCTGTTTTAGATTCCGATGCTTCACTTCAGGTATACTGTATACCTTGGACCTTCTTATTGGCGATGAAGCACAGAAATTGCATCCGAATTTAATACAAAAGGCACAATGCCGACTTGAGTACAAGAGGACTGACACTCTAACTTTCTATGATTTGAACCTCTCCTGTGAGTCCAGTTTTAGATTCCGATGCTTCACTTCAAGTTTACTGTATCCCGTGGACCTTCTTATTGACGATGAAGCACAGAAATTGCATCGGAATTAAATTCAAAAGGCACAATGCCGACTTAAGTTAAAGAAGAGTGACACTCTAACTTTCTATGATTTGAACCTCTCCTGTGAGTCCAGTTTTAGATTCCGATGCTTCACTTCAGGTTTACTGTATCCCTTGGACCTTCTTAATGACGATGGAACACAGAAACTGCATCGGAATTAAATTCAAAAGGCATAATGCCGTCTTAAGTACAAGAGGACTGACACATTAACTTTCTATGATTTGAACCTCTCCTGTGAGTCCAGTTTTAGATTCCGATGCTTCACTTTAGGTTTACTGTATCCCTTGGACCTACTTATTGATGATGAAACACAGAAATTGCATCCGAATTTAATGCAAAAGGCACAATACCGGCTTAAGTATAAGAGGACTGTCACTCTAACTCTCTACGATTTGAACCTCTCCTGTGAGTCCACTTTCAAATTCCGTTGCTTCACTACAGGTTTACTGTATCCCTTGGACCTTCTTATTGACGATGAAATACAGAATCTGCATCGGAATTAAATGCAAAAGGCACAATGCCGACTTAAGTACAAGAGGACTGACACTCTGACTTTCAATGATTTGAAACTCTCCTGTGAGTCCAGTTTTAGATTCCGATGCTTCACTTCAGGTTTACTGTATCCCTTGGACCTTCTTATTGACATGGAAGCACAGAAATTGCGTCGGAATTAAATTCAAAAGGCAGAATGCCGACTTAAGTACAAGAGGACTGACACTCTAACTCTCTATGATTTGAACCTCTCCTGTGAGTCCACTTTCAGATTCCGTTGCTTCACTTCAGGTTTACTGTATCCCTTGGACCTTCTTATTGACGATGAAACACAGAATCTGCATCGGAATTAAATGCAAAAGGCACAATGCCGACTTAAGTACAAGAGGACTGACACTCTAACTTTCTATGATTTGAACCTCTCCTGTGAGTCCAGTTTTAGATTCCGATGCTTCACTTCAGGTTTACTGTATCCCTTGGACGTTGTTATTGACGATGGAACACAGAAATTGAATCCGAATTTAATACAAAAGGTACAATGCCGACTTAAGTACAAGAGGACTGACACTCTAACTTTCTTTGATTTGAACGTCTCTTGTGGGTCCAGTTTTAGATTCCGATGCTTCACTTCAGGTTAACTGTATCCCTTGGACCTCCTTATTGACGACGAAACACAGAAATCGCATCCGAATTTAATACAAAAGGCACAATGCCGACTTAAGTACGAGAGGACTGACACTCTAAATTTCTATGATTTGAACCTCTCCTGTGAGTCCAGATTTAGATTCCGTTGCTTCACTTCAGGTTTACTGTATACCTTGGACCTTTTTATTGGCGATGAAGCACAGAAATTGCAACCGAATTTAATTCATAAGGCACAATGCTGACTTAAGTACAAGATGACTGACACCCTAAGTTTCTATGATTTGAACCACTCCTGTGAGTCCAGTTTTAGATTCCGACGCTTCACTTCAGGATTTCTGTATCCCTTGGACCTTCTTATTGACGATGAAACACAGAAATTGCATCGGAATTAAATTCAAAAGGCTTAAAGTCGACTTAAGTACAACACGGACTGACACTCTGACATTCTATGATTTGAACCTCTCCTGTGAGTCCAGTATTAGATTCCGATGCTTCACTTCAGGTTTATTGTATCCCTTGGACCTTCTTATTGACGATGAAGCACAGAAATTGCATTGGAATTAAATTCAAAAGGCACAATGCCGACTTAAGTACAAGAGGACTGACAGTCTAACTTTCTATTATTTGAACCTGTCCTGTGAGGCCAGTTTTAGACTCTGATGCTTAACTTTATGTTTACTGAATCCCTTGGACCTTCTTATTGACGATGAAACACTGAAACTGCATCGGAATTAAATTTTAAAAGGCGCAATGCCTACTTAAGTACAAGAGGACTGACACTCTAACATTCTATGATCTGAACCTTTCCTGTGAGTCCAGTTTCAGATTCCGATGCTTCACTTCAGGTTTACCTTATCACTTGGACCTTCGTACTGACGATGAAACACAGGAATTGCATCCGAATTTAATACAAAAGGAACAATGCCGACTTATGAACAAGAGGACTGACACTATAACTTTCTATGATTTGAACCTCTCCTGTGAGTCCAGTTTTTGATTCCGATGCTTCACTTCAAGTTTACTGTACCCCTTGGACCTTCTTATTGACGAAGAAACACAGAAATTGCATCCGAATTTAATACAAATGGCACAATGACGACTTAAGTACAAGAGGACTGGCACTCTAACTTTCTATGATTTGAACCTGCCCTGTGAGCCAAGTTTTAGATTCCGATGCTTCACTTCAGGTTTACTGTTTCCCTTGGACCTTCTTATTGACGATGAAGCACTGAAACTCCATCGGAATGAAATTCAAAAGGCACAATGGTGACTTATGTATAAGAGGTCTGACACTCTAACTTTCTTCGATTTGAACCTCTCCTGTGAGTCCAGTTTTAGATTCCGATGCTTCACATCCGGTTTACTGTATACCTTGGACCTTCTTAGTGACGATGAAACACAGAAAGTGCATCGGAATTAAATTCAAAAATCACAATGCCGACTTAAGTACAAGAGGACTGACACTCTAACTTTCTATGATTTGAACCGCTCCTGTGAGTCCAGATTTAGATTCCGATGTTTCACTTCAGGTTTACTGTATCTCTTGGACTTTCTTATTGACGAAGATACACAGAAATTGCATCCGAATATAATACCAAAGGCATAATGCCGACTTTAGTACATGAGGGCTGACACTCTAAATTTCTATGATTTGAACCTCTCCTGTGAGTCCAGTTTTAGATTCCGATGCTTCACTTCAGGTTTACTGTATCCCTTGGACCTTCTTATTGACGAAGAAACACAGAAATTGCATCCGAATTTAATACAAATGGCACAATGCCGACATAAGTACAAGAGGACTGACACTCTAACTTTCTATGATTTGAACCTGCCCTGTGAGCCAAGTTTTAGATTCCGATGCTTCACTTGAGATTTACTGTTTCCCTTGGACCTTCATATTGACGATGAAACACAGAAATTGCATTGTAATTAAATTCAAAAGGCACAATGCCGACATAAGTACAGGAGGACTGACACTCTAACTTACTATGATTTGAACCTCTCCTGTGAATCCAGTTTTAGATTCCGATGCTTCACTTCAGGATAACTGTATCCCTGGGACCTTCTTATTGACGATGAAGCACTGAAATTGCATCGGTGTGAAATTCAAAAGGCACAATGGCGACTTAAGTACAAGAGGACTGACACTCTAACTTTCTACGATTTGAACCTCTCCTGTGAGTCCAGTTTTACATTCTGATGCTTCTCTTCAGGTTTACTGTATTCCTTGGACCTTCTTATTGACGATGAAACACAGAAAGTGCATCGGAATTAAATTCAAAAAAGCACAATGCCTACTTAAGTACAAGAGGACTGACACTCTAACTTTCTATGATTTGAACCTCTCCTGTGAGTGCAGTTTTAGATTCCGATGCTTCACTTCAGGTTTACTGTATCCCTTGGACCTTCTTATTGACGAAGAAACACAGAAATTGCATCCGAATTTAATACAAAAGGCACAATGCCGACTTTAGTACAAGATGACTGACACTCTAAATTTCTATGATTTGAACCTCTCCTGTGAGTCCAGTTTTAGATTCCGATGCTTCACTTCAAGTTTACTGTATCCCGTGGACCTTCTTATTGTCGATGAAGCACAGAAATTGCATCGGAATTAAATTCAAAAGGCACAATGCCGACTTAAGTTAAAGAAGAGTGACACTCTAACTTTCTATGATTTGAACCTCTCCTGTGAGTCCAGTTTTAGATTCCGATGCTTCACTTCAGGTTTACTGTATCCCTTGGACCTTCTTAATGACGATGAAACACAGAAACTGCATCGGAATTAAATTCAAAAGGCATAATGCCATCTTAAGTACAAGAGGACTGACACATTAACTTTCTATGATTTGAACCTCTCCTGTGAGTCCAGTTTTAGATTCCGATGCTTCACTTTAGGTTTACTGTATCCCTTGGACCTACTTATTGACGAGGAAACACAGAATCTGCATCGGAATTAGATGCAAAAGGCATAATGCCGACTTAAGTACAAGAGGACTGACACTCTAACTTTCTATGATTGGAACCTCTCCTGTGAGTCCAGTTTTCGATTCCGATGCTTCACTTCAGGTTTACTGTATGCCTTGGACCTTCTTATTGATGATGAAACACAGAAATTGCATCCGAATTTAATGCAAAAGGCACAATGCCGGCTTAAGTACAAGAGGACTGACACTCTAACTCTCTATGATTTGAACCTCTCCTGTGAGTCCACTTTCAAATTCCGTTGCTTCACTTCAGGTTTACTGTATCCCTTGGACCTTCTTATTGACGATGAAACACAGAATCTGCATCGGAATTAAATGCAAAAGGCACAATGCCGACTTAAGTACAAGAGGACTGACACTCTAACTTTCTATGATTTGAACCTCTCCTGTGAGTCCAGTTTTAGATTCCGATTCTTCACTTCAGGTTTACTGTATCCCTTGGACCTTCTTATTGACAATGAAGCACAGAAATTGCATCGGAATTAAATTCAAAATGCACAATGCCGACTTAAGTACAAGAGGACTGACACTCTAACTCTCTATGATTTGAACCTCTCCTGTGAGTCCACTTTCAGATTCCGTTGCTTCACTTCAGGTTTATTGTATCCCTTGGACCTTCTTATTGACGATGAAACACAGAATCTGCATCGGAATTAAATGCAAAAGGCACAATGCCGACTTAAGTACAAGAGGACTGACACTTTAACTTTCTATGATTTGAACCTCTGCTGTGAGTCCAGTTTTTGATTCCGATGCTTCACTTCAGGTTTACTGTATGCCTTGGTCCTTCTTATTGATGATGAAACACAGAAATTGCATCCGAATTTAATGCAAAAGGCACAATACCGGCTTAAGTACAAGAGGACTGACACTCTAACTTTCTATGATTTGAAACTCTCCTTTCAGTCCAGTTTTAGATTCCGATGCTTCACTTCAGGTTTACTGTATCCCTTGGACCTTGTTATTGACGATGAAACACAGAAATTGAATCCGAATTTAATACAAAAGGCACAATGCCGACTTAAGTACAAGAGGACTGACACTAACTTTCTTTGATTTGAACGTCTCCTGCGGGTCCAGTTTTAGATTCCGATGCTTCACTTCAGGTTTACTGTATCCCTTGGACCTCCTTATTGACGAAGAAACACAGAAATCGCATCCGAATTTAATACAAAAGGCACAATGCCGACTTAAGTACAAGAGGGCTGACACTCTAAATTTCTATGATTTGAACCTCTCCTGTGAGTCCAGATTTAGATTCCGTTGCTTCACTTCAGGTTTACTGTATCCCTTGGACCTTTTCATTGGCGATGAAGCACAGAAATTGCAACCGAATTTAATTCAAAAGGCACAATGCTGACTTAGGTACAAGATGACTGACACTCTAACTTTCTATGATTTGAACCTCTCCTGTGAGTCCAGTTTTAGATTCCGACGCTTCACTTCAGGTTTCCTGTATCCTTTGGACCTTCTTATTGACGATGAAACACAGAAATTGCATCGGAATTAAATTCAAAAGGCTTAAAGTCGACTTAAGTACAACACGGACTGACACTCTAACATTCTATGATTTGAACCTCTCCTGTGAGTGCAGTATTAGATTCCGATGCTTTACTTCAGGTTTACTGTATCCCTTGGACCTTCTTATTGACGATGAAGCACAGAAATTGCATTGGAATGCAATTCAAAAGGCACAATGCCGACTTAAGTACAAGAGGACTGACAGTCTAACTTTCTATTATTTGAACCTGTCCTGTGAGGCCAGTTTTAGACTCCGATGCTTCACTTTAGGTTTACTGAATCCCTTGGACCTTCTTATTGACGATGAAACACTGAAACTGCATCGGAATTAAAATTCAAAAAGCGCAATGCCTACTTAAGTACAAGAGGACTGACACTCTAACATTCTATGATCTGAACCTTTCCTGTGAGTCCAGTTTTAGATTCCGATGCTTCACTTCAGGTTTACCTTATCACTTGGACCTTCGTACTGACGATGAAACACAGAAATTGCATCCGAATTTAATACAAAAGGAACAATGCCGACTTAAGAACAAGTGGACTGACACTCTAACTTTCTATGATTTGAACCTCTCCTGTGAGTCCAGTTTTAGATTCCGATGCTTCACTTCAGGTTTACTGTATCGCTTGGACCTTCTTATTGACGAAGAAACACAGAAATTGCATCCGAATTTAATACATATGGCTCAATGACGGCTTAAGTACAAGAGGACTGACACTCTAACTTTCTATGATTTGAACCTGCCCTGAGAGCCAAGTTTTAGATTCCGATGCTTCACTTCAGGTTTACTGTTTCCCTTGGACCTTCTTATTGACGATGAAGCACTGAAATTCCATCGGAATTAAATTCAAAAGGCACAATGGCGACTTAAGTACAAGAGGTCTGACACTCTAACTTTCTACGATTTGAACCTCTCCTGTGAGTCCAGTTTTAGATTCCGATGCTTCACTTCAGGTTTACTGTATACCTTGGACCTTCTTAGTGACGATGAAACACAGAAAGTGCATCGGAATTAAATTCAAAAATCACAATGCCGACTTAGGTACAAGAGGACTGACACTCTAACTTTCTATGATTTGAACCTCTCCTGTGAGTCCAGTTTTGGATTCCGATGCTTCACTTCAGGTTTACTGTCTCTCTTGGACCTTCTTATTGACGAAGAAACACAGAAATTGCATCCGAATATAATACCAAAGGCATAATGCCGACTTTAGTACAAGAGGACTGACACTCTAAATTTCAATGATTTGAACCTCTCCTGTGAGTCCACTTTCAGATTCCGTTGTTTCACTTCAGGTTTACTGTATCCCTTGGACCATCTTATTGACGATGAAACACGGAATCTGCATCGGAAAAAAATTCAAAAGGCACAATGCCGACTTAAGTTCAAGAGGACTGACACTCTAACTTTCTATGATTTGAACCTCTCCTGTGAGCCAAGTTTTAGATTCCGATGCTTCACTTCAGGTTTACTGTTTCCGTTGTACCTTCTTATTGACGAAGAAACACAGAAATTGCATCGGAATTAAATTCAAAAGGCTCAATGCCGACATAAGTACCAGAGGACTGACACTCAAACTTACTATGATTTGAACCTCTCCTGTGAATCCAGTTTTAGATTTCGATGCTTCACTTCAGGATTACTGTATCCCTGAAACCTTCTTATTGACGATGAAACACTGAAATTGCATCGGAATTAAATTCAAAAGGCTAAATGCCGCCTTAAGTACAAGAGGACTGGCACCCTCACTTTCCACGATATGAACCTCTCCTGTGAGTCCAGTTTTAGATTCCGATGCTTCACTTCAGGGTTACTGTATACCTTGGACCTTCTTATTGACGATGAAACACAGAAATTGCATCGGAATTAAATTGAAAAGGCACACTGCTGACTTTAGTACAAGAGGACTGATCTCTAGCTTTCTACGATTTGAACCTCTCCTGTGAGTCCAGTTTTAGATTCCGACGCTTCACTACAAGTTTACTGTATACCGTGGACATTCTCATTGACGATGAAACTCAGAAAGTGCATCCGAATTTAATACAAAAGACACAATGCCGACTTGAGTACAAGAGGACTGACACTCTAACTTTCTATGATTTGAAGCTCTCCTGTGAGTCCAGTTTTAGATTCCGATGCTTCACTTCAGGTTTACTGTATCCCTTGGACCTTCTTAATGACGAAGAAACACAGAAATTGCATCCGAATTTAATACAAAAGGCACAATGCCGACTTTAGTACAAGAGGACTGACACTCTAACGTTCTATGATTTAAAGCGTTCCTGTGAGTCCAGTTTTAGATTCCGCTGCTCCGCTTCAGGTTTACTGTATCCCTTGGACCTTCTTATTGACGATGAAACACAGAAATTGCATCGGAATTAAATTCAAAAGGCATAATGCTTTCTTCTGTACAAGAGGACTGACATATTAACTTTCTACGATTTGATCCTCTCCTGTGAGTCCAGTTTTAGATTCCGATGCTTCACTTCAAGTTTACTGTATCCCGTGGACCTTCTTATTGACGATGAAGCACAGAAATTGCATCGGAATTAAATTCAAAAGGCACAATGCCGACTTAAGTTAAAGAAGAGTGACACTCTAACTTTCTATGATTTGAACCTCTCCTGTGAGACCAGTTTTAGATTCCGATGCTTCACTTCAGGTTTACTGTATCCCTTGGACCTTCTTAATGACGATGAAACACAGAAACTGCATCGGAATTAAATTCAAAAGGCATAATGCTTTCTTCAGTACAAGAGGACTGACATATTAACTTTCTACGATTTGATCCTCTCCTGTGAGTCCAGTTTTAGATTCCGATGCTTCACTTTAGGTTTACTGTATCCCTTGGACCTACTTATTGACGAGGAAACACAGAAATCGCAACCGAATTTAATACAAGAGGCACAATGCCGGCTTAATTACAAGAGGACTTACACTCTAATTTTCTGTGATTTGAACCTCTCCTGTGAGTCCAGTTTTATATTCCGATGCCTCACCTCAGGTTTACTGTATCCCTTGGACCTTCGTTTTGACGATGAAACACAGAAACTGCATCGGAATTAAATTCAAAAGGCACAATGCCGACTTAAGTACAAGAGGACTGACACTCTAACTTTCTATGATTTGAACCTCTCCTGTGAGTCCAGTTTTAGATTCCGATGCTTCACTTCAGGTTTACTGTATCCCGTGGACCTTATTATTGACAATGAAGCACAGAAATTGCATCGGAATTAAAATCAAAAGGCACAATGCCGACTTAAGTACAAGAGGACTGACACACTAACTCTCTATGATTTGAACCTCTCCTGTGAGTCCACTTTCAGATTCCGTTGCTTCACTTCAGGTTTACTGTATCCCTTGGACCTTCTTAATGACGATGAAACACAGAATCTGCATCGGAATCAAATGCAAAAGGCACAATGCCGACTTAAGTACAAGAGGACTGACACTCTAACTTTCTATGATTTGAACCTCTCCTGTGAGTCCAGTTTTCGATTCCGATGCTTCACTTCAGGTTAACTGTATGCCTTGGATCTTCTTATTGATGATGAAACACAGAAATTGCATCCGAATTTAATGCAAAAGGCACAATACCGGCTTAAGTACAAGAGGACTGACACTCTAACTTTCTATGATTTGAACCTCTCCTTTGAGTCCAGTTTTAGATTCCGATGCTTCACTTCAGGTTTACTGTATCCCTTGGACCTTGTTATTGTCGATGAAACACAGAAATTGAATCCGAATTTAACACAAAAAGCACAATGCCGACTTAAGTACAAGAGGACTGACACTCTAACTTTCTTTGATTTGAACGTGTCCTGTGGGTCCAGTTTTAGATTCCGATGCTTCACTTCAGGTTTACTGTATCCCTTGGACCTCCTTATAGACGATGAAACACAGTAAACGCATCCGAATTTAATACAAAAGGCACAATGCCGACTTAAGTACAAGAGGACTGACACTCTAAATTTCTATGATTTGAACCTCTCCTGTGAGTCCAGATTTAGATTCCGTTGCTTCACTTCAGTTTTACTGTATCCCTTGGACCTTCTTATTGACGATGAAACACAGAAATTGCATCTGGATTATATTGAAAAGGCTTAAAGTCGACTTAAGTACAACACGGACTGACACTCTAACTTTCTATGATTTGAACCTCTCCTGTGAGTCCAGTATTAGATTCCGATGCTTCACTTCAGGTTTACTGTATCCCTTGGACCTTCTTATTGACGATGAAGCACAGAAATTGCATTGGAATTAAATTCAAAAGGCACAATGCCGCCATAAGTACAAGAGGACTGACACTCTAACTTTCTATAATTTGAACCTGTCCTGTGAGGCCAGTTTTAGACTCCGATGCTTCACTTTAGGTTTACTGAATCCCTTGGACCCTCTTATTGACGATGAAACACTGAAACTGCATCGGAATTAAATTCAAAAGGCGCAATGCCTACTTAAGTACAAGAGGACTGACACTCTAACATTCTATGATCTGAACCTTTCCTGTGAGTCCAGTTTTAGATTCCGATGCTTCACTTCAGGTTTACTTTATCACTTGGACCTTCGTACTGACGATGAAAAACAGAAATTGCATCCGAATTTAATACAAAAGGAACAATGCCGATTTAAGAACAAGAGGACTGACACTCTAAATTTCTATGATTAGAAACTCTCCTGTGACTCCAGTTTAAATTCCGATGCTTCACTTCAGGTTTACTGTATACCTTGGACCATCTTATTGGCGATGAAGCACAGAAATTGCATCCGAATGTAATACAAAAGGCACAATGCTGACTTAAGTACAAGAGGACTGACACTCTAACTTTCTATGATTTGAACCTCTCCTGTGAGTCCAGTTTTAGATTCCGATGCTTCACTTCAGGTTTACTGTATCCCTTGGACCTTCTTATTGACGATGAAACACAGATATTGCATCGGAATTAAATTAAACGCACAATGCTCACTTAAGTACAAGAGGACTGCCACTCTAACTTTCTATGATTTGAACCTCTCCTGTGAGTCCAGTTTTAGATTCCGATGCTTCACTTTAGGTTTACTGTATCCCTTAGACCTTCTTATTAACGATGAAACACAGAAATTGCATCGGAATTAAATTCAAAAGGCACAATGCCGACATAAGTACAAGAGGACTGACACTCAAACTTACTATGATTTGAACCTCTCTTGTGAATCCAGTTTTAGATTTCGATGCTTCACTTCAGGATTACTGTATCCCTTGGACGTTCTTATTGACGATGAAACACAGAAATTGCATCGGAATTAAATTCAAAATGCACAATACCGGCTTAAGTACAAGAGGACTGACACTCTAACATTCTATGATTTGAACCCCTCCTTTGAATCCAGATTTAGATTCCGATGCATCACTTCTGGTTTACTGTATCCCTTGGACCTTGTTACAGACGATGAAACACAGAAATATCATCCGAATTTAGTACTAAAGGCAGAAAGCCGACTTACGTACATGAGGACTGACACTGTAACTTTCTTTGATTTGAACCTCTCCTGTGGGTCCAGTTTTAGTTTCCGAGCCGTCACTTCAGGTTTACTGTATCCCTAGGACCTTCTCATTGACGATGAAACACAGAAATTGCATCGGAATTAAATTCAAAAGGCACAATGCCGACTTAAGTACAAGAGGACTGACACTCTAACTTTCTATGATTTGAACCTCTCCTGTGAGTCCAGTTTTAGATTCCGACGCTTCACTTCAGGTTTACCGTATCCCTTGGACCTTCTTATTGACGATGAAACACGGAAATTGCATCGGAATTAAATTCAAAAGGCACAATGCCGACATAAGTACAAGAGGAGTGACACTCAAACTTACTATGATTTGAACCTCTCTTGTGAGTCCAGTTTTAGATTCCGATGCTTCACTTCAGGTTTACTGTATCCCTTGGACCTTCTTATTGACGAAGAAACACCGAAATTGCATCCGAATTTATTACAAAATGCACAATGCCGTCTTTAGTACAAGAGGACTGACACTCTAAATTTCTATGATTTGAACCTCTCCTGTGAGTCCTGTTTTAGATTCCGATGCTTCACTTCAGGTTTACTGTATACCTTGGACCTTCTTATTGGCGATGAAGCACAGAAATTGCATCCGAATTTAATACAAAAGGCACAATGCCGACTTAAGTACCAGAGGAGTGACACTCTAACTTTCTATGATTTCAACCGCTCCTGTGAGTCCGGTTTTTGATTCCGATGCTTCGCTTCAGGTTTACTGTATCCCTTGGACCTTCTTTTTGACGATGAAACACAGAATCTGCATCGGAATTAAATGCAAAAGGCACAATGCCGACTTAAGTACAAGAGAACTGACACTTTAACTTTCTATGATTTGAACCTCTCCTGTGAGTCCAGTTTTCGATTCCGATGCTTCACTTCAGGTTAACTGTATGCCTTGGACCTTCTTATTGATGATGAAACACAGAAATTGCATCCGAATTTAATGCAAAAGGCACAATATCGGCTTAAGTACAAGAGGACTGACACTCTAACTTTCTATGATTTGAACCTCTCCTTTGAGTCCAGTTTTAGATTCCGATGCTTCACATCAGGTTCACTGTATCCCTTGGACCTTGTTATTGTCGATGAAACACAGAAATTGAATCCGAATTTAATACAAAAGGCACAATGCCGACTTAGGTACAAGAGGACTGACACTCTACCTTTCTTTGATTCGAACGTCTCCTGTGGGTCCAGTTTTAGATTCCGATGCTTCACTTCAGGTTAACTGTATCCCTTGGACCTCCTTATTGACGATGAAACACAGTAATCGCATCCGAATTTAATACAAAAGGCACAATGCCGTCTTAAGTACAAGAGGACTGACACTCTAAATTTCTATGTTTTGAACCTCTCCAGTGAGTCCAGATTTAGATTCCGTTGCTTCACTTCAGTTTTACTGTATACCTTGGACCTTTTTATTGGCGATGAAGCACAGAAATTGCATCCGAATTTAATTCAAAAAGCACAATGCTGACTTAAGTACAAGTGGACTGACACTCTAACTTTCTATGATTTGAACCTCTCCTGCGAGTCCAGTTTTAGATTCCGACGCTTCACTTCAGGTTTCCTGTATCCCTTGGACCTTCTTATTGACGATGAAACACAGAAATTGCATCGGAATTATATTCAAAAGGCTTAAAGTCGACTTAAGTACAACACGGACTGACACTCTAACTTTCTATGATTTGAACCTCTCCTGTGAGTCCAGTATTAGATTCCGATGCTTCACTTCAGGTTTACTGTATCCCTTGGACCTTCTTATTGACGATGAAGCACATAAATTGCATTGGAATTAAATTCAAAAGGCACAATGCCGACTTAAGTACAAGAGGACTGACACTCTAACTTTCTATAATTTGAACCTGTCCTGTGAGGCCAGTTTTAGACTCCGATGGTTCACTTTAGGTTTACTGAATCCCTTGGACCTTCTTATTGACGATGAAACACTGAAACTGCATCGGAATTAAATTCAAAAGGCGCAATGCCTACTTAAGTCCAAGAGGACTGACACTCTAAAATTCTATGATCTGAACCTTTCCTGTGAGTCCAGTTTTAGATTCCGATGCTTCACTTCAGGTTTACTTTATCACTTGGACCTTCGTACTGACGATGAAACACAGAAATTGCATCCGAATTTAATACAAAAGGAACAATGCCGACTTAAGAACAAGAGGACTGACAATCTAACTTTCTATGATTAGAAACCCTCCTGTGCCTCCAGTTTTAGATTCCGATGCTTCACTTCAGGTTTACTGTATACCTTGAACCTTCTTATTGGCGATGAAGCACAGAAATTGCATCCGAATGTAATACAAAAGGCACAATGCTGACTTAAGTACTAGAGGACTGACTCTCAAAGTTACTAGGATTTGAACCTCTCCTGTGAATCCAGTTTTAGATTTCGATGCATCACTTCAGCATTACTGTATTCCTTGGACGTTCTTATTGACGATGAAACACAGAAATTGCGTCGGAATTAAATTCAAAATGCACAATACCGGCTTAAGTACAAGATGACTGACACTCTAACATTCTATGATTTGAACCCCTCCTTTCAGTCCAGTTTTAGATTCCGATGCATCACTTCAGGTTTACTGTATCCCTTGGACCTAGTTACTGACGATGAAACACAGAAATAGCATCCGAATTTAATACAAAAGGCACAAAGACGACTTACGTACAAGAGGACTGACACTTTAACTTTCTTTGATTTGAACCTCTCCTGTGGGTCCAGTTTTAGTTTCCGAGCCGTCACTTCACGTTTACTGTATCCCTTGGACCATCTCATTGACGATGAAACACAGAAATTGCATCGGAATTGAATTCAAAAGGCACAATGCCGACTTAAGTACAAGAGGACTGACACTCTACCTTTCTATGATTTGAACCTCTCCTGTGAGTCCAGTTTTAGATTCCGACGCTTCACTTCAGGTTTACCGTATCCCTTGGTCCTTCTTATTGACGATGAAACACGGAAATTGCATCGAAATTAAATTCAAAAGGCACAATGCCGACATAAGTACAAGAGGACTGACACTCAAACTTACTATGATTTGAACCTCTCCTGTGAGTCCAGTTTTAGATTCCGATGCTTCACTTCAGGTTCACTGTATCCCTTGGACCTTCTTATTGACGAAGAAACACCGAAATTGCATCCGAATTTATTACAAAATGCACTATGCCGTCTTTAGTACAAGAGGACTGACACTCTAAATTTCTATTATATGAACCTCTCCTGTGAGTCCTGTTTTAGATTCCGATGCTTCACTTCAGGTTTACTGTATACCTTGGACCTTCTTATTGGCGATGAAGCACAGAAATTGCATCCGAATTTAATACAAAAGGCACAATGCCGACTTATGTACCAGATCAGTGACACTCTAACTTTCTATGATTTAAACCGCTCCTGTGAGTCCGGTTTTAGATTCCGATCCTTCGCTTCAGGTTTACTGTATCCCTTGGACCTTCTTATTGACGATGAAACACAGAAATTGCATCGGAATTAAATTCAAAAGGCACAATGCCGACTTAAGTACAAGAGGACTGACACTCTAACTTTCTATGATTTGAACCTCTCCTGTGAGTCCAGTTTTAGATTCCGACGCTTCACTTCAGGTTTACTGTATACCGTGGACATTCTTATTGGCGATGAAGCACAAAAATTGCATCCGAATGTAGTACAAAAGGCACAATGCCGACTTAAGTACAAGAGGACTGACACTCTAACTTTCTATGATTAGAACCTCTCCTGTGAGTCCAGTTTTAGATTCCGATGCTTCACTTTAATTTTACTTTATCCCTTGGACATTCTTATTGACGATGAAACACAGAAATTGCATCCGAATTTAATACAAAAGGCACGATGCCGACTTAAGTACAAGAGGACTGACACTCTTACTTTCTATGATTTGAACCTCTCCTGTGAGTCCAGTTTTAGATTCCGATGCTTCACTTCAGGTTTACTGTTTCGCTGGGACCTTCTTATTGACGATGGAACACAGAAATTGCATCGGAAATAAATTCAAAAGGCACAATGCCGACTTAAGTACAAGAGGACTGACACTCAAACTTTCTATGATTTGAACCTTTACTGTGAGTGCAGTTTTAGATTCCGATGCTTCACGTCAGGTTTACTGTTTCCTTTGGACCTTCTTATTGACGATGAAACATAGAAATTGCATCGGACTTAAATTCAAAAGGCACAATGCCTACTTTAGTACAAAAGGTCTGACACTCAAACTTTCTACGATTTTAACCTCTCCTGTGAGTCCAGTTTTAGATTCCGATGCTTCACTTCATGTTTACTGTTTCCCTTGGACCTTCTTATTGGCGATGAAGCACAGAAATTGCATCCGAATTTAATACAAAAGGCACAATGCCGACTTAAGTACAAGAGGACTGACACTCTAACTTTCTATGATTTGAACCTCTCCTTTGAGTCCAGTTTTAGATTCCGATGCTTCACTTCAGGTTTACTGTATCCCTTGGACCTTGTTATTGACGATGAAACACAGAAATTGAATCCGAATTTAATACAAAAGGCACAATGCCGACTTAAGTACAAGAGGACTGACACTCTAAATTTCTATGATTTGAACCTCTCCTGTGAGTCCAGATTTAGATTCCGATGCTTTACTTCAGGTTTACTGTATCCCTTGGACCTTCTTATTGACGATGAAACACAGAAATTGCATCGGAATTAAATTCAAAAGGCACAATGCCGACTTAAGTACAAGTGGACTGACACTCTAACTTTCTATGATTTGAACCTCTCCTGTGAGGCCAGTTTTAGATTCCGACCCTTCACGTCGGGTTTACTGTATTTCTTGGACCTTCCTATTGACGATGAAACACAGAAATTGCATTCGAATTTAATACAAATGGCACAATGCCGACTTAAGTACAAGAGGACTGACACTCTAACTTTCTATGATTTGAACCTCTCCTGTGAGTGCAGTATTAGATTCCGATGCTTCACTTCAGGTTTACTGTATCCCTTGGACCTTCTTATTGACGAAGGAACACCGAAATAGCATCAAAATTTATTACAAAATGCACAATGCCGTCTTTAGTACAAGAGGACTGACACTCTAAATTTCTATGATTTGAACCTCTCCTGTGAGTCCTGTTTTAGATTCCGATGCTTCACTTCAGGTTTGCTGTATACCTTGGACCTTCTTATTGGCGATGAAGCACAGAAATTGCATCCGAATTTAATACAAAAGGCACAATGCCGACTTAAGGACCAGAGGACTGACACTCTAACTTTCTATGATTTAAACCGCTCCTGTGAGTCCGGTTTTAGATTCCGATGCTTCGCTTCAGGTTTACTGTATCCCTTGGACCTTCTTATTGACGATGAAACACAGAAATTGCATCGGAATTAAATTTAAAAGGCGCAATGCCGACTTAAGTACACGAGGACTGACACTCTATCATTCTATGATTTGAACCTCTCCTGTGAGTCCAGTTTTAGATTACGATGCTTCACTTCAGGTTTACTGTTTCCCTTGCACCTTCTTATTGGCGATGAAGCACGGAAATTGCATCCGAATTTAATACAAAAGGCACAATGCCGACATAAGTACAAGAGGACTGACACTGTAACTTTCTTTGATTTGAACCTCTCCTGTGGGTCCAGTTTTAGATTCCGAGCCGTCACTTCAGGTTTACTGTATCCCTTGGACCTTCTTATTGACGATGAAACACAGAAATTGCATCGGAATAAATTCAAAAGGCACAATGCCGACTTAAGTACAAGCGGACTGACACACTAACTTTCTATGATTTGAACCTCTCCTGTGAGGCCAGTTTTAGATTCCGACGCTTCACGTCGGGTTTACTGTATCCCTTGGACCTTCCTAGTGACGATGAAACACAGAAATTGGATCCGAATTTAATACAAATGGCACAATGCCGACTTAAGTACAAGAGGACTGACACTCTAACTTTCTATGATTTGAACCTCTCCTGTGAGCCAAGATTTAGTTTCCGATGCTACACGTCAGGTTTACTGTTTCCCTTGGACCTTCTTATTGACGATGAATCACAGAAATTGCATCGGAATTAAATTCAAAAGGCACAATGCCGACATAAGTACAAGAGGACTGACACTCAAACTTACTATGATTTGAACCTCTCCTGTGAGTGCAGTATTAGATTCCGATGCTTCACTTCAGGTTTACTGTATCCCTTGGACCTTCTTATTGACGAAGGAACAGCGAAATTGCATCCTAATTTATTACAAAATGCACAATGCCGTCTTTAGTACAAGAGGACTGACACTCTAAATTTCTAAGATTTGAACCTCTCCTGTGAGTACTGTTTCAGATTCCGATGCTTCACTTCAGGTTTACTGTTTCCCTTGCACCTTCTTATTGGCGATGAAGCACAGAAATTGCATCCGAATTTAATACAAAAGGCACAATGCCGACATAAGTACAAGAGGACTGACACTCTAACTTTCTATGATTTGAACCTCTCCTGTGAGTCCAGTTTTAGATTCCGAAGCTTCACTTCAGGTTTACTGTTTCCCTGGGACCTTCTTATTGACGATGAAACACAGAAATTGCATCGGAAATAAATTCAACAGGCACAATGCCGACTTAAGTTCAAGAGGACTGACACTCAAACTTTCTATGATTTGAACCTTTCCTGTGAGTCCAGTTTTAGATTCCGATGCTTCACTTCAGGTTTTCTGTTTCCCTTGGACCTTCTTATTGACGACGAAACATAGAAATTGCATCGGAAATATATTCAAAAAGCACAATGCCGACTTTAGTGCAAGAGGACTGACACTCAAACTTTCTACGATTTGAACCTTTCCTGTGAGTCCAGTTTTAGATTCCGATGTTTCACTTCAGGTTTACTGTATCCCTTGGACCTACTTATTGACGATGAAACACAGAATCTGCATCGGAATTAAATTCAAAAGGCACAATGCCGACTTAAGTACAAAAGGACTGACACTCTAACTTTCTATGATTCGAACCTCTCCTGTGAGTCCAGTTTTCGATACCGATGCTTCACTTCAGGTTTACTGTATGCCTTGAACCTTCTTATTGATGATGAAACACAGAAATTGCACCCGGATTTAATACAAAAGGCACAATACTTCCTTAAGTACAAGAGGATTGACACTCTAACTTTCTATGTTTTGAACCTCTCCTTTGAGTCCAGTTTGAGATTCCGATGTTTCACTTCAGGTTTACTGCATACCTTGGACCTTCTTATTGACGATGAAACACAGAAATTGCATCGGAATAAATTCAAAAGGCACAATGCCGACTTAAGTACAAGAGGACTGACACACTAACTTTCTATGATTTGAACCTCTCCTGTGAGGCCAGTTTTAGATTCCGACGCTTCACGTCGGGTTTACTGTATCCCTTGGACCTTCCTAGTGACGATGAAACACAGAAATTGGATCCGAATTTAATACAAATGGCACAATGCCGACTTAAGTACAAGAGGACTGACACTCTAACTTTCTATGATTTGAACCTCTCCTGTGAGCCAAGATTTAGTTTCCGATGCTACACGTCAGGTTTACTGTTTCCCTTGGACCTTCTTATTGACGATGAATCACAGAAATTGCATCGGAATTAAATTCAAAAGGCACAATGCCGACATAAGTACAAGAGGACTGACACTCAAACTTACTATGATTTGAACCTCTCCTGTGAGTGCAGTATTAGATTCCGATGCTTCACTTCAGGTTTACTGTATCCCTTGGACCTTCTTATTGACGAAGGAACAGCGAAATTGCATCCTAATTTATTACAAAATGCACAATGCCGTCTTTAGTACAAGAGGACTGACACTCTAAATTTCTAAGATTTGAACCTCTCCTGTGAGTACTGTTTCAGATTCCGATGCTTCACTTCAGGTTTACTGTTTCCCTTGCACCTTCTTATTGGCGATGAAGCACAGAAATTGCATCCGAATTTAATACAAAAGGCACAATGCCGACATAAGTACAAGAGGACTGACACTCTAACTTTCTATGATTTGAACCTCTCCTGTGAGTCCAGTTTTAGATTCCGAAGCTTCACTTCAGGTTTACTGTTTCCCTGGGACCTTCTTATTGACGATGAAACACAGAAATTGCATCGGAAATAAATTCAACAGGCACAATGCCGACTTAAGTTCAAGAGGACTGACACTCAAACTTTCTATGATTTGAACCTTTCCTGTGAGTCCAGTTTTAGATTCCGATGCTTCACTTCAGGTTTTCTGTTTCCCTTGGACCTTCTTATTGACGACGAAACATAGAAATTGCATCGGAAATATATTCAAAAAGCACAATGCCGACTTTAGTGCAAGAGGACTGACACTCAAACTTTCTACGATTTGAACCTTTCCTGTGAGTCCAGTTTTAGATTCCGATGCTTCACTTCAGGTTTACTGTATCCCTTGGACCTACTTATTGACGATGAAACACAGAATCTGCATCGGAATTAAATTCAAAAGGCACAATGCCGACTTAAGTACAAAAGGACTGACACTCTAACTTTCTATGATTTGAACCTCTCCTGTGAGTCCAGTTTTCGATACCGATGCTTCACTTCAGGTTTACTGTATGCCTTGAACCTTCTTATTGATGATGAAACACAGAAATTGCACCCGGATTTAATACAAAAGGCACAATACTTCCTTAAGTACAAGAGGATTGACACTCTAACTTTCTATGATTTGAACCTCTCCTTTGAGTCCAGTTTGAGATTCCGATGTTTCACTTCAGGTTTACTGCATACCTTGGACCTTCATATTGGCGATGAAGCACAGAAATTGCATCCGAATTTAATACAAAAGGCACAATGCCGACTTAAGTACAAGAGGATTGACACTCTAACTTTCTATAATTTAAACCGTTCCTGTGAGTCCAGTTTTAGATTCCGATGCTTCACTTCAAGTTTACTGTATCCCTTGGACCCTCTTAATGACGATGAAACACAGAAATTGCATCGGAATTAAATTCAAAAGGCACAATGCCGACTTAACTACAAGAGGACTGACACTCTAACTTTCTATGGTTTGAACCTCTCCTGTGAGTCCAGTTTTAGATTCCGACGCTTCACTTCAGGTTTACTGTATCCCTTGGACCTTCTTATTGACGATGAAACACAGAAATTGCATCGGAATTAAATTCAAAAGGCACAATGCCGACTTAAGTACAAAACGGACTGACACTCTAACTTTCTATGATTTGAACCTCTCCTGTGAGTCCAGTATTAGATTCCGATGCTTCACTTCAGGTTTACTGTATCCCTTGGGACTTCTTATTGACGATGAAGCACAGAAATTGCATTGGAATTAAATTCAAAAGGCACAATGCCGACTTAAGTACAAGAGGACTGACACTCTAACTTTCTATCATTTGAACCTCTCCTGTGAGGCCAGATTCAGATTCCGATGCTTCACTTTAGGTTTACTGAATCCCTTGGACCTTCTTATTGACGATGAAACACAGAAACTGCATCGGAATTAAATTCTAAAGGCGCAATGCCGACATAAGTACAAGAGGACTGACACTCTAACATTCTATGATTTGAACCCCTCCTGTGAGCCCAGTTTTAGATTCCTATGCTTTACTTCAGGTTTACTGTTTCCCTTGGACCTTCTTATTGACGATGAAGCACAGAAATTGCATCGGAATTAAATTAAAAAGGCACAATGCCGACATATGTACAAGAGGACTGACACTCAAACCTACTATGATTTGAACCTCTCCTGTGAATCCGGTTTTAGATTTCGATGCTTCACTTCAGGATTACTGTATCCCTGGGACCTTCTTATTGACGATGAAGCACTGAAATTGCATCGGAAATTAATTCAAAAGGCACAATGCCGACTTAAGTACAAGAGGACTGACACTATAACTTTATACGATTTGAAACTCTCCTGTGAGTCCAGTTTTAGATTCCGATGCTTCACGTCAGGTTTACTGTATCCCTTGGACCTACTTATTGATGATGAAGCACAGAAATTGCATCGGAATTAAATTCAAAAGGCACAATGCCGACTTAAGTACCAGAGGACTGACACTCTAAATTTCTACGAATTGAACCTCTCCTGTGAGTCCAGTTTTAGATTCCGATGCTTCACATCATGTTTACTGTATCCCTTGGACCTTCTTATTGACGATGAATCACAGAAATTGCATCGGAATTAAATCCAAAAGGCACAATGCCGATTTAAGTATAAAACGGACTGACACTCTACCTTTCTATGATTTGAATCTCTCCTGTGAGTCCAGTTTTAGATTACGATGCTTCACTTCAGGTTTACTGTCTCCCTTCGACTTTCTTATTGACGATGAAGCACAGAAATTGCATTGGATTTAAATTCAAAAGGCACAATGCCGACTTAAGTACAAGAGGACTGACACTCTAATTTTCTATGATTTGAACCTCTCCTGTGAGGCCAGTTTTAGATTCCGATGCTTCACTTTAGGTTTACTGAATCCCTTGGACCTTCTTATTGACGATGAAACACAGAAACTGCATTGGAATTAAATTCAAAAGGCACAATGCCGACTTAAGTACAAGAGGACTGACACTCTAACTTTCTATGATTTGAACCTCTCCTGTGAGTCCAGATTTAGATTCCGATGCTTCACTTCAGGTTTACTGTATACCTTGGACCTTCTTATTGACAATGAAGAACAGACATTGCATCGGAATTAAATTCAAAAGGCACAATGCCGACTTAAGTACAAGAGGACTGACACTCTAACTTTCTATGATTTGATCCTCTCCTGTGAGTCCAGTTTTAGATTCCGATGCTTCACTTCAGGTTTACTGTATACCTTCGACCTTCTTATTGGAGATGAAGAACAGAAATTGCCAATGAATTTAATACAAAAGGCACAATGCCGACTTAAGAACAAGAGGACTGACACTCTAACTTTCTATGATTTGAACCTCTCCTGTGAGTCCAGTTTTAGATTCCGATGCTTCACTTCAGGTTTACTGTATCCCTTGGACCCTCTTATTGACGATGAAACACAGAAATTTGCAACGGAAATAAATCCAAAACGCTCAATGCCGACTTAAGTTTAAGAGGACTGCCACTCTAACTTTCTATGATTTGAACCTCTCCTGTGAGTCCAGTTTTAGATTCCGATGCTTCACTTCAGGTTTACTGTATCCCTTGGTCCCCCTTATTGACGAAGAAACACAGAAATTGCATCCGAATTTAATACAAAAGGCACAATGCCGGCTTAAGTACAAGAGGACTGACACTCTAACTATCTATGATTTGAACCTCTCCTGTGAGTCCAGTTTTAGATTCTGATGCTTCACCTCAGGTTTACTGTATCCCTTGGACCTTCGTATTGACGATGAAACACAGAAACTGCATCGGAATTAAATTCAAAAGGCACAATGCCGACTTAAGTACAAGAGGACTGACACTCTAACTTTCTATGATTTGAACCTCTCCTGTGAGTCCACTTTCAGATTACGATGCTTCACTTCAGGTTTACTGTATCCCTTGGACCTTCTTATTGACGATGAAACACAGAAATTGCATCGGAATTAATTTCAAAACGCACAATGCCGACTTAAGTACAAGAGGACTGACACTCTAACTTTCTATGATTTGAACCTCTCCTGTTAGTCCAGTTTTAGATTCCGATGCTTCACTTCAGGTTTACTGTATCCCTTGGAGCTTCTTATTGATGAAGAAACACAGAATTTGCATCCGAATTTAATACAAAAGGCACAATGCCGACTTTAGTACAAGAGGACCGACATTCTAAATTTCTATGATTTGAACCTCTCCTGTGAGTCCTGTTTTAGATTCTGATGCTTCGCTTCAGGTTTACTGTATCCCTTGGACCTTCTTATTGACGATGAAACACAGAAATTGCATCGGAATTAAATTCAAAAGGCACAATGCCGACTTAAGTACAAGAGGACTGACACTCTAACTTTCTATGATTTGAACCTTTCCTGTGAGTCCAGTTTTTGATTCCGACGCTTTACTTCAGGTTTACTGTATACCGTGGACATTCTTATTGGCGATGAAGCACAAAAATTGCATCCGAATTTAATACAAAAGGAACAATGCCGACTTAAGTACAAGAGGACTGACACACTAAGTTTCTATGATTAGAACATCTCCTGTGAGTCCAGTTTTAGATTCCGATGCTTCACTTCAGGTTTACGTTATCCCTTGGACATTCTTATTGCCGATGAAACACAGAAATTGCATCCGAATTTAATACAAAAGGCACAATGTCGACTTAAGTACAAGAGGACTGACACTCTGACTATCTATGATTTGAACCTCTCCTGTGAGTCCAGTTTTAGATTCCGATGCTTCACTTCAGGTTTACTGTATACCTTGGACCTTCTTATTGGCGATGAAGCACAGAAATTGCATCCGAATTTAATACAAAAGGCACAATGCCGACTTAAGTACAAGAGGACTGACACTCTCACTTTCTATGATTTGAAACTCTCCTGTGAGTCCAGTTTTAGATTCCGATGCTTCACTTCAGGTTTACTGTATCCCTTGGACCTTCTTATTGACGATGAAACACAGAAATTGCATCGGAATTAAATTCAAAAGGCACAATGCCGACTTAAGTATAAAACAGACTGACACTCTAACTTTCTATGATTTGATCCTCTCCTGTGAGTCCAGTTTTAGAATCCGATGCTTCACTTCAGGTTTACTGTATACCTTCGACCTTCTTATTGTTGATGAAGCACAGAAATTGCCAATGAATTTAATACAAAAGGCACAATGTCGACTTAAGTACAAGTGGACTGACACTCTAACTTTCTATGATTTGAACCTCTCCTGTGAGTCCAGTTTTAGATTCCGATGCTTCACTTCAGGTTTACTTTATCCCTTGGACCTTCATATTGACGATGAATCACAGAAATTGCATCCGAATTTAATACAAAAGGAACAATGCCGACTTAAGTACAAGAGGACTGACACTCTAACTTTCTATGATTTGATCCTCTCCTGTGAGTCCAGTTTTAGATTCCGATGCTTCACTTCAGGTTTACTGTATCCCTTGGACCTTCTTATTGACGATGAAACACAGAAATTGCAACGGAATTAAATCCAAAACGCTCAATGCCGACTTGAGTTTAAGAGGACTGCCACTCTAACTTCCTATGATTTGAACCTCTCCTGTGAGTCCAGTTTCAGACTCCGATGCTTCACTTCAGGTTTACTGTATCCCTTGGACCTTCTTATTGACGATGAAACACTGAAATTGCATCCTAATTTAATACAAAAGGCACAATGCCGACTTATGTACAAGAGGACTGACACTCTAACATTCTATGATTTGAATCTCTCCTGTGAGCCACGTTTTAGATTCCGATGCTTCACTTCAGGTCTACTGTTTCCCTTGGACCTTCTTATTGACGATGAAACACAGAAACTGCATCGGAATTAAATTCAAAAGGCACAATGCCGACTTAAGTACAAGAGGACTGACACTCTACCTTGTATGATTTGAATCTCTCCTGTGAGTCCAGTTTTAGATTCCGATGCTTCACTTCAGGTTTACTGTATCCCTTGGACCTTCTTATTGACACTGAAGCACAGAAATTGCATCGTAATTAAATTCAAAAGGCACAATGCCGACTTAAGTACAAGAGAACTGACACACTAACTTTCTATGATTTGAACCTCTCCTGTGAGTCCACTTTCAGATTCCGATTCTTCACTTCAGGTTTACTGTATCCCTTGGACCTTCTTATTGACGATGAAACACAGAAATTGCATCGGAATGAAATTCAAAAGGCACAATGCCGACTTAAGTACAAGAGGACTGACACTCCAACTTTCTATGATTTTAACCTCTCCTGATAGTCAAGTTTTAGATTCCGATTCTTCACTTCAGGTTTTCTGTTTCCCTTGGACCTTCTGATTGGCGATGGAACGCAGAAATTGCATCGGAATTGAATTCAAAAGGCACAATGCCGACATACGTACAAGAGGACTGACACTCTAACCTTCGGTGATTTGAGCCTCTCCTGTGAGTCCAGCTTTAGATTCCGATGCTTCACTTCAGGTTTACTGTATCCCTGGGACCTTCTTATTGACGATGAAGCACAGAAATGGCATCGGAATTAAATTCAAAAGGCACAATGCCGCCTTAAGTACCAGAGGACTGTCACTCTAATTTTCTACGAATTGAACCTTTCCTGTGAGTCCAGTTTTAGATTCCGATGCTTCACTTCGGGTTTACTGTATCCCTTGGACCTTCTTATTGACGATGAAACACAGAAATTGCATCGGAATTAAATTCAAAAGGCACAATGCCGACTTAAGTATAAAACAGACTGACACTCTAACTTTCTATGATTTGATCCTCTCCTGTGAGTCCAGTTTTAGAATCCGATGCTTCACTTCAGGTTTACTGTATACCTTCGACCTTCTTATTGGAGATGAAGCACAGAAATTGCCAATGAATTTAATACAAAAGGCACAATGTCGACTTAAGTACAAGTGGACTGACACTCTAACTTTCTATGATTTGAACCTCTCCTGTGAGTCCAGTTTTAGATTCCGATGCTTCACTTCAGGTTTACTTTATCCCTTGGACCTTCATATTGACGATGAAACACAGAAATTGCATCCGAATTTAATACAAAAGGAACAATGCCGACTTAAGTACAAGAGGACTGACACTCTAACTTTCTATGATTTGATCCTCTCCTGTGAGTCCAGTTTTAGATTCCGATGCTTCACTTCAGGTTTACTGTATCCCTTGGACCTTCTTATTGACGATGAAACACAGAAATTGCAACGGAATTAAATCCAAAACGCTCAATGCCGTCTTGAGTTTAAGAGGACTGCCACTCTAACTTCCTATGATTTGAACCTCTCCTGTGAGTCCAGTTTCATACTCCGATGCTTCACTTCAGGTTTACTGTATCCCTTGGACCTTCTTATTGACGATGAAACACTGAAATTGCATCCTAATTTAATACAAAAGGCACAATGCCGACTTATGTATAAGAGGACTGGCACTCTAACTTTCTATGATTTGAACCTCTCCTGTGAGCCACGTTTTAGATTCCGATGCTTCACTTCAGGTTTACTGTTTCCCTTGGACCTTCTTATTGACGATGAAACACAGAAACTGCATCGGAATTAAATTCAAAAGGCACAATGCCGACTTAAGTACAAGAGGACTGACACTCTACCTTGTATGATTTGAATCTCTCCTGTGAGTCCAGTTTTAGATTCCGATGCTTCACTTCAGGTTTACTGTATCCCTTGGACCTTCTTATTGACACTGAAGCACAGAAATTGCATCGTAATTAAATTCAAAAGGCACAATGCCGACTTAAGTACAAGAGAACTGACACACTAACTTTCTATGATTTGAACCTCTCCTGTGAGTCCACTTTCAGATTCCGATTCTTCACTTCAGGTTTACTGTATCCCTTGGACCTTCTTATTGACGATGAAACACAGAAATTGCATCGGAATGAAATTCAAAAGGCACAATGCCGACTTAAGTACAAGAGGACTGACACTCCAACTTTCTATGATTTGAACCTCTCCTGATAGTGAAGTTTTAGATTCCGATGCTTCACTTCAGGTTTACTGTATCCCTTGGACCTTCTTATTGACGAAGAAACACAGAAATTGCATCCGAATTTAATACAAAAGGCACAATGCCGACATTAGTACAAGAGGACCGACACTCCAAATTTCTATGATTTGAACCGCTCCTGTGAGTCCTGTTTTAGATTCCGATGGTACACTTCAGGTTTACTGTATACCTTGGACCTTCTTATTGGCGATGAAGCACTGAAATTGCATCGGAATTAAATTCAAAAGGCACATGCCGACTTAAGTACAAGAGGACTGACACTCAAACTTTCTATGATTTGAACCTTTCCTGTGAGTCCAGTTTTTGATTCCGACGCTTTACTTCAGGTTTACTGTATACCGTGGACATTCTTATTGGCGATGAAGCACAAAAATTGCATCCGAATTTAATACAAAAGGAACAATGCCGACTTAAGTACAAGAGGACTGACACTCTAAGTTTCTATGATTAGAACCTCTCCTGTGAGTCCACTTTTAGATTCCGATGGTTCTCTTCAGGTTTACGTTACCCCTTGGACATTCTTATTGACGATGAAACACAGAAATTGCATCCGAATATAATACAAAAGGCACAATGCCGACTTAAGTGCAAGAGGACTGACACTCTGACTTTCTATGATTTGAACCTCTCCTGTTAGTCCAGTTTTAGATTCCGATTCTTCACTTCAGGTTTACTGTTTCCCTTGGACCTTCTTATTGGCGATAAAACGCAGAAATGGCATCGGAATTGAATTCAAAAGGAACAATGCCGACTTAAGTACAAGAGGACTGACACTCTACCTTTCTATGATTTGATCCTCTCCTGTGAGGCCAGTTTTAGATTCCGATACTTCACTTCAGGTTTACTGTATACCTTCGACCTTCTTATCTGAGATGAAGCACAGATATTGCCAATGAATTTAATACAAAAGGCAGAATGTCGACTTAAGTACAAGAGGACTGACACTCTAACTATCTATGATCTGAACCTCTCCTGTGAGTCCAGTTTTAGATTCCGATGCTTCACTTCAGGTTTACTTTATCCCTTGGACCTTCATATTGACGATGAAACACAGAAATTGCTTCCGAATTTAATACAAAAGGAACAATGCCGACTTAAGTACAAGAGGAAAGACACTCTAACTTTCTATGATTTGATCCTCTCCTGTGAGTCCAGTTTTAGATTCCGATGCTTCACTTCAGGTTTACTGTATCCATTGGACCTTCTTATTGACGATGAAACACAGAAATTGCAACGGAACTAAATCCAAAACGCTCAATGCCGACTTAAGTTTAAGAGGGCTGCCACTCTAACTTTCTATGATTTGAACCTCTCCTGTGAGTCCAGTTTTTGATTCTGATGCTTCACTTCAGGTTTACTGTATCCCTTGGACCTTCTTATTGACGATGAAACACTGAAATTGCATCCGAATTTAATACAAAAGGCACAATGCCGACTTATGTACAAGAGGATTGACACTCTAACTTTCTATGATTTGAACCTCTCCTGTGAGCCACGTTTTAGATTCCGATGCTTCACTTCAGGGTTACTGTTTCCCTTGGACCTTCTTATTGACGATGAAATACAGAAACTGCATCGGAATTAAATTCAAAAGGCACAATGCCGACTTAAGTACATGAGGACTGACACTCTAACTTTCTATGATTTGAATCTCTCCTGTGAGTCCAGTTTTAGATTCCGATGCTTCACTTCAGGTTTACTGTATCCCTTGGACCTTCTTATTGACAATGAAGCACAGAAATTGCATCGGAATTAAATTCAAAAGGCACAATGCCGACTGAAGTACAAGAGGACTGACACTCTAACTTTCTATGATTTGAACCTCTCCTGTGAGTCCAGTTTTAGATTCCGATGCTTCACTTCAGGTTTACTGTATCCCTTGGACCTTCATATTGACGATGAAACACAGAAATTGCATCCGAATTTAATACAAAAGGAACAATGCCGACTTAAGTACAGGAGGACTGACACTCTAACTTTCTATGATTTGAACCTTTCCTGTGAGTCCAGTTTTTGATTCCGACGCTTTACTTCAGGTTTACTGAATACCGTGGACATTCTTATTGGCGATGAAGCACAAAAATTGCATCCGAATTTAATACAAAAGGAACAATGCCGACTTAAGTACAAGAGGACTGACACTCTGACTTTCTATGATTTGAACCTCTCCTGATAGTCAAGTTTTAGATTCCGATGCATCACTTCAGGTTTACTGTATCCCTTGGACCTTCTTATTGAGGAAGAAACACAGAAATTGCATCCGAATTTAATACAAAAGGCACAATGCCGACTTTAGTACAAGAGGACCGACACTCCAAATTTCTATGATTTGAACCGCTCCTGTGAGTCCTGTTTTAGATTCCGATGGTACACTTCAGGTTTACTGTATACCTTGGACCTTCTTATTGGCGATGAAGCACTGAAATTGCATCGGAATTAAATTCAAAAGGCACATGCCGACTTAAGTACAAGAGTACTGACACTCTAACTTTCTATGATTTGAACCTTTCCTGTGAGTCCAGTTTTTGATTCCGACGCTTTACTTCAGGTTTACTGTATACCGTGGACATTCTTATTGGCGATGAAGCACAAAAATTGCATCCGAATTTAATACAAAAGGAACAATGCCGACTTAAGTACAAGAGGACTGACACTCTACCTTTCTATGATTTGATCCTCTCCTGTGAGTCCAGTTTTAGATTCCGATGCTTCACTTCAGGTTTACTGTATACCTTCGACCTTCTTATCTGAGATGAAGCACAGATATTGCCAATGAATTTAATACAAAAGGCACAATGTCGACTTAAGTACAAGAGGACTGACACTCTAACTTTCTATGATTTGAACCTCTCCTGTGAGTCCAGTTTTAGATTCCGATGCTTCACTTCAGGTTTACTTTATCCCTTGGACCTTCATATTGACGATGAAACACAGAAATTGCATCCGAATTTAATACAAAAGGCACAATGCCGACTTATGTACAAGAGGACTGACACTCTAACTTTCTATGATTTGAACCTCTCCTCTGAGCTACGTTTTAGATTCCGATGCTTCACTTCAGGGTTACTGTTTCCCTTGGACCTTCTTATTGACGATGAAACACAGAAACTGCATCGGAATTAAATTCAAAAGGCACAATGCCGACTTAAGTATATGAGGACTGACACTCTAACTTTCTATGATTTGAATCTCTCCTGTGAGTCAAGTTTTAGATTCCGATGCTTCACTTCAGGTTTACAGTATCCCTTGGACCTTCTTATTGACAATGAAGCACAGAAATTGCATCGGAATTAAATTCAAAAGGCACAATGCCGACTTAAGTACAAGAGGACTGACACTCTAACTTTCTACGATTTGAACCTCTCCTGTGAGTCCAGTTTTAGATTCCGATGCTTCACTTCAGGTTTACTGTATCCCTTGGACCTTCATATTGACAATGAAACACAGAAATTGCATCCGAATGTAATACAAAAGGAACAATGCCGACTTAAGTACAAGAGGACTGACACTCTAACTTTCTACGATTTGAACCTTTCCTGTGAGTCCAGTTTTTGATTCCGACGCTTTACTTCAGGTTTACTGAATACCGTGGACATTCTTATTGGCGATGAAGCACAAAAATTGCATCCGAATTTAATACAAAAGGAACAATGCCGACTTAAGTACAAGTGGACACACTCTGACTTTCTATGATTTGAACCTCTCCTGTTAGTCCAGTTTTAGATTCCGATTCTTCACTTCAGGTTTACTGTATCCCTTGGACCTTCTTATTGGCGATGAAACGCAGAAATGGCATCGGAATTGAATTCAAAAGGCACAATGCCGACATAAGTACAAGAGGACTGACACTCTAACCTTCTATGATTTCTGCCTCTCCTGTGAGTCCAGCTTTAGATTCCGATACTTCACTTCAGGTTTACTGTATCCCTGGGACCTTCTTATTGACGATGAAGCACAGAAATTGCATCGTAATTAAATTCGAATGGCACAATGCCGCCATAAGTACCAGAGGACTGACACTCTAACTTTCTACGAATTGAACCTCTCCTGTGAGTCCAGTTTTAGATTCCGATGCTACACTTCAGGTTTACTGTATCCCTTGGACCTTCTTATTGATGATGAAACACAGAAATTGCATCCGAATTTAATACAAAACTCACAATACCGACTTAAGTACAAGAGGACTGACACTCTAACTTTCTATGACTTGAACCTCTCCTGTGAGTCCAGTTTTAGATTCCGATGCTTCACTTCAGGTTTACTGTATCCCATGGACCTTCATATTGACGATGAAACACATAAATTGCATCTGAATTTAATACAAAAGGAACAATGCCGACTTAAGTACAAGAGGACTGACACTCTAACTTTCTATGATTTGATCCTCTCCTGTGAGTCCAGTTTTAGATTCCATTGCTTCACTTCAGGTTTACTGTATCCCTTGGACCTTCTTATTGACGATGAAACACAGAAATTGCAACGGAATTAGATCCAAAACGCTCAATGCCGACTTAAGTTTAAGAGGACTGCCACTCTATCTTTCTATGATTTGAACCTCTCCTGTGAGTCCAGTTTTAGATTCCGATGCTTCACTTCTGGTTTACTGTCTCCCTTGGATCTTCTTATTGACGATGAAACACTGAAATTGCATCCGAATTTAATACAAAAGGCAGAATGCCGACTTATGTACAAGAGGACTGACACTCTAACTTTCTATGATTTGAACCTCTCCTGTGAGCCACGTTTTACATTCCGATGCTTCACATCAGGTTTACTGTTTCCCTTGGACCTTCTTATTGACGATGAAACACAGAAACTGCATCGGAATTAAATTCAAAAGGCACAATGCCGACTTTAGTACAAGAGGACCGACACTCTAACTTCCAATGATTTAAACCGCTCCTGTGAGCCCAGTTTTAGATTCCGATGCTTCGCTTCAGGTTTACTGTATCCCTTGGACCTTCTTATTGACGATGAAACACAGATATTGCATCGGAATTAAATTCAAAAGGCACAATGCAGACTTAAGTACAAGAGGACTGACACTCTAACTTTCTATGATTTGAACCTTTCCTGTGAGTCCAGTTTTTGATTCCGACGCTTTACTTCAGGTTTACTGTATACCATGGACATTCTTATTGGCGATGAAGCACAAAAATTGCATCCTAATTTAATACAAAAGGAACAATGCCGACTTAAGTACAAGAGGACTGACACTCTAAGTTTCTATGATTAGAACTTCTCCTGTGAGTTCTGTTTTAGATTCCGATGCTTCACTTCAGGTTTACGTTATCCCTTGGACATTCTTATTGACGATGAAACACAGAAATTGCATCCGAATTTAATACAAAAGGCACAATGCCGACTTAAGTACAAGAGGATTGACACTCTGACTTTCTATGATTTGAACCTCTCCTGTTAGTCGAGTTTTAGATTCCGATTCTCCACTTTAGGTTTACTGTTTCCCTTGGACCTTCTTATTGGAGATGAAACGCAGAAATGGCATCGGAATTGAATTCAAAAGGCACAATGCCGACATAAGTACAAGAGGACTGACACTCTAACCTTCTATGATTTGAGCCTCTCCTGTGAGTTTAGCTTTAGATTCCGATGCTTCACTTCAGGTTTACTGTATGCCGGGGACCTTCTTATTGTCGATGAAGCACAAAAATTGCATCGGAATTAAATTCAAAAGGCACAATGCCGCCTTAAGTACCAGAGGACTGACACTCTAACTTTCTACGAATTGAACCTCTCCTGTGAGTCCAGTTTTAGATTCCGATGCTTCACTTCAGGTTTACTGTATCCCTTGGACCTTCTTATTGACGATGAAACACAGAAATTGCATCGGAATTAAATTCAAAAGGCACAATGCCGACTTAAGTATAAAACGGACTGATACTCTAACTTTCTATGATTTGAACCTCTCCTGAGAGACCAGTTTTAGATTCCGATGCTTCACTTCAGGTTTACTGTATCCCTTGGACCTTCTTATTGACGATGAAGCTCAGAAATTGCATTGGATTTAAATTCAAAAGACACAATGGGGACTTAAGTACAAGAGGACTGACACTCTAACTTTCTACGAATTGAACCCCTCCTGTGAGTCCAGTTTTAGATTCCGATGCTTCACTTCAGGTTTACTGTATCCCTTGGACCTTTTTATTGATGATGAGGCACAGAAATTGCATCCGAATTTAATACAAAAGGCACAATACCGACTTAAGTATAAGAGGATTGACACTCTAACTTTCTATGATTTGAACCTCTCCTGTGAGTCCAGTTTTAGATTCCGATGCTTCACTTCAGGTTTACTGTATCCCTTGGACCTTCGTATTGACGATGAAACACAGAAATTGCATCCGAATTTAATACAAAAGGCAAAATGCCGACTTAAGTACAAGTGGACTGACACTATAATTTCTGTGATTTGAACCTCTCCTGTGAGTCCAGATTTAGATTCCGATGCTTCACTTAATGTTTACAGTATACCTTGGACCTTCTTATTGGCGATGAAGCACAGAAATTGCAATCCAATTTAATGCAAAAGGCACAATGCCGACTTAAGTACAAGTGGATTGACACTCTAACTTTCTATGATTTGAACCGCTCCTGTTAGTCAAGTTTTAGATTCCGATGCATTACTTCAGGTCTACTGTATCCCTTCGACCTTCTTATTGACGATGAAACACAGAAATTGCATTGGAATTAAATTCAAAAGCCACAATGCCGACATAAGTACAATAGGATCGACACTCTTACTCTCTATGATTTGAATCACTCCTGTGAGTCCAGTTTTAGTTTCCGACGCTTCACTTCAGGTTTACTGTATCCCTTGGACCTTCGTATTGACGATGAAACACAGAAATTGCATCGGAATTAAATTCAAAAGGCACAATGCCGACTTAAGTATAAAACGGACTGATGCTCTAACTTTCTATGATTTGAACCTCTCCTGAGAGACCAGTTTTAGATTCCGATGCTTCACTTCAGGTTTACTGTATCCCTTGGACCTTCTTATTGACGATGAAGCTCAGAAATTGCATTGGATTTAAATTCAAAAGACACAATGGGGACTTAAGTACAAGAGGACTGACACTCTAACTTTCTACGAATTGAACCTCTCCTGTGAGTCCAGTTTTAGATTCCGATGCTTCACTTCAGGTTTACTGTATCCCTTGGACCTTTTTATTGATGATGAGACACAGAAATTGCATCCGAATTTAATACAAAAGGCACAATACCGACTTAAGTATAAGAGGATTGACACTCTAACTTTCTATGATTTGAACCTCTCCTGTGAGTCCAGTTTTAGATTCCGATGCTTCACTTCAGGTTTACTGTATCCCTTGGACCTTCGTATTGACGATGAAACACAGAAATTGCATCCGAATTTAATACAAAAGGCAAAATGCCGACTTAAGTACAAGTGGACTGACACTATAATTTCTGTGATTTGAACCTCTCCTGTGAGTCCAGATTTAGATTCCGATGCTTCACTTAATGTTTACAGTATACCTTGGACCTTCTTATTGGCGATGAAGCACAGAAATTGCAATCCAATTTAATGCAAAAGGCACAATGCCGACTTAAGTACAAGTGGATTGACACTCTAACTTTCTATGATTTGAACCGCTCCTGTTAGTCAAGTTTTAGATTCCGATGCATTACCTCAGGTCTACTGTATCCCTTCGACCTTCTTATTGACGGTGAAACACAGAAATTGCATTGGAATTAAATTCAAAAGCCACAATGCCGACATAAGTACAATAGGATCGACACTCTTACTCTCTATGATTTGAATCACTCCTGTGAGTCCAGTTTTAGTTTCCGACGCTTCACTTCAGGTTTACTGTATCCCTTGGACCTTCGTATTGACGATGAAACACAGAAATTCGTCGGAATTAAATTCAAAAGGCACAATGCCGACCTGAGTACAAAACGGACTGACACTCTAACTTTCTATGATGTGAACCTTTCCTGTGAGTCCAGTTTTAGATTCCGATGCTTCACTTCAGGTCTACTGTATCCCTTGGACCTTCTTTTTGACGATGAAGCACAGAAATTGCATCGGAATTAAATTCAAAAGGCACAAAGCCGACTTAAGTACAAGAAGACTGACACACTAACCTTCTATAATTGAACCCATCCTGTGAGTCCAGTTTTAGATTCCGATGCTTCACTTCAGGTTTACTGTATCCCTTGGAACTTCTTAATGACGATGAAACACAGAAACTGCATCGGAATTAAATTCAAAAAGCACAATGCCGACTTAAGTACATGAGGACTGACACACTAACTTTCTATGATTTGAACCTCTGCTGTGAGTCCAGTTTTTGATTCCGATGCTTCACTTCAGGTTTACTGTATCCCTTGGACCTTCTTATTGACGAAGAAACACTAAAATTGCATCCGAATTTAATACAAAAGGCAGAATGCCGACTTATGTACAAGAGGACTGACACTCTAACTTTCTATGATTTGAACCTCTCCTGTGAGCCACGTTTTAGATTCCGATGCTTCACATCAGGTTTACTGTTTCCCTTGGACCTTCTTATTGACGATGAAACACAGAAACTGCATCGGAATTAAATTCAAAAGGCACAATGCCGACTTTAGTACAAGAGGACCGACACTCTAACTTCCAATGATTTAAACCGCTCCTGTGAGCCCAGTTTTAGATTCCAATGCTTCGCTTCAGGTTTACTGTATCCCTTGGACCTTCTTATTGACGATGAAACACAGATATTGCATCGGAATTAAATTCAAAAGGCACAATGCAGACTTAAGTACAAGAGGACTGACACTCTAACTTTCTACGATTTGAACCTTTCCTGTGAGTCCAGTTTTTGATTCCGACGCTTTACTTCAGGTTTACTGTATACCATGGACATTCTTATTGGCGATGAAGCACAAAAGTTGCATCCTAATTTAATACAAAAGGAACAATGCCGACTTAAGTACAAGAGGACTGACACTCTAAGTTTCTATGATTAGAGCTTCTCCTGTGAGTTCTGTTTTAGATTCCGATGCTTCACTTCAGGTTTACGTTATCCCTTGGACATTCTTATTGACGATGAAACACAGAAATTGCATCCGAATTTAATACAAAAGGCACAATGCCGACTTAAGTACAAGAGGATTGACACTCTGACTTTCTATGATTTGAACCTCTCCTGTTAGTCGAGTTTTAGATTCCGATTCTCCACTTTAGGTTTACTGTTTCCCTTGGACCTTCTTATTGGAGATGAAACGCAGAAATGGCATCGGAATTGAATTCAAAAGGCACAATGCCGACATAAGTACAAGAGGACTGACACTCTAACCTTCTATGATTTGAGCCTCTCCCGTGAGTTTAGCTTTAGATTCCGATGCTTCACTTCAGGTTTACTGTATGCCGGGGACCTTCTTATTGTCGATGAAGCACAAAAATTGCATCGGAATTAAATTCAAAAGGCACAATGCCGCCTTAAGTACCAGAGGACTGACACTCTAACTTTCTACGAATTGAACCTCTCCTGTGAGTCCAGTTTTAGATTCCGATGCTTCACTTCAGGTTTACTGTATCCCTTGGACCTTCTTATTGACGATGAAACACAGAAATTGCATCGGAATTAAATTCAAAAGGCACAATGCCGACTTAAGTATAAAACGGACTGATACTCTAACTTTCTATGATTTGAACCTCTCCTGAGAGACCAGTTTTAGATTCCGATGCTTCACTTCAGGTTTACTGTATCCCTTGGACCTTCTTATTGATGATGAGACACAGAAATTGCACCCGAATTTAATACAAAAGGCACAATACCGACTTAAGTATAAGAGGATTGACACTCTAACTTTCTATGATTTGAACCTCTCCTGTGAGTCCAGTTTTAGATTCCGATGCTTCACTTCAGGTTTACTTTATCCCTTGGACCTTCATATTGACGATGAAACACAGAAATTGCATCCGAATTTAATACAAAAGGCACAATGCCGACTTAAGTACAAGTGGACTGACACTATAATTTCTGTGATTTGAACCTCTCCTGTGAGTCCAGATTTAGATTCCGATGCTTCACTTAATGTTTACAGTATACCTTGGACCTTCTTATTGGCGATGAAGCACAGAAATTGCAATCCAATTTGATGCAAAAGGCACAATGCCGACTTAAGTACAAGTGGATTGACACTCTAACTTTATATGATTTGAACCGCTCCTGTTAGTCAAGTTTTAGATTCCGATGCATTACTTCAGGTCTACTGTATCCCTTCGACCTTCTTATTGACGATGAAACACAGAAAATGCATTGGAATTAAATTCAAAAGCCACAATGCCGACATAAGTACAATACGATCGACACTCTTACTCTCTATGATTTGAATCACTCCTGTGAGTCCAGTTTTAGTTTCCGACGCTTCACTTCAGGTTTACTGTATCCCTTGGACCTTCGTATTGACGATGAAACACAGAAATTCGTCGGAATTAAATTCAAAAGGCACAATGCCGACCTGAGTACAAAACGGACTGACACTCTAACTTTCTATGATGTGAACCTTTCCTGTGAGTCCAGTTTTAGATTCCGATGCTTCACTTCAGGTTTACTGTATGCCTTGGACCTTCTTATTGATGATGAAACACAGAAATTGCATCCGAATTTAATACAAAAAGCACAATACCGGCTTAAGTACAAGAGTACTGACACTCTAACTTTCTATGATTTGAACCTCTCCTTTGAGTCTAGTTTTGGATTCCGATGCTACACTTCAGAATAACTGTATCCCTTGGACTTTCTTATTTACGAGAAACACAAAAATTGCATTCGAATTTAATACAAAATGCACAATGCCGACTTAAGTACAAGAGGACTGACACTCTAACTTTCTTTGATTTGAACCTCTAATGTGGGTCCAGTTTTAGTTTCCAATGCTTCACTTCAGGTTGACTGTATCCCTTGGACCTTCTTTTTGACGATGAAACACAGAAATTGCATCCGAATTTAATACAAAAGGCACAATGCCGACTTATGTACAAGAGGACTGACACTCTAACTTTCTATGATTTGAACCTCTCCTGTGAGCCACGTTTTAGATTCCGATGCTTCACATCAGGTTTACTGTTTCCCTTGGACCTTCTTATTGACGATGAAACACAGAAACTGCATCGGAATTAAATTCAAAAGGCACAATGCCGACTTTAGTACAAGAGGACCGACACTCTAAATTTCTATGATTTGATCCGCTCCTGTGAGTCCTGTTTTAGATTCCGATGGTTCGCTTCAGGTTTACTGTATACCTTGGACCTTCTTATTGGCGATGAAGCACTGAAATTGCATCCGAATTTAATACAAAAGGCACAATGACGACTTAAGTACAAGAGGACTGACACTCTAACTTCCAATGATTTAAACCGCTCCTGTGAGCCCAGTTTTAGATTCCGATGCTTCGCTTCAGGTTTACTGTATCCCTTGGACCTTCTTATTGACGATGAAACACAGATATTGCATCGGAATTAAATTCAAAAGGCACAATGCAGACTTAAGTACAAGAGGACTGACACTCTAACTTTCTATGATTTGAACCTTTCCTGTGAGTCCAGTTTTTGATTCCGACGCTTTACTTCAGGTTTACTGTATACCATGGACATTCTTATTGGCGATGAAGCACAAAAATTGCATCCTAATTTAATACAAAAGGAACAATGCCGACTTAAGTACAAGAGGACTGACACTCTAAGTTTCTATGATTAGAACTTCTCCTGTGAGTTCTGTTTTAGATTCCGATGCTTCACTTCAGGTTTACGTTATCCCTTGGACATTCTTATTGACGATGAAACACAGAAATTGCATCCGAATTTAATACAAAAGGCACAATGCCGACTTAAGTACAAGAGGATTGACACTCTGACTTTCTATGATTTGAACCTCTCCTGTTAGTCCAGTTTTAGATTCCGATTCTCCACTTTAGGTTTACTGTTTCCCTTGGACCTTCTTATTGGAGATGAAACGCAGAAATGGCATCGGAATTGAATTCAAAAGGCACAATGCCGACATAAGTACAAGAGGACTGACACTCTAACCTTCTATGATTTGAGCCTCTCCTGTGAGTTTAGCTTTAGATTCCGATGCTTCACTTCAGGTTTACTGTATGCCGGGGACCTTCTTATTGTCGATGAAGCACAGAAATTGCATCGGAATTAAATTCAAAAGGCACAATGCCGCCTTAAGTACCAGAGGACTGACACTCTAACTTTCTACGAATTGAACCTCTCCTGTGAGTCCAGTTTTAGATTCCGATGCTTCACTTCAGGTTTACTGTATCCCTTGGACCTTCTTATTGACGATGAAACACAGAAATTGCATCGGAATTAAATTCAAAAGGCACAATGCCGACTTAAGTATAAAACGGACTGATACTCTAACTTTCTATGATTTGAACCTCTCCTGAGAGACCAGTTTTAGATTCCGATGCTTCACTTCAGGTTTACTGTATCCCTTGGACCTTCTTATTGACGATGAAGCTCAGAAATTGCATTGGATTTAAATTCAAAAGACACAATGGGGACTTAAGTACAAGAGGACTGACACTCTAACTTTCTACGAATTGAACCTCTCCTGTGAGTCCAGTTTTAGATTCCGATGCTTCACTTCAGGTTTACTGTATCCCTTGGACCTTTTTATTGATGATGAGACACAGAAATTGCATCCGAATTTAATACAAAAGGCACAATACCGACTTAAGTATAAGAGGATTGACACTCTAACTTTCTATGATTTGAACCTCTCCTGTGAGTCCAGTTTTAGATTCCGATGCTTCACTTCAGGTTTACTGTATCCCTTGGACCTTCGTATTGACGATGAAACACAGAAATTGCATCCGAATTTAATACAAAAGGCACAATGCCGACTTAAGTACAAGTGGACTGACACTATAATTTCTGTGATTTGAACCTCTCCTGTGAGTCCAGATTTAGATTCCGATGCTTCACTTAATGTTTACAGTATACCTTGGACCTTCTTATTGGCGATGAAGCACAGAAATTGCAATCCAATTTAATGCAAAAGGCACAATGCCGACTTAAGTACAAGTGGATTGACACTCTAACTTTCTATGATTTGAACCGCTCCTGTTAGTCAAGTTTTAGATTCCGATGCATTACTTCAGGTCTACTGTATCCCTTCGACCTTCTTATTGACGATGAAACACAGAAATTGCATTGGAATTAAATTCAAAAGCCACAATGCCGACATAAGTACAATAGGATCGACACTCTTACTCTCTATGATTTGAATCACTCCTGTGAGTCCAGTTTTAGTTTCCGACGCTTCACTTCAGGTTTACTGTATCCCTTGGACCTTCGTATTGACGATGAAACACAGAAATTCGTCGGAATTAAATTCAAAAGGCACAATGCCGACCTGAGTACAAAACGGACTGACACTCTAACTTTCTATGATGTGAACCTTTCCTGTGAGTCCAGTTTTAGATTCCGATGCTTCACTTCAGGTCTACTGTATCCCTTGGACCTTCTTTTTGACGATGAAGCACAGAAATTGCATCGGAATTAAATTCAAAAGGCACAAAGCCGACTTAAGTACAAGCAGACTGACACACTAACCTTCTATAATTGAACCCATCCTGTGAGTCCAGTTTTAGATTCCGATGCTTCACTTCAGGTTTACTGTATCCCTTGGAACTTCTTAATGACGATGAAACACAGAAACTGCATCGGAATTAAATTCAAAAAGCACAATGCCGACTTAAGTACATGAGGACTGACACACTAACTTTCTATGATTTGAACCTCTGCTGTGAGTCCAGTTTTTGATTCCGATGCTTCACTTCAGGTTTACTGTATCCCTTGGACCTTCTTATTGACGAAGAAACACTAAAATTGCATCCGAATTTAATACAAAAGGCACAATGCCGGCTTAAGTACAAGAGGACGGACACTCTAACTTTCTATGATTTGAACCTCTCCTGTGAGTCCAGTTTTAGATTCCGATGCTTCACCTCAGGTTTACTGTATCCCTTGGACCTTCGTATTGACGATGTAACACAGTAACTGCATCGGAATTAAATTCAAAAGGCACAATGCCGACTTACGTATTAGAGGACTGACACTTTAACTTTCTATGATTTGAACCTCTCCTGTGAGACCAGTTTTTGATTCCGATGCTTCACTTCAGGTTTGCTGTATCCCTTGGACCTTCTTATTGACAATGAAGCACAGAAATTGCATCGGAATTAAATTTAAAAGGCACAAAGCCGACTTAAGTACAAGAGGACTGACACTCTAACTTTCTTTGATTTAACCTCTCCTGTGAGTCCACTTTCAGATTCCGTTGCTTCAGTTCAGGTTTGCTGTATCCCTTGGACCTTCTTATTGATGATGAAACACAGAAATTGCATCCGAATATAATACAAAAGGCACAATACCGGCTTACGTACAAGAGGACTGACACTCTAACTTTCTATGATTTGAACCTCTCCTTTGAGTGCAGTTTTAGATTCCGATGCTTCACTTCAGGTTTACTGCATCCCTTGGACCTTCTTATTGACGATGAAACACAGATATTGCATCCGAATTTAATATAAAAGGCACAATGACAACTCATGTACAAGAGGACTGAAACTCTAACTTTCCTTGATTTGAACCTCTCCTGTGGGTCCAGTTTTAGATTCCGATGCTTCACGTCAGGTTTACTGTATCCCTTGGACCTTCTTATTGACGATGGAACACAGAAATTGCATCCGAATTTAATACAAAAGGCACAATGCCGACTTAAGTACAAGAGGACTGACACTCTAAATTTCTATGATTTTAACCTCTCCTGTGAGTCCAGTTTTAGATTCCGATGCTTCACTTCAGGTTTACTGTATACCTTGGACCTTCTTGTTGGCGATGAAGCACAGAAATTGCATCCGAATTTAATACAAAAGGCACAATGCCGACTTAAGTACAAGAGGACTGACACTCTAACTTTCTTTGATTTGAACCTCTCCTGTGGGTCCAGTTTTAGATTCCGATGCTTCACTTCAGGTTGACTGTATCCCTTGGACCATCGTATTGACGATGAAACACAGAAATTGCATCCGAATTTAATACAAAAGGCACACTGCCGACTTAAGTACAAGTGGACTGACACTCTTAATTTCTATGATTTGAACCTCTCCTGTGGGTCCAGTTTTTGATTCCGATGCTTCACTTCAGGTTGACTGTATCCCTTGGACCTTCTTATTGACGATGAAACACAGAAATTGCATCCGAATTTAATACAAAAGGCACAATGGCGACTTAAGTACAAGTGGACTGACACTCTAAATTTCTATGATTTGAACCTCTCCTGTGAGTCCACTTCCAGATTCCATTGCTTCACTTCAGGTTTACTGTATCCCTTGGACCTCCTTATTGACGATGAAACACAGAATCTGCATCGGAATTAAATTCAAAATGCACAATGCAGACTTAAGTACAAGAGGACTGACACTCTAACTTTCTATGATTTGAACCTCTCCTGTGAGTCCAGTTTTCGATTCCGATGCTTCACATCAGGTTTACTGTATCCCTTGGACCTTCTTAATGACGATGAAACACTGAAATTGCATCCGAATTTAATACAAAAGGCAGAATGCCGGCTTAAGTACAAGAGGACTGACACTCTAACTTTCTATGATTTGAACCTCTCCTGTGAGTCCAGTTTTAGATTCCGATGTTTCACCTCAGGTTTACTGTATCCCTTGGACCTTCGTATTGACGATGAAACACAGAAACTGCATCGGAATTAAATTCAAAAGGCACAATGCCGACTTACGTATAAGAGGACTGACACTTTAACTATCTATGATTTGAACCTCTCCTGTGAGTCCAGTTTTTGATTCCGATGCTTCACCTCAGGTTTTCTGTATCCCATGGGCCTTCTTATTGACAATGAAGCAATGAAATTGCATCGGAATTAAATTTAAAAGGCACGAAGCCGACTTAAGTACAAGAGGACTGACACTCTAACTTCCTTTGATTTGAACCCGTCCTGTGAGTCCACTTTCAGATTCCGTTGCTTCACTTCAGGTTTACTGTATCCCTTGGACCTTCTTATTGACGATGAAACACAGATTCTGCATCGGAATTAAATTCCAAAGGCACAATGCAGACTTAAGTACAAGAGGACTGACACTCTAACTTTCTATGATTTGAACCTCTCCTGTGAGTCCAGTTTTCGATTCCGATGCTTCACATCAGGTTTACTGTATCCCTTGGACCTTCTTATTGATGATGAAACACAGAAATTGCATCCGAATATAATACAAAAGGCACAATACCGGCTTATGTACAAGAGGACTGACACTCTAACTTTCTATGATTTGAACCTCTCCTTTGAGTGCAGTTTTAGATTCCGATGCTTCACTTCAGGTTTACTGCATCCCTTGGACCTACTTATTGACGATGTAACACAGAAATTGCATCCGAATTTAATACAAAAGGCACAATCGCGACTTAAGTACAAGAGGACTGACACTCTAACTTTCCTTGATTTGAACCTCTCCTGTGGGTCCAGTTTTAGATTCCGATGCTTCACGTCAGGTTTACTGTATTCCTTGGACCTTCTTATTGACGATGGAACACAGAAATTGCATCCGAATTTAATACAAAAGGCACAATGCCGACTTAAGTACAAGAGGACTGACACTCTAAATTTCTATGATTTTAACCTCTCCTGTGAGTCCAGTTTTAGATTCCGATGCTACACTTCAGGTTTACTGTATACCTTGGACCTTCTTGTTGGCGATGAAGCACAGAAATTGCATCCGAATTTAATACAAAAGGCACAATGCCGACTTAAGTACAAGAGGACTGACACTCTAACTTTCTTTGATTTGAACCTCTCCTGTGGGTCCAGTTTTAGATTCCGATGCTTCACTTCAGGTTGACTGTATCCCTTGGACCATCGTATTGACGATGAAACACAGAAATTGCATCCGAATTTAATACAAAAGGCACACTGCCGACTTAAGTACAAGTGGACTGACACTCTTAATTTCTATGATTTGAACCTCTCCTGTGGGTCCAGTTTTAGATTCCGATGCTTCACTTCAGGTTGACTGTATCCCTTGGACCTTCTTATTGACGATGAAACACAGAAATTGCATCCGAATTTAATACAAAAGGCACAATGGCGACTTAAGTACAAGTGGACTGACACTCTAAATTTCTATGATTTGAACCTCTCCTGTGAGTCCACTTTCAGATTCCATTGCTTCACTTCAGGTTTACTGTATCCCTTGGACCTTCTTATTGACGATGAAACACAGAATCTGCATCGGAATTAAATTCAAAATGCACAATGACGACTTAAGTACAAGAGGACTGACACTCTAACTTTCTATGATTTAAACCTCTCCTGTGAGTCCAGTTTTCGATTCCGATGCTTCACTTCAGGTTTACTGTATGCCTTGGACCTTCTTATTAATGACGAAACACAGAAATTGCATCCGAATTTAATACAAAAAGCACAATACCGGCTTAAGTACAAGAGGACTGACACTCTAACTTTCTATGATTTGAACCTCTCCTTTGAGTCCAGTTTTGGATTCCGATGCTTCACTTCAGGTTAACTGTATCCCTTGGACCTTCTTATTGACGAGAAACACAGAAATTGCATCCGAATTTAATACAAAATGCACAATGCCGACTTAAGCACAAGAGGACTGACACTCTAACTTTCTTTGATTTGAACCTCTCCTGTGGGTCCAGTTTTAGATTTCGATGCTTCACTTCAGTTCTACTGTATCCCTTGGACCTTCTTTATGACGATGAAGCACAGAAATTGCAGCGGAATTAAATTCAAAATGCACAATGCCGACTTAAGTACAAGAAGAGTGACACTAACCTTCTATAATTGAACCTTTCCTGTGAGTCCAGTTTTAGATTCCGATGCTTCACTTCAGGTATACTGTATCCCTTGGACCTTCTTAATGACGATGAAACACTGAAATTGCATCCGAATTTAATACAAAAGGCAGAATGCCGGCTTAAGTACAAGAGGACTGACACTCTAACTTTCTATGATTTGAACCTCTCCTGTGAGTCCAGTTTTTGATTCCGATGCTTCACCTCAGGTTTTCTGTATCCCATGGGCCTTCTTATTGACAATGAAGCAATGAAATTGCATCGGAATTAAATTTAAAAGGCACAAAGCCGACTTAAGTACAAGAGGACTGACACTCTAACTTTCTATGATTTGAACCTCTCCTGTGAGTCCAGTTTTCGATTCCGATGCTTCACTTCAGGTTTACTGTATCCCTTGGACCTTCTTATTGATGATGAAACACAGAAATTGCATCCGAATATAATACAAAAGGCACAATACCGGCTTATGTACAAGAGGACTGACACTCTAACTTTCTATGATTTGAACCTCTCCTTTGAGTGCAGTTTTAGATTCCGATGCTTCACTTCAGGTTTACTGCATCCCTTGGACCTACTTATTGACGATGTAACATAGAAATTGCATCCGAATTTAATACAAAAGGCACAATCGCGACTTAAGTACAAGAGGACTGACACTCTAACTTTCCTTGATTTGAACCTCTCCTGTGGGTACAGTTTTAGATTCCGATGCTTCACTTCAGGTTTACTGTATCCCTTGGACATTCTTATTGACGATGGAACACAGAAATTGCATCCGAATTTAATACAAAAGGCACAATGCCGACTTAAGTACAAGAGGACTGACACTCTAAATTTCTATGATTTTAACCTCTCCTGTGAGTCCAGTTTTAGATTCCGATGCTTCACTTCAGGTTTACTGTTTACCTTGGACCTTCTTGTTGGCGATGAGGCACAGAAATTGCATCCGAATTTAATACAAAAGGCACAATGCCGACTTAAGTGCAAGTGGACTGACACTCTAATTTTCTTTGATTTGAACCTCTCCTGTGGGTCCAGTTTTAGATTCCGATGCTTCACTTCAGGTTGACTGTATCCCTTGGACCTTCGTATTGACGATGAAACACAGAAATTGCATCCGAATTAAATACAAAAGGCACAATGCCGATTTAAGTACAAGTGGACTGACACTCTAAATTTCTATGATTTGAACCTCTCCTGTGGGTCCAGTTTTAGATTCCGATGCTTCACTTCAGGTTGACTGTATCCCTTGGACCTTCTTATTGACGATGAAACACAGAAATTGCATCCGAATTTAATACAAAAAGCACAATGGCGACTTAAGTACAAGTGGACTGACACTCTAAATTTCTATGATTTGAACCTCTCCTGTGAGTCCACTTTCAGATTCCATTGCTTCACTTCAGGTTTACTGTATCCCTTGGACCTTCTTATTGACGATGAAACACAGAATCTGCATCGGAATTAAATTCAAAATGCACAATGACGACTTAAGTACAAGAGGACTGACACTCTAACTTTCTATGATTTGAACCTCTCCTGTGAGTCCAGTTTTCGATTCCGATGATTCACTTCAGGTTTACTGTATGCCTTGGACCTTCTTATTAATGATGAAACACAGAAATTGCATCCGAATTTAATACAAAAAGCACAAAACCGGCTTAAGTACAAGAGGACTGACACTCTAACTTTCTTTGATTTGAACCTCTCCTGTGGGTCCAGTTTTAGATTCCGATGCTGCACTTCAGGTTGACTGTATCCCTTGGACCTTCTTATTGACGATGAAACACAGTAATTGCATCGGAATTTAATACAAAAGGCACAATGCCGACTTAAGTACAAGTGGACTGACACTCTAAATTTCTATGCTTTGAACCTCTCCTGTGAGTCCAGATTTAGATTCCGATGCTTCACTTCAGGTTTACTGTATACCTTGGACCTTCTTATTGGCAATGAAGCACAGAAATTGCAATCGAATTTAATACAAAAGGCACAATGCCGACTTAAGTACAAGTGGATTAACACTCTAACTTTCTATGATTAGAACCGCTCCTGTGAGTCAAGTTTTAGATTCCGATGCTTTACTTCAGGTTTACTGTATCCCTTGGACCTTCTTATTGGCGATGAAACACAGAAATTGCATTGGAATTAAATTCAAATAGCACAATGCCGACATAAGTAAAAGAGGACCGACACTCTAACTCTCTATGATTTGAACCTCTCCTGTGAGTCCAGTTTTAGATTCCGACGCTTCACTTCAGGTTTACTGTATCCCTTGGACCTTCTTATTGACGATGAAACACAGAAATTGCATCGGAATTAAATTCAAAAGGCACAATGCCGACCTAAGTACAAAACGGAATGACACTCTAACTTTCTATGATTTGTCCCTTTCCTGTGAGGCCAGTATTAGATTCCGAAGCTTCACTTCAGGTTTACTGTATCCCTTGGACCTTCTTATTGACGATGAAACACAGAAATTGCATTGGAATTAAATTCAAAAGGCACAATGCCGACTTAAGTACAAGAGGACTGACACTCTAACAGTCCATGATTTAAACCTCTCCAGTGAGTCCAGTTTTAGATTCCGATGCTTCACTTCAGGTCTACTGTATCCCTTGGACCTTCTTTTTGACGATGATGCACAGAAATTGCATCGGAATTAAATTCAAAAGTGACAATGCCGACTTAAGTACAAGAAGAGTGACACTCTAACCTTCTATAATTGAACCTTTCCTGTGAGTCCAAATTAGATTCCGATGCTTCACTTCAGGTTTACTGTATCCCTTGGACCTTCTTATTGACGATGAAACACAGAATCTGCATCGGAATTAAATTCAAAAGGCATAATGCCGACTTAAGTACAAGAGGACTGACACTCTAACTTTCTATGATTTGAACCTCTCCTGTGAGTCCAGTTTTAGATTCCGATGCTTCACTTCAGGTTTGCTGTATCCCTTGGACCTTCTTATTGACGAAGAAACACTGAAATTGCATCCGAATTTAATACAAAAGGCACAATGCCGGCTTAAGTACAAGAGGCCTGACACTCTAACTTTTTATGATTTGAACCTCTCCCGTGAGTCCAGTTTTAGATTCCGATGCTTCACCTCAGGTTTACTGTATCCCTCGGACCTTCGTATTGACGATGAAACACATAAACTGCATCGGAATTAAATTCAAAAATCATAATGCCGACTTACGTACAAGAGGACTGACTCTCTAACTTTCTATGATTTGAACCTCTCCTGTGAGTCCTGTTTTTGATTCCGATGCTTCATTTCAGGTTTGCTGTATCCCTCGGACCTTCGTATTGATAATGAAGCACAGAAATTGCATCGGAATTAAATTTAAAAGGCACAAAGCCGACTTAAGTACAAGAGGACTGACACTCTAACTTTCTTTGATTTGAACCTATCCTGTGAGTCCACTTTCAGATTCCGTTGCTTCACTTCATTTTTACTGTATCCGTTGGACCTTCTTATTGACGATGAAACACAGAATCTGCATCGGAATTAAATTCCAAAGGCACAATGCCGACTTAAGTACAAGAGGACTGACACTCTAACTTTCTATGATTTGAACCTCTCCTGTGAGTCCAGTTTTCGATTCCGATGCTTCACTTCAGGTTTACTGTATCGCTTGGACCGTCTTATAGATGATGAAACACAGAAATTGCATCCGAATATAATACATAGGGCCCAATACCGGCTTATGTTCAATTGGACTGACACTCTAACTTTCTATGATTTGAACCTCTCCTTTGAGTCCAGTTTTAGATTCCGATGCCTCACTTCAGGTTTACTGTATCCCGTGGACCTTCTTATTGACGATGAAACACAGAAATTGCATCCGAATTTAATACAAAAGGCACAATGCCGAATTAAGTACAAGAGGACTGACACTCTAACTTTCCTTGATTTGAACCTCTCTTATGGGTCCAGTTTTAGATTCCGATGCTTCACTTCAGGTTTACTGTATCCCTTGGACCTTCTTATTGACGATGGAACACAGAAATTGCATTAGAATTTAATACAAAAGGCACAATGCCGACTTAAGTACAAGAGGACTGACACTCTAAATTTCTATGATTTGAACCTCTCCTGTGAGTCCAGTTTTAGATTCCGATGCTTCACTTCAGGTTTACTGTATACCTTGGACCTTCTTATTGGCGATGAAGCACAGAAATTGCATCCGAATTTAATACAAAAGGCATAATGCCGACTTAAGTACAAGTGGACTGACACCCTAAATTTCTATGATTTGAACCTCTCCTGTGAGTCCAGATTTAGATTCCGATGCTTCACTTCAGGTTTACTGTATACCTTGGACCTTCTTATTGGCGATGAAGCACAGAAATTATAATCGAATTTAATATAAAAGGCACAATGCCGACTTAAGTACAAGTGGATGGACACTCTAACTTTCTATGATTTGAACCCCTCCAGTGAGTCAAGTTTTAGATTCCGATGCTTTACTTCAGGTTTACTGTATCCCTTGACCATCTTATTGACGATGAAACACAGAAATTGCATTGGAATTAAATTCAAAAGGCACAATGCCGACATAAGTACAAGGGGACCGACACTCTAACTCTCTATGATTTGAACCTCTCCTGTGAGTCCAGTTTTAGATTCCGACGCTTCACTTCAGGTTTACTGTATCCCTTGGACCTTCTTATTGACGATGAAACACAGAAATTGCATCCGAATTAAATTCAAAAGGCACAATGCCGACCTTAGTACAAAACGGACTGACACTCTAACTTTCTGTGATTTGAACCTTTCCTGTGGGTCCTGTATTAGATTCCGATGCTTCACTTCAGGTTTACTGTATCCCTAGGACCTTCTTATTGACGATGAAGCACAGAAATTGCATTGGAATTAAATTCAAAAGGCACAATGCCGACTTAAGTACAAGAGGACTGACACTCAAACTTTCCATGATTTGAACCTCTCCTGTGAGTACAGTTTTAGATTCCGATGCTTCACTTCAGGTCTACTGTATCCCTTGGACCGTCGTATTGACGATGAAACACAGAAAAAGCGTCGCAATTAAATTCAAAAGGCACAATGCCGACTTACGTACAAGAGGACTGACACTCTAACTATATATGATTTAAACCGCTCCTGTGAGTCCAGTTTTAGATTCCGATGCTTCACTTCAGGTTTGCTGTATCCCTTGGACCTTCTTATTGACAATGATGCACAGAAATTGCATCGGAATTAAATTTAAAAGGCACAAAGCCGACTTAAGTACAAGAGGACTGACACTCTAACTTCTTTGATTTGAACCTCTCCTGTGAGTCCACTTTCAGATTCCGTTGCTTCACTTCAGGTTTCCTGTATCCCTTGGACCTTCTTATTGACGATGAAACACAGAATCTGCATCGGAATTAAATTCCAAAGGCACAATGCCGACTTAAGTACAAGAGAACTGACACTCTAACTTTCTATGATTTGAACCTCTCCTGTGAGTCCAGTTTTCGATTCCGATGCTTCACTTCAGGTTTACTGTATCCCTTGGACCTTCTTATTGATGATGAAACACAGAAATTGCATCCGAATATAATACAAAAGGCACAATGCCGGCTTAAGTACAAGAGGACTGACACTCTAACTTTCTATGATTTGAACTTCTCCTGTGAGTCCAGTTCTCCATTCCGATGCTTCACTTCAGGTTTACTATATCCCTTAGACCTTCTTGTTGATGATGAAACACAGAATTTGCATCCGAATTTAATACAAAATGCACAATACCGGCTTATGTACAGGAGGACTGACACTCTAACTTTTTATGATTTGAACCTCTCCTTTGAGTCCAGTTTTAGATTCCGATGCTTCACTTCAGGTTTACTGTATCCCTTGGACCTTCTTATTGGCGATAAAACACAGAAATTGCATCCAAATTTAATACAAAGGGCACAATGCCGACTTAAGTACAAGAGGACTGACACTCTAACTTTCCTTGATTTAAACCTCTGATGTGGGACCTGTTTTAGATTCCGATGCTTCACTTCAGGTTTACTGTATCCGTTGGACCTTCTTATTGACGATGGAACACAGAAATTGCATCCGAATGTAATACAGAAGGCACAATGCTGACTTAAGTACAAGAGGACTGACACTCTAAATTTCTATGTTTTGAACCTCTCCTGTGAGTCCAGTTTTAGATTCCGATGCTTCACTTCAGGTTTACTGTATACCTTTGACCTTCTTATTGGCGATGAAGCACAGAAATTGCATCCGAATTTAATACAAAAGGCACAATGCCGACTTAAGTACAAGAGGATTGACACTCTAACTATCTATGATTTAAACCGCTCCTGTGAGTCCAGTTTTAGATTCCGATGCTTCACTTCAGGTTAACTGTATCCCTTTGACCTTCTTATTCACGATGAAACACAGATATTGCATCGGAACTAAATTCAAAAGGCACAATGCCGACTTAAGTACAAGAGGCCTGACACTCTAACTTTCTGTGATTTGAACCTCTCCTGTGACTCCAGTTTTAGATTCCGACGCTTCACTTCAGGTTTACTGTATCCGTTGGACCTTCTTATTGGCGATGAAGCACAAAAATTGCATCCGAATTTAATACGAAAGGCACAATGCCGACTTAAGTACAAGAGGACTGACACTCTAACTTTCTATGATTAGAACCTCTCCTATGAGTCCAGTTTTAGATTCCGATGCTTCACTTCAGGTTTACTTTATCCGTTGGACCTTCTTATTGACGATGAAACACAGAAATTGCATCCGAATTTAATACAAAAGGCACAACGCCGACTTTAGTACAAGAGGTCTGACACTCTAAATTTCTATGATTTGAACCTCTCCTGTGAGTCCAGTTTTAGATTCCGATGCTTCACTTCAGGTTTACTGTATACCTTGGACCTTGTTATTGGTGATGAAGCACAGAAATTGCATCCGAATTTAATACAAAAGGCACAATGCCGACTTAAGTACAAGAGGATTGACTCTCTAACTTTCTATGATTTAAACCGCTCCTGTGAGTCCAGTTTTAGATTCCGATGCTTCACCTCAGGTTTACTGTATCCCTTGGACTTTCGTATTGACAATGAAACACAGAAACTGCATCGGAATTAAATTCAAAAGGCACAATGCCGACTTACGTACAAGAGAACTGACACTCTAACTTTCTATAATTTGAACCTCTCCTGTGGGTCCAGTTTTGGATTCCGATGCTTCACTTCAGGTTTACTGTATCCCTTGGACCTTCTTATTGGCGATAAAACACAGAAATTGCATCCGAATTTAATACAAAGGGCACAATGCCGACTTAAGTACAAGAGGACTGACACTCTAACTTTCCTTGATTTAAACCTCTGCTGTGGGTCCTGTATTAGATTCCGATGCTTCACTTCAGGTTTACTGTATCCGTTGGACCTTCTTATTGACGATGGTACACAGAAATTGCATCCGAATTTAATACAGAAGGCACAATGCTGACTTAAGTACAAGAGGACTGACACTCTAAATTTCTATGTTTTGAACCTCTCCTGTGAGTCCAGTTTTAGATTCCGATGCTTCACTTCAGGTTTACTGTATACCTTGGACCTTCTTATTGGCGATGAAGCACAGAAATTGCATCCGAATTTAATACAAAAGGCACAATGCCGACTTAAGTACAAGAGGATTGACACTCTAACTATCTATGATTTAAACCGCTCCTGTGAGTCCAGTTTTAGATTCCAATGCTTCACTTCAGGTTAACTGTATCCCTTTGACCTTCTTATTCACGATGAAACACAGATATTGCATCGGAACTAAATTCAAAAGGCACAATGCCGACTTAAGTACAAGAGGCCTGACACTCTAACTTTCTGTGATTTGAACCTCTCCTGTGACTCCAGTTTTAGATTCCGACGCTTCACTTCAGGTTTACTGTATCCGTTGGACCTTCTTATTGGCGATGAAGCACAAAAATTGCATCCGAATTTAATACGAAAGGCACAGTGCCGACTTAAGTACAAGAGGACTGACACTCTAACTTTCTATGATTAGAACCTCTCCTGTGAGTCCAGTTTTCGATTCCGATGCTTCACTTCAGGTTTACTGTATCCCTTGGACCTTCTTATTGATGATGAAACACAGAAATTGCATCCGAATATAATACAAAAGGCACAATGCCGGCTTATGTACAAGAGGACTGACACTCTAACTTTCTATGATTTGAACCTCTCCTTTGAGTCCAGTTTTAGATTCCGATGCTTCACTTCAGGTTTACTGTATATCTTGGACCTTCTTATTGACGAAGAAACGCTGAAATTGCATCCGAATTATTTACAAAAGGCACAATGCCGGCTTAAGTACAAGAGGACTGACACTCTAACTTTCTATGATTTGAACTTCTCCTGTGAGTCCAGTTCTCGATTCCGATGCTTCACTTCAGGTTTACTATATCCCTTAGACCTTCTTGTTGATGATGAAACACAGAATTTGCATCCGAATTTAATACAAAATGCACAATACCGGCTTATGTACAGGAGGACTGACACTCTAACTTTCTATGATTTGAACCTCTAATTTGAGTCCAGTTTTAGATTCCGATGCTTCACTTCAGGTTTACTGTATCCCTTGGACCTTCTTATTGGCGATAAAACACAGAAATTGCATCCGAATTTAATACAAAGGGCACAATGCCGACTTAAGTACAAGAGGACTGACACTCTAACTTTCCTTGATTTAAACCTCTGATGTGGGACCTGTTTTAGATTCCGATGCTTCACTTCAGGTTTACTGTATCCGTTGGACCTTCTTATTGACGATGGAACACAGAAATTGCACCCGAATTTAATACAGAAGGCACAATGCTGACTTAAGTACAAGAGGACTGACACTCTAAATTTCTATGCTTTGAACCTCTCCTGTGAGTCCAGTTTTAGATTCCGATGCTTCACTTCAGGTTTACTGTATACCTTGGACCTTCTTATTGGCGATGAAGCACAGAAATTGCATCCTAATTTAATACAAAAGGCACAATGCCGACTTAAGTACAAGAGGATTGACACTCTAACTATCTATGATTTAAACCACTTCTGTGAGTCCAGTTTTAGATTCCGATGCTTCACTTCAGGTTAACTGTTTCCCTTTGACCTTCTTATTCACGATGAAACACAGATATTGCATCGGAACTAATTCAAAAGGCACAATGCCGACTTAAGTACAAGAGGCCTGACACTCTAACTTTCTGTGATTTGAACCTCTCCTGTGACTCCAGTTTTAGATTCCGACGCTTCACTTCAGGTTTACTGTATCCGTTGGACCTTCTTATTGGCGATGAAGCACAAAAATTGCATCCGAATTTAATACGAAAGGCACAATGCCGACTTAAGTACAAGAGGACTGACACTCTAACTTTCTATGATTAGAACCTCTCCTGTGAGTCCAGTTTTAGATTCCGATGCTTCACTTCAGGTTTACTTTATCCGTTGGACCTTCTTATTGACGATAAAACACAGAAATTGCATCCGAATATAATACAAAAGGCATAATGCCGACTTAAGTACAAGAGGACTGACACTCTAACTTTCTACGATTTGAACCTCTCCTGTGAGTCCAGTTTTAAATTCCGATGCTTTACTTCAAGTTTACTGTATCCCTTGGACCTTCTTATTGACGATGAAACACAGAAATTGCATCGGAATTAAATTCAAAAGGCACAATGCCGACTTAAGTACAAAACGGACTGACACTCTAACTTTCTATGATTTGAACCTCTCCTGTGAGTCCAGTTTTAGATTCCGATTCTTCACTTCAGGTTTACTGTATCCCTAGGACCTCCTTATTGTCGATGAAGCACAGAAATTGCATTGGAATTAAATTCAAAAACCACAATGCCGACTTAAGTACAAGAAGACTGACACTCTAACTTTCTATGATTTGAACCTCTCCTGTGAGTCCAGTTTTAGATTCCGATGCTTCACGTCAGGTTTACTGAATCCCTTGGACCTTCTTATTGACGATGGAACACAGAAATTGCATCCGAATTTAATACAAAAAGCACAACGCCGACTTTAGTACAAGAGGTCTGACACTCTAAATTTCTATGATTTGAACCTCTCCTGTGAGTCCAGTTTTAGATTCCGATGCTTCACTTCAGGTTTACTGTATACCTTGGACCATGTTATTGGTGATGAAGCACAGAAATTGCATCCGAATTTAATACAAAAGGCACAATGCCGACTTAAGTACAAGAGGATTGACTCTCTAACTTTCTATGATTTAAACTGCTCCTGTGAGTCCAGTTTTAGATTCCGATGCTTCACCTCAGGTTTACTGTATCCCTTGGACCTTCGTATTGACATTGAAACACAGAAACTGCATCGGAATTAAATTCAAAAGGCACAACGCCGACTTACGTACAAGAGGACTGACACTCTAACTTTCTATGATTTGAACCTCTCCTGTGGGTCCAGTTTTGGATTCCGATGCTTCACTTCAGGTTTACTGTATCCCTTGGACCTTCTTATTGGCGATAAAACACAGAAATTGCATCCGAATTTAATACAAAGGGCACAATGCCGACTTAAGTACAAGAGGACTGACACTCTAACTTTCCTTGATTTAAACCTCTGCTGTGGGTCCTGTTTTAGATTCCGATGCTTCACTTCAGGTTTACTGTATCCGTTGGACCTTCTTATTGACGATGGAACACAGAAATTGCATCCGAATTTAATACAGAAGGCACAATGCTGACTTAAGTACAAGAGGACTGACACTCTAAATTTCTATGTTTTGAACCTCTCCTGTGAGTCCAGTTTTAGATTCCGATGCTTCACTTCAGGTTTACTGTATACCTTGGACCTTCTTACTGGCGATGGAGCACAGAAATTGCATCCGAATTTAATACAAAAGGCACAATGCCGACTTAAGTACAAGAGGATTGACACTCTAACTATCTATGATTTAAACCGCTCCTGTGAGTCCAGTTTTAGATTCCGATGCTTCACTTCAGGTTAACTGTATCCCTTTGACCTTCTTATTCACGATGAAACACAGATATTGCATCGGAACTAAATTCAAAAGGCACAATGCCGACTTAAGTACAAGAGGCCTGACACTCTAACTTTCTGTGATTTGAACCTCTCCTGTGACTCCAGTTTTAGATTCCGACGCTTCACTTCAGGTTTACTGTATCCGTTGGACCTTCTTATTGGCGATGAAGCACAAAAATTGCATCCGAATTTAATACGAAAGGCACAATGCCGACTTAAGTACAAGAGGACTGACACTCTAACTTTCTATGATTAGAACCTCTCCTGTGAGTCCAGTTTTAGATTCCGATGCTTCACTTCAGGTTTACTTTATCCGTTGGACCTTCTTATTGACGATGAAACACAGAAATTGCATCCGAATATAATACAAAAGGCATAATGCCGACTTAAGTACAAGAGGACTGACACCCTAACTTTCTACGATTTGAACCTCTCCTGTGAGTCCAGTTTTAAATTCCGATGCTTTACTTCAAGTTTACTGTATCCCTTGGACCTTCTTATTGACGATGAAACACAGAAATTGCATCGGAATTAAATTCAAAAGGCACAATGCCGACTTAAGTACAAAACGGACTGACACTCTAACTTGCTATGATTTGAACCTCTCCTGTGAGTCCAGTTTTAGATTCCGATGCTTCACTTCAGGTTTACTGTATCCCTAGGACCTTCTTATTGTCGATGAAGCACAGAAATTGCATTGGAATTAAATTCAAAAACCACAATGCCGACTTAAGTACAAGAGGACTGACACTCTAACTTTCTATGATTTGAACCTCTCCTGTGAGTCCAGTTTTAGATTCCGTTGCTTCACGTCAGGTTTACTGAATCCCTTGGACCTTCTTATTGACGATGAAACACAGAAATTGCATCCGAATTTAATACTAAAGGCACAATGTCGATCTAAGTACAAGAGGACTGACACTCTATTCTCAATGATTTGAAACTCTCCTGTGAGTCCAGTTTTAGATTCCGATGCTTCACTTCAGGTTTACTGTATCCCTTGGACCTTCTTATTGACGATGAAACACAGAAATTGCATCCGAATTTAATACAAAAGGCTCAATGCCGACATAAGTACAAGAGGACTGACACTCTAACTTTCCTTGATTTGAACCTCTCCTGTGGGTCCAGTTTTAGATTCCGATGCTTCACTTGAGGTTTACTGTATCCCCTGGACCTTCTTATTGACGATGGAACACAGAAATTGCATCCGAATTTAATACAAATAGCACAACGCCGACTTTAGTACAAGAGGTCTGACACTCTAAATTTCTATGATTTGAACCTCTCCTGCGAGTCCAGTTTTAGATTCCGATGCTTCACTTCAGGTTTACTGTATACCTTGGACCTTGTTATTGGCGATGAAGCACAGAAATTGCATCCGAATTTATTACAAAAGGCACAATGCCGACTTAAGTACAAGAGGATTGACTCTCTAACTTTCTATGATTTAAACCGCTCCTGTGAGTCCAGTTTTAGATTCCGATGCTTCACCTCAGGTTTACTGTATCCCTTGGACCTTCGTATTGACAATGAAACACAGAAACTGCATCGGAAGTAAATTCAAAAGGCACAATGCCGACTAACGTACAAGAGGACTGACACTCTAACTTTCTATGATTTGAACCTCTCCTGTGGGTCCAGTTTTGGATTCCGATGCTTCACTTCAGGTTTACTTTATCCCTTGGACCTTCTTATTGACAATGATGCACAGAAATTGCATCGGAATTAAATTTAAAAGGCACAATGCCGACTTAAGTACAAGAGGACTGACACTCTACCTTTCTATGATTTGAACCTCTCCTGTGAGTCCACTTTTAGATTCCGTTGCTTCACTTCAGGTTTACTGTATCCCTTGGACCTTCTTATTGTCGATGAAACACAGAATCTGCATCGAATTAAATTCAAAAAGCACAATGCCGACTTAAGTACAAGAGGACTGACATTCTAACTTTCTATGATTTGAACTTCTCCTGTGAGTCCAGTTTTCGATTCCGATGCTTCACTTCAGAATTACTGTATCCGTTGGACCTTCTTATTGGTGATGAAGCACAAAAATTGCATCCGAATTTAATACGAAAGGCACAATGCCGACTTAAGTACAAGAGGACTGACACTCTAACTTTCTATGATTAGAACCTCTCCTGTGAGTCCAGTTTTAGATTCCGATGCTTCACTTCAGGTTTACTTTATCCGTTGGACCTTCTTATTGACGATGAAACACAGAAATTGCATCCGAATATAATACAAAAGACATAATGCCGACTTAAGTACAAGAGGACTGACACCCTAACTTTCTACGATTTGAACCTCTCCTGTGAGTCCAGTTTTAAATTCCGATGCTTTACTTCAAGTTTACTGTATCCCTTGGACCTTCTTATTGACGATGAAACACAGAAATTGCATCGGAATTAAATTCAAAAGGCACAATGCCGACTTAAGTACAAAACGGACTGACACTCTAACTTTCTATGATTTGAACCTCTCCTGTGAGTCCAGTTTTAGATTCCGATGTTTCAATTCAGGTTTACTGTATCCCTAAGACCTTCTTATTGTCGATGAAGCACAGAAATTGCATTGGAATTAAATTCAAAAACCACAATGCCGACTTAAGTACAAGAGGACTGACACTCTAACTTTCTATGATTTGAACCTCTCCTGTGAGTCCAGTTTTAGATTCCGATGCTTCACGTCAGGTTTACTGAATCCCTTGGACCTTCTTATTGACGATGAAACACAGAATCTGCATCGGAATTAAATTCCAAAGGCACAATGCCGACTTAAGTACAAGAGAACTGACACTCTAACTTTCTATGATTTGAACCTCTCCTGTGAGCCCAGTTTTCGATTCCGATGCTTCACTTCAGGTTTACTGTATCCCTTGGACCTTCTTATTGATGATGAAACACAGAATTTGCATCCGAATTTAATACAAAATGCACAATACCGGAATATGTACAGGAGGACTGACACTCTAACTTTCTATGATTTGAACCTCTCCTTTGAGTCCTGTTTTAGATTCCGATGCTTCACTTCAGGTTTACTGTATCCCTTGGACCTTCTTATTGGCGATAAAACACAGAAATTGCATCCGAATTTAATACGAAGGGCACAATGCCGACTTAAGTACAAGAGGACTGACACTCTAACTTTCCTTGATTTAAACCTCTGCTGTGGGTCCTGTTTTAGATTCCGATGCTTCACTTCAGGTTTACTGTATCCGTTGGACCTTCTTATTGACGATGGAACACAGAAATTGCATCCGAATTTAATACAGAAGGCACAATGCTGACTTAAGTACAAGAGGACTGACACTCTCAATTTCTATGTTTTGAACCTCTCCTGTGAGTCCAGTTTTAGATTCCGATGCTTCACTTCAGGTTTACTTTATCCGTTGGACCTTCTTATTGACGATGAAACACAGAAATTGCATCCGAATATAATACAAAAGGCATAATGCCGACTTAAGTACAAGAGGATTGACACTCTAACTTTCTACGATTTGAACCTCTCCTGTGAGTCCAGTTTTAAATTCCGATGCTTTACTTTAAGTTTACTGTATCCCTTGCACCTTCTTATTGACGATGAAACACAGAAATTGCATTGGAATTAAATTCAAAAACCACAATGCCGACTTAAGTACAAGAGGACTGACACTCTAACTTTCTATGATTTGAACATGTCCTGTGAGTCCAGTTTTAGATTCCAATGCTTCACGTCAGGTTTACTGAATCCCTTGGACCTTCTTATTGACGATGAAACACAGAAATTGCATCCGAATTTAATACTAAAGGCACAATGTCGATCTAAGTACAAGAGGACTGACACTCTATTCTCAATGATTTGAAACTCTCCTGTGAGTCCAGTTTTAGATTCCGATGCCTCACTTCAGGTTTACTGTATCCCTTGGACCTTCTTATTGACGATGAAACACAGAAATTGCATCCGAATTTAATACAAAAGGCTCAATGCCGACTTAAGTACAAGAGGACTGACACTCTAACTTTCCTTGATTTGAACCTCTCCTGTGGGTCCAGTTTTAGATTCCGATGCTTCACTTCAGGTTTACTGTATCCCTTGGACCTTCTTATTGACGATGGAACACAGTAATTGCATCCGAATTTAATACAAAAGGCACAACGCCGACTTTAGTACAAGAGGTCTGACACTCTAAATTTCTATGATTTGAACCTCTCCTGTGAGTCCAGTTTTAGATTCCGATGCTTCACTTCAGGTTTACTGTATACCTTGGACCTTGTTATTGGTGATGAAGCACAGAAATTGCATCCGAATTTAATACAAAAGGCACAATGCCGACTTAAGTACAAGAGGACTGACACTCAATTTTTCTATGATTTGAACCTCTGCTGTGAGTCCAGTTTTAGATTCCGATGCTTCACGTCAGGTTTACTGAATCCCTTGGACATTCTTATTGACGATGAAACAGAGAATCTGCATCGAATTAAATTCAAAAAGCACAATGCCGACATACGTACAAGAGGACTGACTTTCTAACTTTCTATGATTTGAACCTCTCCTGTGGGTCCAGTTTTGGATTCCGATGCTTCACATCAGGTTTACTTTATCCCTTGGACCTTCTTATTGACAATGATGCACAGAAATTGCATCGGAATTAAATTTAAAAGGCACAATGCCGACTTAAGTACAAGAGGACTGACACTCTACCTTTCTATGATTTGAACCTCTCCTGTGAGTCCACTTTTAGATTCCGTTGCTTCACTTCAGGTTTACTGTATCCCTTGGACCTTCTTATTGACGATGAAACAGAGAATCTGCATTGAATTAAATTCAAAAAGCACAATGCCGACTTAAGTACAAGAGGACTGACACTCTAACTTTCTATGATTTGAACTTCTCCTGTGAGTCCACTTTTAGATTCCGTTGCTTCACTTCAGGTTTACTGTATCCCTTGGACCTTCTTATTGACGATGAAACAGAGAATCTGCATCGAATTAAATTCAAAAAGCACAATGCCGACTAAGTACAAGAGGATTGACTCTCTAACTTTCTATGATTTAAACCGCTCCTGTGAGTCCAGTTTTAGATTCCGATGCTTCACCTCAGGTTTACTGTATACCTTGGACCTTCGTATTGACAATGAAACACAGAAACTGCATCGGAATTAAATTCAAAAGGCACAATGCCGACATACGTAGAAGAGGACTGACTTTCTAACTTTCTATGATTTGAACCTCTCCTGTGGGTCCAGTTTTGGATTCCGATGCTTCACATCAGGTTTACTTTATCCCTTGGACCTTCTTATTGACAATGATGCACAGAAATTGCATCGGAATTAAATTTAAAAGGCACAATGCCGACTTAAGTACAAGAGGACTGACACTCTACCTTTCTATGATTTGAACCTCTCCTGTGAGTCCACTTTTAGATTCCGTTGCTTCACTTCAGGTTTACTGTATCCCTTGGACCTTCTTATTGACGATGAAACAGAGAATCTGCATCGAATTAAATTCAAAAAGCACAATGCCGACTTAAGTACAAGAGGACTGACACTCTAACTTTCTATGATTTGAACTTCTCCTGTGAGTCCAGTTTTCGATTCCGATGCTTCACTTCAGGTTTACTGTATCCCTTGGACCTTCTTGCTGATGATGAAACACAGAATTTGCATCCGAATTTAATACAAAATGCACAATACCGGCTTATGTACAGGAGCACTGACACTCTAACTTTCTATGATTTGAACCTCTCCTTTGAGACCAGTTTTAGATTCCGATGCTTCACTTCAGGTTTACTGTATCCCTTGGACCTTCTTATTGGCGATGAAACACAGAAATTGCATCCGAATTTAATACAAAGGGCACAATGCAGACTTAAGTACAAGAGGACTGACACTCTAACTTTCCTTGATTTCAACCTCTGCTGTGGGTCCTGTTTTAGTTTCCGATGCTTCACTTCTGGTTTACTGTATCCGTTGGACCTTCTTATTGACGATGGAACACAGAAATTGCATCCGAATTTAATACAGAAGGCACAATGCTGACTTAAGTACAAGAGGACTGACACTCTAAATTTCTATGTTTTGAACCTCTCCTGTGAGTCCAGTTTTAGATTCCGATGCTTCACTTAAGGTTTACTGTATACCATGGGGCTTCTTATTGGCGATGAAGCAGAGAAATTGCATCCGAATTTAATACAAAAGGCACAATGCCGACTTAAGTACAAGAGGATTGACACTCTAACTATCTATGATTTAAACCGCTCCTGTCAGTCCAGTTTTAGATTCCGATGCTTCACTTCAGGTTAACTGTATCCCTTTGACCTTCTTATTCACGATGAAACACAGATATTGCATCGGAACTAAATTCAAAAGGCACAATGCCTACTTAAGTACAAGAGGACCGACACCCTAACTTTCTATGATTTGAACCTCTCCTGTGAGTCCAGTTTTAGATTCCGACGCTTCACTTCAGGTTTACTGTATCCGTTGGACCTTCTTATTGGCGATGAAGCACAAAAATTGCATCCGAATTTAATACGAAAGGCACAATGCCGACTTAAGTACAAAACGGACTGACACTCTAACTTTCTATGATTAGAACCTCTCCTGTGGGTCCAGTTTTAGATTCCGATGCTTCACTTCAGGTTTACTGTATCCCTAGGACCTTCTTATTGTCGATGAAGCACAGAAATTGCATTGGGATTAAATTCAAAAACCACAATGCCGACTTAAGTACAAGAGGACTGACACTCTAACTTTCTATTATTTGAACCTCTCCTGTGAGTCCAGTTTTAGAATCCGATGCTTCACGTCAGGTTTACTGAATCCCTTGGACATTCTTATTGACGATGAAACACAGAAATTGCATCCGAATTTAATACTAAAGGCACAATGTCGATCTAAGTACAAGAGGACTGACACTCTATTCTCAATGATTTGAACCTCTCCTGTGAGTCCAGTTTTAGATTCTGATGCTTCACTTTGGGTTTACTGTATCCCTCGGACCTTCTTATTGACGATGAAACATAGAAATTGCATCCCAAATTAATACAAAAGGCACAATGCCGACTTAAGTACAAGAGGACTGACACTCTAAATTTCTATGATTTGAACCTTTCCTGTGAGAGTAGTTTTAGATTCCGATGCTTCATTTCAGGTTTACTGTATAGCTTGGACGTTCTTATTGGCGATGAAGCACAGATATTGCATCCGAATGTAATACAAAAGGCACAATGCCGACTTAAGTACAAGAGGACTGACACTCTAACTTTCCATGATTTGAACCTCTCCTGTGAGTCCAGTTTTAGATTCCGATGCTTCACTTTAATTTTTACTGTATCCCTTGAAACTTGTTATTGATGACGAAGTACAGAAATTGCATCCGAATTTAATACAAAAGGCACAATACCGACTTAAATACAAGAGGACTGACACACTAACTTTCTGTTATTTGAACCTCTCCTGTGAGTCCAGTTTTGGATTACGATTCTTCACTTCATGTTTACTGTTTCCCTTGGACCTTCTTATTGACGGTGAAACACAGAAATTGCATCTGAATTAAATTCAAAAGGTACAATGCCGACTTAAGTACAAGAGGACTGACACTCTAATTATCTATGATTTCAACCTCTCCTGTGAGTCCCGTTTTAGATTCTGATGCTTCAATTCAGGTTTACTGTATCCCTGGGAACTTCTTATTGACGATGAAGCACAGAAATTGCATCGGAATTAAATTCAAAAGGCACAATGCCGACTTAAGTACCAGAGGACTGACACTCTAACTTTCTATGATTTGAACCTCTCCTGTTAGTCCAGTTTTAGATTCCGATGCTTCTCTTTAGGATTACTGTATCCCTTGGACCTTCTTATTGACGATGAATCACAGAAACTGCATCGGAATTAGATTCAAAAGACATAATGCCGACTCAAGTACAAGAGGACTGACACTCTAACTTTCTATGATTTAAACCTCTCCTGTGAGTCCAGTTTTAGATTCCGAGTCTTCACTTCAGGTTTACTGTTTCCCTTGGACCTTCTTATTGACGATGAAACACAGAAATTGCCTCGGAATTAAAGTCTAAAGGCACAGTGCCGACATAAGTACAAGAGGACTGACATTCTAACTTTCTATGATTTGAACCTCTCCTGTGAGTCCAGCTTTAGATTCCGATGCCTAACTTCAGGTTTACTGTATACATTGGACCTTCTTATTGGCGATGAAACATAGAGATTGCATGCGAAATTAATACAAAAGGCACAATGCCGACTTAAGTACAAGTGGACTGACGCTAAATTTCTGTGATTTGAACCTTTCCTGTGAGTCTAGATTTAGATTCCGATGCTTCACTTCAGGTTTACTGTATAGCTTGGACGTTCTTATTGGCGATGAAGCACAGAAATTGCATCCGAATTTAATACAAAAGGCACAATGCCGACTTAAGTACAAGAGGACTGACACTCTAACTTTCCATGATTTGAACCTCTCCTGTGTTTCCAGTTTTGGATTACGATTCTTCACTTCAGGTTTACTGTTTCCCTTCGACCTTCTTATTGACGGTGAAACACAGAAATTGCATCGGAATTAAATTCAAAAGGCACAATGCCGACTTATGTACAAGAGGACTGGCACTCTAACATTCTATGATTTGAACCTCTCCTGTGAGTCCAGTTTTAGATTCTGATGCTTCACTTCAGGTTTACTGTATCCCTGGGAACTTCTTATTGACGATGAAACACAGAAATTGCATCGGATTTAAGTTCAAAAGGCACAATGTCGACTTAAGTACAAAACGGACTGACACTCTAACTTTCTATGAATTGAACCCCTCCTGTGAGCCCAGTTTTAGATTCCGATGCTTCACTTCAGGTTTACTGTATCCCTTGGACCTTCTTATTGGCGATGAAGCCCAGAAATTGCATCCGAATTTAGCACAAAAGGCACAATTCCGACTTAAGTACAAGAGGACTGACACTCTAACTTTCTATGATTTGAACATCCCCTGTGTGTCCTGCTTTAGATTCCGATGCTTCACTTCAGGTTTACTGTATCCCTGGGACTTTCTTATTGACGATGAAGCACAGAAATTGCATCGGAATTAAATTCAAAAGGCACAATGCCGACTTAAGTACAAGAGGACAGACACACTAACTTTCTACGATTTGAACCTCTCCTGTGGGTCCAGTTTTAGATTCCGATGCTTCACTTCTGGTTTACTGTATCCCTTGGACCTTCTTATTGACGATGAAACACAGGAATTGCATCGGAATTAAATTCAAAAGGCACAATGCCGACTTAAGTTCAAAACGGGCTGACACATCTAACTTTCAATGATTTGAACCTCTCCTGTGAGTCCGGTTTTAGATTCCGATGCTTCACCTAAGTTTTACTGTATCCCTTGGACTTTCTTATTGACGATGAGGCACAGAAATTGCATTGGAATTACTTTCAAAAGGCACAATGCCGACTTAAGTACAAGAGGACTGTCAGTCTAACTTTCCATGATTTGAACCTCTCCTGTGAGTCCAGTTTTGGATTACGAATCTTCACTACAGGTTTACTGTTTCCCTTGGACCTTCTTATTGACGATGAAACACAGAAATTGCATCGGAATTAAATTCAAAAGACACAATGCCGACTTAAGTACAAGAGGACTGACACTCTAACTTTCTATGATTTGAACCTCTCCTGTGAGTCCAGTTTTAGATTCTGATGCTTCACTTCAGGTTTACTGTATCCCTGGGAACTTCTTATTGACGATGAAACACAGAAATTGGATCGGAATTAAATTCAAAAGGCACAATGCCGACTTAAGTACTAGAGGACTGACACTCTAACTTTCTACGATTTGAACCTCTCCTGTGAGTCCAGTTTTAGATTCCGATGCTTCACTTCAGGTTTACTGTATCCCTTGGACCTTCTTATTGACGATGAAACACAGAAATTGCATCGGAATTAAATTCAAAAGGCACAATGCCGACTTAAGTACAAAACGGACTGACACTCTAACTTTCTATGAATTGAACCCCTCCTGTGAGCCCAGTTTTAGATTCCGATGCTTCACTTCATGTTTACTGCATCCCTTGGACCTTCTTCTTGACGATGAAGCTCAGAAATTGCATTGGAATTAAATTCAAAAGGCACAATGCCGACTTAAGTACAAGAGGACTGACACTCTAACTTTCTATGATTTGAACCTCTCCTGTGAGTCCAGTTTTAGATTCCGATGCTTCTCTTTAGGTTTACTGTTTCCTTTTGACCTTCCTATTGACGATGAAACACAGAAAATGCATCGGAATTAAATTCAATAGGCATAATGCCGACTTAAGTACAAGAAGACTGACACTCTAACTTTCTATGATTTCAACCTCTCCTGTGAGTCCAGTTTTAGATTCCGAGTCTTCACTTCAGGTTTACTGTTTCCCTTGGAGCTTCTTATTGACGATGAAACACAGAAATTGCCTCGGAATTAAATTCTAAAGGCACAATGCCGACTTAAATACAAGAGGACTGACATTCTAACTTTCTATGATTTGAACCTCTCCTGTGAGTCCAGCTCTAGATTCCGATGCTTCACTTCAGGTTTACTGTATACTTTGGACCTTCTTATTGGCGATGAAGCCCAGAAATTGCATCCAAATTTAACACAAAAGGCACAATGCCGACTTAAGTACAAGAGGACTGACACTCAAACTTTCTATGATTTGAACCTCTCCTGTGTTTCCAGCTTTAGATTCCGATGCTTCACTTCAGGTTTACTGTATCCCTGTGACCTTCTTATTGACGATGAAGCACAGAAATTGCATCGGAATTAAATTCAAAAGGCACAATGCCGACTTAAGTACAAGAGGACAGACATTCTAACTTTCTACGATATGAACCTCTCCTGTGAGTCCAGTTTTAGATTTCGATGCTTCACTTCTGGTTTACTGTATCCCTTGGACCTTCTTATTGACGATGAAACACAGGAATTGCATCGGAATTAAATTCAAAATGCACAATGCCGACTTAAGTTCAAAACGGGCTGACACTCTAGCTTTCTATGATTTGAACCTCTCCTGTGAGTCCAGTTTTACATTCCGATGCTTCACCTAAGGTTTACTGTATCCCTTGGACGTTCTTATTGACGATGAGGCACAGATATTGCATTGGAATTAAATTCAAAGGGCACAATGCCGACATAAGTACAAGAGGACTATTACTCTAACTTTCTATGATTTGAACCTCTCCTGTGAGTCCAGTTTTAGATTCCGATGCTTCACTTCGGGTTTACTGTATCCCTTGGACCTTCTTATTGACGATGAAACATAGAGATTGCATCCGAAATTAATACAAAAGGCTCAATGCCGACTTAAGTACAAGAGGACTGACACTAATTTTCTGTGATTTGAACCTTTCCTGTGAGTCTAGATTTAGATTCCGATGCTTCACTTCAGGTTTACTGTATAGCTTGGACGTTCTTATTGGCGATGAAGCACAGAAATTGCATCCGAATTTAATACAAAAGGCACAATGCCGACTTAAGTACAAGAGGACTGACACTCTAACTTTCCATGATTTGAACCTCTCCTGTGTACCAGTTTTGGATTACGATTCTTCACTTCAGGTTTACTGTTTCCCTTCGACCTTCTTATTGACGGTAAAATACAGAAATGGCATCGGAATTAAATTCAAAAGGCACAATGCCGACTTAAGTACATGAGGACTGACACTCTAACTTTCTATGATTTGAACCTCTCCTGTGATTCCAGTTTTAGATTCTGATGCTTCACTTCAGGTTTACTGTATCCCTGGGAACTTCTTATTGACGATGAAACACAGAAATTGCATCGGATTTAAATTCAAAAGGCACATTGTCGACTTAAGTACAAAACGGACTGACACTCTAACTTTCTATGAATTGATCCCCTCCTGTGAGCCCAGTTTTAGATTCCGATGCTTCACTTCAGGTTTACTGTATCCCTTGGACCTTCTTATTGGCGATGAAGCCCAGAAATTGCATCCGAATTTAACACAAAAGGCACAATTCCGACTTAAGTACAAGATGACTGACACTCTAACTTTCTATGATTTGAACATCTCCTGTGTGTCCAGCTTTAGATTCCCATGCTTCACTTCAGGTTTACTGTATCCCTGGGACCTTCTTATTGACGATGAAGCACAGAAATTGCATCGGAATTAAATTCAAAAGGCACAATGCCGACTTAAGTACAAGAGGACAGACACACTAACTTTCTACGATTTGAACCTCTCCTGTGAGTCCAGTTTTAGATTTCGATGCTTCACTTCTGGTTTACTGTATCCCTTGGACCTTCTTATTGACGATGAAACACAGGAATTGCATCGGAATTAAATTCAAAAGGCACAATGCCGACTTAAGTTCAAAACGGGCTGACACTCTAACTTTCAATGATTTGAACCTCTCCTGTGAGTCCGGTTTTAGATTCCGATGCTTCACCTAAGGTTTACTGTATCCCTTGGACTTTCTTATTGACGATGAGGCACAGAAATTGCATTGGAATTACTTTCAAAAGGCACAATGCCGACTTAAGTACAAGAGGACTGTTACTCTAACTTTCTATTATTTCAACCTCTCCTGTGAGTCCAGTTTTAGATTCCGAATCTTCACTTCAGGTTTACTGTTTCCCTTGGACCTTCTTATTGACGATGAAACACAAATTGCCTCGGAATTAAATTCTAAAGGCACAATGCCGACTTAAGTACAAGAGGACTGACATTCTAACTTTCTATGATTTGAACCTCTCCTGTGAGTCCAGATTTGGATTCCGATGCTTCACTTCAGGTTTACTGAATCCCTTGGACCTTCTTATTGACGATGAATCACAGAAATTGCATCCGAATTTAATACAAAAGGCACAATGCCGACTTAAGTACAAGAGGACTGATACTCTAACTTTCTATGATTAGAACCTCTCCTATGAGTGCAGTTTTAGATTCCGTTGCATCACTTCAGGTTTACTGTATCCCTTGGACCTTCGTATTGACGATGAAACACAGGAATTGCATCCGAATTTAATACAAAAGGCACAATGCCGACTTAAGTACAAGAGGACTGACACTCTAACTTTCTATGATTTGAACCTCTCCTGTGAGTCCAGTTTTAGATTCCGATGCTTCACGTCAGGTTTACTGAATCCCTTGGACCTTCTTATTGACGATGAATCACAGAAATTGCATCCGAATTTAATACAAAAGGCACAATGCCGACTTAAGTACAAGAGGACTGACACTCTAACCCTCAATGATTTGAACCTCTCCTGTGAGTCCAGTTTTAGATTCCGATGCTTCACTTCGGGTTTACTGCATCCCTTGGACCTTCTTATTGACGATGAAACATAGAAATTGCATCCGAAATTAAAACAAAAGGCACAATGCCGACTTAAGTACAAGAGGACTGACACTCTAAATTTCTATGATTTGAACCTTTCCTGTGAGTCTAGTTTTAGATTCCGATGCTTCACTTCAGGTTTACTGTATAGCTTGGACGTTCTCATTGGCGATGAAGCACAGAAATTGCATCCGAATTTAATACAAAAGGCACAATGCCGACTTAAGTACAGGAGGACTGTCACTCTAACTTTCCATGATTTGAACCTCTCCTGTGAGTCCATTTTTGGATTACGAATCTTTACTGCAGGTTTACTGTTTCCCTTGGACCTTCTTATTGACGGTGAAACACAGAAATTGCATCGGAATTAAATTCAAAAGACACAATGCCGACTTAAGTGCAAGAGGTCTGACACTCTAACTTTATATGATTTGAACCTCTCCTGTGAGTCCAGTTTTAGATTCTGATGCTTCACTTCAGGTTTACTGTATCCCTGTTAACTTCTTATTGACGATGAAGCACAGAAATTGCATCGGAATTAAATTCAAAAGGCACAATGCCGACTTAAGTACCAGAGGACTGACACTCTAACTTTCTACGATTTGAACCTTTCCTGTGAGTCCAGTTTTAGATTCCGATGCTTCACTTCAAGTTTACTGTATCCCTTGGACCTTCTTATTGACGATGAAACACAGAAATTGCATCGGAATTAAATTCAAAAGGCACAATGCCGACTTAAGTACAAAACGGACTGACACTCTAACTTTCTATGAATTGAACCCTCCTGTGAGCCCAGTTTTAGATTCCGATGCTTCACTTCAGGTTTAGTGTATCCCTTGGACCTTCTTCTTGACGATGAAGCTCAGAAATTGTATTGGAATTAAATTCAAAAGGCACAATGCCGACTTAAGTACAAGAGGACTGACACTCTAACTTTCTATGATTTGAACCTCTCCTGTGCGTCCAGTGTTAGATTCCGATGCTTCTCTTTAGGTTTACTGTATCCCTTGGACCTTCCTATTGACGATGAAACACAGAAACTGCATCGGAATTAAATTCAAAAGGCATAATGCCGACTTAAGTACAAGAGGACTGACACTCTAACTTTCTATGATTTCAACCTCTCCTGTGAGTCCAGTTTTAGATTCCGAGTCTTCACTTCAGGTTTACTGTTTCCCTTGGACCTTCTTATTGACGATGAAACACAGAAATTGCCTCGGAATTAAATTCTAAAGGCACAATGCCGACTTAAGTACAAGAGGACTGACATTCTAACTTTCTATGATTTGAACCTCTCCTGTGAGTCCAGCTCTAGATTCCGATGCTTCACTTCAGGTTTACTGCATACATTGGACCTTCTTATTGGCGATGAAGCCCAGAAATTGCATCCGAATTTAACACAAAAGGCACAATGCCGACTTAAGTACAAGAGGACTGACACTCTAACTTTCTATGATTTGAACCTCTCCTGTGAGTCCAGTTTTAGATTCCGATCCTTCTCTTTGGGTTTACTGCTTCCTTTGGACCTTCCTATTGACGATGAAGCACAGAAATTGCATCGGAATTAAATTCAAAAGGCACAATGCCGACTTAAGTACCAGAGGACTGACACTCTAACTTTCTATGATTTGAACCTCTCCTGTGAGTCCAGCTTTAGATTCCGATGCTCCACTTCAGGTTTACTGTATACATTGGAACTTTCTATGAATTGAACCTCTCCTGTGAGTCCAGTTTTAGATTCCGATGCTTCACCTAAGGTTTACTGTATCCCTTGGACTTTCTTATTGACGATGAGGCACAGAAATTGCATTGGAATTAAATTCAAAAGGCACAATGCCGACTTAAGTACAAGAGGACTGTTACTCTAACTTTCTATGATTTGAACCTCTCATGTGAGTCCAGTTTTAGATTCTGATGCTTCACTTCAGTTTTACTGTATCCCTGGGACCTTCTTATTGACGATGAAGCACAGAAATAGCATCGGAATTAAGGTCAAAATGTACAACGCCGACTTAAGTACCAGAGGACTGACACTCTAACTTTCTACGATTTGAACCTCTCCTGTGAGTCCAGTTTTAGATTCCGATGCTTCACTTCAGGTTTACTGCACCCCTTGGACCTTCGTATTGACGATGAAACACAGAAATTGCATCGGAATTAAATTCAAAAGGCACAATGCCGACTTAAGTACAAAACGGACAGACAGTCTAACTTTCAATGAATTGAACCCCACCTGTGAGCCCAGTTTTAGATTCCGATGCTTCTCTATAGGTTTACTGTATCCCTTGGACCTTGTTATTGACGATGAAACACAGAAACTGCATCGGAATTGCATTCAAAAGACATAATGCCGACTTAAGTACAAGAGGACTGACACTCTAACTTCCTATGTATTCAACCTCTCCTGTGAGTCCAGTTTTAGATTCCGAGTCTTCACTTCAGGTTTACTGTTTCCCTTGGACCTTCTTATTGACGATGAAACACAGAAATTGCCTCGGAATTAAATTCTAAAGGCACAATGCCGACTTAAGTACAAGAGGACTGACATTATAACTATCTATGATTTGAACCTCTCCTGTGAGTCCAGCTTTAGATTCCGATGCTTCACTTCTGGTTTACTGTATACATTGGACCTTCTTATCGGCGATGAAGCCCAGAAATTGCATCCGAATTTAATACAAAAGGCACAATGCCGACTTAAGTACAAGAGGACTGACACTCTAACTTTCTATGATTTGAACTACTCCTGTGTGTCCAGCTTTAGATTCCGATGCTTCACTACAGGTTTACTGTTTCCCTTGGACCTTCTTATTGACGATGAAACACAGAAATTGCATCGGAATTAAATTCAAAAGACACAATGCCGACTTAAGTACAAGAGGACTGACACTCTAACTTTCTATGATTTGAACCTCTCCTGTGAGTCCAGTTTTAGATTCTGATGCTTCACTTCAGGTTTACTGTATCCCTGGGAACTTCTTATTGACGATGAAACACAGAAATTGCATCGGAATTAAATTCAAAAGGCACAATGCCGACTTAAGTACTAGATTACTGACACTCTAACTTTCTACGATTTGAACCTCTCCTGTGAGTCCAGTTTTAGATCCCGATGCTTCACTTCAGGTTTACTGTATCCCTTGGACCTTCTTATTGACGATGAAACACAGAAATTGCATCGGAATTAAATTCAAAAGGCACAATGCCGACTTAAGTACAAAACGGACTGACACTCTAACTTTCTATGAATTGAACCCCTCCTGTGAGCCCAGTTTTAGATTCCGATGCTTCACTTCATGTTTACTGTATCCCTTGGACCTTCTTCTTGACGATGAAGCTCAGAAATTGCATTGGAATTAAATTCAAAAGGCACAATGCCGACTTAAGTACAAGAGGACTGACACTCTAACTTTCTATGATTTGAACCTCTCCTGTGAGTCCAGTTTTAGATTCCGATGCTTCTCTTTAGGTTTACAGTTTCCTTTTGACCTTCCTATTGACGATAAAACACAGAAAATGCATCGGAATTAAATTCAATAGGCATAATGCCGACTTAAGTACAAGAAGACTGACACTCTAACTTTCTATGATTTCAACCTCTCCTGTGAGTCCAGTTTTAGATTCCGAGTCTTCACTTCAGGTTTACTGTTTCCCTTGGAGCTTCTTATTGACGATGAAACACAGAAATTGCCTCGGAATTAAATTCTAAAGGCACAATGCCGACTTAAATACAAGAGGACTGACATTCTAACTTTCTATGATTTGAACCTCTCCTGTGAGTCCAGCTCTAGATTCCGATGCTTCACTTCAGGTTTACTGTATACTTTGGACCTTCTTATTGGCGATGAAGCCCAGAAATTGCATCCAAATTTAACACAAAAGGCACAAAGCCGACTTAAGTACAAGAGGACTGACACTCTAACTTTCTATGATTTGAACCTCTCCTGTGTTTCCAGCTTTAGATTCCGATGCTTCACTTCAGGTTTACTGTATCCCTGTGACCTTCTTATTGACGATGAAGCACAGAAATTGCATCGGAATTAAATTCAAAAGGCACAATGCCGACTTAAGTACAAGAGGAAAGACATTCTAACTTTCTACGATATGAACCTCTCCTGTGAGTCCAGTTTTAGATTTCGATGCTTCACTTCTGGTTTACTGTATCCCTTGGACCTTCTTATTGACGATGAAACACAGGAATTGCATCGGAATTAAATTCAAAAGGCACAATGCCGACTTAAGTTCAAAACGGGCTGACACTCTAGCTTTCTATGATTTGAACCTCTCCTGTGAGTCCAGTTTTACATTCCGATGCTTCACCTAAGGTTTACTGTATCCCTTGGACGTTCTTATTGACGATGAGGCACAGATATTGCATTGGAATTAAATTCAAAGGGCACAATGCCGACATAAGTACAAGAGGACTATTACTCTAACTTTCTATGATTTGAACCTCTCCTGTGAGTCCAGTTTTAGATTCCGATGCTTCACTTCGGGTTTACTGTATCCCTTGGACCTTCTTATTGACGATGAAACATAGAGATTGCATCCGAAATTAATACAAAAGGCACAATGCCGACTTAAGTACAAGAGGACTGACACTAAATTTCTGTGATTTGAACCTTTCCTGTGAGTCTAGATTTAGATTCCGATGCTTCACTTCAGGTTTACTGTATAGCTTGGACGTTCTTATTGGCGATGAAGCACAGAAATTGCATCCGAATTTAATACAAAAGGCACAATGCCGACTTAAGTACAAGAGGACTGACACTCTAACTTTCCATGATTTGAACCTCTCCTGTGTACCAGTTTTGGATTACGATTCTTCACTTCAGGTTTACTGTTTCCCTTCGACCTTCTTATTGACGGTAAAATACAGAAATGGCATCGGAATTAAATTCAAAAGGCACAATGCCGACTTAAGTACATGAGGACTGACACTCTAACTTTCTATGATTTGAACCTCTCCTGTGATTCCAGTTTTAGATTCTGATGCTTCACTTCAGGTTTACTGTATCCCTGGGAACTTCTTATTGACGATGAAACACAGAAATTGCATCGGATTTAAATTCAAAAGGCACATTGTCGACTTAAGTACAAAACGGACTGACACTCTAACTTTCTATGAATTGATCCCCTCCTGTGAGCCCAGTTTTAGATTCCGATGCTTCACTTCAGGTTTACTGTATCCCTTGGACCTTCTTATTGGCGATGAAGCCCAGAAATTGCATCCGAATTTAACACAAAAGGCACAATTCCGACTTAAGTACAAGATGACTGACACTCTAACTTTCTATGATTTGAACATCTCCTGTGTGTCCAGCTTTAGATTCCCATGCTTCACTTCAGGTTTACTGTATCCCTGGGACCTTCTTATTGACGATGAAGCACAGAAATTGCATCGGAATTAAATTCAAAAGGCACAATGCCGACTTAAGTACAAGAGGACAGACACACTAACTTTCTACGATTTGAACCTCTCCTGTGAGTCCAGTTTTAGATTTCGATGCTTCACTTCTGGTTTATTGTATCCCTTGGACCTTCTTATTGACGATGAAACACAGGAATTGCATCGGAATTAAATTCGAAAGGCACAATGCCGACTTAAGTTCAAAACGGGCTGACACTCTAACTTTCAATGATTTGAACCTCTCCTGTGAGTCCGGTTTTAGATTCCGATGCTTCACCTAAGGTTTACTGTATCCCTTGGACTTTCTTATTGACGATGAGGCACAGAAATTGCATTGGAATTACTTTCAAAAGGCACAATGCCGACTTAAGTACAAGAGGACTGTTACTCTAACTTTCTATTATTTCAACCTCTCCTGTGAGTCCAGTTTTAGATTCCGAATCTTCACTTCAGGTTTACTGTTTCCCTTGGACCTTCTTATTGACGATGAAACACAAATTGCCTCGGAATTAAATTCTAAAGGCACAATGCCGACTTAAGTACAAGAGGACTGACATTCTAACTTTCTATGATTTGAACCTCTCCTGTGAGTCCAGATTTGGATTCCGATGCTTCACTTCAGGTTTACTGTATCCCTTGGACCTTCTTATTGATGATGAAACACAGAAATTGTATCCGAATTTAATACGAAAGGCACAATACCGACTTAAGTACAAGAGGACTGATACTCTAACTTTCTATGATTAGAACCTCTCCTATGAGTGCAGTTTTAGATTCCGTTGCATCACTTCTGGTTTACTGTATCCCTTGGACCTTCGTATTGACGATGAAACACAGGAATTGCATCCGAATTTAATACAAAAGGCACAATGCCGACTTAAGTACAAGAGGACTGACACTCTAACTTTCTATGATTTGAACCTCTCCTGTGAGTCCAGTTTTAGATTCCGATGCTTCACGTCAGGTTTACTGAATCCCTTGGACCTTCTTATTGACGATGAATCACAGAAATTGCATCCGAATTTAATACAAAAGGCACAATGCCGACTTAAGTACAAGAGGACTGACACTCTAACCCTCAATGATTTGAACCTCTCCTGTGAGTCCAGTTTTAGATTCCGATGCTTCACTTCGGGTTTACTGCATCCCTTGGACCTTCTTATTGACGATGAAACATAGAAATTGCATCCGAAATTAAAACAAAAGGCACAATGCCGACTTAAGTACAAGAGGACTGATACTCTAAATTTATATGATTTGAACCTTTCCTGTGAGTCTAGTTTTAGATTCCGATGCTTCACTTCAGGTTTACTGTATAGCTTGGACGTTCTCATTGGCGATGAAGCACAGAAATTGCATCCGAATTTAATACAAAAGGCACAATGCCGACTTAAGTACAGGAGGACTGTCACTCTAACTTTCCATGATTTGAACCTCTCCTGTGAGTCCATTTTTGGATTACGAATCTTTACTGCAGGTTTACTTTTTCCCTTGGACCTTCTTATTGACGGTGAAACACAGAAATTGCATCGGAATTAAATTCAAAAGACACAATGCCGACTTAAGTGCAAGAGGTCTGACACTCTAACTTTATATGATTTGAACCTCTCCTGTGAGTCCAGTTTTAGATTCTGATGCTTCACTTCAGGTTTACTGTATCCCTGGGAACTTCTTATTGACGATGAAGCACAGAAATTGCATCGGAATTAAATTCAAAAGGCACAATGCCGACTTAAGTACCAGAGGACTGACACTCTAACTTTCTACGATTTGAACCTTTCCTGTGAGTCCAGTTTTAGATTCCGATGCTTCACTTCAAGTTTACTGTATCCCTTGGACCTTCTTATTGACGATGAAACACAGAAATTGCATCGGAATTAAATTCAAAAGGCACAATGCCGACTTAAGTACAAAACGGACTGACACTCTAACTTTCTATGAATTGAACCCTCCTGTGAGCCCAGTTTTAGATTCCGATGCTTCACTTCAGGTTTAGTGTATCCCTTGGACCTTCTTCTTGACGATGAAGCTCAGAAATTGTATTGGAATTAAATTCAAAAGGCACAATGCCGACTTAAGTACAAGAGGACTGACACTCCAACTTTCTATGATTTGAACCTCTCCTGTGCGTCCAGTGTTAGATTCCGATGCTTCTCTTTAGGTTTACTGTATCCCTTGGACCTTCCTATTGACGATGAAACACAGAAACTGCATCGGAATTAAATTCAAAAGGCATAATGCCGACTTAAGTACAAGAGGACTGACACTCTAACTTTCTATGATTTCAACCTCTCCTGTGAGTCCAGTTTTAGATTCCGAGTCTTCACTTCAGGTTTACTGTTTCCCTTGGACCTTCTTATTGACGATGAAACACAGAAATTGCCTCGGAATTAAATTCTAAAGGCACAATGCCGACTTAAGTACAAGAGGACTGACATTCTAACTTTCTATGATTTGAACCTCTCCTGTGAGTCCAGCTCTAGATTCCGATGCTTCACTTCAGGTTTACTGCATACATTGGACCTTCTTATTGGCGATGAAGCCCAGAAATTGCATCCGAATTTAACACAAAAGGCACAATGCCGACTTAAGTACAAGAGGACTGACACTCTAACTTTCTATGATTTGAACCTCTCCTGTGAGTCCAGTTTTAGATTCCGATGCTTCTCTTTGGGTTTACTGTTTCCTTTGGACCTTCCTATTGACGATGAAGCACAGAAATTGCATCGGAATTAAATTCAAAAGGCACAATGCCGACTTAAGTACCAGAGGACTGACACTCTAACTTTCTATGATTTGAACCTCTCCTGTGAGTCCAGCTTTAGATTCCGATGCTCCACTTCAGGTTTACTGTATACATTGGAACTTTCTATGAATTGAACCTCTCCTGTGAGTCCAGTTTTAGATTCCGATGCTTCACCTAAGGTTTACTGTATCCCTTGGACTTTCTTATTGACGATGAGGCACAGAAATTGCATTGGAATTAAATTCAAAAGGCACAATGCCGACTTAAGTACAAGAGGACTGTTACTCTAACTTTCTATGATTTGAACCTCTCATGTGAGTCCAGTTTTAGATTCTGATGCTTCACTTCAGTTTTACTGTATCCCTGGGACCTTCTTATTGACGATGAAGCACAGAAATTGCATCGGAATTAAGGTCAAAATGTACAACGCCGACTTAAGTACCAGAGGACTGACACTCTAACTTTCTACGATTTGAACCTCTCCTGTGAGTCCAGTTTTAGATTCCGATGCTTCACTTCAGGTTTACTGCACCCCTTGGACCTTCGTATTGACGATGAAACACAGAAATTGCATCGGAATTAAATTCAAAAGGCACAATGCCGACTTAAGTACAAAACGGACAGACAGTCTAACTTTCAATGAATTGAACCTCACCTGTGAGCCCAGTTTTAGATTCCGATGCTTCTCTATAGGTTTACTGTATCCCTTGGACCTTGTTATTGACGATGAAACACAGAAACTGCATCGGAATTGCATTCAAAAGACATAATGCCGACTTAAGTACAAGAGGACTGACACTCTAACTTCCTATGTATTCAACCTCTCCTGTGAGTCCAGTTTTAGATTCCGAGTCTTCACTTCAGGTTTACTGTTTCCCTTGGACCTTCTTAATGACGATGAAACACAGAAATTGCCTCGGAATTAAATTCTAAAGGCACAATGCCGACTTAAGTACAAGAGGACTGACATTCTAACTATCTATGATTTGAACCTCTCCTGTGAGTCCAGCTTTAGATTCCGATGCTTCACTTCTGGTTTTACTGTATACATTGGACCTTCTTATCGGCGATGAAGCCCAGAAATTGCATCCGAATTTAATGCAAAAGGCACAATGCCGACTTAAGTACAAGAGGACTGACACTCTAACTTTCTATGATTTGAACTACTCCTGTGTGTCCAGCTTTAGATTCCGATGCTTCACTTCAGGTTTACTGTATCCCTTGGACCTTCTTCTTGACGATGAAGCTCAGAAATTGCATTGGAATTAAATTCAAAAGGCACAATGCAGACTTAAGTACAAGAGGACTGACACTCTAACTTTCTATGATTTGAACCTCTCCTGTGAGTCCAGTTTTAGATTCCGATGCTTCTCTTTAGGTTTACTGTTTCCTTTGGACCTTCCTATTGCCGATGAAACACAGAAAATGCATCGGAATTAAATTCAAAAGGCATAATGCCGACTTAAGTACAAGAGGACTGACAATCTAACTTTCTATGATTTCAACCTCTCCTGTGAGTCCAGTTTTAGATTCCGAGTCTTCACTTCAGGTTTACTGTTTCCCTTGGAGCTTCTTATTGACGATGAAACCCAGAAATTGCCTCGGAATTAAATTCTAAAGGCACAATGCCGACTTAAGTACAAGAGGACTGACATTCTAACTTTCTATGATTTGAACCTCTCCTGTGAGTCCAGCTCTAGATTCCGATGCTTCACTTCAGGTTTACTGTATACATTGGACCTTCTTATTGGCGATGAAGCACAGAAATTGCATCCGAATTTAACACAAAAGGCACAATGCCGACTTAAGTACAAGAGGACTGACACTCTAACTTTCTATGATTTGAACCTCTCCTGTGTTTCCAGCTTTAGATTCCGATGCTTCACTTCAGGTTTACTGTATCCCTGGGACCTTCTTATTGACGATGAAGCACAGAAATTGCATCGGAATTAAATTCAAAAGGCACAATGCCGACTTAAGTTCAAAACGGGCTGACACTCTAGCTTTCTATGATTTGAACCTCTCCTGTGAGTCCAGTTTTAGATTCCGATGCTTCACCTAAGGTTTACTGTATCCCTTGGACTTTCTTATTGACGATGAGGCACAGATATTGCATTGGAATTAAATTCAAAAGGCACAATGCCGACATAAGTACAAGAGGACTGTTACTCTAACTTTCTATGATTTGAACCTCTCCTGTGAGTCCAGTTTTAGATTCCGATGCTTCACTTCGGGTTTGCTGTATCCCTTGGACCTTCTTATTGACGATGAAACATAGAGATTGCATCCGAAATTAATACAAAAGGCACAATGCCGACTTAAGTACAAGAGGACTGACACTAAATTTCTGTGATTTGAACCTTTCCTGTGAGTCTAGATTTAGATTCCGATGCTTCACTTCAGGTTTACTGTATAGCTTGGACGTTCTTATTGGCGATGACGCACAGAAATTGCATCCGAATTTAATATAAAAGGCACAATGCCGACTTAAGTACAAGAGGACTGACACTCTAACTTTCCATGATGTGAACCTCTCCTGTGTTTCCAGTTTTGGATTACGTTTCTTCACTTCAGGTTTAGTGTTTCCCTTCGACCTTCTTATTGACGGTAAAACACAGAAATTGCATCGGAATTAAATTCAAAAGGCACAATGCCGACTTAAGTACATGAGGACTGACACTCTAACTTTCTATGATTTGAACCTCTCCTGAGAGTCCAGTTTTAGATTCTGATGCTTCACTTCAGGTTTACTGTATCCCCGGGAACTTCTTATTGACGATGAAACACAGATATTGCATCGGATTTAAATTCAAGAGGCACATTGTCGACTTAAGTACAAAACGGACTGACACTCTAACTTTCTATGAATTGAACCCCTCCTGTGAGCCCAGTTTTAGATTCCGATGCTTCACTTCAGGTTTACTGTATCCCTTGGACCTTCTTGTTGGCGATGAAGCCCAGAAATTGCATCCGAATTTAACACAAAAGGCACAATTCCGACTTAAGTACAAGAGGACTGACACTTTAACTTTCTATGATTTGAACATCTCCTGTGTGGCCAGCTTTAGATTCCGATGCTTCACTTCAGGTGTACTGTATCCCTGGGACCTTCTTATTGACGATGAAGCACAGAAATTGCATCGGAATTAAATTCAAAAAGCACAATGCCGACTTAAGTACAAGAGGACAGACACACTAACTTTCTACGATTTGAACCTCTCCTGTGAGTCCAGTTTTAGATTTCGATGCTTCACTTCTGGTTTACTGTATCCCTTGGATCTTCTTATTGACGATGAAACACAGGAATTGCATCGGAATTAAATTCAAAAGGCACAATGCCGACTTAAGTTCAAAACGGGCTGACACTCTAACTTTCAATGATTTGAACCTCTCCTGTGAGTCCGGTTTTAGATTCCGATGCTTCACCTAAGCTTTACTGTATCCCTTGGCCTTTCTTATTGACGATGAAGCACAGAAATTGCATTGGAATTACTTTCAAAAGGCACAATGCCGACTTAAGTACAAGAGGACTGTTACTCTAACTTTCTATTATTTCAACCTCTCCTGTGAGTCCAGTTTTAGATTCCGAATCTTCATTTCAGGTTTACTGTTTCCCTTGGACCTTCTTATTGACGATGAAACACAAATTGCCTCGGAATTAAATTCTAAAGGCACAATGCCGACTTAAGTACAAGAGGACTGACATTCTAACTTTCTATGATTTGAACCTCTCCTGTGAGTCCAGATTTAGATTCCGATGCTTCACTTCAGGTTTACTGTATCCCTTGGACCTTCTTATTGATGATAAAACACAGAAATTGTATCCGAATTTAATACAAAAGGCACAATACCGACTTAAGTACAAGACGACTGATACTCTAACTTTCTATGATTAGAACCTCTCCTATGAGTGCAGTTTTAGATTCCGTTGCATCACTTCAGGTTTACTGTATCCCTTGGACCCTCTTATTGACGATGAAACACAGGAATTGCATCCGAATTTAATACAAAAGGCACAATGCCGACTTAAGTACAACAGGGCTGACACTCTAACCCTCAATGATTTGAACCTCTCCTGTGAGTCCAGTTTTAGATTCCGATGCTTCACTTCGGGTTTACTGTATCCCTTGGACCTTCTTATTGACGATGAAACATAGAAATTGCATCCGGAATTAATACAAAAGGCACAATGCCGACTTAAGTACAAGAGGACTGACACTCTAAATTTCTATGATTTGAACCTTTCCTGTGAGTCTAGATTTAGATTCCGATGCTTCACTTCAGGTTTACTGTATAGCTTGGACGTTCTCATTGGCGATGAAGCACAGAAATTGCATCCGAATTTAATACAAAAGGCACAATGCCGACTTAAGTACAGGAGGACTGTCACTCTAACTTTCTATGATTTGAACCTCTCCTGTGAATCCATTTTTGGATGACGAATCTTCACTTCAGGTTTACTGTTTCCCTTGGACCTTCTTATTGACGGTGAAAGACAGAAATTGCATCGGAATTAAATTCAAAAGACACAATGCCGACTTAAGTGCAAGAGGTCTGACACTCTAACTTTCTATGATTTGAACCTCTCCTGTGAGTCCAGTTTTAGATTCTGATGCTTCACTTCAGGTTTACTGTATCCCTTGGACCTTCTTCTTGGCGATGAAGCTCAGAAATTGCATTGGAATTAAATTCAAAAGGCACAATGCCGACTTAAGTACAAGAGGACTGACACTCTAACTTTCTATGATTTGAACCTCTCCTGTGAGTCCAGTGTTAGATTACGATGCTTCTCTTTAGGTTTACTGTATCCCTTGGACCTTCCTATTGACGATGAAACACAGAAACTGCATCGGAATTAAATTCAAAAGGCATAATGCCGACTTAAGTACAATAGGACTGACACTCTAACTTTCTATGATTTCAACCTCTCCTGTGAGTCCAGTTTTAGATTCCGAGTCTTCACTTCAGGTTTACTGTTTCCATTGGACCCTCTTATTGACGATGAAACACAGAAATTGCCTCGGAATTAAATTCTAAAGGCACAATGCCGACTTAAGTACAAGATTACTGACATTCTAACTTTCTATGATTTGAACCTCTCCTGTGAGTCCAGCTTTAGATTCCGATGCTTCACCTCAGGTTTACTGTATACATTGGACCTTCTTATTGGCGATGAAGCCCAGAAATTGCATCCGAATTTAACACAAAAGGCACAATGCCGACTTAAGTACAAGAGGACTGACACTCTAACTTTCTATGATTTGAACCTCTCCTGTGTGTCCAGCTTTAGATTCCGATGCTTCACTTCAGGTTTACTGTATCCCTGGGACCTTCTTATTGACGATGAAGCACAGAAATTGCATCGGAATTAAATTCAAAAGGCACAATGCCTACTTAAGTACAAGAGGACAGACATTCTAAATTTCTACGATTTGAACCTCTCCTGTGAGTCCAGTTTTACATTTCGATGCTTCACCTAAAGTTTACTGTATCCCTTGGACTTTCGTATTGACGATGAGGCACAGAATTTGCATTGGAATTAAATTCAAAATGCACAATGCCGACATAAGTACAAGAGGACTGTTACTCTAACTTTCTATGATTTGAACCTCTCCTGTGAGTCCAGTTTTAGATTCCGATGCTTCACTTCAGGTTTACTGTATCCCTTGGACCTTCTTATTGACGATGAAACACAGAAATTTGCATCGGAATTAAATTCAAAATGCACAATGCCGACTTAAGTACAAAACGGAATGACACTCTAACTTTCTATGAATTGAACCCCTCCTGTGAGCCCAGTTTTAGATTCCGATGCTTCACTTCAGGTTTACTGTATCCCTTGGACCTTCTTCTTGACGATGAAGCACAGAAATTGCATTGGAATTAAATTCAAAAGGCACAATGCCGACTTAAGTACAAGAGGACTGACACTCTAACTTTCTATGATTTGAACCTCTCCTGTGAGTCCAGTTTTAGATTCCGATGCTTCTCTTTAGGTTTACTGTATCCCTTGGACCTTCTTATTGACGATGAAACACAGAAACTGCATCGGAATTAAATTCAAGAGACATAATGCCGACTTAAGTACAAGAGGACTGACACTCTAACTTTCTATGATTTCAATCTCTCCTGTGAGTCCAGTTTTAGATTCCGAGTCTTCTCTTCAGGTTTTCTGTTTCCCTAGGACCGTCTTATTGACGATGAAACACAGAAATTGCATCGGAATTAAATTCTAAAGGCACAAGGCCGACTTAAGTACAAGAGGACTGACATTCTAACTTTCTATGATTTGAACGTCTCCTGTGAGTCCAGCTTTAGATTTCGATGCTCCACTTCAGGTTTACTGTATACATTGGACCTTTCTATGAATTGAACCTCTCCTGTGAGTCCAGTTTTAGATTCCGATGCTTCACCTAAGGTTTACTGTATCCCTTGGACTTTCTTATTGACGATGAGGCACAGAAATTGCATTGGAATTAAATTCAAAAGGCACAATGCCGACTTAAGTACAAGAGGACTGTTACTCTAACTTTCTATGATTTGAACCTCTCCTGTGAGTCCAGTTTTAGATTCTGATGCTTCACTTCAGTTTTACTGTATCCCTGGGACCTTCTTATTGACGATGAAGCACAGAAATTGCATCGGAATTAAATTCAAAAGGCACAACGCCGACTTAAGTACTAGAGGACTGACACTCTAACTTTCTACGATTTGAACCTCTCCTGTGAGTCCAGTTTTAGATTCCGAGTCTTCACTTCAGGTTTACTGTTTCCCTTGGACCTTCTTATTGACGATGAAACACAGAAATTGCCTCACAATTAAATTCTAAAGGCACAATGCCGACTTAAGTACAAGAGGACTGACATTCTAACTTTCTATGATTTGAACCTCTCCTGTGAGTCCAGCTTTAGATTCCAATGCTTCACTTCTGGTTTACTGTATACATTGGACCTTCTTATCGGCGATGAAGCCCAGAAATTGCATCCGAATTTAATACAAAAGGCACAATGCCGACTTAAGTACAAGAGGACTGACACTCTAACTTTCTATGATTTGAACTACTCCTGTGTGTCCAGCTTTAGATTCCGATGCTTCACTTCAGGTTTACTGTATCCCTGGGACCATCTTATTGACCATGAAGCACAGAAATTGCATCGGAATTAAATTCAAAAGGTACAATGCCGACATAAGTACCAGAGGACAGACACTCTAACTTTCTACGATTTGAACCTCTCCTGTGAGTCCAGTTTTAGATTTCGATGCTTCACTTCAGGTTTATTGTATCCCTTGGACCTTCTTATTGACGATGAAACACAGGATTTGCATCGGAATTAAATTCGAAAGGCAAAATGCCGACTTAAGTACAAAACGGACTGTCACTCTAACTTTCTATGATTTGAACCTCTCCTGTGAGTCCAGTTTTAGATTCCGATGCTTCACTTCAGGTTTACTGTATACATTGGACCTTCCTGTGATTTGAACCTCTCCTGTGAGTAAAGTTTTAGATTCCGATGCTTCACTTCAGGTTTACTGTATCCCGTGGACCTTCTTATTGATGATGAAACACAGAAATTGCATCCGAAAATAATACAAAAGGAAAATACCGACTTATGTACAAGAGGACTGACACTCTACCTCTCTATGATTTGAACCTCTCCTGTGAGTCGAGTTTTAGATTCCGATGCTTCACTTCAGGTTTACTGTATCCCTTGGACCTTCTTATTGACGATGAAACACAGAAATTGCATCTGAATTTAATACAAGAGGCACAATGCCGACTTAAGTACAAGAGGACTGACGCTCTAACTTTCTATAATTTGTACCACTCCTGTGAGTCCAGTTTTAGATTCCGATGCTTCACTTCAGGTTTACTGTATACCTTGGACCTTCTTATTGACGATGAAACACAGAAAATGCATCCGAATTTAATACAAAAGGCACCATGCCGGCTTCAGTACAAGAGAACTGACACTCTAACTTTCTATGATTTGAATCTCTCCTGCGAGTCCAGTTTTAGATTTCGATTCTTAGCTTCAGGTTTACTGTTTCCCTTGGACCATCTTATTGAAGATGAAACACAGATATTGCATCAGAATTAAATTCAAAAGGCACAATGCCGACTTAGGTACAAGAGGACTGACACTCTAACTTTCTATGATTTGAACCTCTCCTGTGACTCCAGTTTTAAATTCCGATGCTTCACTTCAGGTTTACTGTATCCCTTGGACCTTCTTATTGACGATGAAACACAGAAATTGCATCCGAATTTAATACAAAAGCCACAATGCCGACTTAAGTACAAGAGGACTGACACTCTAACTTTCTATGATTTGAACCTCTGCTGTGAGTCCAGTTTTAGATTCGGCTGCTTCACTTCAGGTTTACTATATCAATTGGACCTCCTTTTTGATGATGAAACACAGAAATTGCATCCGAATTTAATACAAAAGGCACAATGCCGACTTAAGTACAAGAGGACTGACACTCAAACTTTCTATGATTTGGACCTCACCTGGGAGTCCAGTTTTAGATTCCGATGCTTAACTTCAGGTTTACTGTATCCCTTGGACCTTCTTATTGATGATGAAACACAGAATCTGCATCCGAATTTAAGACAAAAGGCACACTGCCGACTTAAGTACAAGAGGACTGACACTCCAACTTTCTATGATTTGAACCTCTCCTGTGAGTCCAGTTTTAGATTCCGATGCTTCACTTCAGGTTTACTGTATCCCTTGGACCTTCTTATTGACGATGATACACAGAAATTTCATCGGAATTACATTCCAAAGGCACAATGCCGACTTAAGTACAAGAGGACTGACACACTAACTTTCTATGATTTGAACCTCTCCTGTGAGTCCAGTTTTAGATTCCGACGCTTCACTTCACGTTTACTGTATACCTTGGACCTTCGTATTGGCGATGAAGCACAGAAATTGCATCCGAATATAATACAAAAGTCACAATGCCGACTTAAGTACAAGAGGACTGACACTCTAACTTTCTATTATTTGATCCTCTCCTGTGAGTACAGTTTTAGATTCCGATGCTTCACTTCAGGTTTACTGTATCCCTTGGACCTTCTTATTCACGATGAAACACAGAAATTGCATCCGAATTTAATACGAAAGGCACAATGCCGACGTAAGTACAAGAGAACTGACACTATAACTTTCTATGATTTGAACCTCTCCTGTGAGTCCAGTTTTAGATTCCGATGCTTCACTTCAGGTTTACTGTATCCCTGGGACCTTCTTATTGCCGATGAAACACAGAAATTGCATCCGAATTTAATACAAAAGGCACAATGCCGACTTAAGTACAAGAGGACTGACACTCTAACTTTCTATGATTTGAACCTCTCCTGTGAGTCCAGTTTTAGATTCCGATGCTTCACTTCAGGTTTACTGTATACCTTGGACCTTCTTATTGGCAATGAAGCACAGAAATTGCATCCGAAATTAATACAAAATGCACAATGCCGACTTAAGTACAAGGGGACTGACACTCTAACTTTCTATGATTTAAACCTTTCCTGTGAGTCCAGTTTCCGATTCCGATGCTTCACTTCAGGTTTAATGTATCCCTTGGAACTTCTTATTGACGATGAAACACAGAAATTGCATCGGAATGAAATTCAAAAGGCACAATGCCGACTTAAGTACAAGAGGACTGACGCTCTAACTTTCTACAATTTGTACCACTCCTGTGAGTCCAGTTTTAGATTCCGATGCTTCACTTCAGGTTTACTGTATACCTTGGACCTTCTTATTGACGATGAAACACAGAAAATGCATCCGAATTTAATACAAAAGGCACCATGCCGGCTTCAGTACAAGAGAACTGACACTCTAACTTTCTATGATTTGAATCTCTCCTGCGAGTCCAGTTTTAGATTTCGATTCTTAGCTTCAGGTTTACTGTTTCCCTTGGACCATCTTATTGAAGATGAAACACAGATATTGCATCAGAATTAAATTCAAAAGGCACAATGCCGACTTAGGTACAAGAGGACTGACACTCTAACTTTCTATGATTTGAACCTCTCCTGTGACTCCAGTTTTAAATTCCGATGCTTCACTTCAGGTTTACTGTATCCCTTGGACCTTCTTATTGACGATGAAACACAGAAATTGCATCCGAATTTAATACAAAAGCCACAATGCCGACTTAAGTACAAGAGGACTGACACTCTAACTTTCTATGATTTGAACCTCTGCTGTGAGTCCAGTTTTAGATTCCGCTGCTTCACTTCAGGTTTACTACATCCCTTGGACCTCCTTTTTGATGATGAAACACAGAAATTGCATCCGAATTTAATACAAAAGGCACAATGCCGACTTAAGTACAAGAGGACTGACACTCAAACTTTCTATGATTTGGACCTCACCTGGGAGTCCAGTTTTAGATTCCGATGCTTCACTTCAGGTTTACTGTATCCCTTGGACCTTCTTATTGATGATGAAACACAGAATCTGCATCCGAATTTAAGACAAAAGGCACACTGCCGACTTAAGTACAAGAGGACTGACACTCCAACTTTCTATGATTTGAACCTCTCCTGTGAGTCCAGTTTTAGATTCCGATGCTTCACTTCAGGTTTACTGTATACCTTGGACCTTCGTATTGGCGATGAAGCACAGAAATTGCATCCGAATATAATACAAAAGTCACAATGCCGACTTAAGTACAAGAGGACTGACACTATAACTTTCTATTATTTGATCCTCTCCTGTGAGTACAGTTTTAGATTCCGATGCTTCACTTCAGGTTTACTGTATCCCTTGGACCTTCTTATTCACGATGAAACACAGTAATTGCATCCGAATTTAATACGAAAGGCACAATGCCGACGTAAGTACAAGAGAACTGACACTATAACTTTCTATGATTTGAACCTCTCCTGTGAGTCCAGTTTTAGATTCCGATGCTTCACTTCAGGTTTACTGTATTCCTGGGACCTTCTTATTGCCGATGAAACACAGAAATTGCATCCGAATTTAATACAAAAGGCACAATGCCGACTTAAGTACAAGAGGACTGACACTCTAACTTTCTATGATTTGAACCTCTCCTGTGAGTCCAGTTTTAGATTCCGATGCTTCACTTCAGGTTTACTGTATACCTTGGACCTTCTTATTGGCAATGAAGCACAGAAATTGCATCCGAAATTAATACAAAATGCACAATGCCGACTTAAGTACAAGGGGACTGACACTCTAACTTTCTATGATTCAAACCTCTCCTGTGAGTCCAGTTTCCGATTCCGATGCTTCACTTCAGGTTTAATGTATCCCTTGGAACCTCTTATTGACGATGAAACACAGAAATTGCATCGGAATGAAATTCAAAAGGCACAATGCCGTCTTAAGTACAAGAGGACTGACACTCTAACTTTCTATGAATTGAACCTCTCCTGTGAGTCAGGGTTTTAGATTCCGACGCTTCACTTCAGGTTTACTGTGTACCTTGGACCTTCCTATTGGCGATGAAGCACAGAAATTGCATCCGAATTTAATACAAAAGGCACAATGCCGACTTAAGTACTAGATTACTGACACTCTAACTTTCTATGATTTGAACCTCTCCTGTGAGTCCAGTTTTAGATTCCGATGCTTCACTTCAGGTTTACTGTATCCCTTGGACCATCTTATTGACGATGAAACACAGAAATTGCATCCGAATTTAATACAAAAGGCACAATGCCGACTTACGTACAACAGGACTGACACTCTAACTTTCTATGATTTGAACCTCTCCTGTGAGTCCAGTTATAGATTCCAATGGTTCACTTCAGGTTTACTGTATCCCTTGGCCCTTCTTATTGATGATGAAACGCAGAAATTGCATCCGAATTTAATACAAAAGGCACAATGCCGACTTAAGTACAAGAGGACTGACACTCTCACTTTCTATGATTTGAACCTCTCCTGTCAGTCCAGTTTTAGATTCCGATGCTTCACTTCAGGCTTACTATATCCCTTGGACCTTCTTATTGACGATGAAACACAGATATTGCATCCGAATTTAATACAAAAGGCACAATGCCGACTTATGAACAAGAGGACTGACGCTCTAACTTTCTATAATTTGTACCTCTCCTGTGAGTCCAGTTTTAGATTTCGATGCTTCACTTCAGGTTTACTGTATACTTTGGACCTTCTTATTGGCGATGAAGCACAGAAATTGCATCCGAATTTAATACAAAAGCACAATGCCGATTCAAGTACACGACGACTGACTTTCTAACTTTCTATGATTTGAACCTCTCCTGTGAGTCCAGTTTTAGATTCCGATGCTTCACTTCAGGTTTACTGTATACCTTGGACCTTCTTATTGGCAATGAAGCACAGAAATTGCATCCGAAATTAATACAAAATGCACAATGCCGACTTAAGTACAAGGGGACTGACACTCTAACTTTCTATGATTTAAACCTTTCCTGTGAGTCCAGTTTCCGATTCCGATGCTTCACTTCAGGTTTAATGTATCCCTTGGAACTTCTTATTGACGATGAAACACAGAAATTGCATCGGAATGAAATTCAAAAGGCACAATGCCGACTTAAGTACAAGAGGACTGACGCTCTAACTTTCTACAATTTGTACCACTCCTGTGAGTCCAGTTTTAGATTCCGATGCTTCACTTCAGGTTTACTGTATACCTTGGACCTTCTTATTGACGATGAAACACAGAAAATGCATCCGAATTTAATACAAAAGGCACCATGCCGGCTTCAGTACAAGAGAACTGACACTCTAACTTTCTATGATTTGAATCTCTCCTGCGAGTCCAGTTTTAGATTTCGATTCTTAGCTTCAGGTTTACTGTTTCCCTTGGACCATCTTATTGAAGATGAAACACAGATATTGCATCAGAATTAAATTCAAAAGGCACAATGCCGACTTAGGTACAAGAGGACTGACACTCTAACTTTCTATGATTTGAACCTCTCCTGTGACTCCAGTTTTAAATTCCGATGCTTCACTTCAGGTTTACTGTATCCCTTGGACCTTCTTATTGACGATGAAACACAGAAATTGCATCCGAATTTAATACAAAAGCCACAATGCCGACTTAAGTACTAGAGGACTGACACTCTAACTTTCTATGATTTGAACCTCTGCTGTGAGTCCAGTTTTAGATTCCGCTGCTTCACTTCAGGTTTACTATATCCCTTGGACCTCCTTTTTGATGATGAAACACAGAAATTGCATCCGAATTTAATACAAAAGGCACAATGCCGACTTAAGTACAAGAGGACTGACACTCAAACTTCCTATGATTTGGACCTCACCTGGGAGTCCAGTTTTAGATTCCGATGCTTCACTTCAGGTTTACTGTATCCCTTTAACCTTCTTATTGATGATGAAACACAGAATCTGCATCCGAATTTAAGACAAAAGGCACACTGCCGACTTAAGTACAAGAGGACTGACACTCCAACTTTCTATGATTTGAACCTCTCCTGTGAGTCCAGTTTTAGATTCCGATGCTTCACTTCAGGTTTACTGTATACCTTGGACCTTCGTATTGGCGATGAAGCACAGAAATTGCATCCGAATATAATACAAAAGTCACAATGCCGACTTAAGTACAAGAGGACTGACACTATAACTTTCTATTATTTGATCCTCTCCTGTGAGTACAGTTTTAGATTCCGATGCTTCACTTCAGGTTTACTGTATCCCTTGGACCTTCTTATTCACGATGAAACACAGAAATTGCATCCGAATTTAATACGAAAGGCACAATGCCGACGTAAGTACAAGGGAACTGACACTATAACTTTCTATGATTTGAACCTCTCCTGTGAGTCCAGTTTTAGATTCCGATGCTTCACTTCAGGTTTACTGTATCCCTGGGACCTTCTTATTGCCGATGAAACACAGAAATTGCATCCGAATTTAATACAAAAGGCACAATGCCGACTTAAGTACAAGAGGACTGACACTCTAACTTTCTATGATTTGAACCTCTCCTGTGAGTCCAGTTTTAGATTCCGATGCTTCACTTGAGGTTTACTGTATACCTTGGACCTTCTTATTGGCAATGAAGCACAGAAATTGCATCCGCAATTAATACAAAATGCACAATGCCGACTTAAGTACAAGGGGACTGACACTCTAACTTTCTATGATTTAAACCTCTCCTGTGAGTCCAGTTTCCGATTCCGATGCTTCACTTCAGGTTTACTGTATCCCTTGGACCTTCTTATTGATGATGAAACTCAGAAATTGCATCCGAATTTAATACAAAAGGCACAATGCCGACTTAAGTACAAGAGGACTGACACTCTCACTTTCTATGATTTGAACCTCTCCTGTCAGTCCAGTTTTAGATTCCGATGCTTCACTTCAGGCTTACTATATCCCTTGGACCTTCTTATTGACGATGAAACACAGAAATTGCATCCGAATTTAATACAAAAGGCACAATGCCGACTTATGAACAAGAGGACTGACGCTCTAACTTTCTATAATTTGTACCTCTCCTGTGAGTCCAGTTTTAGATTTCGATGCTTCACTTCGGGTTTACTGTATACTTTGGACCTTCTTATTGGCGATGAAGCACAGAAATTGCATCCGAATTTAATACAAAAGCACAATGCCGATTCAAGTACACGACGACTGACTTTCTAACTTTCTATGATTTGAACCTCTCCTGTGAGTCCAGTTTTAGAATCAGATGCTTCACTTCAGGTTTATTGTATCCCTTGGACCTTCTTATAGACGATGAAACACAGAAATTGCATCCAAATTTAATACAAAACGCACAATACCGGCTTAAGTACAAGAGGACTGACACTCTAACTTTCTATGATTTGAACCTCTCCTGCGAGTCCAGTTTTAGATTCCGATTCTTCAGTTCAGATTGACTGTTTCCCTTGGACCTTCTTATTGACGATGAAACACAGAAATTGCATCTGAATAAAAATTAAAAAGGCACTATGCCGACTTAGGTACAAGAGGACTGACACTCTAACTTTCTATGATTGGAACCACTCCTGTGAGTCCAGCTTTAGATACCGATGCTTCACTTCAGGTTTACTGTATCCCTTGGACCTTCTTATTGACGATGAAACACAGGAATTGCATCCGAATTTAATAAAATGCACAATGCCGACATAAGTACAAGAGGACTGACAGTCTAACTTTCTATGATTTGAACCTCTCCTGTGACTCCAGTTTCAAATTCCGATGCTTCACTTCAGGTTTACTGTATCCCTTGGACCTTCTTATTGACGATGAAACACAGAAATTGCATCCGAATTTAATACAAAATGTACAATGCCGACTTAAGTACAAGATGACTGAGACACTAACTTTTTATGATTTGAACCTCTGCTGTGAGTCCAGTTTTAGATTCCGCTGCTTCACTTCAGGTTTACTATATCCCTTGGACCTTCTTATTGATGATGAAACACAGAAATTGCATCCGAATTTAATACAAAAGACACAATGCAGACTTAAGTACAAGAGGACTGACACTCTAACTTTCTATGTTTTGAACCTCACCTGTGAGTCCAGTTTTAGATTCCGATGCTTCACTTCAGGTTTACTGTATCCCTTGGACCATCTTATTGGTGATGAAACACAGAATTTGCATCCGAACGTAATACAAAAGGCAAACTGCCGACTTAAGTACAAGAGGACTGACACTATAACTTTCTATGATTTGAACTACTCCTGTGTGTCCAGTTTTAGATTCCGATGCTTCACTTCAGGTTTACTGTATCCCTGGGACCTTCTTATTGACGATGAAGCACAGAAATTGCATCGGAATCAAATTCAAAAGGCACAATGCCGACTTAAGTACCAGAGGACAGACACTCTAGCTTTCCACGATTTGAACCTCTCCTGTGAGTCCAGTTTTAGATTTCGATGCTTCACTTCAGGTTTATTGTATCCCTTGGACCTTCTTATTGACGATGAAACACAGGAATTGCATCGTAATTAAATTCAAAAAACCCAATGCCGACTTAAGTTCAATACGGGCTGACACTCTAACTTTCTATGATTTGAACCTCTCCTGTGAGTCCAGTTTTAGATTCCGATGCTTCACTTCAGGTTTACTGGATACCTTGGACCTACTTATTGACGATGAAACACAGAAAATGCATCCGAATAAAATACAAAAGGCACAATGCCGACTTAAGTACAAGAGGACTGACACTGTAACTTTCTATGATTTGAACCTCTCCTGTGAGTCTAGTTTTAGATTCCGATGCTTCACTTCAGGTGTACTGTATTCCTTGGACTTAATTATTGACGATGAAACACAGAAATTGCATCGGAATTAAATTCAAAAGGCACAATGCCGACTTAAGTACAAGAGGACTGACACTCTAACTTTCTATGATTCGAACCTCTCCGGTGACTCGAGTTTTAAATTCCGATGCTTCACTTCAGATTTACTGTAACCCTTAGACCTTCTTATTGACGATGAGACACAGAAATTGTATCCGAATTTAATAAAAAAGCACAATGCCGACATAAGTACAAGAGGACTGACACTCTAACTTTCTATGATTTGAACCTCTCCTGTGACTCCAGTTTTAAATTCCGATGCTTCACTTCAGGTTTACTGTATCCCTTGGACCTTCTTATTGACGATGAAACACAGAAATTGCATCCGAATTTGATACAAAAGCCACAATGCCGACTTAAGTACAAGAGGACTGACACTCTTACTTTCTATGATTTGAACCTCTGCTGTGAGTCCAGTTTTAGATTCCGCTGCTTCACTTCAGGTTTACTATATCCCTTGGACCTCCTTTTTGATGATGAAACACAGAAATTGCATCCGAATTTAATACAAAAGGCACAATGCCGACTTAAGTACAAGAAAACCGACACTCAAACTTTCTATGATTTGGACCTCACCTGGGAGTCCAGTTTTAGATTCCGATGCTTCACTTCAGGTTTACTGTATCCCTTGGACCTTCTTATTCACGATGAAACACAGAAATTGCATCCGAATTTAATACGAAAGGCACAATGCCGACGTAAGTACAAGAGAACTGACACTATTACTTTCTATGATTTGAACCTCTCCTGTGCGTCCAGTTTTAGATTCCGATGCTTCACTTCAGGTTTACTGTATCCCTTGGACCTTCTTATTGACGATGAAACACAGAAATTGCATCCGAATTTAATACAAAAGGCACAATGCCGACTTAAGTACAAGAGGACTGACACTCTAACTTTCTATGATTTGAACCTCTCCTGTGAGTCCAGTTTTAGATTCCGATGCTTCACTTCAGGTTTACTGTATACCTTGGACCTTCTTATTGGCAATGAAGCACAGAAATTGCATCCAAAAATAATACAAAATGCACAATGCCGACTTAAGTACAAGGGGACTGACACTCTAACTTTCTATGATGTAAACCTCTCCTGTGAGTCCAGTTTTAGATTCCGATGCTTCACTTCAGGTTTAATGTATCCCTTGGAACTTCTTATTGACGATGAAACACAGAAATTGCATCGGAATGAAATTCAAAAGGCACAATGCCGACTTAAGTACAAGAGGACTGACACTCTAACTTTCTATGAATTGAACCTCTCCTGTGAGTCAGGGTTTTAGATTCCGACGCTTCACTTCAGGTTTACTGTGTACCTTGGACCTTCTTATTGGCGATGAAGCACAGAAATTGCATCCGAATTTAATACAAAAGGCACAATGCCGACTTAAGTACAAGATTACTGACACTCTAACTTTCTATGATTTGAACCTCTCCTGTGAGTCCAGTTTTAGATTCCGATGCTAGACTTCAGGTTTACTGTATCCCTTGGACCATCTTATTGACGATGAAACACAGAAATTGCATTCGAATTTAATACAAAAGGCACAATGTCGACTTACGTACAACAGGACTGACACTCTAACATTCTATGATTTGAACCTCTCCTGTGAGTACAGTTATAGATTGCAATGCTTCACTTCAGGCTTACTGTATCCCTTGGACCTTCTTATTGATGATGAAACTCAGAAATTGCATCCAAATTTAATACAAAAGACACAATGCCGACTTAAGTACAAGAGGACTGACACCATCACTTTCTATGATTTGAACCTCTCCTGTGAGTCCAGTTTTAGATTCCGATGCTTCACTTCAGGCTTACTATATCCCTTGGACCTTCTTATTGACGATGAAACACAGAAATTGCATCCGAATTTAATACAAAAGGCACAATGCCGACTTATGAACAAGAGGACTGACGCTCTAACTTTCTATAATTTGTACCTCTCCTGTGAGTCCAGTTTTAGATTTCGATGCTTCACTTCAGGTTTACTGTATACTTTGGACCTTCTTATTGGCGATGAAGCACAGAAATTGCATCCGAATTTAATACAAAAGCACAATGCCGATTTAAGTACAAGACGACTGACTTTCTAACTTTCTATGATTTGAACCTCTCCTGCGAGTCCAGTTTTAGATTCCGATTCTTCAGTTCAGATTTACTGTTTCCCTTGGACCTTCTTATTGACGATGAAACACAGAAATTGCATCTGAATTAAATTAAAAAGGCACAATGCCGACTTAGGTACAAGAGGACTGACACTCCAACTTTCTATGATTGGAACCTCTCCTGTGAGTCCAGCTTTAGATACCGATGCTTCACTTCAGGTTTACTGTATCCCTTGGACCTTCTTATTGACGATGAAACACAGAAATTGCATCTTAATTTAATAAAAAGGCACAATGCCGACATAAGTACAAGAGGACTGACACACTAACTTTCTATGATCTGAACCTCTGCTGTGAGTCCAGTTTTAGATTCCGCTGCTTCACTTCAGGTTTACTATATCCCTTGGACCTTCTTATTGATGATGAAACACAGAAATTGCATCCGAATTTAATACAAAAGACGCAATGCAGACTTAAGTACAAGAGGACTGACACTCTAACTTTCTATGATTTGAACCTCACCTGTGAGTCCAGTTTTAGATTCCGATGCTTCACTTCAGGTTTACTGTATCCCTTGGACCATCTTATTGATGATGAATCACAGAATTTGCATCCGAACGTAATACAAAAGGCAAAATGCCGACTTAAGTACAAGAGGACTGACACTCCAACTTTCTATGATTTGAACCTCTCCTGTGAGTCCAGTTTTAGATTCCGATGCTTCACTTCAGGTTTACTGTATACATTTGACCTTCTTATTGGCGATGAAGCCCAGAAATTGCATCCGAATTTAATACAAAAGGCACAATGCCGACTTAAGTACAAGAGGACTGACACTCTAACTTTCTAGGATTTGAACCTCTCCTCTGAGTCCAGTTTTACATTTCGATGCTTCACTTCAGGTTTACTGTATCCCTTGGACCTTCCTATTGACGATGAAACACAGGAATTGCATCGGAATTAAATTCTAAAGGCACAATGCCGACTTAAGTACAAGAGGACTGACATTCTAACATTCTATTATTTGAACCTCTCCTGTGAGTCCAGCTTTAGATTCCGATGCTTCACTTCAGGTTTACTGTATACATTGGACCTTCTTATTGGCGATGAAGCCCAGAAATTGCATCCGAATTTAATTCAATAGGCACAATGCCGACTTAAGTACAAGAGGACTGACACTCTAACTTTCTATGATTTGAACCTCTCCTGTGAGTCTAGTTTTAGATTCCGATGCTTCACTTCAGGTTTACTGTATCCCTTGGACCTTCTTATTGACGATGAAACACAGAAATTGCATCCGAATTTAATAAAAAAGCACAATGCCGACATAAGTACAAGAGGACTGATCCTCTAACTTTCTATGATTTGAACCTCTCCTGTGACTGCAGTTTTAAATTCCGAAGCTTCACTTCAGATTTACTATATCCCTTGGACCTTCTTATTGACGATGAAACACAGAAATTCCATCCGAATTTAATACAAAATCCACAATGCCTCCTTAAGTACAAGAGGACTGACACTCTAACTTTCTATGATTTGAACCTCTGCTGTGAGTCCAGTTTTAGATTCCGCTGCTTCACTTCAGGTTTACTGTATCCCTTCGACCTTCTTATTGATGATGAAACTCAGAATTTGTATCCGAATTTAATACAAAAAGCACACTTCCGACTTAAGTACAAGAGGACTGACACTCCAACTTTCTAAGATTTGAACCTCTCCTGTGAGTCCAGTTTTAGATTCCGATGCTCCACTTCAGGTGTACTGTATCCCTTGGACCTTCTTATTGACGATGATACACAGATATTTCATCGGAATTACATTCCAAAGGCACAATGCCGACTTAAGTACAAGAGGACTGGCACTCTAACTTTCTATGAATTGAACCTCTCCTGTGAGTCAGGGATTTAGATTCCGACGCTTCAATTCAGGTTTACTGTGTACCTTGGACCTTCTTATTGGCGATGAAGCACAGAAATTGCATCCGAATTTAACACGAAAGGCACAATGCCGACGTAAGTACAAGAGAACTGACACTATAGCTTTCTATGATTTGAACATCTCCTGTGAGTCCAGTTTTAGATTCCGATCCTTCACTTAAGATTTACTGTATCCCTTGGACCTTCGTATTGGCGATGAAACACAGAAATTGCATCCGAATTTAGTACAAGAGGCACAATGCCGACCTAAGTACAAGAGGACTGACACTCTAACTTTCTATGATTTGAACCTCTCCTGTGAGTCCAGTTTTAGATTCCGATGCTTCACTTCAGGTTTACAGTATACCTTGGACCTTCTTATTGGCAATGAAGCACAGAAATTGCATCCGAAATTAATACAAAATGCACAATGCAGACTTAAGTACAAGGGGACTGACACTCTAACTTTCTATGATTTAAACCTCTCCTGTGAGTCTAGTTTTAGATTCCGATGCTTCACATGAGGTTTAATGTATCCCTTGGAACTTCTTATTGACGATGAAACACAGAAATTGCATCGGAATTAAATTCAAAAGGCACAATGCCGACTTAAGTACAAGAGGACTGGCACTCTAACTTTCTATGAATTGAACCTCTCCTGTGAGTCAGGGATTTAGATTCCGACGCTTCAATTCAGGTTTACTGTGTACCTTGGACCTTCTTATTGGCGATGAAGCACAGAAATTGCATCCGAATTTAACACGAAAGGCACAATGCCGACGTAAGTACAAGAGAACTGACACTATAGCTTTCTATGATTTGAACATCTCCTGTGAGTCCAGTTTTAGATTCCGATCCTTCACTTAAGGTTTACTGTATCCCTTGGACCTTCGTATTGGCGATGAAACACAGAAATTGCATCCGAATTTAGTACAAGAGGCACAATGCCGACCTAAGTACAAGAGGACTGACACTCTAACTTTCTATGATTTGAACCTCTCCTGTGAGTCCAGTTTTAGATTCCGATGCTTAACTTCAGGTTTACTGTATCTCTTGGACCATCTTATTGACGATGAAACACAGAAATTGCATCCGAATTTAATACAAAAGGCACAATGCCGACTTACGTACAACAGGACTGTCACTCTAACTTTCTATGATTTGAACCTCTCCTGTGAGTCCAGTTATAGATTCCAATGCTTCACTTCAGGTTTACTGTATTCCTTGGACCTTCTTATTGATGATGCAACTCAGAAATTGCATCCGAATTTAATACAAAAGGCACAATGCCGACTTAAGTACAAGAGGACTGACACTCTCACTTTCTATGATTTGAACCTCTCCTGTGAGTCCAGTTTTAGATTCCGATGCTTCACTTCAGGCTTACTATATCCCTTGGACCTTCTTATTGACGATGAAACACAGAAATAGCATCCGAATTTAATACAAAAGGCACAATGCCGACTTATGAACAAGAGGACTGACGCTCTAACTTTCAATAACTTGTACCTCTCCTGTGAGTCCAGTTTTAGATTTCGATGCTTCACTTCAGGTTTACTGTATACTTTGGATCTTCTAATGGGCGATGAAGCACAGAAATTGCATCCGAATTTAATACAAAAGCACAATGCCGACTTAAGTACAAGACGGCTGGCACTCTAACTTTCTATGAATTGAACCTCTCCTGTGAGTCAGGGATTTAGATTCCGACGCTTCAATTCTGGTTTACTGTGTACCTTGGACCTTCTTATTGGCGATGAAGCACAGAAATTGCATCCGAATTTAATACAAAAGGCACAATGCCGACTTAAGTACAAGATTACTGACACTCTAACTTTCTATGATTTGAACCTCTCCTGTGAGTCCAGTTTTAGATTCCGATGCTTAACTTCAGGTTTACTGTATCGCTTGGACCATCTTATTGACGATGAAACACAGAAATTGCATCCGAATTTAATACAAAAGGCACAATGCCGACTTACGTACAACAGGACTGTCACTCTAACTTTCTATGATTTGAACCTCTCCTGTGAGTCCAGTTATAGATTCCAATGCTTCACTTCAGGTTTACTGTATTCCTTGGACCTTCTTATTGATGATGCAACTCAGAAATTGCATCCGAATTTAATACAAAAGGCACAATGCCGACTTAAGTACAAGAGGACTGACACTCTCACTATCTATGATTTGAACCTCTCCTGTGAGTCCAGTTTTAGATTCCGATGCTTCACTTCAGGCTTACTATATCCCTTGGACCTTCTTATTGACGATGAAACACAGAAATAGCATCCGAATTTAATACAAAAGGCACAATGCCGACTTACGAACAAGAGGACTGACGCTCTAACTTTCAATAATTTGTACCTCTCCTGTGAGTCCAGTTTTAGATTTCGATGCTTCACTTCAGGTTTACTGTATACTTTGGATCTTCTAATGGGCGATGAAGCACAGAAATTGCATCCGAATTTAATACAAAAGCACAATGCCGACTTAAGTACAAGACGGCTGGCACTCTAACTTTCTATGAATTGAACCTCTCCTGTGAGTCAGGGATTTAGATTCCGACGCTTCAATTCTGGTTTACTGTGTACCTTGGACCTTCTTATTGGCGATGAAGCACAGAAATTGCATCCGAATTTAATACAAAAGGCACAATGCCGACTTAAGTACAAGATTACTGACACTCTAACTTTCTATGATTTGAACCTCTCCTGTGAGTCCAGTTTTAGATTCCGATGCTTAACTTCAGGTTTACTGTATCGCTTGGACCATCTTATTGACGATGAAACACAGAAATTGCATCCGAATTTAATACAAAAAGCACAATGCCGACTTACGTACAACAGGACTGTCACTCTAACTTTCTATGATTTGAACCTCTCCTGTGAGTCCAGTTATAGATTCCAATGCTTCACTTCAGGTTTACTGTATTCCTTGGACCTTCTTATTGATGATGCAACTCAGAAATTGCATCCGAATTTAATACAAAAGGCACAATGCCGACTTAAGTACAAGAGGACTGACACTCTCACTTTCTATGATTTGAACCTCTCCTGTGAGTCCAGTTTTAGATTCCGATGCTTCACTTCAGGCTTACTATATCCCTTGGACCTTCTTATTGACGATGAAACACAGAAATATCATCCGAATTTAATACAAAAGGCACAATGCCGACTTATGAACAAGAGGACTGACGCTCTAACTTTCAATAATTTGTACCTCTCCTGTGAGTCCAGTTTTAGATTTCGATGCTTCACTTCAGGTTTACTGTATACTTTGGATCTTCTAATGGGCGATGAAGCACAGAAATTGCATCCGAATTTAATATAAAAGCACAATGCCGACTTAAGTACAAGACGGCTGGCACTCTAACTTTCTATGATTTGAACCTCTCCTGTGAGTCCAGTTTTAGATTCCGATGCTTCACTTCAGGTTTATTGTATCCCTTGGACCTTCTTATAGACGATGAAACACAGAAATTGCATCCGAATTTAATACAAAACGCACAATACGGGCTTAAGTACAAGTGGACTGACACTCTAACTTTCTATGATTTGAACCTCTCCTGCGAGTCCAGATTTAGATTCCGATTCTTCAGTTCAGATTTACTGTTTCCCTTGGACCTTCCTATTGACGATGAAACACAGAAATTGCATCTGAATTAAATTAAAAAGGCACAATGCCGACTTAGGTACAAGAGGACTGACACTCTAACTTTCTATGATTGGAACCTCTCCTGTGAGTCCAGCTTTAGATACCGATTCTTCACTTCAGGTTTACTGTATCCCTTGGACCTTCTTATTGACGATGAAACACAGAAATGGCATCCGAATTTAATAAAAAGGCACAATGCCGACATATATACAAGGGGACTGACAGTCTAACTTTCTATGATTTGAACCTCTCCTGTGACTCCAGTTTTAAATACCGATGCTTCACTTCAGGTTAACTGTATCCCTTGGACCTTCTTATTGACGATGAAACACAGAAATTGCATCCGAATTTAATACAAATGGTACAATGCCGACTTAAGTACAAAAGGACTGACACACTAACTTTCTATGATTTGAACCTCTGCTGTGAGTCCAGTTTTAGATTCCGCTGCTTCACTTCAGGTTTACTATATCCCTTGGACCTTCTTATTGATGCTGAAACACAGAAATTGCATCCGAATTTAATACAAAAGACACAATGCAGACTTAAGTACAAGAGGACTGACACTCTAACTTTCTATGATTTGAACCTCACCTGTGAGTCCAGTTTTAGATTCCGATGCTTCACTTCAGGTTTACTGTATCCCTTGGACCTTCTTATTGACGATGAAACACAGGAATTGCTTTGGAATTAAATTCTAAAGGCACAATAACGACTTAAGTTTAAGAGGACTGACATTCTAACTTTCTATGATTTGAACCTCTCCTGTGAGTCCAGCTTTAGATTCCGATGCTTCACTTAAGGTTTACTGTATATATTAGACCTTCTTATTGGCGATGAAGCACAGAAATTGCATCCGAATTTAATACAATAGGCACAATGCCGACTTAAGTACAAGAGGACTGACACTCTAACTTTCTATGATTTGAACTACTCCTGTGTGTCCAGCTTTAGATTCCGATGCTTCACTTCATGTTTACTGTATCCCTGGGACCTTCTTATTGACGATGAAGCACAGAAATTGCATCGGAATTAAATTCAAAATGCACAATGCCGACTTAAGTACCAGAGGACAGACACTCTAGCTTTCTACGATTTGAACCTCTCCTGTGAGTCCAGTTTTAGATTTCGATGCTTCACTTCAGGTTTCCTGTATCCCTGGGGCCTTCTTATTGACGATGAAGCACAGAAATTGCATCGGAAATAAAATCAAAAGGCACAACGCCGACTTAAGTACCAGAGTACTGACACTCTAACTCTCTACGATTTGAACCTCTCCTGTGAGTCCAGTTTTAGATTCCGATGCTTCACTTCAGGGTTACTGTATCCCTTGGACCTTCTTATTGACGATGGAACACAGAAATTGCATTGGAATTAAATTCAAAAGGCACAATGCCGACTTAAGTACAAAACGGACTGACACTCTAACTTTCTATGATTTGAACCTCTCCTGTGAGTCCAGTTTTAGATTCCGATGCTTCACCTCAGGTTCACTGTATCGCTTGGACCTTCTTATTGACGATGAAGCACAGATATTGCATTGGAATTTAATTCAAAAGGCACAATGCCGACTGAAGTACAAGAGGACTGACACTCTAACTTTCTATGGTTTGAACCTCTCCAGTGAATCCAGTTATAGATTCCGATGCTTCTTTTTAGGTTTACTGTATCCCTTGGACCTTCTTATTGACGATGAAACACAGAAACTGCATCGGAATGAAATTCAAAAGGCATAATGCCGACTTAAGTACAAGAGGACTGACATTCAAACTTTCTATGATTTGAACGTCTCCTGTGTGTCCAGCTTTGGATTCCGATGCTTCACTTCAGGTTTACTGTATACATTGGACCTTTCTATGATTTGAACCTCTCCTGTGAGTCCAGTTTTAGATTCCGATGCTTCACTACAGGTTTACTGTATCCCTTGGACCTTCTAATTGATGATGAAGCACAGAAATTGCATCCGAATATAATACAAAAGGCACAATTCCGACTTATGTACAAGAGGACTGACACTCTACCTTTCTATGATTTGAACCTCTCCTGTGAGACGAGTTTTAGATTCCGATGCTTCACTTCAGGCTTACTGTATCCCTTGGACCTTCTTATTGACGGTGAAACACAGAAATTGCATCCGAATATAATACAAAAGGCACAATGCCGACTTAAGTACAAGAGGACTGACACTCTAACTTTCTATAATTTGTACCTCTCCTGTGAGTCCAGTTTTAGATTCCGATACTTCAGTTCAGGTTTACTGTATACCTTGGACCTTCTTATTGGCGATGAAGCACAGAAATTGCATTTAAATTTAATACAAAAGTCACAATGCCGACTTAAGTCCAAGACGACTGACACTCTAACTTTCTATGATTTGAACCTCTCCTGTGAGTCCAGTTTTAGATTACGATGCTTCACTTCAGGTTTACTGTTTCCCTTGGACCTTCTTATTGACGATGAAACACAGAAAATGCATCCGAATTTAATACAAAAGGCACAATACCGGCTTAAGTACAAGAGGACTGACACTCTAACTTTCTATGATTTGAATCTCTCCTGCGAGTCCAGTTTTAGATTCCGATTCTTAGCTTCAGGTTTACTGTTTCCCTTGGACCTTCTTATTGACGATGAAACACAGATATTGCATCGGAATTAAATTCAAAAGGCACAATGCCGACTTAGGTACATGAGGACTGACACTCTAACTTTCTATGATTTGAACCTCTCCTGTGAGTCCAGCTATAGATTCCGATGCTTCACTTCAGGTTTACTGTATACATTGGACCTTCTTATTGGCGATGAAGCACAGTAATTGCATCCAAATTTAATACAAAAGGCACAATGCCGACTTAAGTACAAGAGGACTGACACTGTAACTTTCTATGATTTGTACCTTTCCTGTGAGTCTAGTTTTAGATTGAGATGCTTCACTTCAGGTTTACTGTATTCCTTGGACATTCTTATTGACGATGAAACACAGAAATTGCATCGGAATTAAATTCAAAAGGCACAATGCAGACTTAAGTACAAGGGGACTGACACTCTAACTTTCTATGATTCGAACCTCTCCGGTGACGCGAGTTTTAAATTCCGATGCTTCACTTCTGTTATACTGTATCCCTTGGACCTTCTTATGGACGATGAAACACAGATATTGCATCCGAATTTAATAAAAAAGCACAATGCCGACATAAGTACAAGAGGACTGACACTCTAACTTTCTATGATTTGAACCTCTCCTGTGACTCCAGTTTTAAATTCCGAAGCTTCACTTCAGGTTTACTGTATCCCTTGGACCTTCTTATTGACGATGAAACACAGAAATTGCATCCGAATTTAATACAAAAGCCACAATGCCGACTTAAGTACAAGAGGACTGACACTCTAACTTTCTATGATTTGAACCTCTGCTGTGAGTCCAGTTTTAGATTCCGCTGCTTCACTTCAGGTTTACTATATCCCTTGGACCTCCTTATTGATGATGAAACACAGAAATTGCATCCGAATTTAATACAAAAGGCACAATGCCGACTTAAGTACAAGAGGACTGACACTCAAACTTTCTATGATTTGGACCTCACCTGGGAGTCCAGTTTTAGATTCCGATGCTTCACTTCAGGTTTACTGTATCCCTTGGACCTTCTTATTGATGATGAAACACAGAATTTGCATCCGAATTTAATACATAAAAGCACACTGCCGACTTAAGTACAAGAGGACTGACACTAACTTTCTATGATTTGAACCTCTGCTGTGACTCCAGTTTTAAATTCCGAAGCTTCACTTCAGGTTTACTGTATCCCTTGGACCTTCTTATTGACGATGAAACACAGAAATTGCATCCGAATTTAATACAAAAGCCACAATGCCGACTTAAGTACAAGAGGACTGACACTCTAACTTTCTATGATTTGAACCTCTGCTGTGAGTCCAGTTTTAGATTCCGCTGCTTCACTTCAGGTTTACTATATCCCTTGGACCTCCTTATTGATGATGAAACACAGAAATTGCATCCGAATTTAATACAAAAGGCACAATGCCGACTTAAGTACAAGAGGACTGACACTCTAACTTTCTATGATTTGAACCTCCCCTGTTAGTCCAGTTTTAGATTCCGACGCTTCACTTCACGTTTACTGTATACCTTGGACCTTCTTATTGGCGATGAAGCACAGAAATTGCATCCGAATATAATACAAAAGGCACATTGCCGACTTAAGTACAAGAGGACTGACACTCTAACTTTCTATAATTTGATCCTCTCCTGTGAGTCCAGTTTTTGATTCTGATTCTTCACTTCAGGTTTGCTGTATCCCTTGGACCTTCTTATTCACGATGAAACACAGAAATTGCATCCGAATTTAATACGAAAGGCACAATGCCGACGTACGTACAAGAGAAATGACACTATAACTTTCTATGATTTAAACCTCTCCTGTGAGTCCAGTTTTAGATTCCGATGCTTCACTTCAGGTTTACTGTATCCCTTGGACCTTCTTATTGACGATGAAACACAGAAATTGCATCCGAATTTTATACAAGAGGCACAATGCCGACTTAAGTACAAGAGGACTGACACTCTAACTTTCTATGATTTGAACCTCTCCTGTGAGTCCAGTTTTAGATTCCGATGCTTCACTTCAGGTTTACTGTATACCTTGGACCTTCTTATTGGCAATGAAGCACAGAAATTGCATCCGAAATTGATACAAAATGCACAATGCAGACTTAAGTACAAGGGGACTGACACTCTAACTTTCTATGATTTTAACTTCTCCTGTGAGTCCAGTTTTAGATTTCGATGCTTCACTTCAGGTTTACTGTATCCCTTGGACCTTCTTATTGACGATGATACACAGATATTTCATCGGAATTACATTCCAAAGGCACAATGCCGACTTAAGTACAAGAGGACTGGCACTCTAACTTTCTATGATTTGAACCTCTCCTGTGAGTCCAGTTTTAGATTCCGACGCTTCGCTTCACGTTTACTGTATACCTTGGACCTTCGTATTGGCGATGAAGCACAGAAATTGCATCCTAATATAATACAAAAAGCACAATGCCGACTTAAGTACAGGAATACTGACACTCTAACTTTCTATAATTTGATCCTCTCCTGTGAGTCCAGTTTTTGATTCCGATGCTTCACTACAGGTTTACTGTATCCCTTGGACCTTCTTAATCACGATGAAACACAGAAATTGCATCCGAATTTAATACGAAAGGCACAATGCCGACGTAAGTACAAGAGAACTGACACTATAGCTTTCTATGATTTGAACATCTCCTGTGAGTCCAGTTTTAGATTCCGATGCTTCACTTAAGGTTTACTGTATCCCTTGGACCTTCTTATTGGCGATGAAACACAGAAATTGCATCCGAATTTAATACAAGAGGCACAATGCCGACCTAAGTACAAGAGGACTGACACTCTAACTTTCTATGATTTGAACCTCTCCTGTGAGTCCAGTTTTAGATTCCGATGCTTCACTTCAGGTTTACAGTATACCTTGGACCTTCTTATTGGCAATGAAGCACAGAAATTGCATCCGAAATTAATACAAAATGCACAATGCAGACTTAAGTACAAGGGGACTGACACTCTAACTTTCTATGACTTAAACCTCTCCTGTGAGTCCAGTTTTAGATTGCGATGCTTCACATCAGGTTTAATGTATCCCTTGGAACTTCTTATTGACAATGAAACACAGAAATTGCATCGGAATTAAATTCAAAAGGCACAATGCCGACTTAAGTACAAGAGGACTGACACTCTAACTTTCTATGAGTTGAACCTCTCCTGTGAGTCAGGGTTTTAGATTCCGACGCTTCAATTCAGGTTTACTGTGTACCTTGGACCTTCTTATTGGCGATGAAGCACAGAAATTGCATCCGAATTTAATACAAAAGGCACAATGCCGACTTAAGTACAAGATTACTAACACTCTAACTTTCTATGATTTGAACCTCTCCTGTGAGTCCAGTTTTAGATTCCGATGCTTAACTTCAGGTTTACTGTATCGCTTGGACCATCTTATTGACGATGAAACACAGAAATTGCATCCGAATTTAATACAAAAGGCACAATGCCGACTTACGTACAACAGGACTGTCACTCTAACTTTCTATGATTTGAACCTCTCCTGTGAGTCCAGTTATAGATTCCAATGCTTCACTTCAGGTTTACTGTATTCCTTGGACCTTCTTATTGATGATGCAACTCAGAAATTGCATCCGAATTTAATACAAAAGGCACAATGCCGACTTAAGTACAAGAGGACTGACACTCTCACTTTCTATGATTTGAAACTCTCCTGTGAGTCCAGTTTTAGATTCCGATGCTTCACTTCCGGCTTACTATATCCCTTGGACCTTCTTATTGACGATGAAACACAGAAATAGCATCCGAATTTAATACAAAAGGCACAATGCCGACTTATGAACAAGAGGACTGACGCTCTAACTTTCTATAATTTGTACCTCTCCTGTGAGTCCAGTTTTAGATTTCGATGCTTCACTTCAGGTTTACTGTATACTTTGGATCTTCTAATGGGCGATGAAGCACAGAAATTGCATCCGAATTTAATACAAAAGCACAATGCCGACTTAAGTACAAGACGGCTGACACTCTAACTTTCTATGATTTGAACCTCTCCTGTGAGTCCAGTTTTAGATTCCGATGCTTCACTTCAGGTTTATTGTATCCCTTGGACCTTCTTATAGACAATGAAACACAGAAATTGCATCCGAATTTAATACAAAACGCACAATACGGGCTTAAGTACAAGTGGACTGACACTCTAACTTTCTATGATTTGAACCTCTCCTGCGAGTCCAGATTTAGATTCCGATTCTTCAGTTCAGATTTACTGTTTCCCTTGGACCTTCTTATTGACGATGAAACACAGAAATTGCATCTGAATTAAATTAAAAAGGCACAATGCCGACTTAGGTACAAGAGGACTGACACTCTAACTTTCTATGGTTGGAACCTCTCCTGTGAGTCCAGCTTTAGATACCGATTCTTCACTTCAGGTTTACTGTATCCCTTGGACCTTCTTATTGACGATGAAACACAGAAATGGCATCCGAATTTAATAAAAAGGCACAATGCCGACACAAATACAAGAGGTCTGACAGTCTAACTTTCTATGATTTGAACCTCTCCTGTGACTCCAGTTTTAAATACCGATGCTTCACTTCAGGTTAACTGTATCCCTTGGACCTTCTTATTGACGATGAAACACAGAAATTGCATCCGAATTTAATACAAATGGTACAATTCCGACTTAAGTACAAAAGGACTGACACACTAACTTTCTATGATTTGAACATCTGCTGTGAGTCCAGTTTTAGATTCCGCTGCTTCACTTCAGGTTTACTATATCCCTTGGACCATCTTATTGATGCTGAAACACAGAAATTGCATCCGAATTTAATACAAAAGACACAATGCAGACTTAAGTACAAGAGGACTGACACTCTAACTTTCTATGATTTGAACCTCACCTGTGAGTCCAGTTTTAGATTCCGATGCTTCACTTCAGGTTTACTGTATCCCTTGGACCTTCTTATTGACGATGAAACACAGGAATTGCTTCGGAATTAAATTCTAAAGGCACAATAACGACTTAAGTTTAAGAGGACTGACATTCTAACTTTCTATGATTTGAACCTCTCCTGTGAGTCCAGCTTTAGATTCCGATGCTTCACTTAAGGTTTACTGTATATATTGGACCTTCTTATTGGCGATGAAGCACAGAAATTGCATCCGAATTTAATACAATAGGCACAATGCCGACTTAAGTACAAGAGGACTGACACTCTAACTTTCTATGATTTGAACTACTCCTGTGTGTCCAGCTTTAGATTCCGATGCTTCACTTCATGTTTACTGTATCCCTGGGACCTTCTTATTGACGATGAAGCACAGAAATTGCATCGGAATTAAATTCAAAATGCACAATGCCGACTTAAGTACCAGAGGACAGGCACTCTAACTTTCTATGATTTGAACTACTCCTGTGTGTCCAGCTTTAGATTCCGATGCTTCACTTCATGTTTACTGTATCCCTGGGACCTTCTTATTGACGATGGAACACAGAAATTGCATTGGAATTAAATTCAAAAGGCACAATGCCGACTTAAGTACAAAACGGACTGACACTCTAACTTTCTATGATTTGAACCTCTCCTGTGAGTCCAGTTTTAGATTCCGATGCTTCACCTCAGGTTCACTGTATCGCTTGGACCTTCTTATTGACGATGAAGCACAGATATTGCATTGGAATTAAATTCAAAAGGCACAATGCCGACTGAAGTACAAGAGGACTGACACTCTAACTTTCTATGGTTTGAACCTCTCCAGTGAATCCAGTTTTAGATTCCGATGCTTCTTTTTAGGTTTACTGTATCCCTTGGACCTTCTTATTGACGATGAAACACAGAAACTGCATCGGAATGAAATTCAAAAGGCATACTGCCGACTTAAGTACAAGAGGACTGCCACACTAACTTTCTATGATTTCAACCTCTCCTGTGAGTTCAGTTTTAGATTCCGAGTCATCTCTTCAGGTTCTCTGTTTCCCTTGGACCTTCTTATTGACGATGAAACACAGATATTGCATCGGAATTAAATTCTAAAGGCACAATGCCGACTTAAGTACAAGAGGACTGACATTCAAACTTTCTATGATTTGAACGTCTCCTGTGAGTCCAGCTTTGGATTCCGATGCTTCACTTCAGGTTTACTGTATACATTGGACCTTTCTATGATTTGAACCTCTCCTGTGAGTCCAGTTTTAGATTCCGATGCTTCACTTCAGGTTTACTGTATCCCTTGGACCTTCTAATTGATGATGAAGCACAGAAATTGCATCCGAATATAATACAAAAGGCACAATTCCGACTTATGTACAAGAGGACTGACACTCTACCATTCTATGATTTGAACCTCTCCTGTGAGACGGATTTTAGATTCCGATGCTTCACTTCAGGCTTACTGTATCCCTTGGACCTTCTTATTGACGGTGATACACAGAAATTGCATCCGAATTTAATACAAAAGACACAATGCCGACTTAAGTACAAGAGGACTGACGCTCTAACTTTCTATAATTTGTACCTCTCCTGTGAGTCCAGTTTTAGATTCCGATACTTCACTTCAGGTTTACTGTATACCTTGGACCTTCTTATTGGCGATGAAGCACAGAAATTGCATTTGAATTTAATACAAAAGTCACAATGCAGACTTAAGTCCAAGACGACTGACACTCTAACTTTCTATGATTTGAACCTCTCCTGTGAGTCCAGTTTTAGATTACGATGCTCCACTTCAGGTTTACAGTTTCCCTTGGACCTTCTTATTGACGATGAAACACAGAAAATGCATCCGAATTTAATACAAAAGGCACATTACCTGCTTAAGTACAAGAGGACTGACACTCTAACTTTCTATGATTTGAATCTCTCCTGCGAGTCCAGTTTTAGATTCCGATTCTTAGCTTCAGGTTTACTGTCTCCCTTGGACCTTCTTATTGACGATGAAACACAGATATTGCATCGGAATTAAATTCAAAAGGCACAATGCCGACTTAGGTACAAGAGGACTGACACTCTAACTTTCTATGATTTGAACCTCTCCTGTGAGTCCAGCTATAGATTCCGATGCTTCACTTCAGGTTTACTGTATACATTGGACCTTCTTATTGGCGATGAAGCACAGTAATTGCATCCAAATTTAACACAAAAGGCACAATGCGACTTAAGTACAAGAGGACTGACACTGTAACTTTCTATGATTTGTTTCTCTCCTGTGAGTCTAGTTTTAGATTCCGATGCTTCACTTCAGGTTTACTGTATTCCTTGGACATTCTTATTGACGATGAAACACAGAAATTGCATCGGAATTAAATTCAAAAAGCACAATGCCGACATAAGTACAAGGGGACTGACACTCTAACTTTCTATGATTCGAACCTTTCCGGTGACGCGAGTTTTAAATTCCGATGCTTCACTTCAGTTTTACTGTATCCCTTGGACCTTCTTATTGACGATGAAACACAGATATTGCATCCGAATTTAATAAAAAAGCACAATGCCGACATAAGTACAAGAAGACTGAAACTCTAACTTTCTATGATTTGAACCTCTCCTGTGACTCCAGTTTTAAATTCCGAAGCTTCACTTCAGGTTTACTGTATCCCTTGGACCTTCTTATTGACGATGAAACACAGAAATTGCATCCGAATTTAATACAAAAGCCACAATGCCGACTTAAGTACAAGAGGACTGACACTCTAACTTTCTATGATTTGAACCTCTGCTGTGAGTCCAGTTTTAGATTCCGCTGCTTCACTTCAGGTTTACTATATCCCTTGGACCTCCTTATTGATGATGAAACACAGAAATTGCATCCGAATTTAATACAAAAGGCACAATGCCGACTTAAGTACAAGAGGACTGACACTCAAACTTTCTATGATTTGGACCTCACCTGGGAGTCCAGTCTTAGATTCCGATGCTTCACTTCAGGTTTACTGTATCCCTTGGACCTTCTTATTGATGATGAAACACAGAATTTGAATCCGAATTTAATACATAAAAGCACACTGCCGACTTAAGTACAAGAGGACTGACACTCCAACTTTCTATGATTTGAACCTCTCCTGTGAGTCCAGTTTTAGATTCCGATGCTTCACGTCAGGTGTACTGTATCCCTTGGACCTTCTTATTGACGATGATACACAGAAATTTCATCGGAATTACATTCCAAAGGCACAATGCCGACTTAAGTACAAGAGGACTGACACTCTAACTTTCTATGATTTGAACCTCTCCTGTTAGTCCAGTATTAGATTCCGACGCTTCACTTCACGTTTACTGTATACCTTGGACCTTCTTATTGGCGATGAAGCACAGAAATTGCATCCGAATATAATACAAAAGGCACATTGCCGACTTAAGTACAAGAGGACTGACACTCTAACTTTCTATAATTTGATCCTCTCCTGTGAGTCCAGTTTTTGATTCTGATTCTTCACTTCAGGTTTGCTGTATCCCTTGGACCTTCTTATTCACGATGAAACACAGAAATTGCATCCGAATTTAATACGAAAGGCACAATGCCGACGTACGTACAAGAGAAATGAAACCCTAACTTTCTATGATTTAAACCTCTCCTGTGAGTCCAGTTTTAGATTCCGATGCTTCACTTCAGGTTTACTGTATCCCTTGGACCTTCTTATTGACGATGAAACACAGATATTGCATCTGAATTAAATTAAAAAGGCACAATGCCGACTTAGGTACAAGAGGACTGACACACTAACTTTCTATGATTCGAACCTCTCCTGTGATTCCAGCTTTAGATACCGATGGTTCACTTCAGGTTTACTGTATCCCTTGGACCTTCATATTGACGATTAAACACAGAAATTGCATCCGATTTTAATAAAAAGGCACAATGCCGACATAAGTACAAGAGGACTGACAGTCTAACTTTCTATGATTTGAACCTCTCCTGTGACTCCAGTTTTAAATTCCGATGCTTCACTTCAGGTTTACTGTATCCCTTGGACCTTCTTATTGACGATGAAACACAGAAATCGCATCCGAATTTAATACAAATGGTACAATGCCGACTTAAGTACAAAAGGACTGACACACTAACTTTCTATGATTTAAACCTCTGCTGTGAGTCCAGTTTTAGATTCCGCTGCTTCACTTCAGATTTACTATATCCCTTGGATCTTCTTATTGATGATGAAACACAGAAATTGCATCCGAATTTAATACAAAAGACACAATGCAGACTTAAGTACAAGAGGAGTGACACTCTAACTTTCTATGATTTGAACCTCACCTGTGAGTCCAGTTTTAGATTCCGATGCTTCACTTCAGGTTTACTGTATCCCTTGGACCTTCTTATTGATGATGAAACACAGAATTTGCATCCGAACGTAATACAAAAGGCAAACTGCCGACTTAAGTACAAGAGGACTGACACTCCAACTTTCTATGATTTGAACCTCTCCTGTGAGTCCAGTTTTAGATTCCAATGCTTCACTTCAGGTTTACTGTATATTTTGGACCTTCTTATTGGCGATGAAGCCCAGAAATTGCATCCGATATTAATACAAAAGGCACTATGCCGACTTAAGTACAAGAGGACTGACACTCTAACTTTATACGATTTGAACCTCTCCTCTGAGTCCAGTTTAAGATTTCGATGCTTCACTTCAGGTTTACTGTATCCCTTGGACCTTCTTATTGACGATGAAACACAGGAATAGCATCGGAATTAAATTCTGAAGGCATAATGCCGACTTAAGTACAAGAGGACTGACATTCTAACTTTCTTTGATTTGAACCTCTCCTGTGAGTCCAGCTTTAGATTCCGATGCTTCACTTCAGGTTTACTGTATACATTGGACCTTCTTATTGACGATGAAACACAGAAATTGCATCCGAATTTAATACAAAAGCCACAATGCCGACTTAAGTACAAGAGGACTGACATTCTAACTTTCTATGATTTGAACCTCTGCTGTGAGTCCAGTTTTAGATTCAGCTGCTTCACTTCAGGTTTACTATATCCCTTGGACCTCCTTATTGATGATGAAACACAGAAATTGCATCCGAATTTAATACAAAAGGCACAATGCCGACTTAAGTACTAGAGGACTGACACTCAAACTTTCTATGATTTGGACCTCACTTGGGAGTCCAGTTTTAGATTCCGATGCTTCACTTCAGGTTTACTGTATCCCTTGGACCTTCTTATTGATGATGAAACACAGAATTTGCATCCGAATTTAATACAAAAAGCACACTGCCGACTTAAGTACAAGAGGACTGACACTCCAACTTTCTATGATTTGAACCTCTCCTGTGACTCCAGTTATAGATTCCGATGCTTCACTTCAGGTTTACTGTATCCCTTGGACCTTCTTATTGACGATGATACACAGAAATGTCATCGTAATTACATTCCAAAGGCACAATGCCGACTTAAGTACAAGAGGACTGACACTCTAACTTTCAATGATTTGAACCTCTCCTGTGAGTCCAGTTTTAGATTCCGACGCTTCACTTCACGTTTACTGTATACCTTGGACCTTCGTATTGGCGATGAAGCACAGAAATTGCATCCGAATATAATACAAAAGGCACAATGCCGACTTAAGTACAAGAGGACTGACACTCTAACTTTCTGTAATTTGATCCTCTCCTGTGAGTCCAGTTTTTGATTCTGATGCTTCACTTCAGGTTTACTGTATCCCTTGGACCTTCTTATTCACGATGAAACACAGAAATTGCATCCGAATTTAATACGAAAGGCTCAATGCCGACGTACGTACAAGAGAAATGACACTATAACTTTCTATGATATGAACCTCTCCTGTGAGTTCAGTTTTAGATTCCGATGCTTCACTTCAGGTTTACTGTATCCCTTGGACCTTCTTATTGACGATGAAACACAGAAATTGCATCCGAATTTTATACAAGAGGCACAATGCCGACTTAAGTACAAGAGGACTGACACTCTAACTTTCTATGAATTGAACCTCTGCTGTGAAACAGGGTTTTAGATTCCGACGCTTCACCTCAGGTTTACTGTGTACCTTGACCTTCATATTGGCGATGAAGCACAGAAATTGCATCCGAATTTAATACGAAAGGCACAATGCCGACTTAAGTACAAGATTACTGACACTCTAACTTTCTATGAATTGAACCTCTCCCGTGAGTCCCGTTTTAGATTCCGAGGCTTCACTTCAGGTTTACTGTATCCCTTGGACCTTCTTATTGATGATGAAACTCAGAAATTGCATCCGAATTTAATACAAAAGGCACAATGCCGACTTAAGTACAAGATTACTGACACTCTAACTTTCTATGATTTGAACCTCTCCTGTGAGTCCAGTTTTAGATTCCGAGGCTTCACTTCAGGTTTACTGTATCCCTTGGACCATCTTATTGACGATGAAACACAGAAATTGCATCCGAATTTAATACAAAAGGCACAATGCCGACTTACGTAAAACAGGACTGACACTCTAACTTTCTATGATTTGAGCCTCTCCTGTGAATCCAGTTATAGATTCCAATGCTTCACTTCTGGTTTACTGTATCCCTTGGACCTTCTTATTGATGATGAAACTCAGAAATTGCATCCGAATTTAATACAAAAGGCACAATGCCGACTTAAGTACAAGAGGACTGACACTCTCACTTTCTATGATTTGAACCTCTCCTGTGAGTCCAGTTTTAGATTCCGATGCTTCACTTCAGGCTTGCTATATCCCTTGGACCTTCTTATTGACGATGAAACACAGAAATTGCATCCGAATTTAATACAAAAGGCACAATGCCGACTTATGAACAAGAGGACTGACGCTCTAACTTTCTATAATTTGTACCTCTCCTGTGAGTCCAGTTTTAGATTCCGATGCTTCACTTCAGGTTTATTGCATCCCTTGGACCTTCTTATAGACGATGAAACACAGAAATTGCATCCGAATTTAATACAAAACGCACAATACCGGCTTAAGTACAAGAGGACTGACACTCTAACTTTCTATGATTTGAACCTCTCCTGCGAGTACAGTTTTAGATTCCAATTCTTCAGTTCAGATTTACTGTTTCCCTTGGACCTTCTTATTGACGATGAAACACAGATATTGCATCTGAATTAAATTAAAATGGCACAATGCCGACTTAGGTACAAGAGGACTGACACACTAACTTTCTATGATTGGAACCTCTCCTGTGATTCCAGCTTTAGATACCGATGGTTCACTTCAGGTTTACTGTATCCCTTGGACCTTCTTATTGACGATGAAACACAGAAATTGCATCCGATTTTAATAAAAAGGCACAATGCCGACATAAGTACAAGAGGACTGACAGTCTAACTTTCTATGATTTGAACCTCTCCTGTGACTCCAGTTTTAAATTCCGATGCTTCACTTCAGGTTTACTGTATCCCTTGGACCTTCTTATTGACGATGAAACACAGAAATCGCATCCGAATTTAATACAAATGGTACAATGCCGACTTAAGTACAAAAGGACTGACACACTAACTTTCTATGATTTAAACCTCTGCTGTGAGTCCAGTTTTAGATTCCGCTGCTTCACTTCAGATGTACTATATCCCTTGGACCTTCTTATTGATGATGAAACACAGAAATTGCATCCGAAATTAATACAAAAGACACAATGCAGACTTAAGTACAAGAGGAGTGACACTCCAACTTTCTATGATTTGAACCTCTCCTGTGAGTCCAGTTTTAGATTCCAATGCTTCACTTCAGGTTTACTGTATACATTGGACCTTCTTATTGGCGATGAAGCCCAGAAATTGCATCCGATATTAATACAAAAGGCACTATGCCGACTTAAGTACAAGAGGACTGACACTCTAACTTTATACGATTTGAACCTCTCCTCTGAGTCCAGTTTAAGATTTCGATGCTTCACTTCAGGTTTACTGTATCCCTTGGACCTTCTTATTGACGATGATACACAGGAATAGCATCGGAATTAAATTCTAAAGGCATAATGCCGACTTAAGTACAAGAGGACTGACATTCTAACTTTCTTTGATTTGAACCTCTCCTGTGAGTCCAGCTTTAGATTCCGATGCTTCACTTCAGGTTTACTGTATACATTGGACCTTCTTATTGACGATGAAACACAGAAATTGCATCCGAATTTAATACAAAAGCCACAATGCCGACTTAAGTACAAGAGGACTGACATTCTAACTTTCTATGATTTGAACCTCTGCTGTGAGTCCAGTTTTAGATTCAGCTGCTTCACTTCAGGTTTACTATATCCCTTGGACCTCCTTATTGATGATGAAACACAGAAATTGCATCCGAATTTAATACAAAAGGCACAATGCCGACTTAAGTACTAGAGGACTGACACTCAAACTTTCTATGATTTGGACCTCACTTGGGAGTCCAGTTTTAGATTCCGATGCTTCACTTCAGGTTTACTGTATCCCTTGGACCTTCTTATTGATGATGAAACACAGAATTTGCATCCGAATTTAATACAAAAAGCACACTGCCGACTTAAGTACAAGAGGACTGACACTCCAACTTTCTATGATTTGAACCTCTCCTGTGAGTCCAGTTATAGATTCCGATGCTTCACTTCAGGTTTACTGTATCCCTTGGACCTTCTTATTGACGATGATACACAGAAATGTCATCGGAATTACATTCCAAAGGCACAATGCCGACTTAAGTACAAGAGGACTGACACTCTAACTTTCAATGATTTGAACCTCTCCTGTGAGTCCAGTTTTAGATTCCGACGCTTCACTTCACGTTTACTGTATACCTTGGACCTTCTTATTGGCGATGAAGCACAGAAATTGCATCCGAATATAATACAAAAGGCACAATGCCGACTTAAGTACAAGAGGACTGACACTCTAACTTTCTATAATTTGATCCTCTCCTGTGAGTCCAGTTTCTGATTCTGATGCTTCACTTCAGGTTTACTGTATCCCTTGGACCTTCTTATTCACGATGAAACACAGAAATTGCATCCGAATTTAATACGAAAGGCACAATGCCGACGTACGTACAAGAGAAATGACACTATAACTTTCTATGATTTGAACCTCTCCTGTGAGTTCAGTTTTAGATTCCGATGCTTCACTTCAGGTTTACTGTATCCCTTGGACCTTCTTATTGACGATGAAACACAGAAATTGCATCCGAATTTTATACAAGGGGCACAATGCCGACATAAGTACAAGAGGACTGACACTCTAACTTTCTATGAATTGAACCTCTGCTGTGAGTCCAGTTTTAGATTCCGCTGCTTCACTTCAGATTTACTATATCCCTTGGACCTTCTTATTGATGATGAAACACAGAAATTGCATCCGAAATTAATACAAAAGACACAATGCAGACTTAAGTACAAGAGGAGTGACACTCTAACTTTCTATGATTTGAACCCCACCTGTGAGTCCAGTTTTAGATTCCGATGCTTCACTTCAGGTTTACTGTATCCCTTGGACCTTCTTATTGATGATGAAACACAGAATTTGCATCCGAACGTAATACAAAAGGCAAACTGCCGACTTAAGTACAAGAGGACTGACACTCCAACTTTCTATGATTTGAACCTCTCCTGTGAGTCCAGTTTTAGATTCCAATGCTTCACTTCAGGTTTACTGTATACATTGGACCTTCTTATTGGCGATGAAGCCCAGAAATTGCATCCGATATTAATACAAAAGGCACTATGCCGACTTAAGTACAAGAGGACTGACACTCTAACTTTATACGATTTGAACCTCTCCTCTGAGTCCAGTTTAAGATTTCGATGCTTCACTTCAGGTTTACTGTATCCCTTGGACCTTCTTAGTGACGATGATACACAGGAATAGCATCGGAATTAAATTCTAAAGGCATAATGCCGACTTAAGTACAAGAGGACTGACATTCTAACTTTCTTTGATTTGAACCTCTCCTGTGAGTCCAGCTTTAGATTCCGATGCTTCACTTCAGGTTTACTGTATACATTGGACCTTCTTATTGACGATGAAACACAGAAATAGCATCCGAATTTAATACAAAAGCCACAATGCCGACTTAAGTACAAGAGGACTGACATTCTAACTTTCTATGATTTGAACCTCTGCTGTGAGTCCAGTTTTAGATTCAGCTGCTTCACTTCAGGTTTACTATATCCCTTGGACCTCCTTATTGATGATGAAACACAGAAATTGCATCCGAATTTAATACAAAAGGCACAATGCCGACTTAAGTACTAGAGGACTGACACTCAAACTTTCTATGATTTGGACCTCACTTGGGAGTCCAGTTTTAGATTCCGATGCTTCACTTCAGGTTTACTGTATCCCTTGGACCTTCTTATTGATGATGAAACACAGAATTTGCATCCGAATTTAATACAAAAAGCACACTGCCGACTTAAGTACAAGAGGACTGACACTCCAACTTTCTATGATTTGAACCTCTCCTGTGAGTCCAGTTATAGATTCCGATGCTTCACTTCAGGTTTACTGTATCCCTTGGACCTTCTTATTGACGATGATACACAGAAATGTCATCGGAATTACATTCCAAAGGCACAATGCCGACTTAAGTACAAGAGGACTGACACTCTAACTTTCAATGATTTGAACCTCTCCTGTGAGTCCAGTTTTAGATTCCGACGCTTCACTTCACGTTTACTGTATACCTTGGACCTTCTTATTGGCGATGAAGCACAGAAATTGCATCCGAATATAATACAAAAGGCACAATGCCGACTTAAGTACAAGAGGACTGACACTCTAACTTTCTATAATTTGATCCTCTCCTGTGAGTCCAGTTTCTGATTCTGATGCTTCACTTCAGGTTTACTGTATCCCTTGGACCTTCTTATTCACGATGAAACACAGAAATTGCATCCGAATTTAATACGAAAGGCACAATGCCGACGTACGTACAAGAGAAATGACACTATAACTTTCTATGATTTGAACCTCTCCTGTGAGTTCAGTTTTAGATTCCGATGCTTCACTTCAGGTTTACTGTATCCCTTGGACCTTCTTATTGACGATGAAACACAGAAATTGCATCCGAATTTTATACAAGGGGCACAATGCCGACTTAAGTACAAGAGGACTGACACTCTAACTTTCTATGAATTGAACCTCTGCTGTGAAACAGGGTATTAGATTCCGACGCTTCACCTCAGGTTTACTGTGTACCTTGACCTTCATATTGGCGATGAAGCACAGAAATTGCATCCGAATTTAATACGAAAGGCACAATGCCGACTTAAGTACAAGATTACTGACACTCTAACTTTCTATGATTTGAACCTCTCCCGTGAGTCCCGTTTTAGATTCCGAGGCTTCACTTCAGGTTTACTGTATCCCTTGGACCTTCTTATTGATGATGAAACTCAGAAATTGCATCCGAATTTAATACAAAAGGCACAATGCCGACTAAGGTACAAGAGGACTGACACTCTCACTTTCTATGATTTGAACCTCTCCTGTGAGTCCAGTTTTAGATTCCGATGCTTCACTTCAGGCTTACTATATACCTTGGACCTTCTTATTGACGATGAAACACAGAAATTGCATCCGAATTTAATACAAAAGGCACAATGCCGACTTATGAACAAGAGGACTGACACTCTAACTTTCTATAATTTGTACCTCTCCTGTGAGTCCAGTTTTAGATTTCGATGCTTCACTTCAGGTTTACTGTATACTTTGGACCTTCCAATTGGCGATGAAGCACAGAAATTGCATCCGAATTTAATACAAAAGCACAATGCCGACTTAAGTACAAGACGGCTGACACTCTAACTTTCTATGATTTGAACCTCTCCTGTGAGTCCAGTTTTAGATTCCGATGCTTCACTTCAGGTTTATTGTATCCCTTGGACCTTCTTATAGACGATGAAACACAGAAATTTCATCCGAATTTAATACAAAACGCACAATACCGGCTTAAGTACAAGAGGACTGACACTCTAACTTTCTATGATTTGAACCTCTCCTGCGAGTACAGTTTTAGATTCCGATTCTTCAGTTCAGATTTACTGTTTCCCTTGGACCTTTTTATTGACGATGAAACACAGAAATTGAGTCTGAATTGAATTAAAAAGGCACAATGCCGACTTAGGTACAAGAGGACTGACACACTAACTTTGTATGATTGGAACCTCTCCTGTGAGTCCAGCTTTAGATACCGATGCTTCACTTCAGGTTTATTGTATCCCTTGGACCTTCTTATTGATGATGAAACACAGAATTTGCATCCGAATTTAATACAAAAAGCACACTGCCGACTTAAGTACAAGAGGACTGACACTCCAACTTTCTATGATTTGAACCTCTCCTGTGAGTCCAGTTATAGATTCCGATGCTTCACTTCAGGTTTACTGTATCCCTTGGACCTTCTTATTGACGATGATACACAGAAATGTCATCGGAATTACATTCCAAAGGCACAATGCCGACTTAAGTACAAGAGGACTGACACTCTAACTTTCAATGATTTGAACCTCTCCTGTGAGTCCAGTTTTAGATTCCGACGCTTCACTTCACGTTTACTGTATACCTTGGACCTTCTTATTGGCGATGAAGCACAGAAATTGCATCCGAATATAATACAAAAGGCACAATGCCGACTTAAGTACAAGAGGACTGACACTCTAACTTTCTATAATTTGATCCTCTCCTGTTAGTCCAGTTTCTGATTCTGATGCTTCACTTCAGGTTTACTGTATCCCTTGGACCTTCTTATTCACGATGAAACACAGAAATTGCATCCGAATTTAATACGAAAGGCACAATGCCGACGTACGTATAAGAGAAATGACACTATAACTTTCTATGATTTGAACCTCTCCTGTGAGTTCAGTTTTAGATTCCGATGCTTCACTTCAGGTTTACTGTATCCCTTGGACCTTCTTATTGACGATGAAACACAGAAATTGCATCCGAATTTTATACAAGGGGCACAATGCCGACTTAAGTACAAGAGGACTGACACTCTAACTTTCTATGAATTGAACCTCTGCTGTGAAACAGGGTATTAGATTCCGACGCTTCACCTCAGGTTTACTGTGTACCTTGACCTTCATATTGGCGATGAAGCACAGAAATTGCATCCGAATTTAATACGAAAGGCACAATGCCGACTTAAGTACAAGATTACTGACACTCTAACTTTCTATGATTTGAACCTCTCCCGTGAGTCCCGTTTTAGATTCCGAGGCTTCACTTCAGGTTTACTGTATCCCTTGGACCTTCTTATTGATGATGAAACTCAGAAATTGCATCCGAATTTAATACAAAAGGCACAATGCCGACTAAGGTACAAGAGGACTGACACTCTCACTTTCTATGATTTGAACCTCTCCTGTGAGTCCAGTTTTAGATTCCGATGCTTCACTTCAGGCTTACTATATACCTTGGACCTTCTTATTGACGATGAAACACAGAAATTGCATCCGAATTTAATACAAAAGGCACAATGCCGACTTATGAACAAGAGGACTGACACTCTAACTTTCTATAATTTGTACCTCTCCTGTGAGTCCAGTTTTAGATTTCGATGCTTCACTTCAGGTTTACTGTATACTTTGGACCTTCCAATTGGCGATGAAGCACAGAAATTGCATCCGAATTGAATACAAAAGCACAATGCCGACTTAAGTACAAGACGGCTGACACTCTAACTTTCTATGATTTGAACCTCACCTGTGAGTCCAGTTTTAGATTCCGATGCTTCACTTCAGGTTTACTGTATCCCTTGGACCTTCTTATTGATGATGAAACACAGAATTTGCATCCGAACGTAATACAAAAGGCAAACTGCCGACTTAAGTACAAGAGGACTGACACTCCAACTTTCTATGATTTGAACCTCTCCTGTGAGTCCAGTTTTAGATTCCGATGCTTCACTTCAGGTTTACTGTATACATTGGACCTTCGTATTGGCGATGAAGCCCAGAAATTGCATCCGAATTTAATACAAAAGTTACTATGCCGACTTAAGTACAAGAGGACTGACACTCTAACTTTCTACGATTTGAACCTCTCCTCTGAGTCCAGCTTTAGATATCGATGCTTCACTTCAGGTTTACTGTATCCCTTGGACCATCTTATTGACGATGAAACACAGGAATTGCATCGGAATGAAATTCTAAAGGCACAATGCCGACTTACGTACAAGAGGACTGACATTCTAACTTTCTATGATTTGAATTTCTCCTGTGAGTCCAGCTTTAGATTCCGATGCTTCACTTCACGTTTACTGTATACATTGGTCCTTCTTATTGGCGATGAAGCCCAGAAATTGCATTAGAATTTAATACAATAGGCACAATGCCGACTTAAGTACAAGAGGACTGACACTCTAACTTTCTATGATTTGAACTACTCCTGTGTGTCCAGCTTTAGATTCCGATGCTTCACTTCAGGTTTACTGTATCCCTGGGACCTTCTTATTGACGATGAAGCACAGAAATAGCATCGGAATTAAATTCAAAATGCACAATGCCGACTTAAGTACCAGAGGACAGACACTCTAGCTTTCTACGATTTGAACCTCTCCTGTGACTCCAGTTTTAGATTTCGATGCTTCACTTCAGGTTTACTGTATCCCTTGGACCTTCTTATTGACGATGAAACACAGGAATTGCATCGGAATTAAATTCAAAAGGCACAATGCCGACTTAAGTTCAAAACGGGCTGACACTCTAACTTTCTATGATTTGAACCTCTCCTGTGAGTCCAGTTTTAGATTCCGATGCTTCACCTAAGGTTTACTGTATCCCTTGGACTTTCTTATTGACGATGAGGCACAGATATTGCATTGGAATTAAATTCAAAAGGCACAATGCCGACTTAAATACAAGAGGACTGTTACTCTAACTTTCTATGATTTCAACCTCTCCTGTGAGTCCAGTTTTAGATTCTGATGCTTCACTTCCGGTTTACTGTATCCCTGGGACCTTCTTATTGACGATGAAGCACAGAAATTGCATCGGAAATAAAATCAAAAGGCACAATGCCGACTTAAGTACAAAACGGACTGACACTCTAACTTTCTATGATTTGAACCTCTCCTGTGAGTCCAGTTTTAGATTCCGATGCTTCACTTCAGGTTCACTGTATCGCTTGGACCTTCTTATTGACGATGAAGCACAGAAATTGCATTGGAATTAAATTCAAAAGGCACATTGCCGACTGATGTAAGAGAGGACTGACACTCTAACTTTCTATGATTTGAACCTCTCCAGTGAATCCAGTTTTAGATCCCGATGCTTCTTTTTAGGTTTACTGTATCCCTTGGACCTTCTTATTGACAATGAAACACAGAAACTGCATCGGAATGAAATTCAAAAGGCATAATGCCGACTTAAGTACAAGAGGACTGACACTCTAACTTTCTATGATTTCAACCTCTCCTGTGAGTCCAGTTTTAGATTCTGATGCTTCACTTCACGTTTACTGTATACATTGGACCTTTCTATGATTTGAACCTCTCCTGTGAGTCCAGTTTTCGATTACGATGCTTCACTTCAGGTTTACTGTATCCCTTGGACCTTCTAATTGATGATGAAACACAGAAATTGCATCCGAATATAATACAAAAGGCACAATACCGACTTATGTACAAGAGGACTAACACTCTACCTTTCTATGATTTGAAATTCTCCTGTGGGTCGAGTTTTAGATTTCGATGCTTCACTTCAGGCTTACTGTATCCCTTGGACCTTCTTATTGACGGTGAAACACAGAAATTGCATCCGAATTTAATACAAAAGGCACAATGCCGACTTAAGTACAAGAGGACTGACGCTCTAACTTTCTATAATTTGTACCTCTCCTGTGAGTCCAGTTTTAGATTCCGATGCTTCACTTCAGGTTTACTGTATACCTTGGACCTTCTTATTGGCGACGAAGCACAGAAATTGCATCCGAATTTAATACAAAAGTCACAATGCCGACTTAAGTCCAAGACGACTGACACTCTTACTTTCTATGATTTGAACCTCTCCTGTGAGTCCAGTTTTAGATTACGATGCTTCACTTCAGGTTTACTGTATCCCTTGGACCTTCTTATTGACGATGAAACACAGAAAATGCATCCGAATTTAATACAAAAGGCACAATACCGGCTTAAGTACAAGAGGACTGACACTCTAACTTTCTATGATTTGAATCTCTCCTGCGAGACCAGTTTTAGATTCCGATTCTTAGCTTCAGGTTTACTGTTTTCCTTGGACCTTCTTGTTGACGATGAAACACAGATATTGCATCGGAATTAAATTCAAAAGGCACAATGCCGACTTAGGTACAAGAGGACTGACACTCTAACTCTCTATGATTTGAACCTCTCCTGTGAGTCCAGCTATAGATTCCGATGCTTCACTTCAGGTTTACTGTATACATTGGACCCTCTTATTGGCGATGAAGCACAGTAATTGCATCCAAATTTAATTCAAAAACTCACAATGCCGGCTTGAGTACAAGAGGTCTGACACTCTAACTTTCTATGATTTGAACAACTCCTGAGAGTCCAGTTTTAGATTCCGATGCTTCACTTCAGGTTTACTGTATTCCTTGGACTTTCTTATTGACGATGAAACACAGAAATTGCATCGGAATTAAATTCAAAAGGCACAATACCGACTTAAGTACAAGAGGACTGACACTCTAACTTTCTATGATTCGAACCTCTCCGGTGACTCGAGTTTTAAATTCCGATGCTTCACTTCAGTTTTACTGTATCCCTTGGACCTTCTTATTGACGATGAAACACAGAAATTGCATCCGAATTTAATAAAAAGGTACAATGCCGACATAAGAACAAGAGGACTGACACTCTAACTTTCTATGATTTGAACCTCTCCTGTGACTCCAGTTTTAAATTCCGATGCTTCACTTCAGGCTTACTGTATCCCTTGGACCTTGTTATTGACGATGAAACACAGAAATTGCATCCGAATTTAATACAAAAGCCACAATGCCGACTTAAGTACAAGAGGACTGACACTCTAACTTTCTATGATTTGAACCTCTGCTGTGAGTCCAGTTTTAGATTCCGCTGCTTCACTTTAGGTTTACTGTATCCCTTGGACCTCCGTATTGACGATGAAACACAGAAATTGCGTCCGAATTTAATACAAAAGCGCACGATGCCTACTTAAGTACAAGAGGACTGACAGTATAACTTTCTATGATTTGAACCTCTCCCAAAAGTCCAATTTTAGATTCCGATGCTTCACTTCTGGTTTACTGTATCACTTGGTCCTTCGTATTGATGATGAAACTCAGAAATTGCATCCGAATTTAATACAAAAGGCACAATGCCGACTGAAGTACAAGAGGACTGACACTATAACTTTCTATGATTTGAACCTCTCCTGTGAGTCCAGTTTTAGATTCCGATGCTTCACTTCAGGTTTACTGTATCCCTTGGACCTTCTTATTGACGATGATACACATAAATTTCATCGGATCTACATTCCAAAGGCACAAAGCCGACTTAAGTACAAGAGGACTGACACTCTAACTTTCTATGATTTGAACCTCTCCTGTGAGTCCAGTTTTAGATTCCGACGCTTCACTTCACGTTTACTGTATACCTTGGACCTTCTTATTGGCGATGAAGCACAGACATTGCATCCGAATATAATACAAAAGGCACAATGCCGACTTAAGTACATGAGGACTGACACTCTAACTTTCTATTATTTGATCCTCTCCTGTAAGTCCAGTTTTAGATTCCGATGCTTCACTTCAGGTTTACTGTATCCCTTGGACCTTCTTATTCACGATGAAACACAGAAATTGCATCCGAATTTAATACGAAAGGCACAATGCCGACGTAAAAACAAGAGAACTGACATTATAACTTTCTATGATTTGAACCTCTCCTGTGAGTCCAGTTTTAGATTAAGATGCTTCACTTCAGGTTTACTGTATCCCTAGGACCTTCTTATTGACGATGAAACACAGAAATTGCATCCGAATTTAATAAAAAAGCACAATGCCGACATATGTACAACAGGACTGACACTCTAACTTTCTATGATTTGAACCTCTCCTGTGACTCCAGTTTTAAATTCCGATGCTTCACTTCAGGTTTACTGTATCCCTTGGACCTTCTTATTGACGATGAAACACAGAAATTGCATCCGAATTTAATACAAAAGAAACAATGCCGACTTAAGTATAAGAGGACTGACACTCTAACTTTCTATGATTTGAACCTCTCCTGTGAGTCCAGTTTTAGATTCCGCTGCTTCACTTCAGGTTTACTATATCCCTTGGACCACCTTATTGATGATGAAACACAGAAATTGCATCCGAATGTAATACAAAAGGCACAATGCGGACTTAAGTACAAGAGGACTGACACTCAAACTTTCGATGATTTGAACCTCACCTGGGAGTCCAACTTTAGATTCCGATGCTTCACTTCACTTTTACTGTATCCCTTGGACCTTCTTATTGATGATGAAACACAGAATTTGCATCCGAATTTAATACAAAAAGCACACTGCCGACTTAAGTACAAGAGGACTGACACTCCAACTTTCTATGATTTGAACCTCTCCTGTGAGTCCAGTTTTAGATTCCGATGCTTCACTTCAGGTTTACTGTATCCCTTGGACCTTCTTATTGACGATGATACACAGAAATATCATCGGAATTACATTCCAAAGGCACAATGCCGACTTAAGTACAAGAGGACTGACACTCTAACTTTCTATGATTTGAACCTCTATTGTGAGTCCAGTTTTAGATTCCGACGCTTCACTTCACGTTTACTGTATACCTTGGACCTTCCTATTGGCGATGAAGCACAGAAATTGCATCCGAATATAATACAAAAGGCACAATGCCGACTTAAGTACAAGATTACTGACACTCTAACTTTATATTATTTGATCCTCTCCTGTGAGCCCAGTTTTAGATTCCGATGCTTCACTTCAGGTTTACTGTATCCCTTGCACCTTCTTATTCACGGTGAAACACAGAAATTGCATCCGAATTTAATACGAAAGGCACAATGCCGACGTAAGTACAAGAGAACTGACACTATAACTTTCTATGATTTGAACCTCTCCTGTGAGTCCAGTTTTCGATTCCGATGCTTCACTTCAGGTTTACTGTATCCCTTGGACCTTCTTATTGACGATGAAACACAGTAATTGCATCCGAATTTAATACAAAAGGCACAATGCCGACTTAAGTACAAGAGGACTGACACTCTAACTTTCTATGATTTCAACCTCTCCTGTGAGTCCAGTTTTAGATTCCGATGCTTCACTTCAGGTTTACTGTATCCCTAGGACCTTCTTATTGACGATGAAACACAGAAATTGCATCCGAATTTAATAAAAAAGCACAATGCCGACATAAGTACAAGAGGACTGACACTCTAACTTTCTATGATTTGAACCTCTCCTGTGACTCCAGTTTTAAATTTCGATGCTTCACTTCAGGTTTACTGTATCCCTTGGACCTTCTTATTGACGATGAAACACAGAAATTGCATCCGAATTTAATACAAAAGAAACAATGCCGACTTAAGTACAAGAGGACTGACACTCTAACTTTCTATGATTTGAACCTCTGCTGTGAGTCCAGTTTTAGATTCCGCTTCTTCACTTCAGGTTTACTATATCCCTTGGACCTCCTTATTGATGATGAAACACAGAAATTGCATCCGAATGTAATACAAAAGGCACAATGCCGACTTAAGTACAAGAGGACTGACACTCAAACTTTCGATGATTTGAACCTCACCTGGGAGTCCAGCTTTAGATTCCGATGCTTCACTTCATGTTTACTGTATCCCTTGGACCTTCTTATTGATGATGAAACACAGAATTTGCATCCGAATTTAATACAAAAAGCACACTGCCGACTTAAGTACAAGAGGACTGACACTCTAACTTTCTATGATTTGAACCTCTATTGTGAGTCCAGTTTTAGATTCCGACGCTTCACTTCACTTTTACTGTATACCTTGGACCTTCTTATTGGCGATGAAGCACAGAAATTGCATCCGAATATAATACAAAAGGCACAATGCCGACTTAAGTACAAGATTACTGACACTCTAACTTTCTATTATTTGATCCTCTCCTGTGAGCCCAGTTTTAGATTCCGATGCTTCACTTCAGGTTTACTGTATCCCTTGCACCTTCTTATTCACGATGAAACACAGAAATTGCATCCGAATTTAATACGAAAGGCACAATGCCGACGTAAGTACAAGAGAACTGACACTATAACTTTCTATGATTTGAACCTCTCCTGTGAGTCGAGTATTAGATTCCGATGCTTCACTTCAGGTTTACTGTATCCCTTGGACCTTCTTATTGACGATGAAACACAGAAATTGCATCCGAATTTGATACAAAAGGCACAATGCCGACTTAAGTACAAGAGGACTGACACACTAACTTTCTATGATTTGAACCTCTCCTGTGAGTCCAGTTTTAGATTCCGATGCTTCACTTCAGGTTTACTGTATACCTTGGGCCTACTTATTGGCAATGAAGCACAGAAATTGCATCCGAAATTAATACAAAATGCACAATGCCGACTTAAGTACAAGGGGACTGACACTCTAACTTTCTATGATTTAAACCTCTCCTGTGAGTCCAGTTTTAGATTCCGATGCTTCACTTCAGGTTTAATGTATCCCTTGGAACATCTTACTGACGATGAAACACTGAAATTGCATCGGAATTAAATTCAAAAGGCACAATGCCGACTTAAGTACAAGAGGACTGACACTCTAACTTTCTATGAATTGAACCTCTCCTGTGAGTCAGGGTTTTAGATTCCGACGCTTCACATCTGGTTTACTGTGTACCTTGGACCTTCATATTGGCGATGAAGCACAGAAATTGCATCCGAATTTAATACAAAAGGCACAATGCCGACTTAAGTACAAGATTACTGACACTCTAACTTTCTATGATTTGAACCTCTCCTGTGAGTCCAGTTTTAGATTCCGATGCTTCACTTCAGGTTTACTGTATACCTTGGGCCTTCTTATAGGCAATGAAGCACAGAAATTGCATCCGAAATTAATACAAAATGCACAATGCCGACTTAAGTACAAGGGGACTGACACTCTAACTTTCTATGATTTAAACCTCTCCTGTGAGTCCAGTTTTAGATTCCGATGCTTCACTTCAGGTTTACTGTATCCCTTGGACCATCTTATTGACGATGAAACACAGAAATTGCATCCGAATTTAATACAAAAGGCACAATGCCGACTTAAGTACAACAGGACTGACACTCTAACTTTCTGTGATTTGAACCTCTCCTGTGAGTCCAGTTTTAGATTCCGATGCTTCACTTCAGGTTTATTGTATCCCTTGGACCTTCTTATAGACGATGAAACACAGAAATTGCATCCGAATTTAATACAAAACGCACAATACAGGCTTAAGTACAAGAGGACTGACACTCTAACTTTCTATGATTTGAACCTCTCCTGCGAGTCCAATTTTAGATTCCGATTCTTCAGTTCAGATTTACTGTTTCCCTTGGACCTTCTTATTGACGATGAAACACAGAAATTGCATCTGAATTAAATTAAAAAGGCACAATGCCGACTTAAGTACAAGAGGACTGACAATCCAACTTTCTATGATTGGAACCTCTCCTGTGAGTCCAGCTTTAGATACCGATGCTTCACTTCAGGTTTACTGTATCCCTTGGACCTTCTTATTGGCGATGAATCACAGAAAGTGCATCCGAATTTAATAAAAAGGCACAATGCCGACATAAGTACAAGAGGACTGACACGCTAAATTTCTACGTTTTGAACCTCTCCTCTGAGTCCAGTTTTAGATTTCGATGCTTCACTTCAGGTTTACTGTATCCCTTGGACCTTCTTATTGACGATGAAACACAGGAATTGCATCGGAATTAAATTCTAAAGGCACAATGCCGACTTAAATACAAGTGGACTGACATTCTAACTTTCTATGATTTGAACCTCTCCTGTGAGTCCAGTTGTAGATTCCGACGCTTCACTTCACGTTTACAGTATACCTTGGACCTTCTTATTGGCGATGAAGCACAGAAATTGCATCCGAATATAATACAAAAGGCACAATGCCGACTTAAGTACAAGATTACTGACACTCTAACTTTCTATTATTTGATCCTCTCCTGTGAGCCAAGTTTTAGATTCCGATGCTTCACTTCGGGTTTACTGTATCCCTTGCACCTTCTTATTCACGATGAAACACAGAAATTGCATCCGAATTTAATACGAAAGGCACAATGCCGACGTAAGTACAAGAGAACTGACACTATAACTTTCTATGATTTGAACTTCTCCTGTGAGTCCAGTTTTAGATTGCGATGCTTCACTTCAGGTTTACTGTATCCCTTGGACCTTCTTATTGACGATGAAACACAGAAATTGCATCCGAATTTAATACAAAAGGCACAATGCCGACTTAAGTACAAGAGGACTGACACTCTAACTTTCTATGATTTGAACCTCTCCTGTGAGTCCAGTTTTAGATTAAGATGCTTCACTTTAGGTTTACTGTATCCCTAGGACCTTCTTATTGACGATGAAGCACGGAAATTGCATCCGAATTTAATAAAAAAGCACAATGCCGACATAAGTACAAGAGGACTGACACTCTAACTTTCTATGATTTGAACCTCTCCTGTGACTCCAGTGTTAAATTCCGATGCTTCACTTCAGGTTTACTGTATCCCTTGGACCTTCTTATTGACGATGAAACACAGAAATTGCATCCGAATTTATTACAAAAGAAACAATGCCGACTTAAGTACAAGAGGACTGACACTCTAACTTTCTATGATTTGAACCTCTGCTGTGAGTCCAGTTTTAGATTCCGCTGCTTCACTTCAGGTTTACTATATCCCTTGGACCTCCTTATTGATGATGAAACACAGAAATTGCATCCGAATTTAATACAAAAGGCACAATGCCGACTTAAGTACAAGATTACTGACACTCTAAATTTCTATGATTTGAACCTCTCCTGTGAATCCAGTTTTAGATTCCGATGCTTCACTTCAGGTTTACTGTATCCCTTGGACCATCTTATTGACGATGAAACACAGAAATTGCATCCGAATGTAATACAAAAGGCACAATGCCGACTTAAGTACAACAGGACTGACACTCTAACTTTCTATGATTTGAACCTCTCCTGTGAGTCCAGTTATAGATACCAATGCTTCACTTCAGTTTTACTGTATCCCTTGGACCTTCTTATTGATGATGAAACTCAGAAATTGCATCCGAATTTAATACAAAAGGCACAATGCCGACTTAAGTACAAGAGGACTGACACTCTCACTTTCTATGATTTGAACCTCTCCTGTGAGTCCAGTTTTAGATTCCGATGCTTCACTTCAGGCTTACTATATCCCTTGGACCTTCTTATTGACGATGAAACACAGAAATTGCATCTGAATGTAATACAAATGGCACAATGCCGACTTATGAACAAGAGGACTGACGCTCTAACTTTCTATAATTTGTACCTCTCCTGTGAGTCCAGTTTTAGATTTCGATGCTTCACTTCAGGTTTACTGTATATTTTGGACCTTCTTATTGGCGATGAAGCACAGAAATTGCATCTAATTTAATACAAAAGCACAATGCCGACTTAAGTACAAGACGACTGACACTCTAACTTTCTGTGATTTGAACCTCTCCTGTGAGTCCAGTTTTAGATTCCGATGCTTCACTTCAGGTTTATTGTATCCCTTGGACCTTCTTATAGACGATGAAACACAGAAATTGCATCCGAATTTAATACAAAACGCACAATACCGGCTTAAGTGCAAGAGGACTGACACTCTAACTTTCTATGATTTGAACCTCTCCTGCGAGTCCGATTTTAGATTCCGATTCTTCAGTTCAGATTTACTGTTTCCCTTGGACCTTCTTATTGACGATGAAACACAGAAATTGCATCTGAATTAAATTAAAAAGGCACAATGCCGACTTAAGTACAAGAGGACTGACAATCCAACTTTCTATGATTGGAACCTCTCCTGTGAGTCCAGCTTTAGATACCGATGCTTCACTTCAGGTTTACTGTATCCCTTGGACCTTCTTATTGGCGATGAAACACAGAAATTGCATCCGAATTTAATAAAAAGGCACAATGCCGACATAAGTACAAGAGGACTGACAGTCTAACTTTCTATGATTTGAACCTCTCCTGTGACTCCAGTTTTAAATTCCGATGCTTCACTTCAGGTTTACTGTATCCCTTGAACCTTCTTATTGACGATGAAACACAGGAATTACATCCGAATTTAATACAAAAGGTACAATGCCGACTTAAGTACAAGAGGACTGACACACTAACTTTCTATGATTTGAACCTCTGCTGTGAGTCCAGTTTTAGATTCCGCTGCTTCACTTCAGGTTTACTGTATACATTGGACCTTCTTATTGGCGACGAAGCCCAGAAATTGCATCCGAATTTAATACAAAAGGCACTATGCCGACTTAAGTACAAGAGGACTGACACTCTAACTTTCTACGTTTTGAACCTGTCCTCTGAGTCCAGTTTTAGATTTCGATGCTTCACTTCAGGCTTACTATATCCCTTGGACCTTCTTATTGACGATGAAACACAGAAATTGCATCTGAATGTAATACAAATGGCACAATGCCGACTTATGAACAAGAGGACTGACGCTCTAACTTTCTATAATTTGTACCTCTCCTGTGAGTCCAGTTTTAGATTTCGATGCTTCACTTCAGGTTTACTCTATATTTTGGACCTTCTTATTGGCGATGAAGCACAGAAATTACATCGAATTTAATACAAAAGCACAATGCCGACTTAAGTACAAGACGACTGACACTCTAACTTTCTGTGATTTGAACCTCTCCTGTGAGTCCAGTTTTAGATTCCGATGCTTCACTTCAGGTTTATTGTATCCCTTGGACCTTCTTATAGACGATGAAACACAGAAATTGCATCCGAATTTAATACAAAACGCACAATACCGGCTTAAGTGCAAGAGGACTGACACTCTAACTTTCTATGATTTGAACCTCTCCTGCGAGTCCGATTTTAGATTCCGATTCTTCAGTTCAGATTTACTGTTTCCCTTGGACCTTCTTATTGACGATGAAACACAGAAATTACATCTGAATTAAATTAAAAAGGCACAATGCCGACTTAAGTACAAGAGGACTGACAATCCAACTTTCTATGATTGGAACCTCTCCTGTGAGTCCAGCTTTAGATACCGATGCTTCACTTCAGGTTTACTGTATCCCTTGGACCTTCTTATTGGCGATGAATCACAGAAAGTGCATCCGAATTTAATAAAAAGGCACAATGCCGACATAAGTACAAGAGGACTGACACTCTAAATTTCTACGTTTTGAACCTCTCCTCTGAGTCCAGTTTTAGATTTCGATGCTTCACTTCAGGTTTACTGTATCCCTTGGACCTTCTTATTGACGATGAAACACAGGAATTGCATCGGAATTAAATTCTAAAGGCACAATGCCGACTTAAATACAAGAGGACTGACATTCTAACTTTCTATGATTTGAACCTCTCCTGTGAGTCCAGTTTTAGATTCCGACGCTTCACTTCACGTTTACAGTATACCTTGGACCTTCTTATTGGCGATGAAGCACAGAAATTGCATCCGAATATAATACAAAAGGCACAATGCCGACTTAAGTACAAGATTACTGACACTCTAACTTTCTATTATTTGATCCTCTCCTGTGAGCCAAGTTTTAGATTCCGATGCTTCACTTCAGGTTTACTGTATCCCTTGCACCTTCTTATTCACGATGAAACACAGAAATTGCATCCGAATTTAATACGAAAGGCACAATGCCGACGTAAGTACAAGAGAACTGACACTATAACTTTCTATGATTTGAACTTCTCCTGTGAGTCCAGTTTTAGATTGCGATGCTTCACTTCAGGTTTACTGTATCCCTTGGACCTTCTTATTGACGATGAAACACAGAAATTGCATCCGAATTTAATACAAAAGGCACAATGCCGACTTAAGTACAAGAGGACTGACACTCTAACTTTCTATGATTTGAACCTCTCCTGTGAGTCCAGTTTTAGATTAAGATGCTTCACTTCAGGTTTACTGTATCCCTAGGACCTTCTTATTGACGATGAAACACAGAAATTGCATCCGAATTTAATAAAAAAGCACAATGCCGACATAAGTACAAGAGGACTGACACTCTAACTTTCTATGATTTGAACCTCTCCTGTGACTCCAGTGTTAAATTCCGATGCTTCACTTCAGGTTTACTGTATCCCTTGGACCTTCTTATTGACGATGAAACACAGAAATTGCATCCGAATTTAATACAAAAGGAACAATGCCGACTTAAGTACAAGAGGACTGACACTCTAACTTTCTATGATTTGAACCTCTGCTGTGAGTCCAGTTTTAGATTCCGCTGCTTCACTTCAGGTTTACTATATCCCTTGGACCTCCTTATTGATGATGAAACACAGAAATTGCATCCGAATTTAATACAAAAGGCACAATGCCGACTTAAGTACAAGATTACTGACACTCTAAATTTCTATGATTTGAACCTCTCCTGTGAATCCAGTTTTAGATTCCGATGCTTCACTTCAGGTTTACTGTATCCCTTGGACCATCTTATTGACGATGAAACACAGAAATTGCATCCGAATGTAATACAAAAGGCACAATGCCGACTTAAGTACAACAGGACTGACACTCTAACTTTCTATGATTTGAACCTCTCCTGTGAGTCCAGTTATAGATTCCAATGCTTCACTTCAGTTTTACTGTATCCCTTGGACCTTCTTATTGATGATGAAACTCAGAAATTGCATCCGAATTTAATACAAAAGGCACAATGCCGACTTAAGTACAAGAGGACTGACACTCTCACTTTCTATGATTTGAACCTCTCCTGTGAGTCCACTTTTAGATTCCGATGCTTCACTTCAGGCTTACTATATCCCTTGGACCTTCTTATTGACGATGAAACACAGAAATTGCATCTGAATGTAATACAAATGGCACAATGCCGACTTATGAACAAGAGGACTGACGCTCTAACTTTCTATAATTTGTACCTCTCCTGTGAGTCCAGTTTTAGATTTCGATGCTTCACTTCAGGTTTACTGTATATTTTGGACCTTCTTATTGGCGATGAAGCACAGAAATTGCATCGAATTTAATACAAAAGCACAATGCCGACTTAAGTACAAGACGACTGACACTCTAACTTTCTGTGATTTGAACCTCTCCTGTGAGTCCAGTTTTAGATTCCGATGCTTCACTTCAGGTTTATTGTATCCCTTGGACCTTCTTATAGACGATGAAACACAGAAATTGCATCCGAATTTAATACAAAACGCACAATACCGGCTTAAGTGCAAGAGGACTGACACTCTAACTTTCTATGATTTGAACCTCTCCTGCGAGTCCGATTTTAGATTCCGATTCTTCAGTTCAGATTTACTGTTTCCCTTGGACCTTCTTATTGACGATGAAACACAGAAATTGCATCTGAATTAAATTAAAAAGGCACAATGCCGACTTAAGTACAAGAGGACTGACAATCCAACTTTCTATGATTGGAACCTCTCCTGTGAGTCCAGATTTAGATACCGATGCTTTACTTCAGGTTTACTGTATCCCTTGGACCTTCTTATTGGCGATGAAACACAGAAATTGCATCCGAATTTAATAAAAAGGCACAATGCCGACATAAGTACAAGAGGACTGACAGTCTAACTTTCTATGATTTGAACCTCTCCTGTGACTCCAGTTTTAAATTCCGATGCTTCACTTCAGGTTTACTGTATCCCTTGAACCTTCTTATTGACGATGAAACACAGGAATTACATCCGAATTTAATACAAAAGGTACAATGCCGACTTAAGTACAAGAGGACTGACACACTAACTTTCTATGATTTGAACCTCTGCTGTGAGTCCAGTTTTAGATTCCGCTGCTTCACTTCAGGTTTACTGTATACATTGGACCTTCTTATTGGCGACGAAGCCCAGAAATTGCATCCGAATTTAATACAAAAGGCACTATGCCGACTTAAGTACAAGAGGACTGACACTCTAACTTTCTACGTTTTGAACCTGTCCTCTGAGTCCAGTTTTAGATTTCGATGCTTCACTTCAGGTTTACTGTATCCCTTGGACTTTCTTATTGACGATGAAACACAGGAATTGCATCGGAATTAAATTCTAAAGGCACAATGCCGACTTAAATACAAGAGGATTGACATTCTAACTTTCTATGATTTGAACCTCTCCTGTGAGTCCAGTTTTAGATTCCGACGCTTCACTTCACGTTTACTGTATACCTTGGACCTTCTTATTGGCGATGAAGCACAGGAATTGCATCCAAATATAATACAAAAGGCACAATGCCGACTTAAGTACAAGATTACTGACACTCTAGCTTTCTATTATTTGATCCTCTCCCGTGAGCCCAGTTTTAGATTCCGATGCTTCACTTCAGGTTTACTGTATCCCATGCACCTTCTTATTCACGATGAAACACAGAAATTGCATCCGAATTTAATACAAAAGGCACAATGCTGACGTAAGTACAAGAGAACTGACACTATAACTTTCTATGATTTGAACCTCTCCTGTGAGTCCAGTTTTAGATTCCGATGCTTCACTTCAGGTTTACTGTATCCCTTGGACCTTCTTATTGACGATGAAACACAGAAATTGCATCCGAATTTAATACAAAAGGCACAATATAGACTTAAGTACAAGAGGACTGACACTCTAACTTTCTATGATTTGAACCTCTCCTGTGGGTCCAGTTTTAGATTAAGATGCTTCACTTCAGGTTTACTGTATCCCTAGGACCTTCTTATTGACGATGAAACACAGAAATTGCATCCGAATTTAATAAAAAAGCACAATGCCGACATAAGTGCAAGAGGACTGACACTCTAACTTTCTATGATTTGAACCTCTCCTGTGACTCCAGTATTAAAATCCGATGCTTCACTTCAGGTTTACTGTATCCCTTGGACCTTCTTATTGACGATGAAACACAGAAATTGCATCCGTATTTAATACAAAAGAAACAATGCCGACTTAAGTACAAGAGGACTGACACTCTAACTTCCTATGATTTGAACCTCTGCTGTGAGTCCAGTTTTAGATTCCGCTGCTTCACTTCAGTTTTACTATATCCCTTGGACCTCCTTATTGGTGATGAAACACAGAAACTGCATCCGAATGTAATACAAAAGGCACAATGCCGACTTAAGTACAAGAGGACTGACACTCAAACTTTCGATGATTTGAACATCACCTGGGAGTCCAGGTTTAGATTCCGATGCTTCACTTCAGGTTTACTGTATCCCTTGGACCTTCTTATTGATGATGAAACACAGAATGTGCATCCAAATTTAATACAAAAAGCACACTGCCGACTTAAGTACAAGAGGACTGACACTCCAACTTTCTATGATTTGAACCTCTCCTGTGAGTCCAGTTTTAGATTCCGATGCATCACTTCAGGTTTACTGTATCCCTTGGACCTTCTTATTGACGATGATACACAGAAATATCATCGGAATTACATTCCAAAGGGACAATGCCGACTTAAGTACAAGAGGACTGACACTCTAACTTTCTATGATTTGAACCTCTATTGTGAGTCCAGTTTTAGATTCCGACGCTTCACTTCACGTTTACTGTATACCTTGGACCTTCTTATTGGCGATGAAGCACAGAAATTGCATCCGAATATAATACAAAAGGCACAATGCCGACTTAAGTACAAGATTACTGACACTCTAACTTTCTATTATTTGATCCTCTTCTGTGAGCCCAGTTTTAGATTCCGATGCTTCACTTCAGGTTTACTGTATCCCTTGTACCTTCTTATTCACGATGAAACACAGAAATTGCATCCGAATTTAATACGAAAGGCACAATGCCGACGTAAGTACAAGAGAACTGACACTATAACTTTCTACGATTTGAACCTCTCCTGTGAGCCCAGTTTTAGATTCCGATGCTTCACTTCAGGTTTACTGTATCCCTTGGACCTTCTTATTGACGATGAAACACAGAAATTGCATCCGAATTTAACACAAAAGGCACAATGCCGACTTAAGTACAAGAGGACTGACACTCTAACTTTCTATGATTTGAACCTCTCCTGTGAGTCCAGTTTTAGATTCCGATGCTTCACTTAAGGTTTACTGTATACCTTGGAATTTCTTATTGGCAATGAAGCACAGAAATTGCATCCGAAATTAATACAAAATGCACAATGCCGACTTAAGTACAAGGGGACTGACACTCTAACTTTCTATGATTTAAACCTCTCCTGTGAGTCCAGTTTTAGATTCCGATGCTTCACTTCAGGTTTAATGTATCCCTTGGAACTTCTTACTGACGATGAAACACAGAAATTGCATCGGAATTAAATTCAAAAGGCACAATGCCGACTTAAGTACAAGAGGACTGACACTCTAACTTTCTATGAATTGAACCTCTCCTGTGAGTCAGGGTTTTAGATTCCGACGCCTCACTTCTGGTTTACTGTGTACCTTGGACCTTCTTATTGGCGATGAAGCACAGAAATTGCATCCGAATTTAATACAAAAGGCACAATGCCGACTTAAGTACAAGATTACTGACACTCTAACTTTCTATGATTTGAACCTCTCCTGTGAGTCCAGTTTTAGATTCCGATGCTTCACTTCAGGTTTACTGTATCCCTTGGACCATGTTATTGACGATGAAACACTGAAATTGCATCCGAATTTAATACAAAAGGCACAATGCCGACTTAAGTACAACAGGACTGACACTCTAACTTTCTATGATTTGAACCTCTCCTGTGAGTCCAGTTATAGATTCCAATGCTTCACTTCAGGTTTACTGTATCCCTTGGACCTTCTTATTGATGATGAAACTCAGAAATTGCATCCGAATTTAATACAAAAGGCACAATGCCGACTTAAGTACAAGAGGACTTACACTCTCAATTTCTATGATTTGAACCTCTCCTGTGAGTCCAGTTTTAGATTCCGATGCTTCACTTCAGGCTTACTATATCCCTTGGACCTTCTTATGGACGATGAAACACAGAAATTGCATCTGAATTTAATACAAAAGGCACAATGCCGACTTATGAACAAGAGGACTGACGCTCTAACTTTCTATAATTTGTACCTCTCCTGTGAGTCCAGTTTTAGATTTCGATGCTTCACTTCAGGTTTGCTGTATAGTTTGGACCTTCTTATTGGCGATGAAGCACAGAAATTGCATCCGAATTTAATACAAAAGCACAATGCCGACTTAAGTACAAGACGACTGACACTCTAACTTTCTGTGATTTGAACCTCTCCTGTGGGTCCAGTTTTAGATTCCGATGCTTCACTTCAGGTTTATTGTATCCCTTGGACCTTCTTATAGACGATGAAACACAGAAATTGCATCCGAATTTAATACAAAACGCACAATACCGGCTTAAGTACAAGAGGACTGACACTCTAACTTTCTATGATTTGAACCTCTCCTGCGAGTCCAATTTTAGATTCCGATTCTTCAGTTCAGAATTACTGTTTCCCTTGGACCTTCTTATTGACGATGAAACACAGAAATTGCATCTGAATTAAATTAAAAAGGCACAATGCCGACTTAAGTACAAGAGGACTGACAATCCAACTTTCTATGATTGGAACCTCTCCTGTGAGTCCAGCTTTAGATACCGATGCTTCACTTCAGGTTTACTGTATCCCTTGAACCTTCTTATTGACGATGAATCACAGAAATTACATCCGAATTTAATACAAAAGGTACAATGCCGACTTAAGTACAAGAGGACTGACACACTAACTTTCTATGATTTGAACCTCTGCTGTGAGTCCAGTTTTAGATTCCGCTGCTTCACTTCAGGTTTACTGTATACATTGGACCTTCTTATTGGCGATGAAGCCCAGAAATTGCATCCGAATTTAATACAAAATGCACTATGCCCACTTAAGTACAAGATTACTGACACTCTAACTTTCTACGATTTGAACCTCTCCTCTGAGTCCAGTTTTAGATTTCGATGCTTCACTTCAGGTTTACTGTATCCCTTGGACCTTCTTATTGACGATGAAACACAGGAATTGCATCGGAATTAAATTCTAAAGGCACAATGCCGACATAAATACAAGAGGACTGACATTCTAACTTTCTATGATTTGAACCTCTCCTGTGAGTCCAGCTTTAGATTCCGATGCTTCACTTCAGGTTTACTGTATCCCTGGGACCTTCGTATTGACGATGAAGCACAGAAATTGCATCGGAAATAAATTCAAAAGGCACAATGCCGACTTAAGTACCAGAGGACAGACAATCTAGCTTTCTACGATTTGAACCTCTCCTGTGAGTCCAGTTTTAGATTTCGATGCTTCACTTCAGGTTTACTGTATAACTTGGATCTTCTTATTGACGATGAAACACAGGAATTGCATCGGAATTAAATTCAAAAGGCACAATGCCGACTTATGTTCAAAACAGTCTGACACTCTAACTTTCTATGATTAGAACCTCTCCTGTGAGTCCAGTTTTAGATTCCGATGCTTCACCTAAGGATTACTGTATCCCTTGGACTTTCTTATTGACGATGAGGCACAGAAATTGCATTGGAATTAAACTCAAAAGGCACAATGCCGACTTAAGTACAAGAGGACTGTTACTCTAACTTTCTATGATTTCAACCTCTCCTGTGAGTCCAGTTTTAGATTCTGATGCCTCACTTCAGGTTTACTGTATCCCTGGGACCTTCTTATTGACGATGAAGCACAGAAATTGCATCGGAAATAAAATCAAAAGGCACAATGCCGACTTAAGTACCAGAGGACTGACACTCTAACTCTCTACGATTTGAACCTCTCCTGTGAGTCCAGTTTTAGATTCCGATGCTTCACTTCAGGTTTACTGTATACATTGGACCTTCTTATTGGCGATGAAGCACAGTAATTGCATCCAAATTTAATACAAAAGGCACAATGCCGACTTAAGTACAAGAGGACTGACACTCTAACTTTCTATGATTTGAACCTCTCCTGAGTGTCCAGTTTTAGATTCCGATGCTTCACTACAGGTTTACTGTATTCCTTGGACTTTCTTATTGACGATGAAATACAGAAATTGCATCGGAATTAAATTCAAAAGGCACAATGCCGACTTAAGTACAAGAGTACTGACACTCTGACTTTCTATGATTCGAACCTCTCCGGTGACTCGAGTTTTAAATTCCGATGCGTCACTTCAGTTGTACTGTATCCCTTGGACCTTCTTATTGACGATGAAACACAGAAATTGCATCCGAATTTAATAAAAAGGTACAATGCCGACATAAGTACAAGAGGACTGACACTCTAACTTTCTATGATTTGAACCTCTCCTGTGACTCCAGTTTTAAATTCCGATGCTTCACTTCAGGTTAACTGTATCCCTTGGACCTTCTTATTGACGATGAAACACAGAAATTGCATCCGAATTTAATACAAAAGGCACAATGCTGACTTAAGTACAAGAGGACTGACTCTCAAACTTTCTATGATTTGAACCTCACCTGTGAGCTCAGTTTTAGATTCGGATGCTTCACTTCAGGTTTAGTGTATCCCTTGGACCTTCATATTGATGATGATACACAGAAATTGCATCCGAATTTAATACAAAAGGGCACAATGCCGACTGAAGTACAAGAGGACTGACACTCAAACTTTCTATGATTTGAACCTAACCTGGGAGTCCAGTTTTAGATTCCGATGCTTCACGTCAGTTTTACTGTATCCCTTGGACCTTCTTATTGATGATTAAACACAGAATTTGCATCCGAATTTAATACAAAAAGCACACTGCCGACTTAAGTACAAGAGGACTGACACTCTCATTTTCTATGATTTGAACCTATCCTGTGAGTCCAGTTTTAGATTCCGATGCTTCACTTCAGGCTTACTATATCCCTTGGACCTTCTTATTGACGATGAAACATTGAAATTGCATCTGAATTTAATACAAAAGGCACATGCCGACTTATGAACAAGAGGACTGACGCTCTAACTTTCTATAATTTGTACCTCTCCTGTGAGTCCAGTATTAGATTTCGATGCTTCACTTCAGGTTTACTGTATAGTTTGGACCTTCTTATTGGCGATGAAGCACAGAAATTGCATCCGAATTTAATACAAAAGCACAATGCCGACTTAAGTACAAGACGACTGACACTCTAGCTTTCTGTGATTTGAACCTCTCCTGTGGGTCCAGTTTTAGATTCCGATGCTTCACTTCAGGTTTATTGTATCCCTTGGACCTTCTTATAGACGATGAAACACAGAAATTGCATCCGAATTTAATACAAAACGCACAATACCGGCTTAAGTACAAGAGGACTGACACTCTAAATTTCTATGATTTGAACCTCTCCTGCGAGTCCAATTTTAGATTCCGATTCTTCAGTTCAGAATTACTGTTTCCCTTGGACCTTCTTATTGACGATGAAACACAGAAATTGCATCTGAATTAAATTAAAAAGGCACAATGCCGACTTAAGTACAAGAGGACTGACAATCCAACTTTCTATGATTGGAACCTCTCCTGTGAGTCCAGCTTTAGATACCGATGCTTCACTTCAGGTTTACTGTATCCCTTGGACCTTCTTATTGGCGATGTAACACAGAAATTGCATCCGAATTTAATAAAAAGGCACAATGCCGACATAAGTACAAGAGGACTGACAGTCTAACTTTCTATGATTTGAACCTCTCCTGTGACTCCAGTTTTAAATTCCGATGCTTCACTTCAGGTTTACTGTATCCCTTGAACCTTCTTATTGACGATGAATCACAGAAATTACATCCGACTTTAATACAAAAGGTACAATGCCGACTTAAGTACAAGAGGACTGACACACTAACTTTCTATGATTTGAACCTCTGCTGTGAGTCCAGTTTTAGATTCCGCTGCTTCACTTCAGGTTTACTGTATACATTGGACCTTCTTATTGGCGATGAAGCCCAGAAATTGCATCCGAATTTAATACAAAAGGCACTATGCCCTCTTAAGTACAAGATTACTGACACTCTAACTTTCTACGATTTGAACCTCTCCTCTGAGTCCAGTTTTAGATTTCGATGCTTCACTTCAGGTTTACTGTATCCCTTGGACCTTCTTATTGACGATGAAACACAGGAATTGCATCGGAATTAAATTCTAAAGGCACAATGCCGACATAAATACAAGAGGACTGACATTCTAACTTTCTATGATTTGAACCTCTCCTGTGAGTCCAGCTTTAGATTCCGATGCTTCACTTCAGGTTTACTGTATCCCTGGGACCTTCGTATTGACGATGAAGCACAGAAATTGCATCGGAAATAAATTCAAAAGGCACAATGCCGACTTAAGTACCAGAGGACAGACACTCTAGCTTTCTACGATTTGAACCTCTCCTGTGAGTCCAGTTTTAGATTTCGATGCTTCACTTCAGGTTTACTGTATCCCTTGGACCTTCTTATTGACGATGAAACACAGGAATTGCATCGGAATTAAATTCAAAAGGCACAATGCCGACTTATGTTCAAAACGGTCTGACACTCTAACTTTCTATGATTAGAACCTCTCCTGTGAGTCCAGTTTTAGATTCCGATGCTTCACCTAAGGATTACTGTATCACTTGGACTTTCTTATTGACGATGAGGCACAGAAATTGCATTGGAATTAAATTCAAAAGGCACAATGCCGACTTAAGTACAAGAGGACTGTTACTCTAACTTTCTATGATTTCAACCTCTCCTGTGAGTCCAGTTTTAGATTCTGATGCCTCACTTCAGGTTTACTGTATCCCTGGGACCTTCTTATTGACGATGAAGCACAGAAATTGCATCGGAAATAAAATCAAAAAGCACAATGCCGACTTAAGTACCAGAGGACTGACACTCTAACTCTCTACGATTTGAACCTCTCCTGTGAGTCCAGTTTTAGATTCCGATGCTTCACTTCAGGTTTACTGTATACATTGGACCTTCTTATTGGCGATGAAGCACAGTAATTGCATCCAAATTTAATACAAAAGGCACAATGCCGACTTAAGTACAAGAGGACTGACACTCTAACTTTCTATGATTTGAACCTCTCCTGAGAGTCCAGTTTTAGATTCCGATGCTTCACTTCAGGTTTACTGTATTCCTTGGACTTTCTTATTGACGATGAAATACAGAAATTGCATCGGAATTAAATTCAAAAGGCACAATGCCGACTTAAGTACAAGAGTACTGACACTCTAACTTTCTATGATTCGAACCTCTCCGGTGACTCGAGTTTTAAATTCCGATGCGTCACTTCAGTTGTACTGTATCCCTTGGACCTTCTTATTGACGATGAAACACAGAAATTGCATCCGAATTTAATAAAAAGGTACAATGCCGACATAAGTACAAGAGGACTGACACTCTAACTTTCTATGATTTGAACCTCTCCTGTGACTCCAGTTTTAAATTCCGATGCTTCACTTCAGGTTAACTGTATCCCTTGGACCTTCTTATTGACGATGAAACACAGAAATTGCATCCGAATTTAATACAAAAGGCACAATGCTGACTTAAGTACAAGAGGACTGACACTCAAACTTTCTATGATTTGAACCTCACCTGTGAGTTCAGTTTTAGATTCGGATGCTTCACTTCAGGTTTAGTGTATCCCTTGGACCTTCATATTGATGATGATACACAGAAATTGCATCCGAATTTAATACAAAAGGGCACAATGCCGACTTAAGTACAAGAGGGCTGACAGTCTAACTTTCTATGATTTGAACCTCTCCCGGAAGTCCAGTTTTAGATTCCGATGCTTCACTTCTGGTTTACTGTGTCCCTTGGTCCTTCTTATTAATGATGAAACACAGAAATTGCATCCGAATTTAATACAAAAGGCACAATGCCGACTGAAGTACAAGAGGACTGAAACTCAAAGTTTCTATGATTCGAACCTCACCTGGGAGTCCAGTTTTAGATTCCGATGCTTCACTTCAGGTTTACAGCATCCCTTGGACCTTCTTATTGATGATGACACACAGAATTTGCGTCCGAATTTAATACAAAAAGCACACTGCCGACTTAAGTACAAGGGGACTGACACTCCAACTTTCTATGATTTGAACCTCTGCTGTGAGTCCAGTTTTAGATTCTGATGCTTCACTTCAGGTTTACTGTATCCCTTGGACCTTCTTATTGACGATGATACACAGAAATTTCATCGGAATTAAATTCCAAAGGCACAATGCCGACTTAAGTACAAGAGGACTGACACTCTAACTTTCTATGATTTGAACCTCTCCTGTGAGTCCAGTTTTAGATTCCGACGCTTCACTTCACGGTTACTGTATACCTTGGACCTTCTTATTATCGATGAAGCACAGAAATTGCATCCGAATATAATACAAAAGGCACAATGCCGACTTAAGTACAGAGGACTGACACTCTAACTTTCTATTATTTGATCCCCTCCTGTGAGTCCAGTTTAAGATTCCGATGGTTCACTTCAGGTTTACTGTATCCCTTGGACCTTCTAATTCACGATGAAACACAGAAATTGCATCCGAATTTAATACGAAAGGCACAATGCCGACGTAAGTACAAGAGAACTGACACTATAACTTTCTATGGTTTGAACCTCTCCTGTGAGTGCAGTTTTAGATTCCGATGCTTCACTTCAGGTTTACTGTATCCCTTGGACCTTCTTATTGACGATGAAACACAGAAATTGCATCCGAATTGAATACAAAAGGCACAATGCCGACTTAAGTACATCGGGACTGACACTCTAACTTTCTATGATTTGAACCTTTCCTGTGAGTCCAGTTATAGATTCCAATGCTTCACTTCAGGTTTACTGTATCCCTTGGACCTTCTTATTGATGATGAAACTCAGAGATTGCATCCGAATTTAATACAAAAGGCACAATGCCGACTTAAGTACAAGAGGACTGACACTCTCACCTTCTATGATTTGAACCTCTCCTGTGAGTCCAGTTTTAGATTCCGATGCTTCACATCAGGCTTACTATATCCCTTGGACCTTCATATTGACGATGAAACACAGAAATTGCATCCGAATTTAATACAAAAGGCACAATGCCGACTTAAAAACAAGAGGACTGACGCTCTAACTTTCTATAATTTGTACCTCTCCTGTGAGTCTAGTTTTAGATTTCGATGCTTCACTTAAGGTTTACTGTATACTTTGGACCTTTATATTGGCGATGAAGCACAGAAATTGCATCCGAATTTAATACAAAAGCACAATGCCGACTTAAGTACAAGACGACTGACACTGTAACTTCCTATGATTTGAACCTCTCCTGAGAGTCCAGTTTTAGATTCCGATGCTATACATCAGGTTTATTGTATCCCTTGGACCTTATTATGGACGATGAAACACAGAAATTGCATCCGAATTTAATACAAAAGGCACAATACCATCTTAAGTACAAGAGGACTGACACTCTAACTTTCTATGATTTGAACCTCTCCAGCGAGTCCAGTTTTAGATTCCGAATCTCAGTTCAGGTTAACTGTTTCCCTTGGACCTTCTTATTGACGATGAAACACAGAAATTGCATCTGAATTAGATTCAAAAGGCACAATTAAGACATAGGTACAAGAGGTCTGACACTCTAACTTTCTATGATTGGAACCTCTCCTGTGAGTCCAGCTTTAGATTCCGATGCTTCACTTCAGGTTTACTGTATCCCTTGGACCTTCTTATTGACGATGAAACACAGAAATTGCATCCGAATTTAATAAAAAGGCACAACGCTGACATAAGTACAAGAGGACAGACAGTCTAACTTTCTGTGATTTGAACCTCTCCTGTGACTCCACTTTTAAATTCAGATGCTTCACTTCAGGTTTACTGTATCCCTTGGACCTTCTTATTGACGATGAAACACAGAAATTGCATCCGAATTTATTACAAAAGGTACAATGCCGACTTAAGTACAAGAGGACTGACACTCTAACTTTCTATGATTTGAACCTCTGCTGTGAGTCCAGTTTTAGATTCCGCTGCTACACCTCAGGTTTACTATATCCCTTGGACCTTCTTATTGATGATGAAACACAGAAATTGCATCCGAATTTAATACAAAAGACACAATGCAGACTTCAGTACAAGAGGACTGACACTCTAACTTTCTATAATTTGAACGTCACCTGTGAGTCGAGTTTTAAATTCCGATGCTTCACTTCAGGTTTACTGTATACATTGGACCTTCTTATTGGCGATGAAGCACAGTAATTGCATCCAAATTTAATACAAAAGGCACAATGCCGATTTAAGTACAAGAGGACTGACACTCTAACTATCTATGATTTGAACCTCTCCTGTGAGTCCAGTTTTAGATTCCGATGCTTCACTTCAGGTTTTACTGTATCCCTTGGACCTTCATATTGATGATGAAACACAGAAATTGCATCCGAATTTAATACAAAAGGGCACAATGCCGACTTAAGTACAAGAGGACTGACAGTCTAACATTCTATGATTTGAACCTCTCCCGTAAGTCCAGTTTTAGATTCCGATGCTTCACTTCTGGTTTACTGTATCCCTTGGTCCTTCTTATTGATGATGAAACACAGAAATTGCATCCGAATTTAATACAAAAAGCACACTGCCGACTTAAGTACAAGGGGACTGACACTCCAACTTTCTATGATTTGATCCTCTGCTGTGAGTCCAGTTTTAGATTCCGATGCTTCACTTCAGGTTTACTGTATCCCTTGGACCTTCGTATTGATGATGAAACACAGAATTTGCATCCGAATTTAATACAAAAAGCACACTGCCGACTTAAGTACAAGGGGACTGACACTCCAACATTCTATGATTTGATCCTCTGCTGTGAGTCCAGTTTTAGATTCCGATGCTTCACTTCAGGTTTACTGTATCCCTTGGACCTTCTTATTGACGATGATACACAGAAATTTCATCGGAATTAAATTTCAAAGGCACAATGCCGACTTAAGTACAAGAGGACTGACACTCTAACTTTCTATGATTTGAACCTCTCCTGTGAGTCCAGTTTTAGATTTCGATGCTTCACTTCAGGTTTACTGTATACGTTGGACCTTTATATTGGCGATGAAGCACAGAAATTGCATCCGAATTTAATACAAAAGCACAATGCCGACTTAAGTACAAGAGGACTGACACTCTAACTTTCTATTATTTGATCCCCTAATGTGAGTCCAGTTTAAGATTCCGATGCTTCACTTCAGGTTTACTGTATCCCTTGGACCTTCTTATTCACGATGAAACACAGAAATTGGATCCGAATTTATTACGAAAGGCACAATGCCGACGTAAGTACAAGAGAACTGACACTATAACTTTCTATGATTTGAACCTCTCCTGTGAGTCCAGTTTTAGATTTCGATGCTTCACTTCAGGTTTACTGTATACCTTGGACCTTCTTGTTATCGATGAAGCACAGAAATTGCATCCGAATATAATACAAAAGGCACAATGCCGACTTACGTACAAGAGGACTGACACTCTAACTTTCTATTATTTGATCCCCTCCTGTGAGTCCAGTTTAAGATTCCGATGCTTCACTTCAGGTTTACTGTATCCCTTGGACCTTCTTATTCACGATGAAACACAGAAATTGCATCCGAATTCAATACGAAAGGCACAATGCCGACGTAAGTACAAAAGAAATGACACTATAACTTTCTATGATTTGAACCTCTCCTGTGAGTGCAGTTTTAGATTCCGATGCTTCACTTCAGGTTTACTGTATCCCTTGGACCTTCTTATTGACGATGAAACACAGAAATTGCATCCGAATTTAATACAAAAGGTACAATGCCGACTTAAGTACAACAGGACTGACACTCTAACTTTCTATGATTTGAACCTTTCCTGTGAGTCCAGTTATAGATTCCAATGCTTCACTTCAGGTTTACTGTATCCCTTGGACCTTCTTATTGATGATGAAACTCAGAGATTGCATCCGAATTTAATACAAAAGGCACAATGCCGACTTAAGTACAAGAGGACTGACACTCTCACTTTCTATGATTTGAACCTCTCCTGTGAGTCCAGTTTTAGATTCCGATGCTTCACTTCAGAGTTACTATATCCCTTGGACCTTCTTATTGACGATGAAACACAGAAATTGCATCCGAATTTAATACAAAAGGAACAATGCCGACTTAAAAACAAGAGGACTGACGCTCTAACTTTCTATAATTTGTACCTCTCCTGTGAGTCCAGTTTTAGATTTCGATGCTTCACTTCAGGTTTACTGTATACTTTGGACCTTTATATTGACGATGAAGCACAGAAATTGCATCCGAATTTAATACAAAAGCACAATGCCGACTTAAGTACAAGACGACTGACACTGTAACTTTCTATGATTGGAACCTCTCCTGTGAGTCCAGCTTTAGATTCCGATGCTTCACTTCAGGTTTACTGTATCCCTTGGACCTTCTAATTGACGATGAAACACAGAAATTGCATCCGAATTTAATAAAAAGGCACAACGCCGACATAAGTACAAGAGGACAGACCGAGCGGGGTGGCGCAGTGGTTAGACACTGGACTCGCATTCGAGAGGACGACGGTTCAATCCCGCGTCCGCCCATCCTGATTTAGGTTTTCCGTGATTTCCCTAAATCACTCCAGTCAAATGCCGGGATGGTTCCTCTGAAAGGGCACGGCCGACTTCCTTCCCAATCCTTCCCTAATCCGATGAGACCGATGACCACGCTGTCTGGTCTCCTTCCCCAAACCAACCAACCAACCAACAAGAGGACAGACAGTCTAACTTTCTATGATTAGAACCTCTCCTGTGACTCCAGTTTTAAATTCCGATGCCTCACTTCAGGTTTACTGTATCCCTTGGACCTTCTTATTGACGATGAAACACAGAAATTGCATCCGAATTTAATACAAAAGGTACAATGCCGACTTAAGTACAAGAGGACTGACACTCTAACTTTCTATGATTTGAACCCCAGCTGTAAGTCCAGTTTTAGATTCCGATGCTTCACTTCAGGTTTACTGTATACATTGGACCGTCTTATTGGCGATGAAGCACAGTATTTGCATCCAAATTTAATACAAAAGGCACAATGCCGATTTAAGTACAAGAGGACTGACACTCTAACTATCTATGATTTGAACCTCTCCTGTGAGTCCAGTTTTAGATTCCGATGCTTCACTTCAGGTTTTTCTGTATCCCTTGGACCTTCATATTGATGATGAAACACAGAAATTGCATCCGAATTTAATACAAAAGGCACAATGCCGACTTAAGTACAAGATGACTGACACTCTAATTTTCTATGATTTTAACCTCTCCTGTGAGTCCAGTTTTAGATTCCGATGCTTCACTTCAGGTTTACTGTATCCCTTGGACATTCTTATTGATGATGAAACACAGAATTTGCATCGGAATTTAATACAAAAGGCACAATGCCGACTTAAGTACAAGAGGACTGACACTCTAACTTTCTCTGATTAGAACCTCTCCCGTGAGTCCAGTTTTAGATTCCGATGCTTCACTTCAGGTTTACTGTATCCCTTGGACCTTCTTATTGATGATGAATCACAGAAATTGCATCCGAATTTAATACAAAAGGCACAATGCCGACTGAAGTACAAGAGGACTGACACTCAAACTTTCTATGATTTGAACCTCACCTGGGAGTCCAGTATTAGATTCCGATGCTTCACTTCAGGTTTACTGTATCCCTTGGACCTTCTTATTGATGATGAAACACAGAATTTGCATCTGAACTTAATACAAAAGGCACACTGCCGACTTAAGTACAAGAGGACTGAAATTCTAACTTTCTATGATTTGAACCTCTCCTGTGAGTCAAGTTTTAGATTCCGATTCTTCACTTCATGTTTACTGTATCCCTTGGACCTTCTTATTGTTGATGAAACACAGAAATTGCATCCGAATTTAATACAAAAGGCACAATGCCAACTTAAGTACAAGAGGACTGACCTCCAAACTTTCTATGATTTGAGCCTCTTCCGTGAGTCCAGTTTTAAATTCCGATGCTTCACTTGAGGTTTACTGTATCCCTTGGACCTTCTTATTGACGATGAAACACAGAAATTGCATCGGAATTAAATTCCAAAGGCACAATGCCGACTTAAGTACAAGAAGACTGACACTCCAACTTTCTATGATTTGAACCTCTCCTGTGAGTCCAGTTTTAGATTCCAATGCTTCACTTCAGGTTTACTGTATCCCTTGGACATTCTTATTGATGATGAAACACAGAATTTGCATCCGAATTTAATACAAAAGGCACACTGCCGGCTTAAGTACCAGAGGACTGACACTCCAACCTTCTATGATGTGAACCTCTCCTGTGAGTCCAGTTTTACATTCCGATCCTTCACTTCAGGTTTACTGTATACATTGGACCTTCTTATTGGCGATGAAGCACAGTAGTAGCATCCAAATTTAATACAAAAGGCACAATGCCGACTTAAGTGCAAGAGGACTGACACTCTAACTTTCTGTGATTTGAACCTCTCCTGTGAGTCCAGTTTTAGATTCCGATGCTTCACTTCAGGTTTACTATATCCCTCGGACCTTCTTATTGATGATGAAACACAGAATTTGCATCCGAATTTAATACAAAAGGCACACTGCCGATTTAAGTACAAGAATACTGACACTCCAACTTTCTATGATTTGAATCTCTCCGGTGACTCCAGTTTTAAATTCCGATGCTTCACTTGAGATTTACTGTATCCCTTGGACCTTCTTATTGACGATGAAACACAGAAATTGCATCGGAATTAAATTCCAAAGGCACAATGCCGACTTAAGTACAAGAAGACTGACACTCCAACTTTCTATGATTTGAACCTCTCTTGTGAGTCCAGATTTAGATTCCGATGCTTCACTTCAGGTATACTGTATCCCTTGGACCTTCTTATTAAAGATGAAACACAGAAATTGCATCGGAATTAAATTCCAAAGGCACAATGCCGACTTATGTACAAGAGGACTGACACCCTAACTTTCTATGATTTGAATCTCTCCGGTGACTCCAGTTTTAAATTCCGATGCTTAACTTGAGGTTTACTGTATCCCTTGGACCTTCTTATTGACGATGAATGACAGAAATTGCATGCGAATTTAATACAAAAGGTACAATGCCGACTTAAGTACAAGAGGACTGACAGTCTAACTTTCTATGATTTGAACCTCTCCTGTGACTCCAGTTTTAAATTCAGATGCTTCACTAGAGGTTTACTGTATCCCTTGGACCTTCTTATTGACGATGAATGACAGAAATTGCATCCGAATTTAATACAAAAGGTACAATGCCGACTTAAGTACAAGATTACTGACACTCTAATTTTCTATGATTTGAACCTCTGCTGTGAGTTCAGTTTTAGATTCCGCTGCTTCACTTCAGGTTTACTATATCCCTTGGACCATCTTAGTGATGATGAAACACAGAAAATGCATCCGAATTTACTACAGAAGGCACAATGCCGACTTAAGTACAAGAGGACTGACACTCTAACTTTCTGTGATTTGAACCTCACCTGTGCGTCCAGTTTTAGATTCCGATGCTTCTCTTCAGGTTTACTGTATCCCTTGGACCTTCATATTGATGATGAAACACAGAACTTGCATCCGAATTTAATACAAATGGCACAATGCCGACTTAAGTACAAGAGGACTGACCTTCTAACTTTCTATGATTTGAACCTCCCCCGTGAGTCCAGTTTTAGATTCCGATGCTTCACTTCAGGTTTACTGTTTCCCTTGGACCTTCTTATTGACGATGAAACACAGAAATTGCATCTGAATTAAATTCAAAAGGCACAATGAAGACTTAGGTACAAGAGGACTGACACTCTAACTTTCTATGATTGGAACCTCTCCTGTGAGTCCAGCTTTAGATTCCGATGCTTCACTTCAGGTTTACTGTATCCCTTGGACCTTCATATTGACGATGAAACACAGAAATTGCATCCGAATTTAATAAAAAGGCACAATGCCGACATAAGTACAAGAGGACAGACAGTCTAACTTTCTATGATTTGAACCTCTACTGTGACTCCAGTTTAAATTCCCATGCTTCACTTCAGGTTTACTGTATCCCTTGGACCATCTTATTGACGATGAAACACAGAAATTGCATCCGAATTTAATACAAAAGGTACAATGCCGACTTAAGTACAAGAGGACTGACACTCTAACTTTCTATGATTTGAACCTCTGCTGTGAGTCCAGTTTTAGATTCCGCTGCTTCACTTCAGGTTTACTGTATCCCTTGGACCTTCTTATTGTTGATGAAACACAGAAATTGCATCCGAATTTAATACAAAAGACAGAATGCAGACTTAAGTACAAGAGGACTGACACTCTAACTTTCTATGATTTGAACGTCACCTGTGAGTCCAGTTTTAGATTCCGATGCTTCACTTCAGGTTTACTGTATCCCTTAGACCTTCTTATTGATGATGAAACACAGAATTTGCATCCGAATTTAATACAAAAGGCACACTGCCGACTTAGGTACAAGAGGACTGACACTCCAACTTTCTATGATTTGAACCTCTCCTGTTAGTCCAGTTTTAGATTCCGATGCTTCACTTCAGGTTTACAGTATACATTGGACCTTCTTATTGGCGATGAAGCACAGTAATTGCATCCAAATTTAATGCAAAAGGCACAATGCCGATTTAAGTACAAGAGGACTGACACTCTAAGTATCTATGATTTGAACCTCTCCTGTGAGTCCAGTTTTAGATTCCGATGCTTCACTTCAGGTTCTTCTGTATCCCTTGGACCTTCATATTGATGATGAAACACAGAAATTGAATCCGAATTTAATACAAAAGGCACAATGCCGACTTAAGTACAAGATGACTGACACTCTAATTTTCTATGATTTTAACCTCTCCTGTGAGTCCAGTTTTAGATTCCGATGCTTCACTTCAGGTTTACTGTATCCCTTGGACATTCTTATTGATGCTGAAACACAGGAATTGCATCCGAATTTAATACAAAAGGCACAATGCCGACATAAGTACAAGAGGACTGACACTCTAACTTTCTATGATTAGAACCTCTCCTGTGAGTCCAGTTTTAGATTCCGATGCTTCACTTCAGGTTTACTGTATACCTTGGACCTTCTTATTGATGATGAATCACAGAAATTGCATCCGAATTTAATACAAAAGGCACAATGACGACTGGAGTACAAGACGACAGATGCTCAAACTTTCTATGATTTGAACCTCACCTGGGAGTCCAGTATTAGATTACGATGCTTCACTTCAGGTTTACTGTATCCCTTGGACCTTCTTATTGATGATGAAACACAGAATTTGCATCTGAATTTAATACAAAAGGCACACGGCCGACTTAAGTACAAGAGGACTGACACTCCAACCTTCTATGATTTGAACCTCTCCTGTGAGTCCAGTTTTAGATTCCTATCCTTCACTTCACGTTTACTGTATACATTGGACCTTCTTATTGGCGATGAAGCACAGTAGTAGTATCCAAATTTAATACAAAAAGCACAATGCCGACATAAGTACAAGAGGACTGACACTCTAACTTTCTGTGATTTGAACCTCTCCTGTGAGTCCAGTTTTAGATTCCGATGCTTCACTTCAGGTTTACTGTATTCCTTGGACTTTCTTATTGACGATGAAAGACAGAAATTGCATCGGAATTAAATTCAAAAGGCACATTGCCGACTTAAGTACAAGAGGACTGACACTCTAACTTTCAATGATTTGAACCTCTGCTGTGAGTTCAGTTTTAGATTCCGCTGCTTCACTTAAGGTTTACTATATCCCATGGACGTTCTTATTGATAATGAAACACAGATATTCCATCCGAATTTAATACAAAAGGCACAATGCCGACTGAAGTACAAGAGGACTGACACTCTAACTGTCTATGATTTGAACCTCTCCTGTGAGTCCAGTTTTAGATTCCGATGCTTCACTTCAGGATTACTGTATTCCTTGGACCTTCATATTGATGATGAAACACAGAAATTGCATCCGAATTTAATACAAAAGGCACAATGCCGACATAAGTACAAGATGACTGACACTCTAATTTTCTATGATTTTAACCTCTCCTGTGAGTCCAGTTTTAGATTCCGATTCTTCACTTCATGTTTACTGTATCCCTTGGACCTTCTTATTGTTGATGAAACACAGAATTTGCATGCGAATTTAATACAAAAGGCACAATGCCAACTTAAGTACAAGAGGACTGACCCGCTAACTTTCTATGATTTGAACCTCTTCCGTGAGTCCAGTTTTAGATTCCGATGCTTCACTTCTGGTTCACTGTATCCCTATGACCTTCTTATTGATGATGAAACACAGAAATTGCATCCGAATTTAAAACAAAGGGCACAATGACGACTGAAGTACAAGATGACTGACGCTCAAGCTTTCTATGATTTGAACCTCACCTGGGAGTCCAGTCTTAGATTCCGATGCTTCACTTCAGGTTTACTCTATCCCTTGGACCTTCTTATTGATGATGAAACACAGAATTTGCATCCGAATTTAATACAAAAGGCACACTGCCGACTTAAGTACAAGAAGACTGACACTCCAACTTTCTATGATTTGAACCTCTCCTGTGAGTCCAGTTTTAGATTCCGATGCTTCACTTCAGGTTTACTGTATCCCTTGGACCTTCTTATTGACGATGATACAGAGAAATTGCATCGGAATTAAATTCCAAAGGCACAATGCCAACTTAAGTACAAGAGGACTGACACTCTAACTTTCTATGATTAGAATCTCTCCGGTGACTCCAGTTTTAAATTCCGATGCTTCACTTGAGGTTTACTGTATCCCTTGGACCTTCTTATTGACGATGAATGACAGAAATTGCATCCGAATTTAATACAAAAGGTACAATGCCGACTTAAGTACAAGAGGACTGACAGTCTAACTTTCTATGATTTGAACCTCTCCTGTGACTCCAGTTTTAAATTCCGATGCTTCACTTGAGGTTTACTGTATCCCTTGGACCTTCTTATTGACGATGAATGACAGAAATTGCTTCCGAATTTAATACAAAAGGTACAATGCCGACTTAAGTAAAAGAGGACTGACACTCTAACTTTCTATGATTTGTACCTCTGCTGTGAGTCCAGTTTTAGATTCCGCTGCTTCACTTAAGGTTTACTATATCCCTTGGACGTTCTTATTGATAATGAAACACAGATATTCCATCCGAATTTAATACAAAAGGCACAATGCCGACTGAAGTACAAGAGGACTGACACTCTAAGTGTCTATGATTTGAACCTCTCCTGTGAGTCCAGTTTTAGATTCCGATTCTTCACTTCAGGATTACTGTATTCCTTCGACCTTCATATTGATGATGAAACACAGAAATTGCACCCGAATTTAATACAAAAGGTACAATGCCGACTTAAGTACAAGAGGACTGACAGTCTAACTTTCTATGATTTGAACCTCTCCTGTGACTCCAGTTTTAAATTCCGATGCTTCACTTGAGGTTTACTGTATCCCTTGGACCTTGTTATTGACGATGAATGACAGAAATTGCTTCTGAATTTAATACAAAAGGTACAATGCCGACTTAAGTAAAAGAGGACTGACACTCTAACTTTCTATGATTTGAACCTCTGCTGTGAGTCCAGTTTTAGATTCCGCTGCTTCACTTCAGGATTACTATATCCCTTGGACCATCTTAGTGATGATGAAACACAGAAAATGCATCCGAATTTAATACAAAAGGCACAATGCCGACTTAAGTACAAGAGGACTGACACTCTAATTTTCCATGATTTGAACCTCACCTGTGCGTCCAGTTTTAGATTCCGATGCTTCTCTTCAGGTTTGCTGTATCCCTTGGACCTTCATATTGATGATGAAACACAGAAATTGCATCCGAATTTAATACAAAAGGCACAATGCCGACTTAAGTACAAGATGACTGACACTCTAATTTCCTATGATTTTAACCTCTCCTGTGAGTCCAGTTTTAGATTCCGATGCTTCACTTCAGGTTTACTGTATCCCTTGGACCTTCTTATTGATGATGAAACACAGAAGTAGCATCCGAATTTAATACAAAAGGCACAACGCCGACTTAAGTACAAGAGGACTGACCTTCTAACTTTCTATGATTTGAACCTCCCCCGTGAGTCCAGTTTTAGAGTCCATTGCTTCACTTCTGGTTAACTGTATCCCTTGGACCTTCTTATTGATGATGAAACACAGAAATTGTATCCGAATTCAATACAAAAGGCACATCGCCGACTGAAGTACAAGAGGACTGACGCTCAAACTTTCTATGATTTGAACCTCACCTGGGAGTCCAGTATTAGCTTCCGATGCTTCACTTCAGGTTTACTGTATCCCTTGGACCTTCTTATTGATGATGAAACACAGAATTTGCATCCGAATTTAATACAAAAGGCACTCTGCCGACTTATGTACAAGAGGACTGACACTCCAGCTTTCTATGATTTGAACCTCTCCTGTGAGTCCAGTTTTTGATTCCGATGCTTCACTTCAGGTTTACTGGATACCTTGGACCTTATTATTGGCGATGAAGCACAGAAATTGCATCCGAATTTAATACAAAACGCACAATGCCGACTTAAGTACAAGAGGACTGACACTCTAACTTCCTATTATTTGATCCTCTTCTGTGAGTCCAGTTTTAGAATCCGATGCTTCACTTCAGGTTTACTGTATCCCTTGGACCTTCTTATCCACAATGAAACACAGAAATTGCATCCGAATTTAATACGAAAGGCACAATGCCGACTTAAGTACAAGAGAACTGACACTATATCTTTCTATGATTTGAACCTCTCCTGTGAGTCTAGTTTTAGATTCCGATGCTTCACTTCAGGTTACTGTATCCCTTGGACCTTCTTATTGATGATGAAACACAGAATTTGCATCCGAATTTAATACAAAAGGCACACTGCCGACTTAAGTACAAGAAGACTGACACTCCAACTTTCTATGATTTGAATCTCTCCGGTGACTCCAGTTTTAAATTCCGATGCTTCACTTGAGGTTTACTGTATCCCTTGGACCTTCTTATTGACGATGAATGACAGAAATTGCATGCGAATTTAATACAAAAGGTACAATGCCGACTTAAGTACAAGAGGACTGACAGTCTAACTTTCTATGATTTGAACCTCTCCTGTGACTCCAGTTTTAAATTCAGATGCTTCACTTGAGGTTTACTGTATCCCTTGGACCTTCTTATTGACGATGAATGACAGAAATTGCATCCGAATTTAATACAAAAGGTACAATGCCGACTTAAGTACATGATGACTGACACTCTAATTTTCTATGATTTGAACCTCTGCTGTGAGTCCAGTTTCAGATTCCGCTGCTTCACTTCAGGTTTACTATATCCCTTGGACCATCTTAGTGATGATGAAACACAGAAAATGCATCCGAATTTAATACAAAAGGCACAATGCCGACTTAAGTACAAGAGGACTGACACTCTAACTTTATATGATTTGAACCTCACCTGTGCGTCCAGTTTTAGATTCCGATGCTTCTCTTCAGGTTTACTGTATCCCTTGGACCTTCATATTGATGATGAAACACAGAACTTGCATCCGAATTTAATACAAAAGGCACAATGCCGACTTAAGTACAAGAGGACTGACCTTCTAACTTTCTATGATTTGAACCTCCCCCGTGAGTCCAGTTTTAGATTCCGATGCTTCACTTCAGGTTTATTGTATCCCTTGGACCTTCATATAGACGATGAAACACAGAAATTGCATCCGAATTTAATACAAAAGGCACAATACCGGCTTAAGTACAAGAGGACTGACACTCTGACTTACTATGATTTGAACCTCTCCTGCGAGTCCACTTTTAGATCCCGAATCTTCAGTTCAGGTTTACTGTTTCCCTTGGACCTTCTTATTGACGATGAAACACAGAAATTGCATCTGAATTAAATTCAAAAGGCACAATGAAGACTTAGGTACAAGAGGACTGACACTCTAACTTTCTATGATTGGAACCTCTCCTGTGAGTCCAGCTTTAGATTCCGATGCTTCACTTCAGGTTTACTGTATCCCTTGGACCTTCTTATTGACGATGAAACACAGAAATTGCATCCGAATTTAATAAAAAGGCACAATGCCGACATAAGAACAAGAGGACAGACAGTCTAACTTTCTATGATTTGAACCTCTACTGTGACTCCAGTTTAAATTCCCATGCATCACTTCAGGTTTACTGTATCCCTTGGACCTTCTTATTGACGATGAAACACAGAAATTGCATCCGAATTTAATACAAAAGGTACAATGCCGACTTAAGTACAAGAGGACTGACACTCTAACTTTCTATGATTTGAACCTCTGCTGTGAGTCCAGTTTTAGATTCCGCTGCTTCACTTCAGGTTTACTGTATCCCTTGGACCTTCTTATTGTTGATGAAACACAGAAATTGCATCAGAATTTTACAACAGACACAATGCAGACTTAAGTACAAGAGGACTGACACTCTAACTTTCTATGATTTGAACGTCACCTGTGAGTCCAGTTTTAGATTCCGATGCTTCACTTCAGGTTTACTGTATCCCTTAGACCTTCTTATTGATGATGAAACACAGAATTTGCATCCGAATTTAATACAAAAGGCACACTGCCGACTTAGGTACAAGAGGACTGACACTCCGACTTTCTATGATTTGAACCTCTCCTGTGAGTCCAGTTTTAGATTCCGATGCTTCACTTCAGGTTTACTGTATACATTGGACCTTCTTATTGGCGATGAAACACAGTAATTGCATCCAAATTTAATACAAAAGGCACAATGCCGATTTAAGTACAAGAGGACTGACACTCTAACTATCTATGATTTGAACCTCTCCTGTGAGTCCAGTTTTAGATTCCGATGCTTCACTTCAGGTTCTTCTGTATCCCTTGGACCTTCATATTGATGATGAAACACAGAAATTGAATCCGAATTTAATACAAAAGGCACAATGCCGACTTAAGTACAAGATGACTGACACTCTAATTTTCTATGATTTTAACCTCTCCTGTGAGTCCAGTTTTAGATTCCTATGCTTCACTTCAGGTTTACTGTATCCCTTGGACATTCTTATTGATGCTGAAACACAGACTTTGCATCCGAATTTAATACAACAGGCACAATGCCGACTTAAGTACAAGAGGACTGACACTCTAACTTTCTATGGTTAGAACCTCTCCCGTGAGTCCAGTTTTAGATTCCGATGCTTCACTTCAGGTTTACTGTATCCCTTGGACCTTCTTATTGATGATGAATTACAGAAATTGCATCCGAATTTAATACAAAAGGCACAATGCCGACTGGAGTACAAGAGGACTAACGCTCAAACTTTCTGTGATTTGAACCTCACCTGGGAGTCCAGTATTAGATTCTGATGCTTCACTTCAGGTTTACTGTATCCCTTGGACCTTCTTATTGATGATGAAACACAGAATTTGCATCTGAATTTAATACAAAAGGCACACTGCCGACTTAAGTACAAGAGGACTGACACTCCAACCTTCTATGATTTGAACCTCTCCTGTGAGTCCAGTTTTAGATTCCTATCCTTCACTTCACGTTTACTGTATACATTGGACCTTCTTATTGGCGATGAAGCACAGTAGTAGCATCCAAATTTAATACAAAAAGCACAATGCCGACTTAAGTACAAGAGGACTGACACTCTAACTTTCTGTGATTTGAACCCCTCCTGAGAGTCCAGTTTTAGATTCCGATGCTTCACTTCAGGTTTACTGTATTCCTTGGACTTTCGTATTGACGATGAAAGACAGAAATTGCATCGGAATTAAATTCAAAAGGCACATTGCCGACTAAAGTACAAGAGGACTGACACTCTAACTTTCTATGATTTGAACCTCTGCTGTGAGTCCAGTTTTAGATTCCGCTGCTTCACTTAAGGTTTACTATATCCCTTGGGCGTTCTTATTGATAATGAAACACAGATATTCCATCCGAATTTAATACAAAAGGCACAATGCCGACTGAAGTACAAGAGGACTGACACCCTAACTGTCTATGATTTGAACCTCTCCTGTGAGTCCAATTTTTAGATTCCGATGCTTCACTTCAGGATTACTGTATTCCTTGGACCTTCATATTGATGATGAAACACAGAAATTGCATCCGAATTTAATACAAAAGGCACAATGCCGACATAAGTACAAGATGACTGACACTCTAATTTACTATGATTTTCACCTCTCCAGTGAGGCCAGTTTTAGATTCCGACTCTTCACTTCATGTTTACTGTATCCCTTGGACCTTCTTATTGTTGATGAAACACAGAATTTGCATGCGAATTTAATACAAAAGGCACAATGCCAACTTAAGTACAAGAGGACTGACCCTCTAACTTTCTATGATTTGAACCTCTTCGGTGAGTCCAGTTTTAGATTCCGATGCTTCACTTCTGGTTTACTGTATCCCTATGACCATCTTATTGATGATGAAACACAGAAATTGCATCCGAATTTAAAACAAAGGGCACAATGACGACTGAAGTACAAGATGACTGACGCTCAAGCTTTCTATGATTTGAACCACACCTGGGAGTCCAGTCTTAGATTCCGATGCTTCACTTCAGGTTTACTCTATCCCTTTGACCTTCTTATTGATGATGAAACACAGAATTTGCATCCGAATTTAATACAAAAGGCACACTGCCGACTTAAGTACAAGAAGACTGACACTCCAACTTTCTATGATTTGAACCTCTCCTGTGAGTCCAGTTTTAGATTCCTATGCTTCACTTCAGGTTTACTGTATCCCTTGGACCTTCTTATTGACGATGAAACACAGAAATTGCACCGGAATTAAATTCCAAAGGCACAATGCCAACTTAAGTACAAGAGGACTGACACTCTAACTTTCTATGATTAGAATCTCTCCGGTGACTGCAGTTTTAAATTCCGATGCTTCACTTGAGGTTTACTGTATCCCTTGGACCTTCTTATTGACGATGAATGACAGAAATTGCATCCGAATTTAATACAAAAGGTACAATGCCGACTTAAGTACAAGAGGACTGACAGTCTAACTTTCTATGATTTGAACCTCTCCTGTGACTCCAGTTTTAAATTCCGATGCATCACTTGAGGTTTACTGTATCCCTTGGACCTTCTTATTGACGATGAATGACAGAAATTGCTTCCGAATTTAATACAAAAGGTACAATGCCGACTTAAGTACAAGAGGACTGACACTCTAACTTTCTATGATTTGAACCTCTGCTGTGAGTCCAGTTTTAGATTCCGCTGCTTCACTTCAGGTTTACTATATCCCTTGGACCATCTTAGGGATGATGAAACACAGAAAATGCATCCGAATTTAATACAAAAGGCACAATGCCGACTAAAGTACAAGAGGACTGACACTCTAAATTTCCATGATTTGAACCTCACCTGTGCGTCCAGTTTTAGATTTCGATGCTTCTCTTCAGGTTTGCTGTATCCCTTGGACCTTCATATTGATGATGAAACACAGAAATTGCATCCGAATTTAATACAATAGGCACAATGCCGACTTAAGTACAAGATGACTGACACTCTAATTTCCTATGATTTTAACCTCTCCTGTGAGTCCAGTTTTAGATTCCGATGCTTCACTTCAGGTTTACTGTATCCCTTGGACCTTCTTATTGATGATGAAACACAGAATTAGCATCCGAATTTAATACAAAAGGCACAATGCCGACTTAAGTACAAGAGGACTGACCTTCTAACTTTCTATGATTTGAACCTCCCCCGTGAGTCCAGTTTTAGAATCCATTGCTTCACTTCTGGTTTACTGTATCCCTTGGACCTTCTTATTGATGATGAAACACAGAAATTGTATCCGAATTTAATACAAAAGGCACATCGCCGACTGAAGTACAAGAGGACTGACGCTCAAACTTTCTATGATTTGAACCTCTCCTGTGAGTCCAGTTTTAGATTCCGATGCTTCACTTCAGGTTTACTGTATACCTTGGACCTTATTATTGGCGATGAAGCACAGAAATTGCATCCGAATTTAATGCAAAACGCACAATGCCGACTTAAGTACAAGAGGACTGACACTCTAACTTCCTATTATTTGATCCTCTTCTGTGAGTCCAGTTTTAGAATCCGATGCTTCACTTCAGGTTTACTGTATCCCTTGGACCTTCTTATCCACGATGAAACACAGAAATTGCATCCGAATTTAATACGAAAGGCACAATGCCGACTTAAGTACAAGAGAACTGACACTCTAACTTTCTATGATTTGAACCTCTCCTGTGAGTCTAGTTTTAGATTCCGATGCCTCACTTGAGGTTTACTGTATCCGTTGGACCTTCGTATTGACGATGAAACACAGAAATTGCATCGGAAATAAATTCCAAAGGCACAATGCCGACTTAAGTACAAGAAGACTGACACTCCAACTTTCTATGATTTGAACCTCTCCTGTGAGTCCAGATTTAGATTCCGATGCTTCACTTCAGGTTTACTGTATCCCTTGGACCTTCTTATTGACGATGAAACACAGAAATTTCATCGGAATTAAATTCCAAAGGCACAATGCCGACTTAAGTACAAGAGGACTGACACTCTAACTTTCTATGATTTGAATCTCTCCGGTGACTCCAGTTTTAAATTCCGATGCTTCACTTGAGGTTTACTGTATCCCTTGGACCTTCTTATTGACGATGAATGACAGAAATTGCATGCGAATTTAATACAAAAGGTACAATGCCGACTTAAGTACAAGAGGACTGACAGTCTAACTTTCTATGATTTGAACCTCTCCTGTGACTCCAGTTTTAAATTCAGATGCTTCACTTGAGGTTTACTGTATCCCTTGGACCTTCTTATTGACGATGAATGACAGAAATTGCATCCGAATTTAATACAAAAGGTACAATGCCGACTTAAGTACAAGATGACTGACACTCTAATTTTCTATGATTTGAACCTCTGCTGTGAGTCAGTTTTAGATTCCGCTGCTTCACTTCAGGTTTACTATATCCCTTGGACCATCTTAGTGATGATGAATTACAGAAAATGCATCCGAATTTAATACAAATGGCACAATGCCGACTTAAGTACAAGAGGACTGTCACTCTAACTTTCTATGATTTGAACCTCACCTGTGCGTCCAGTTTTAGATTCCGATGCTTCTCTTCAGGTTTACTGTATCCCTTGGACCTTCATATTGATGATGAAACACAGAACTTGCATCCGAATTTAATACAAAAGGCACAATGCCGACTTAAGTACAAAAGGACTGACCTTCTAACTTTCTACGATTTGAACCTCCCCCGTGAGTCCAGTTTTAGATTCCGATGCTTCACTTCAGGTTTATTGTATCCCTTGGACCTTCTTATAGACGATGAAACACAGAAATTGCATCCGAATTTAATACAAAAGGCACAATACCGGCTTAAGTACAAGAGGACTGACACTCTAACTTTCTATGATTTGAACCTCTCCTGCGAGTCCAGTTTTAGATCCCGAATCTTCAGTTCAGGTTTACTGTTTCTCTTGGACCTTCTTATTGACGATGAAACACAGAAATTGCATCTGAATTTAATTCAAAAGGCACAATGAAGACTTAGGTACAAGTAGACTGACACTCTAACTTTCTATGATTGGAACCTCTCCTGTGAGTCCAGCTTTAGATTCCGATGCTTCCCTTCAGGTTTACTGCATCCCTTGGACCTTCTTATTGACGATGAAACACAGAAATTGCATCCGAATTTAATAAAAAGGCACAATGCCGACATAAGTACAAGAGGACAGACAGTCTAACTTTCTATGATTTGAACCTCTACTGTGACTCCAGTTTAAATTCCCATGCATCACATCAGGTTTACTGTATCCCTTGGACCTTCTTATTGACGATGAAACACAGAAATTGCATCCGAATTTAATACAAAAGGTACAATGCCGACTTAAGTACAAGAGGACTGACACTCTAACTTTCTATGATTTGAACCTCTGCTGTGAGTCCAGTTTTAGATTCCGCTGCTTCACTTCAGGTTTACTGTATCCCTTGGACCTTCTTATTGTTGATGAAACACAGAAATTGCATCCGAATTTAATACAAAAGACACAATGCAGACTTAAGTACAAGAGGACTGACACTCTAACTTTCTATGATTTGAACGTTACCTGTGAGTCCAGTTTTAGATTCCGATGCTTCACTTCAGGTTTACTGTATCCCTTAGACCTTCTTATTGATGATGAAACACAGAATTTGCATCCGAATTTAATACAAAAGGCACACTGCCGACTTAGGTACAAGAGGACTGACACTCCAACTTTCTATGATTTGAACCTCTCCTGTGAGTCCAGTTTTAGATTCCGATGCTTCACTTCAGGTTTACTGTATACATTGGACCTTCTTATTGGCGATGAAGCACAGTAATTGCATCCAAATTTAATACAAAAGGCAAAATGCCAATTTAAGTACAAGAGGACTGACACTCTAACTATCTATGATTTGAACCTCTCCTGTGAGTCCGGTTTTGGATTCCGATGCTTCACTTCAGGTTCTTCTGTATCCCTTGGACCTTCATATTGATGATGAAACACAGAAATTGAATCCGAATTAAATACAAAAGGCACAATGCCGACTTAAGTACAAGATGACTGACACTCAAATTTTCTATGATTTTAACCTCTCCTGTGAGTCCAGTTTTAGATTCCGATGCTTCACTTCAGGTTTACTGTATCCCTTGGACATTCTTATTGATGCTGAAACACAGAATTTGCATCCGAATTTAATACAAAAGGCACAATGCCGACTTAAGTACAAGAGGACTGACACTCTAACTTTCTATGATTAGAACCTCTCCCGTGAGTCCAGTTTTAGATTCCGATGCTTCACTTCAGGTTTACTGTATCCCTTGGACCTTCTTATTGATGATGAATCACAGAAATTGCATCCGAATTTAATACAAAAGGCACAATGCCGACTGGAGTACAAGAGGACTGACGCTCAAACTTTCTATGATTTGAACCTCACCTGGGAGTCCAGTATTAGATTCCGATGCTTCACTTCAGGTTTACTGTATCCCTTGGACCTTCGTATTGATGATGAAACACAGAATTTGCATCTGAATTTAATACAAAAGGCACACTGCCGACTTAAGTACAAGAGGACTGACACTCCAACCTTCTAAGATTTGAACCTCTCCTGTGAGTCCAGTTTTAGATTCCTATCCTTCACTCCACGTTTACTGTATACATTGGACCTTCTTATTGGCGATGAAGCACAGTAGTAGCATCCAAATTTAATACAAAAAGCACAATGCCGACTTAAGTACAAGAGGACTGACACTCTAACTTTCTGTGATTTGAACCTCTCCTGTGAGTCCAGTTTTAGATTCCGATGCTTCACTTCAGGTTTACTGTATTCCTTGGACTTTCTTATTGACGATGAAAGACAGAAATTGCATCGGAATTAAATTCAAAAGGCACATTGCCGACTTAAGTACAAGAGGTCTGACAGTCTAACTTTCTATGATTTGAACCTCTCCTGTGACTCCAGTTTTAAATTCCGATGCTTCACTTGAGGTTTACTGTATCCCTTGGACCTTCTTATTGAGGATGAATGACAGAAATTGCTTCCGAATTTAATACAAAAGGTACAATGCCGACTTAAGTACAAGAGGACTGACACTCTAACTTTCTATTATTTGAACCTCTGCTGTGAGTCCAGTTTTAGATTCCGCTGCTTCACTTCAGGTTTACTATATCCCTTGGACCATCTTAGTGATGATGAAACACAGAAAATGCATCCGAATTTAATACAAAAGGCACAATGCCGACTTAAGTACAAGATGACTGACACTCTAATTTCCTATGATTTTAACCTCTCCTGTGAGTCCAGTTTTAGATTCCGATGCTTCACTTCAGGTTTACTGTATGCCTTGGACCTTCTTATTGATGATGAAACACAGAATTAGCATCCGAATTTAATACAAAATGCACAATGCCGACTTATGTACAAGAGGACTGACCTTCTAACTTTCTATGATTTGAACCTCCCCCGTGAGTCCAGGTTTAGATTCCATTGCTTCACTTCTGGTTTACTGTATCCCTTGGACCTTCTTATTGATGATGAAACACAGAAATTGTATCCGAATTTAATACAAAAGGCACATCGCCGACTGAAGTACAAGAGGACTGACGCTCAAACTTTCTATGATTTGATCCTCACCTGGGAGTCCAGTATTAGTTTCCGATACTTCACTTCAGGTTCACTGTATCCCTTGGACCTTCTTATGGATGATGAAACACAGAATTTGCATCCGAATTTAATACAAAAGGCACTGTGCCGACTTATGTACAAGAGGACTGACACTCCAAATTTCTATGATTTGAACCTCTCCTGTGAGTCCAGTTTTAGATTCCGATGCTTCACTTCAGGTTTACTGTATACCTTGGACCTTATTATTGGCGATGAAGCACAGAAATTGCATCCGAATTTAATACAAAACGCACAATGCCGACTTAAGTACAAGAGGACTGACACTCTAACTTCCTATTATTTGATCCTCTTCTGTGAGTCCAGTTTTAGAATCCGATGCTTCACTTCAGGTTTACTGTATCCCTTGGACCTTCTTATCCACGATGAAACACAGAAATTGCATCCGAATTTAATACGAGAGGCACAATGCCGACTTAAGTACAAGAGAACTGACACTATAATTTTCTATGATTTGAACCCCTCCTGTGAGTCCAGTTTTAGATTCCGATGCTTCACTTTGGGTTTACTGTATCCCTTGGACCTTCTTATTGACGATGAAACACAGAAATTGCGTTCGAATTTAATACAAAAGGCACAATGCCGACTTAAGTATAAGAGGACAGACACTCTAACTTTCTATGATTTGAACCTCTGCTGTGAGTCCAGTTTTAGATTCCGCTGCTTAACTTCAGGTTTACTATATCCCTTGGACCTTCTTATTGATCATGAAACACAGAAATTCCATCCGAATTTAATACAAAAGGCACAATGCCGACTTAAGTACAAGAGGACTGACACTCTAATTGTCTATGATTTGAACGTCTCCTGAGAGTCCAGTTTTAGATTCCGATGCTTCACTTTAGGATTACTGTATTCCTTGGACCTTCATATTAAGGATGAAACACAGAAATTGCATCCGAATTTGATACAAAAGGCACAATGCCGACATAAGTACAAGATGACTGACACTCTAATTTTCTATGATTTTAACCTCTCCTGTGAGTCCAGTTTTAGATTCCGATTCTTCACTTCAGGTTTACTGTATCCCTTGGACCTTTTAATTGTTGATGAAACACAGAATTTGCATCCGAATTTAATACAAAAGGCACAATGCCAACTTAAGTACAAGAGGACTGACACTCTAACTTTCTATGATTTGAACCTCTTCCGTGAGTCCAGTTTTAGATTCCGATGCTTCACTTCTGGTTTACTGTATCCCTTGGACCTTCTTATTGATGATGAAACACAGAAATTGCATCCGAATTTAAAACGAAAGGCACAATGCCGACTGAAGTACAAGAGGACTGACGCTCAAACTTTCTATGATTTGAACCTCACCTGGGAGTTCAGTATTAGATTCCGATGCTTCACTTCAGGTTCACTGTATCCCTTGGACCTTCTTATTGATGATGAAACACAGAATTTGCATCCGAATTTAATACAAAGGGCACACTGCCGACTTAAGTACAAGAGGACTGACACTCCAACTTTCTATGATTTGAACCTCTCCTGTGAGTCCAGTTTTAGATTCCGATACTTCACTTCAGGTTTACTGTATACATTGGACCTTCTTATTGGCGATGAAGCACAGTTATTGCATCCAAATTTAATACAAAAGGCACAATGCCGACTTAAGTGCAAGAGGACTGACACTCTAACTTTCTATGATTTGAATCTCTCCGGTGACTCCAGTTTTAAATCCCGATGCTTCACTTCAGGTTTACTGTATCCTTTGGACCTTCTTATTGACGATGAAACAAAAAAATTGCATCCGAATTTAATAAAAAGGCACAATGCCGACTTAAGTACAAGATGACTGACAGTCCAACTTTCTATGATTTGAACCTCTCCTGTGACTCCAGTTTTAAATTCCCATGCTGCACTTGAGGTTTACTGTATCCCTTGGTCCTTCTTATTGACGATGATTGACAGAAATTGCATCCGAATTTAATACAAAAGGGTCAATGCCGACTTAAGTACAAGAGGACTGACACTCTAACTTTCTATGATTTGAACCTCTACTGTGAGTCCAGTTTTAGATTCCGCTGCTTCACTTCAGGTTTACTATAACCCTTGGACCATCTTAGTGATGATGAAACACAGAAAATGCATCCGAAATTAATACAAAAGGCACAATGCCGACTTAAGTACAAGAGGACTGACCTTCTAACTTTCTATGATTTGAACCTCTCCCGTGAGTCCAGTTTTAGATTCCGATGCTTCACTTCAGGTTTACTGTATCCCTTGGACCTTCTTATTGACGATGAAACACAGAAATTGCGTTCGAATTTAATACAAAAGGCACAGTGTCGACTTAAGTACAAGAAGACAGACACTCTAACTTTCTATGTTTTGAACCCCTCCTGTGAGTCCAGTTCTAGATCCGATGCTTCACTTTAGGTTTACTGTATCCCTTGGACCTTCTTATTGACGATGAAACACAGAAATTGCGTCCGAATTTAATCCAAAAGGCACAATGCCGACTTAAGTACAAGAGGACAGACACTCTAACTGTCTATGATTTGAACCTCACCAGTGAGTCCAGTTTCAGATTCCGATGCTTCACTTCAGGTTTATGTATACATTGGATATTCTCATTGGCGATGAAGCACAGTAATTGCATCCAAATTTAATACAAAAGGCACAATGTCGACGTAAGTACAAGAGGACTGACACTCTAATTTTCTATGATTTTAACCTCTCCTGTGAGTCCAGTTTTAGATTCCGATTCTTCACTTCAGGTTTACTGTATCCCTTGGACCTTCTTATTGTTGATGAAACACAGAATTTGCATCCGAATTTAATACAAAAGGCACAATGGCAATTTAAGTACAAGAGGACTGACACTCTAACTTTCTATGATTTGAACCTCTCCTGTGAGTCCAGTTTTAGATTCCGCTGCTTCACTTCAGGTTTACTATATCCCTTGGACCTTCTTAGTGATGATGAAACACAGAAAATGCATCCGAATTAAATACAAAAGGCACAATGCCGACTTAAGTACAAGAGGACTGACACTCTAACTTTCTATGATTCGAACCTCACCTGTGCGTCCAGTTTTAGATTCCGATGCTTCTCTTCAGGTTTACTGTATCCCTTGGACCTTCATAATGATGATGAAACACAGAAATTGCATCCGAATTTAATACAAAAGGCACAATGCCGACTTAAGTACAAGATGACTGACACTCTAATTTTCTATGATTTTAACCTCTCCTGTGAGTCCAGTTTTAGATTACGATGCTTCACTTCAGGTTTACTGTATCCCTTGGACCTTCTTATTGACGATGAAACAGAGAACTAGCATCCGAATTTAATACAAAAGGCACAATGCCGACTTAAGTACAAGAGGACTGACCTTCTAACTTTCTATGATTTGAACCTCTCCCGTGAGTCCAGTTTTAGATTCCGATGCTTCACTTCTGGTTTACTGTATCCCTAGGACCTTCTTATTGATGATGAAACACAGAAATTGTATCCGAATTTAATACAAAAGGCACATCGCCGACTGAAGTACAAGAGGACTGACGCTCAAACTTTCTATGATTTGAACCTCACCTGGGAGTCCAGTATTAGATTCCGATGCTTCACTTCAGGTTTACTGTATCCCTTGGACCTTCTTATCGATGATGAAACACAGAATTTGCATCCGAATTTAATACAAAAGGCACTCTGCCGACTTAAGTACAAGAGGACTGACACTCCAACTTTCTATGATTAGAACCTCTCTTGTGAGTCCAGTTTTAGATTCCGATGCTTCACTTCAGGTTTACTGTATACCTTGGACCTTATTATTGGCGATGAAGCACAGAAATTGCATCCGAATTTAATACAAAAGGCACAATGCCGACTTAAGGACAAGAGGACTGACACTCTAACTTCCTATTATTTGATCCTCTTCTGTGAGTCCAGTTTTAGAATCCGATGCTTCACTTCAGGTTTACTGTATCCCTTGGACCTTCTTATCCACGATGAAACACAGAAATTGCATTCGAATTTAATACGAAGGGCACAATGCCGACTTTAGTACAAGAGAAGTAACACTATAACTTTCTATGATTTGAACCTCTCCTGTGAGTCCAGTTTTAGATTCCGATGCTTCACTTCAGGTTTGCTGTATCCCTTGGACCTTCTTATTGACGATGAAACACAGAAATTGCTTCCGAATTTAATACGAAAGGCACAATGCCGACTTAAGTACAAGAGGACGGACACTCTAACTTTCTATGATTTAAACCTCTCCTGTAAGACCAGTTTTAAGTTCCGATGCTTCACTTCAGGTTTAATGTATCCCTTGGACCTTCTTATTAACGATGAAACACAGAAATTGCATCGGAATTAAAATCAAAAGGCACAATGCCGACTTAAGTACAAGAGGACTGACACTCTAACTTTCTATGATTTGAACCTCTCCTGTGAGTCCAGTTTTAGATTCCGACGCTTCTCTTCAGGTTTACTGTATACCTTGGATCATCTTATTGGCGATGAAGCACAGAAATTGCATCCGATTTAAATACAAAAGGCACAATGCCGACTTAAGTACAAGAGGACTGACACTCTAATTTTCTATGATTTGAACCTCTCCTGTGAGTCCAGTTTTAGATTCCGATGCTTCACTTCAGGTTTACTGTATCTCTTGGACCATCTTATTGACGATGAAACACAGAAATTGCATCCGAATTTAATACAAAAGGCACAATGCCGACTTAAGTACAAGAGGACAGACACTCTAACTGTCTATGATTTGAACCTCACCAGTGAGTCCAGTTTTAGATTCCGATGCTTCACTTCAGGTTTATGTATACAGTGGATATTCTTATTGGCGATGAAGCACAGTAATTGCATCCAAATTTAATACAAAAGGCACAATGCCGACTTAAGTACAAGAGGACTGACACTCCAACTTTCTATGATTTGAACCTCCCCTGTGAGTCCAGTTTTAGATTCCGATCCTTCACTTCAGGTTTACTGTATACATTGGCCCTTCTTATTGGCGATGAAGCACAGTAATTGCATCCAAATTTAATACAAAAGGCACAATGTCGACGTAAGTACAAGAGGACTGACACTCTAACTTTCTATGATTTGAACCTCTCCTGTGAGTCCAGTTTTAGATTCCGATGCTTCACTTCAGGTTTACTGTATTCCTTGGATTTTCTTATTGACGATGAAAGACAAAAATTGCATTGGAATTAAATTCAAAAGGCACATTGCCGACTTAAGTACAAGAGGACTGACACTCTAACTTTCTATGATTTGAACCTCTGCTTTGAGTCCAGTTTTAGATTCCGCTGCTTCACTTCGGGTTTACTATATCCCTTGGACCTTCTTATTGATCATGAAACACAGAAATTCCTTCCGAATTTAATACAAAAGGCACAATGCCGACCTAAGTACAAGAGGACTGACACTCTAACTGTCTATGACTTGAACCTCTCCTGTGAGTCCAGTTTTAGATTCCGACGCTTCACTTCAGGATTACTGTATTCCTTGGACCTACATATTGATGATGAAACACAGAAATTGCATCCGAATTTAATACAAAAGGCACAATGCAGACATAAGTACAAGATGACTGACACTCTAATTTTCTATGATTTTAACCTCTCCGGTGAGTCCAGTTTTAGATTCCGATTCTTCACTTCAGGTTTACTGTTTCCCTTGGACCTTCTTATTGTTGATGAAACACAGAATTTGCATCCGAATTTAATACAAAAGGCACAATGGCAACTTAAGTACAAGAGGACTGACACTCTAACTTTCTATGATTTGAACCTCTTCCGTGAGTCCAGTTTTAGATTGCGATGCTTCACTTATGGTTTACTGTATCCCTTGGACCTTCTTATTGATGATGAAACACAGAAATTGCATCCGAATTTAAAACAAAATGCACAATGCCGACTGAAGTACAAGTGGACTGACGCTCTAACTTTCTATGATTTGAACCACACCTGGGAGTCCAGTATTAGATTCCGATGCTTCACTTCAGGTTTACTGTATCCCTTGGACCTTCTTATTGATGATGAAACACAGATTTTGCATCCGAATTTAATACAAAAGGCACACTGCCGACTTAAGTACAAGAAGACTGACACTCCGACTTTCTATGATTTGAACCTCTCCTGTGATTCCAGTTTTAGATTCCGCTGCTTCACTTCAGGTTTACTATATCCCTTGGATCTTCTTAGTGATGATGAAACACAGAAAATGCATCCGAATTTAATACAAAAGGCACAAAGCCGACTTAAGTACAAGAGGACTGACACTCTAACTTTCTATGATTCGAACCTCACCTGTGCGTCCAGTTTTAGATTCCGATGCTTCTCTTCAGGTTTACTGTATCCCTTGGACCTTCATATTGATGATGAAACACAGAAATTGCATCCGAATTTAATACAAAAGGCACAATGCCGACTTAAGTACAAGATGACTGACACTCTAATTTTCTATGATTTTAACCTCTCCTGTGAGTCCAGTTTTAGATTCCGATGCTTCACTTCAGGTTTACTGTATCCCTTGGACCTTCTTATTGACGATGAAACACAGAATTAGCATCCGAATTTAATACAAAAGGAGCAATGCCGAATTAAGTACAAGAGGACTGTTCTTCTAACTTTCTATGATTTGAACCTCTCTTGTGAGTCCAGTTTTAGATTCCGATGCTTCACTTCAGGTTTGCTGTGTACCTTGGACCTTATTATTGGCGATGAAGCACAGAAATTGCATCCGAATTTAATAAAAAAGGCACAATGCCGACTTAAGTACAAGAGGACTGACACTCAAACTTCCTATTATTTTATCCTCTTCTGTGAGTCCAGTTTTAGAATCCGATGCTTCACTTCAGGTTTACTGTATCCCTTGGACCTTCGTATCCACGATGAATCACAGAAATTGCATTCGAATTTAATACGAAAGGCACAATGCCGACTTAAGTACAAGAGAAGTAACACTATAACTTTCTATGATTTGAACCTCTCCTGTGAGTCCAGTTTTAGATTCCGATGCTTCACTTCAGGCTTACTGTATCCCTTGGACCTTCTTATTGACGATGAAACACAGAAATTGCCTTTGAATTTAATGCAAAAGGCACAATGCCGACTTAAGTACAAGAGGACAGACACTCTAACTTTCTATGATTTGAACCTCTCCTGTGAGTCCAGTTTTAGATTCCGATGCTTCACTTCAGGTTTACTGTATACCTTGGACCTTCTCATTGGCAATGAAGCACAGAAATTGCATCCGCATTTAATACAAATTGCACAATGCCGACTTGAGTACAAGAGGACTGACACTCTAACTTTCTATGATTTAAACCTCTCCTGTAAGTCCAGTTTTAAGTTCCGATGCTTCACTTCAGGTTTAATGTATCCCTTGGACCTTCTTATTAACGATGAAACACAGAAATTGCATCATAATTAAAATCAAAAGGCACAATGCCGACTTAAGTACATGAGGACTGACACTCTAACTTTCCATGATTTGAACCTCACCTGTGCGTCCAGTTTTAGATTCCGATGCTTCTCTTCAGGTTTGCTGTATCCCTTGGACCTTCATATTGATGATGAAACACAGAAATTGCATCCGAATTTAGTACAAAAGGCACAATGCCGACTTAAGTACAAGATGACTGACACTCTAATTTTCTATGATTTTAACCTCTCCTGTGAGTCCAGTTTTAGATTACGATGCTTCACTTCAGGTTTACTGTATCCCTTGGACCTTCTTATTGATGATGAAACACAGAACTAGCATCCGAATTTAATACAAAAGGCACAATGCCGACTTAAGTACAAGAGGACAGACACTCTAACTTTCTATGATTCGAACCTCACCTGTGCGTCCAGTTTTAGATTCCGATGCTTCTCTTCAGGTTTACTGTATCCCTTGGACCTTCATAATGATGATGAAACACAGAAATTGCATCCGAATTTAATACAAAAGGCACAATGCCGACTTAAGTACAAGATGACTGACACTCTAATTTTCTATGATTTTAACCTCTCCTGTGAGTCCAGTTTTAGATTACGATGCTTCACTTCAGGTGTACTGTATCCCTTGGACCTTCTTATTGATGATGAAACACAGAACTAGCATCCGAATTTAATACAAAAGGCACAATGCCGACTTAAGTACAAGCAGACTGACCTTCTAACTATCTATGATTTGAACTTCTCCCGTGAGTCCAGTTTTAGATTCCGATGCTTCACTTCTGGTTTACTGTATCCCTTGGACCTTCTTATTGATGATGAAACACAGAAATTGTATCCGAATTTATTACAAAAGGCACATCGCCGACTGAAGTACAAGAGGACTGACGCTCAAACTTTCTATGATTTGAACCTCACCTGGGAGTCCAGTATTAGATTCCGATGCTTCACTTCAGGTTTACTGTATCCCTTGGACCTTCTTATCGATGATGAAACACAGAATTTGCATCCGAATTTAATACAAAAGGCACTCTGCCGACTTAAGTACAAGAGGACTGACACTCCAACTTTCTATGATTAGAACCTCTCTTGTGAGTCCAGTTTTAGATTCCGATGCTTCACTTCAGGTTTACTGTATACCTTGGACCTTATTATTGGCGATGAAGCACAGAAATTGCATCCGAATTTAATACAAAAGGCACAATGCCGACTTAAGTACAAGAGGACTGACACTCTAACTTCCTATTATTTGATCCTCTTCTGTGAGTCCAGTTTTAGAATCCGATGCTTCACTTCAGGTTTACTGTATCCCTTGGACCTTCTTATCCACGATGAAACACAGAAATTGCGTCCGAATTTAATACAAAAGGCACAATGCCGACTTAAGTACAAGAGGACAGACACTCTAACTTTCTATGATTTGAACCCCTCCTGTGAGTCCAGTTTTAGATTCCGATGCTTCACTTCAGGTTTACTGTACACCTTGGACCTTCTTATTGGCAATGAACCACAGAAATTGCATCCGATTTAAATACAAAAGGCACAATGCCGACTTAAGTACTAGAGGACTGACACTCTAATTTTCTATGATTTGAACCTCTCCTGTGGGTCCAGTTTTAGATTCCGATGCTTCACTTCAGGTTTACTGTATCTCTTGGACCATCTTATTGACGATGAAACACAGAAATTGCATCCGAATTTAATACAAAAGGCACAATGCCGACTTAAGTACAAGAGGACAGACACTCTAACTGTCTATGATTTGAACCTCACCAGTGAGTCCAGTTTTAGATTCCGATGCTTCACTTCAGGTTTATGTATACAGTGGATATTCTTATTGGCGATGAAGCACAGTAATTGCATCCAAATTTAATACAAAAGGCACAATGCCGACTTAAGTACAAGTGGACTGACACTCCAACCTTCTATGATTTGAACCTCCCCTGTGATTCCAGTTTTAGATTCCGATCCTTCACTTCAGGTTTACTGTATACATTGGCCCTTCTTATTGGCGATGAAGCACAGTAATTGAATCCAAATTTAATACAAAAGGCACAATGTCGACGTAAGTACAAGAGGACTGACACTCTAACTTTCTATGATTTGAACCTCTCCTGTGAGTCCAGTTTTAGATTCCGATGCTTCACTTCAGGTTTACTGTATTCCTTGGAGTTTCTTATTGACGATGAAAGACAAAAATTGCATCGGAATTAAAGTCAAAAGGCACATTGCCGACTTAAGTACAAGAGGACTGACACTCTAACTTTCTATGATTTGAACCTCTGCTTTGAGTCCAGTTTTAGATTCCGCTGCTTCACTTCAGGTTTACTATATCCCTTGGACCTTCTTATTGATCATGAAACACAGAAATTCCTTCCGAATTTAATACAAAAGGCACAATGCCGACCTAAGTACAAGAGGACTGACACTCTAACTGTCTATGATTTGAACCTCTCCTGTGAGTCCAGTTTTAGATTCCGATGCTTCACTTCAGGATTACTGTATTCCTTGGACCTACATATTGATGATGAAACACAGAAATTGCATCCGAATTTAATACAAAAGGCACAATGCCGACATAAGTACAAGATGACTGACACTCTAATTTTCTATGATTTTAACCTCTCCGGTGAGTCCAGTTTTAGATTCCGATTCTTCACTTCAGGTTTACTGTTTCCCTTGGACCTTCTTATTGTTGATGAAACACAGAATTTGCATCCGAATTTAATACAAAAGGCACAATGGCAACTTAAGTACAAGAGGACTGACACTCTAACTTTCTATGATTTGAACCTCTTCCGTGAGTCCAGTTTTAGATTCCGATGCTTCACTTATGGTTTACTGTATCCCTTGGACCTTCTTATTGATGATGAAACACAGAAATAGCATCCGAATTTAAAACAAAAGGCACAATGCCGACTGAAGTACAAGTGGACTGACGCTCTAACTTTCTATGATTTGAACCTCACCTGGGAGTCCAGTATTAGATTCCGATGCTTCACTTCAGGTTTACTGTATCCCTTGGACCTTCTTATTGATGATGAAACACAGAATTTGCATCCGAATTTAATACAAAAGGCACACTGCCGACTTAAGTACAAGAGGACTGACACTCCGACTTTCTATGATTTGAACCTCTCCTGTGATTCCAGTTTTAGATTCCGCTGCTTCACTTCAGGTTTACTATATCCCTTGGACCTTCTTAGTGATGATGAAACACAGAAAATGCATCCGAATTTAATACAAAAGGCACAATGCCGACTTAAGTACAAGAGGACTGACACTCTAACTTTCTATGATTCGAACCTCACCTGTGCGTCCAGTTTTAGATTCCGATGCTTCTCTTCAGGTTTACTGTATCCCTTGGACCTTCATATTGATGATGAAACACAGAAATTGCATCCGAATTTAATACAAAAGGCACAATGCCGACTTAAGTACAAGATGACTGACACTCTAATTTTCTATGATTTTAACCTCTCCTGTGAGTCCAGTTTTAGATTCCGATGCTTCACTTCAGGTTTACTGTATCCCTTGGACCTTCTTATTGATGATGAAACACAGAATTAGCATCCGAATTTAATACAAAAGGCACTCTGCCGACTTAAGTACAAGAGGACTGACACTCCAACTTTCTATGATTTGAACCTCTCTTGTGAGTCCAGTTTTAGATTCCGATGCTTCACTTCAGGTTTGCTGTATACCTTGGACCTTCTTATTGGCAATGAAGCACAGAAATTGCATCCGAATTTAATAGAAAAGGCACAATGCCGACTTGAGTACAAGAGGACTGACACTCTAACTTTCTATGATTTCAACCTCTCCTGTAAGTCCAGTTTTAAGTTCCGATGCTTCACTTCAGGTTTAATGTATCCCTTGGACCTTCTTATTAACGATGAAGCACAGAAATTGCATCGGAATTAAAATCAAAAGGCACAATGCCGACTTAAGTACAAGAGGACCGACACTCTAACTTTCTATGATTTGAACCTCTCCTGTGAGTCCAGTTTTAGATTCCGATGCTTCACTTCAGGTTTACTATATCTCTTGGACCATCTTATTGACGATGAAACACAGAAATTGCATCCGAATCTAATACAAAAGGCACAATGCCGACTTAAGTACAACAGGACTGACACTCTAACTTTCTATGATTTAAACCTCTCCTGTGAGTCCAGTTTTAGATTCCGATGCTTCACTTCAGGTTTACTGTATCCCTTGGACCTTCGTATTGATGATGAAACTCAGAAATTGCATCCGAATATAATACAAAAGGCACAATGAAGACTTATGTACAAGAGCACTGGCACTCTAAATTTCTATGATTTGAACCTCTCCTGTGAGTCCAATTTTAGATTCCGATGCTTCCCTTCAGGTTAACTGTATCCCTTGGACCTTCTTATTAACGATGAAACACAGAAATTGCATCCGAATTAATTACAAAAGAAAAAATGCCGACTTAAGTACAAAAGGACAGACACTCTAACTTTCAATGTTTTGAATCTCTCCAGTGAGTCCAGTTTTAGATTCCGATGCTTCACTTCAGGTTTACTGTATCCCTTGGACATTCTTATTGATGATGATACACAGAAAATGAATCCGAATTTAATATAAAAAACACAATGCCGACTGAAGTACAAGTGGACTGACACTCTAACTTTCTATGATTTGAACCTCACCTGTTAGTCCAGTTTTAGATTTCGATGCTTCACTTCATGTTTACTGTATCCCTTGGACATTCTTATTGACGATGAAACTCAGAAATTGCATCCGAATTTAATACAAAAGGCACGATGCCAACTTAAGTACAAGAGGACTGACACTCTAACTTTCTATGATTTGATCCTCACCTGTTAGTCCAGTTTTAGATTCCGATGCTTCACGTCAGGTTCACTCTATCCCTTTTACATTCTTATTGACGATGAAACTAAGAAATTGCATCCGAATTTAATACAAAAGGCACAATGTCGACTTAAGTACAAGAGGACTGACACTCTAACTTTCTATGATTTTAACCTCTCCTGTGAGTCCAGTTTTGGATTCCGATGCTTCACTTCAGGTTTACTGTATCCCTTGGAGCTTCTTATTGATGATGAAACACAGAAATTGCATCCGAATTTAATAAAAAAGGCACAATACCGACTTAAGTACAAGAGGACTGACACTCTAACTTTCTATGATTTGAACCTCTCCTGTCTGTCCAGTTTTAGATTCCGATGCTTCACTTCAGACTTACTGTATCCCTTGGACCTTCTTATTGACGATGAAACACAGAAATTGCATCCGAATTTAATACAAAAGGCACAGTGCCGACTTAAGTACAAGAAGACTGATGCTCTAACTTTCTATAATTTGTACGCCTCCTGTGAGTCCAGTTTTAAATTCCGATGCTTCACTTCAGGTTTACTGTATACCTTGTACCTTCTTATTGGCGATGAAGCACACAGATTGCATCCGAATTTAATACAAAAGGCACAATGCAGACTTAAGTACAAGACGACTGACACTCTAACTTTCTATGATTTGAACCTCTCCTGTGAGTCCAGTTTTAGATTCCGATGCTTCACTTCAGGTTTACTGTATACCTTGGACCTTCTTATTGACGATGAAACACAGAAATTGCATCCGAAATAAATACAAAAGGCACAATACCGGCTTAAGTACGGGAGGACTGACACTCTAACTCTCTATGATTTGAACCTCTCCTGCGAGTCCAGTTTTAGATTCCGATTCTTCACTTCAGGTTTACTGTATCCCTTTGACCTTCGTATTGACGATGAAACACAGAAATTGCATCGGAATTTAATTCTAAAGGCACAATGCCGACTTAGGTACAAGTGGACTGTCACTCCAACTTTCTATGATTTGAACCTCTCCTGTGAGTCCAGTTTTAGATTCCGATGCTTCACTTTAGGTTTACTGTATTCCTTGGACTTTCTTATTGACGATGAAACACAGAAATTGCATCGGAATTAAATTCAAAAGGCACAATGCCGACTTAAGTACAAGAGGACTGACACTCTAACTTTCTATGATTTGAACCTCTCCTGTGTGTCCAGTTTTAAATTCCGATTCTTCACTTCAAGTTTACTGTATCCCTTGGACCTTCTTATTGACGATGAAAAACAGAAAATGCATCCGAATTTAATAAAAAGGCACAATGCCGACATAAGTACAAGAGGACTGACACACTAACTTTTTATGATTTGAACCTCTCCTGTGACTCCAGTTTTAAATTCCGATGCTTCACTTCAGGTTTACTGAATCCCTTGGACCTTCGTATTGACGATGAAACACAGAAATTGCATCCGAATTTAATACAAAAGGCACAATGCCGACTTAAGTACAAGTGGACTGACACTCTAACTTTCTATGAATTGAACCTCTGCTGCGAGTCCGGTTTTAGATTCCGCTGCTTCACTTCAGGTTTACTATATCCCTTGGACCTTCTTATTGATGATGAAGCACAGATATTGCATCCGAATTTAATACAAATGGCACAATGCCGACTTAAGTACAAGAGGACAGACACTCTAACTTTCTATGATTCGAACCTCACCTGTGCGTCCAGTTTTAGATTCCGATGCTTCTCTTCAGGTTTACTGTATCCCTTGGACCTTCATATTGAAGATGAAACACTGAAATTGCATACGAATTTAATACAAAAGGCACCATGCCGACTTAAGTACAAGATGACTGACACTCTAATTTTCTATGATTTTAACCTCTCCTGTGAGTCCAGTTTTAGATTCCGATGCTTCACTTCAGGTTTACTGTATCCCTTGGACCTTCTTATTGATGATGAAACACAGAATTGGCATCCGAATTTAATACAAAAGGAGCAATGCCGAATTAAGTACAAGAGGACTGTTCTTCTAACTTTCTATGATTTGAACCTCTCCCGTGAGTCCAGTTTTGGATTCCGATGCTTCACTTCTGGTTTACTGTATCCCTTGGACCTACTTATTGATGATGAAACACAGAAATTGTATCCGAATTTAATACAAAAATCACATCGCCGACTGAAGTTCAAGAGGACTCACGCTCAAACTTTCTATGATTTGAACCTCACCTGGGAGTCCAGTATTAGATTCCGATGCTTCACTTCAGGTTTACTGTATCCCTTGGACCTTCTTATCGATGATGAAACACAGAATTTGAATTCGAACTTAATACAAAAGGCACCCTGCCGACTTAAGTACAAGAGGACTGACACTCCAACTTTCTATGATTTGAGCCTCTCTTGTGAGTCCAGTTTTAGATTCCGATGCTTCACTTCAGGTTTGCTGTTTACCTTGGACCTTATTATTGGCGATGAAGCACAGAAATTGCATCCGAATTTAATACAAAAGGCACAATGCCGACTTAAGTACAAGAGGACTGACACTCTAACTTCCTATTATTTGATCCTCTTCTGTGAGTCCAGTTTTAGAATCCGATGCTTCACTTCAGGTTTACTGTATCCCTTGGACCTTCTTATCCACGATGAAACACAGAAATTGCATTCGAATTTAATACGAAAGGCACAATGCCGACTTAAGTACAAGAGAAGTAACACTATAACTTTCTATGATTTGAACCTCTCCTGTGAGTCCAGTTTTAGATTCCGATGCTTCACTTCATTTTTACTGTATCCCTTGGACCTTCTTATTGACGATGAAACACAGAAATTGCGTCCGAATTTAATACAAAAGGCACAATGCCGACTTAAGTACAAGAGGACAGACACTCTAACTTTCTATGATTTGAACCTCTCCTGTGAGTCCAGTTTTAGATTCCGATGCTTCACTTCAGGTTTACTGTATACCTTGGACCTTCTTATTGGCAATGAAGCACAGAAATTGCATCCGAATTTAATACAAAAGGCACAATGCCGACTTAAGTACAAGAGGACTGACACTCTAACTTTCTATGATTTAAACCTCTCCTGTAAGTCCAGTTTTAAGTTCCGATGCTTCACTTCAGGTTTAATGTATCACTAGGACCTTCTTATTAACGATGAAACACAGAAATTGCATCGGAATTAAAATCAAAAGGCACAATGCCGACTTAAGTACAAGAGAACTGACACTCTAACTTTCTATGATTTGAACCTCTCCTGTGAGTCAGGGTTTTAGATTCCGACGCTTCACTTCAGGTTTACTGTATACCTTGGATCATCTTATTGGCGATGAAGCACAGAAATTGCATCCGAATTAAATACAAAAGGCACAATGCCGACTTAAGTACAAGAGGACTGACACTCTAATTTTCTATGATTTGAACCTCTCCTGTGAGTCCAGTTTTAGATTCCGATGCTTCACTTCAGGTTTACTGTATCTCTTGGACCATCTTATTGACGATGAAACACAGAAATTGCATCCGAATTTAATACAAAAGGCACAATGCTGACTTAAGTACAACAGGACTGACACTCTGACTTCCTATGATTTGAATCTCTCCTGTGAGTCCAGTTTTAGATTCCGATGCTTCACTTCAGGTTTACTGTATCCCTTGGACCTTCTTATTGATGATGAAACTCAGAAATTGCATCCGAATATAATACAAAAGGCACAATGCCGACTTAAGTACAAGAGCACTGACACTCTAAATTTCTATGATTTGAACCTCTCCTGTGAGTCCAATTTTAGATTCCGATGCTTCACTTCAGGTTAACTGTATCCCTTGGACCTTCTTATTAACGATGAAACACAGAAATTGCATCCGAATTAATTACAAAAGAAAAAATGCCGACTTAAGTACAAAAGGGCAGACACTCTAACTTTCTATGTTTTGAATCTCTCCAGTGAGTCCAGTTTTAGATTCCGATGCTTCACTTCAGGTTTACTGTATCCCTTCGACCTTCTTATTGATGATGAAACACAGAAAATGAATCCGAATTTAATATAAAAAGCACAATGCCGACTGAAGTACAAGTGGACTGACACTCTAACTTTCTATGATTTGAACCTCACCTGTTAGTCCAGTTTTAGATTCCGATGCTTCACTTCAGGTTTACTGTATCCCTTGGACATTCTTATTGACGATGAAACTCAGAAATTGCATCCGAATTTAATACAAAAGGCACGATGCCGACTTAAGTACAAGAGGACTGACACTCTAACTTTCTATGATTTGAACCTCACCTGTTAGTCCAGTTTTAGATTCCGATGCTTCACTTCAGGTTTACTGTATCCCTTGGACATTCTTATTGACGATGAAACTAAGAAATTGCATCCGAATTTAATACAAAAGGCACAATGCCGACTTAAGTACAAGAGGACTGACACTCTAACTTTCTATGATTTTAACCTCACCTGTGAGTACAGTTTTGGATTCCGATGCTTCACTTCAGGTTTACTGTATCCCTTGGAGCTCCTTATTGATGATGAAACACAGAAATTGCATCCGAATTTAATACAAAAGGCACAATACCGACTTCAGTACAAGAGGATTGACACTCTAACTTTCTATGATTTGAACCTCTCCTGTGGGTCCAGTTTTAGATCCCGATGCTTTACTTCAGGCTTACTGTATCCCTTGGACCTTCTTATTGACGATGAAACACAGAAATTGCATCCGAATTTAATACAAAAGGCACAGTGCCGACTTAAGTACAAGAGGACTGATGCTCTAACTTTCTATAATTTGTACGCCTCCTGTGAGTCCAGTTTTAGATTCCGATGCTTCACTTCAGGTTTACTGTATACCTTGTACCTTCTTATTGGCGATGAAGCACAGAAATTGCATCCGAATTTAATACAAAAGGCACAATGCAGACTTAAGTACAAGACGACTGACACTCTAACTTTCTATGATTTGAACCTCTCCTGTGACTCCAGTTTTAAATTCCGATGCTTCACTTCAAGTTTACTGTATCCCTTGGACCTTCTTATTGACGATGAAACACAGAAAAAGCATCCGAATTTAATAAAAAGGCACAATGCCGACATAAGTACAAGAGGACTGACACACTAACTTTCTATGATTTGAACCTCTCCTGTGACTCCAGTTTTAAATTCCGATGCTTCACTTCAGGTTTACTGAATCCCTTGGACCTTCGTATTGACGATGAAACACAGAAATTGCACCCGAATTTAATACAAATGGCACAATGCCGACTGAAGTACAAGATAACTGACACTCGAATTTGCTATGATTTTAACCTACTCATTTTAGTCCAGTTTTAGATTACGATGCTTCACTTCAGGTTTACTGTATCCCTTGGACCTTCTTATTGATGATGAAACACAGAATTTGCATCCGAATTTAATACAAAAGGCACAATGCCGACTTAAGTACAAGAGGACTGACCTTCTAACTTTCTATGATTTGAACTTCTTCCGTGAGTCCAGTTTTAGATTCCGATGCTTCACTTCTGGTTTACTGTATCCCTTAGACCTTCTTATTGATAATGAAACACAGAAATTGTATCCGAATTTAATACAAATGGCACATCGCCGACTGAAGTACAAGAGGACTGACGCACAAACTTTCTATGATTTGAACCTCACCTGGGAGTCCAGTATTAGATTCCGATGCTTCACTTCAGGTTTACTGTATCCCTTGGACCTTCTTATCGATGATGAAACACAGAATTTGCATCCGAATTTAATACAAAAGGCACTCTGCCGACTTAAGTACAAGAGGACTGACACTCCAACTTTCTATGATTTGAACCTCTCTTGTGAGTCCAGTTTTAGATTCCGATGCTTCACTTTAGGTTTGCTGTATACCTTGGACCTTATTATTGGCGATGAAGCACAGAAATTGCATCCGAATTTAGTACAAAAGGCACAATGCCGACTTAAGTACAAGAGGACTGACACTCTAACTTCCTATTATTTGATCCTCGGCTGTGAGTCCAGTTTTAGAATCCGATGCTTCACTTCAGGTTTACTGTATCTTTTGGACCTTCTTATCCACGATGAAACACAGAAATTGCATTCGAATTTAATACGAAAGGCACAATGCCGACTTAGGTACAGGACAAGTAACACTATAACTTTCTATGATTTGAACCTCTCCTGTGAGTCAGGGTTTTAGATTCCGACGCTTTATTTCAGGTTTACTGTATACCTTGGATCATCTTATTGGCGATGAAGCACAGAAAATGCATCCGAATTAAATACAAAAGGCACAATGCCGACTTAAGTACAAGAGGACTGACACTCTAATTTTCAATGATTTGAACCTCTCATGTGAGTCCAGTTTTAGATTCCGATGCTTCACTTCAGGTTTACTGTATCTCTTGGACCATCTTATTGACGATGAAACACAGAAATTGCATCCGAATTTAATACAAAAGGCACAATGCCGACTTAAGTACAACAGGACTGACACTCTAACTTTCAATGATTTGAATCTCTCCTGTGAGTCCAGTTTTAGATTCCTATGCTTCACTTCAGGTTTACTGTATCCCTTGGACTTTCGTATTGATGATGAAACTCAGAAATTGCATCCGAATATAATACAAAAGGCACAATGCCGACTTAAGTACAAGAGGACTGACACTCTAAATTTCTATGATCTGAACCTCTCCTGTGAGTCCAATTTTAGATTCCGATGCTTCACTTCAGGTTTACTGTATCCCTTGGACCTTCTTATTAACGATGAAACACAGAAATTGCATCCGAATTAATTACAAAAGAAAAAATGCCGACTTAACTCTAACTTTCTATGTTTTGAATCTCTCCAGTGAGTCCAGTTTTAGATTCCGATGCTTCACTTCAGGTTTACTGTATCCCTTGGACCTTCTTATTGATGATGAAACACAGAAAATGAATCCGAATTTAACATAAAAAACACAATGCCGACTGAAGTACAAGTGGACTGACACTCTAACTTTCTATGATTTGAACCTCACCTGTTAGTCCAGTTTTAGATTCCGATGCTTCATTTCAGGTTTACTGTATCCCTTGGACATTCTTATTGACGATGAAACTCAGAAATTGCATCCGAATTTAATACAAAAGGCACGATGCCGACTTAAGTACAAGAGGACTGACACTCTAACTTTCTATGATTTTAACCTCACCTGTTAGTCCAGTTTTAGATTCCGATGCTTCACTTCAGGTTTACTGTATCCCTTGGACATTCTTATTGACGATGAAACTCAGAAATTGCATCCGAATTTAATACAAAAGGCACAATGCCGACTTAAGTACAAAAAGACTGACACTCTAACTTTCTATGATTTTAACCTCTCCTGTGAGTCCAGTTTTGGATTCCGATGCTTCACTTCAGGTTTACTGTATCCCTTGGAGCTTCTTATTGATGATGAAACACAGAAATTGCATCCGAATTTAATACAAAAGGCACAATACCGACTTAAGTACAAGAGGACTGACACTCTAACTTTCTATGATTTGAACCTCTCCTGTGGGTCCAGTTTTAGATTCCGATGCTTCACTTCAGGCTTACTGTATCCCTTGGACCTTCTTATTAACGATGAAACACAGAAATTGCATCCGAATTTAATACAAAATGCACAATGCCGACTTAAGTACAAGAGGACTGATGCTCTAACTTTCTGTAATTTGTACCCCTCCTGTGAGTCCAGTTTTAGATTCCGATGCTTCACTTCAGGTTTACTGTATACCTTGTAACTTCTTATTGGCGATGAAGCACAGAAATTGCATCCGAATTTAATACAAAAGGCACAATGCAGACTTAAGTACAAGACGACTGACACTCTAACTTTCTTTGATTTGAACCTCTCCTGTGAGTCCAGTTTTAGATTCCGATGCTTCACTTCAGGTTTACTGTATACCTTGGACCTTCTTATTGACGATGAAACACAGAAATTGCATCCGAAATAAATACAAAAGGCACAATACCGGCTTAAGTACGAGAGGACTGACACTCTAACTTTCTATGATTTGACCTCTCCTGCGAGTCCAGTTTTAGATTCCGATTCTTCACTTCAGGTTTACTGTATCCCTTGGACCTTCGTATTGACGATGAAACACAGAAATTGCATCGGAATTAAATTCAAAAGGCACAATGCCAACTTAAGTACAAGAGGACTGACACTCTAACTTCCTGTGATTTGAACCTCTCCGGTGACTCCAGTTTTAAATTCCGATGCTTCACTTCAAGTTTACTGTATCCCTTGGACCTTCTTATTGACGATGAAACACAGAAAATGCATCCGAATTTAATAAAAAGGCACAATGCCGACATAAGTACAAGTGGACTGACACACTAACTTTCTATGATTTGAACCTCTCCTGTGACTCCAGTTTTAAATTCCGATGCTTCACTTCAGGTTTACTGTATCCCTTGGACCTTCTTATTGACGATGAAACACAGAAATTGCATCCGAATTTAATACAAAAGGCACAATGCCGACGTAAGTACAAGTGGATTGACACTCTAACTTTCTATGAATTGAACCTCTGCTGCGAGTCCAGTTTTAGATTCCGCTGCTTCACTTCGAGTTTACTATATCCCTTGGACCTTCTTATTGATGATGAAACACAGAATATGAATCCGAATTTAATATAAAAAGCACAATGCCGACTGAAGTACAAGTGGACTGACACTCTAACTTTCTATGATTTGAACCTCACCTGTTAGTCCAGTTTTAGATTCCGATGCTTCACTTCAGGTTTACTGTATCCCTTGGACCTTCGTATTGACGATGAAACACAGAAATTGCATCGGAATTAAATTCTAAAGGCACAATGCCGACTTAGGTACAAGTGGACTGTCACTCTAACTTTCTATGATTTGAACCTCTCCTGTGAGTCCAGTTTTAGATTCCGATGCTTCACTTCAGGTTTACCGTATTCCTTGGACTTTCTTATTGACGATGAAACACAGAAATTGCATCGGAATTAAATTCAAAAGGCACAATGCCGACTTAAGTACAAGTGGACTGACACTCTAACTTTCTATGAATTGAACCTCTGCTGCGAGACCAGTTTTAGATTCCGCTGCTTCACTTCAGGTTTACTATATCCCTTGGACCTTCTTATTGATGATGAAACACAGATATTGCATCCGAATTTAATACAAATGGCACAATGCCGACTTAAGTACAAGATAACTGACACTCGAATTTGCTATGATTTTAACCTTCCCATTTTAGTCCAGTTTTAGATTCCGATGCTTCACTTCAGGGTTACTGTATCCCTTGGACCTTCTTATTGATGATGAAACACAGAATTTGCATCCGAATTTAATACAAAAGGCACAATGCCGACTTAAGTACAAGAGTACTGATGCTCTAACTTTCTATAATTTGTACCTCTCCTGTGAGTCCAGTTTTAGATTTCGATGCTTCACTTCAGGCATACAGTATCCCTTGGACCTTCGTATTGACGATGAAACACAGAAATTGCATCCGAATTTAATACAAAAGGCACAATGCCGACTTAAGTACAAGAGGACTGATGCTCTAACTTTCTATAATTTGTACCTGTCCTGTGAGTCCAGTTTCACATTCCGATGCTACACTTCAGGTTTACTGTACACCTTGTACCTTCTTATTGGCGATGAAGCATAGAAATTGCATCCCAATTTAATACAAACGGCACAATGCCGACTTAAGTACAAGACGACTGACACTCTAACTTTCTATGATTTGAACCTCTCCTGTGAGTCCAGTTTTAGATTCCGATGCTTCACTTCAGGTTTACTGTATCCCTTGGACCTTCTTATTGACGATGAAACACAGAAATTGCATCCGAATTTAATACAAAATGCACAATACCGGCTTAAGTACAAGAGGATTGACACTCTAACCATCTATGATTATAACCTCTCCTGCGAGTCCAGTTTTAGATATCGATTCTTCACTTCAGGTTTACTGTATCCCTTGGACCCTCTCATTGATGATGAAACACAGATATTGCATCCGAATTTAATACAAATGGCACAATGCCGACTTAAGTACAAGATGACTGACACTCGAATTTTCTATGATTTTAACCTTAACATTTTAGTCCAGCTTTAGATTCCGATGCTTCACTTCAGGTTTACTGTATACATTGGACCTTCTTATTGGCGATGAAGCACAGTAATTGCATCCGAATATAATACAAAAGGCACAATGCCGACTTTAGTACAAGAGGACTGACCTTCTAAATTTCTATGATTTGAACCTCTCCCGTGAGTCCAGTTTTTGATTCCGATGCTTCACTTCTGGTTTACTGTATCTCTTGGACCTTCTTATTGACGATGAAACACAGAAATTGCATCCGAATTTAATACAAAAGGCACAATGCCGACTTAAGTACAAGAGGACTGACACTCTATTTTTCTATGATTTGAACCTCTCCTGTGAGTCAGGGTTTTAGATTCCGACGCTTCACTTCAGGTTTACTGTATACCTTGGACCTTCTTATTGGCGATGAAGCACAGAAATAGCATCCGAATTTAATACAAAAGGCACAATGCCGACTTAAGTACAAGAGGACTGACACTCTTATTATCTATGATTTGATCCTCTCCTGTGGGTATAGTTTTAGATTCCGATGCTTCATTTCAGGTTACTGTATCTCTTGGACCATCTTATTGACGATGAAACACAGAAATTGCATCCGAATTTAATACAAAAGGCACAATGCCGACTTAAGTACAAGAGGACTGACACTCTAAATTTCTATGATTTGAACCTCTCCTGTGAGTCCAATTTTAGATTCCGATGCGTCACTTCAGGTTTACTGTATCCCTTGGACCTTCTTATTAACGATGAAACAAGAAATTGCATCCGAATTAATTACAAAATAGACAATGCCGACTTAAGTACAAAAGGACAGACACTCTAACTTTCTATGATTTGAAACTCTCCAGTGAGTCCAGTTTTAGATTCCGATGCTTCACTTCAGGTTTACTGTATCCCTTCGACCTTCTTATTGATGATGAAACACAGAAATTGAATCCGAATTTAATATAAAAAGAACAATGCCGACTGAAGTACAAGTGGACTGACACTCTAACTTTCTATGATTTGAACCTCTCCTGTGAGTCCAATTTTAGATTCCGATGCTTCACTTCAGGTTTACTGTATACCTTGGACCTTCTAATTGGCAATGAAGCACAGAAATTGCATCCGAATCTAATACAAAAGGCACAATGCCAACTTAAGTACAAGAGGACTGACACTCTAACTTTCTATGATTTGAACCTCACCTGTTAGTCCAGTTTTAGATTCCGATGCTTCACATCAGGTTTACTGTATCCCTTGGACCTTCTTATTGATGATGAAACACAGAAATTGTTTCCGAATTTAATACAAAAATCACATCGCCGTCTGAAGTACAAGAGGACTGACGCTCAAACTTTCTATGATTTGAACCTCACCTGGGAGTCCAGTATTAGATTCCGAAGCTTCACTTCAGGTTTACTGTATCCCTTGGACCTTCTTATCGATGATGAAACACAGAATTTGCATTCGAACTTAATACAAAAGGCACTCTGCCGACTTAAGTACAAGAGGACTGACACTCCAACTTTCTATGATTTGAACCTCTCTTGTGAGTCCAGTTTTAGATTCCGATGCTTCACTTCAGGTTTGCTGTTTACCTTGGACCTTATTATTGGCGATGAAGCACAGAAATTGCATCCGAATTTAATACAAAAGGCACAATGCCGACTTAAGTACAAGAGGACTGACACGCTAACTTCCTATTATTTGATCCTCTTCTGTGAGTCCAGTTTTAGAATCCGATGCTTCACTTCAGGTTTACTGTATCCCTTGGACCTTCTTATCCACGATGAAACACAGAAATTGCATTCGAATTTAATACGAAAGGCACAATGCCGACTTAAGTACAAGAGAAGTAACACTATAATTTTCTATGATTTGAAACTCTCCTGTGAGTCCAGTTTTAGATTCCGATGCTTCACTTCAGGTTTACTGTATCCCTTGGACCTTCTTATTGACGATGAAACACAGAAATTGCGTCCGAATTTAATACAAAAGGCACAATGCCGACTTAAGTACAAGAGGACAGACACTCTAACTTTCTATGATTTGAACCTCTCCTGTGAGTCCAGTTTTAGATTCCGATGCTTCACTTCAGGTTTACTGTATACCTTGGACCTTCTTATTGGCAATGAAGCACAGAAATTGCATCCGAATTTAATACAAAAGGCACAATGCCGACTTAAGTACAAGAGGACTGACACTCTAACTTTCTATGATTTAAACCTCTCCTGTAAGTCCAGTTTTAAGTTCCGGTGCTTCACTTCAGGTTTAATGTATCCCTTGGACCTTCTTATTAACGATGAAACACAGAAATTGCATCGGAATTAAAATCAAAAGGCACAATGCCGACTTAAGTACAAGAGGACTGACACTCTAACTTTCTATGATTTGAACCTCTCCTGTGAGTCAGGGTTTTAGATTCCGACGCTTCACTTCAGGTTTACTGTATACCTTGGATCATCTTATTGGCGATGGAGCACAGATATTGCATCCGAATTAAATCCAAAAGGCACAATGTCGACTTAAGTACAAGAGGACTGACACTCTAATTTTCTATGATTTGAACCTCTCCTGTGAGTCCAGTTTTAGATTCCGATGCTTCACTTCAGGTTTACTGTATCCCTTGGACCTTCTTGTTGATGATGAAACACAGAAAATGAATCCGAATTTAATATAAAAAGCACAATGCCGACTGAAGTACAAGTGGACTGACACTCTAACTTTCTATGATTTGAACCTCACCTGTTAGTCCAGTTTTAGATTCCGATGCTTCACTTCAGGTTTACTGTATCCCTTGGACATTCTTATTGACGATGAAACTCAGAAATTGAATCCGAATTTAATACAAAAGGCACGATGCCGACTTAAGTACAAGAGGACTGACACTCTAACTTTCTATGATTTGAACCTCACCTGTTAGCCCAGTTGTAGATTCCGATGCTTCACTTCAGGTTTACTGTATCCCTTGGACATTCTTATTGACGATGAAACTAAGAAATTGCATCCGAATTTAATACAAAAGGCACAATGCCGACTTAAGTACAAGAGGACTGACACTCTAACTTTCTATGATTTGAACCTCTCCTGTGGGTCCAGTTTTAGATTCCGATGCTTCACCTCAGGCTTACTGTATCCCTTGGCCCTTCTTATTGACGATGAAACACAGAAATTGCATCCGAATTCAATACAAAAGGCACAGTGCCGACTTAAGTACAAGAGGACTGATGCTCTAACTTTCTATAATTTGTACGCCTCCTGTGAGTCCAGTTTTAGATTCCGATGCTTCACTTCAGGTTTATTGCATACCTTGTACCTTCTTATTGGCGATGAAGCACAGAAATTGCATCCGAATTTAATACAAAAGGCACAATGCAGACTTAAGTACAAGACGACTGACACTCTAACTTTCTATGATTTGAACCTCTCCTGTGAGTCCAGTTTTAGATTCCGATGCTTCACTTCAGGTTTACTGTATACCTTGGACCTTCTTATTGACGATGAAACACAGAAATTGCATCCGAAATAAATACAAAAGGCACAATACCGGCTTAAGTACGGGAGGACTGACACTCTAACTTCCTATGATTTGAACCTCTCCTGCGAGTCCAGTTTTAGATTCCGATTCTTCACTTCAGGTTTACTGTATCCCTTTGACCTTCGTATTGACGATGAAACACAGAAATTGCATCGGAATTTAATTCTAAAGGCACAATGCCGACTTAGGTACAAGTGGACTGTCACTCTACCTTTCTATGATTTGAACCTCTCCTGTGAGTCCAGTTTTAGATTCCGATGCTTCACTTCAGGTTTACTGTATTCCTTGGACTTTCTTATTGACGATGAAACACAGAAATTGCATCGGAATTAAATTCAGAAGGCACAATGCCGACTTAAGAACAAGAGGACTGACACTCTAACTTCCTATGATTTGAACCTCTCCGGTGACTCCAGTTTTAAATTCCGCTGCTTCACTTCAGGTTTACTATATCCCTTGGACCTTCTTATTGATGACGAAGCACAGATATTGCATCCGAATTTAATACAAATGGCACAATGCCGACTTAAGTACAAGATAACTGGCACTCGAATTTGCTATGATTTTAACCTACCCATTTTAGTCCAGTTTTAGATTCCGATGCTTCACTTCAGGTTTACTGTATCCCTTGGACCTTCTTATTGATGATGAAACACAGAATTTGCATCCGAATTTAATACAAAAGGCACAATGCCGACTTAAGTACAAGAGGACTGACCTTCTAACTTTCTATGATTTGAACCTCTCCTGCGAGTCCAGTTTTAGATTCCGATTCTTCACTTCAGGTTTACTGTATCCCTTTGACCTTCGTATTGACGATGAAACACAGAAATTGCATCGGAATTTAATTCTAAAGGCACAATGCCGACTTAGGTACAAGTGGACTGTCACTCTACCTTTCTATGATTTGAACCTCTCCTGTGAGTCCAGTTTCAGATTCCGATGCTTCACTTCAGGTTTACTGTATTCCTTGGACTTTCTTATTGACGATGAAACACAGAAATTGCATCGGAATTAAATTCAAAAGGACAATGCCGACTTAAGTACAAGAGGACTGACACTCTAACTTCCTATGATTTGAACCTCTCCGGTGACTCCAGTTTTAAATTCCGATGCTTCACTTCAAGTTTACTGTATCCCTTGGACCTTCTTATTGACGATGAAACACAGAAAAAGCATCCGAATTTAAAAAAAAGGCACAATGCCGACATAAGTACAAGAGGACTGACACACTAACTTTCTATGATTTGAACCTCTCCTGTGACTCCAGTTTTAAATTCCGCTGCCTCACTTCAGGTTTACTATAACCCTTGGACCTTCTTATTGATGATGAAGCACAGATATTGCATCCGAATTTAATACAAATGGCACAATGCCGACTTAAGTACAAGAGGACTGACACTCTAACTTTCTATGAATTGAGCCTCTGCTGTGAGTCCAGTTTTAGATTGCGCTGCTTCACTTCAGGTTTACTATATCCCTTGGACCTTCTTATTGATGAAGACACACAGAAATTGCATCCGAATTTAAAACAAATGGCACAATGCCGACTTAAGTACAAGAGGACTGACACTCTAACTATCTATGATTTGAACCTCACCTGTGAGTCCAGTTTTAGATTCCGATGCTTCACTTCAGGTTTACTGTATCCCTTGGACCTTCTTATTGATGATGAAACACAGAATTTGCATCCGAATTTAATACAATAGGGATACTGGAGACTTAAGTACAAGAGGACTGACACTCCATCTTTCAATGATTTGAAGCTCTCCTGTGAGTCCTGTTTTAGATTCCGATGCTTCACTTCAGGTTTACTGTATCCCTTGGACCTTCATATTGACGATGAAACACAGAAATTGCATCGGAATTAAGTTCCAAAGGCACAATGCCGACTTAAGTACAAGAGGACTGACACTCTAACTTTCTATAATTTGAACCTCTCCTGTGAGTCCAGTTTTAGATTCCGATGCTTCACTTCAGGTGTACTGTATCCCATGGACCTTCTTATTCACGATGAAACACAGAAATTGCATCCGAATTTAATACGAAAGGCACAATGCTGACTTAAGTACAAGAGAACTGACACTATTACTTTCTATGATTTGAACCTCTCCTGTGAGTCCAGTTTTAGATTCCGATGCTTCACTTCAGGTTTACTGTATCCCTTGGACCTTCTTATTGACGATGAAACACATAAATTGCATCCGAATTTAATACAAAAGGCACAATGCCGACTTAAGTACAAGAGGACTGAAACTCTAACTTTCTATGATTTGAACCTCTCCTGTGAGTCCAGTTTTAGATTCCGATGTTTCACTTCAGGTTAACTCTATACCTTGGACCTTCTTATTGGCAATGAAGCACAGAAATTGCATCCGAATTTAATACAAAAGGCACAATGCCGACTTAAGTACAAGAGGACTGACACTCTAACTTTCTATGATTTAAACCTCTCCTGTGAGTCCAGTTTTAGATTCCAATGCTTCATTTCAGGTTTAATGCATCCCTTGGACTTTCTTATTGACGATGAAACACAGAAATTGCATCGGAATTAAATTCAAAAGGCACAATGCCGAATTAAGTACAAGAGGACTGACACTCTATGTTTCTATGATTTGAACCTCTCCTGTGAGTCAGGGTTTTAGATTCCGACGCTTCACTTCAGGTTTACTGTATACCTTGGACCATCTTATTGGCGATGAAGCACAGAAATTGCATCCGAATTTAACACAAAAGGCACAATGCCGACTTAAGTACAAGAGGACTGACACTCTAACTTTCTATGAATTGAACCTCTCCTGTGACTCCAGTTTTAGATTCCGATGTTTCACTTCAGGTTTACTGTATCCCTTGGACCATCTGACGGACGATGAAACACAGAAATTGCATCCGAATTTAATATAAAAGGCACAATGCCGACTTAAGTACACTAGGACTGACACTCTAACTTTCTATGATTTGAACCTCTCCTGTGAGTCCAGTTTTAGATTCCGATGCTTCACTTCAGCTTTACTGTCTCCCTTGGACTTTCTTATTGATGATGAAACTCAGAAATAGCATCCGACTTTAATACAAAAGGCACAATGCCGACTTAAGTACAAGAGGACTGACACTCAAAAATTTCTATGCTTTGAACCACTGCTGTGAGTCCAGTTTTAGATCCCGATACTCCACTTCAGGTTTACTGTATTCCTTGGACCTTCTTATTAACGATGAGACACAGAAATTGCATCCGAATTAATTACAAAAGAAATAATTCCGACTTAATTACTAGAGGACTGACACTCTTACTCTCTATGATTTGAACCTCTCCTGTGAGTCCAGGTTTAGATTCCGATGCTTCACTTAAGGTTTACTGTATCCCTTGGACCTTCTTATTGATGATGAAACACAGAAATTGAATCCGAATTTAATATAAAAAGCTCAATGCCGACTGAAGTACAAGAGGACAGACACCCTAACTTTCTATAATTTGAACCTCACCCGTTAGTCCAGTTATAGATTCCGATGCTTCACTTCAGGTTTACTGTATACCTTGGACCTTCTTATTGACGATGAAACACAGAAGTTGAATCCGAATTTAATACAAAAGGCACAATGCCGACTTAAGTACAAGAGGACAGACACTCTAACTTTCTATGATTTGAACCTCTCCTGTGAGACCAGTTTTAGATTCCGATGCTTCACTTCAGGTTTAGTGTATACCTTGGACCGTCTTATTGCCCATGAAGCACAGAAATTGCATCCGAATTTAATACAAAAGGCAGAATGCCGGCTTAAGTACAACAGGAGTGACACTCTATCATTCTATGATTTGAACCTCTGCTGTGAGTCCAGTTTTAGATTCCAATGCTTCACTTCAGGTTTATTGTAACCCTTGGACCTTCTTATTGATGATGTAGCCCTGAAATTGCATCCGAATTTAATACAAAAGGCACAATGCCGACTTAAGTACAAGAGGACTGACACTCTAACTTTCTATGATTTGAACCTCACCTGTGAGTCCAGTTTTAAGTTCCGATGCTTCACTTCAGGTTTACTGTATATCTTGGACCCTCTTATTGACGATGAAACACAGAAATTGCATCCGAATTTAATACAAAAGGCACAATGCCGATTTAAGTACAAGAGGACTCTACACTCTAACTTTCTATGATTTGAACCTCTCCCGTGAGTCCAGTTTTAGATTCCGATGCTTCACTACTGGTTTACCGTATCCCTTGGACCTTCTTACTGATGATGAAACACAGAAATTGCATCCGAATTTAATACAAAAGGCACAATGCCGACTGAAGTACAAGAGGACTGACACTCAAACTTTCTATGATTTAACCTCACCTGGGAGTCCAGTTTTAGATTCCGATGCTTCACTTCAGGTTTACTATATCCCTTGGACCTTCTTATTGGCGATGAAGCAGAGAAATTGCATCCGAGTTCAATACAAAAGGCACAATGCCGACTTAAGTACAAGAGGACTGACACTCTAACTTTCTATTATTTGATCCTCTCCTGTGAGTCCAGTTTTAGATTCCGATGCTTCACTTCAGGTGTACTGTATCCCATGGACCTTCTTATTCACGATGAAACACAGAAATTGCATCCGAATTTAATACGCAAGGCACAATGCTGACTTAAGTACAAGAGAACTGACACTATAACTTTCTATGATTTGAACCTCTCCTGTGAGTGCAGTTTTAGATTCCGATGCTTCACTTCAGGTTTACTGTCTCCCTTGGACCTTCTTATTGATGATGAAACTCAGAAGTAGCATCCGACTTTAATACAAAAGGCACAATGCCGACTTAAGTACAAGAGGACTGACTCTCTAAATATCTATGATTTGAACCACTCCTGTGAGTCCAGTTTTAGATTCCGATACTCCACTTCAGGTTTACTGTATTCCTTGGACCTTCTTATTAACGATGAGACACAGAAATTGCATCCGAATGAATTACAAAAGAAATAATTCCGACTTAATTACTAGAGGACTCACAATCTTACTCTCTATGATTTGAACCTCTCCTGTGAGTCCAGTTTTAGATTCCGATGCTTCACTTCAGGTTTACTGTATCCCTTGGACCTTCTTATTGATGACGAAACACAGAAATTGAATCCGAATTTAATATAAAAAGCTCAATGCCGACTGAAGTACAAGAGGACTGACACCCTAACTTTCTATAATTTGAACCTCACCTGTTAGTCCAGTTATAGATTCCGATGCTTCACTTCAGGTTCACTGTATACCTTGGACCTTCTTATTGACGATGAAACACGGAAGTTGAATCCGAATTTAATACAAAAGGCACAATGCCGACTTAAGTACAAGAGGACAGACACTCTAACTTTCTATGATTTGAACCTCTCCTGTGAGACCAGTTTTTGATTCCAATGCTTCACTTCAGGTTTAGTGTATACCTTGGACCGTCTTATTGACCATGAAGCACAGAAATTGTATCCGAATTTCATACAAAAGGCAGAATGCCGGCTTAAGTACAAGAGGACTGACACTCTATCACTCTATGATTTGAACCTCTGCTGTGAGTCCAGTTTTAGATTCCAATGCTTCACTTCAGGTTTCTTGTAACCCTTGGACCTTCTTATTGATGATGTAGCCCTGAAATTGCATCCGAATTTAATACAAAAGGCACAATGCCGACTTAAGTACAAGAGGACTGACACTCTAACTTTCAATGATTTGAACCTCACCTGTGAGTCCAGTTTTAAGTTCCGATGCATCACTTCAGGTTTACTGTATATCTTGGACCCTCTTATAGACGATGAAACACAGAAATTGCATCCGAATTTGATACAAAAGGCACAATGCCGATTTAAGTACAAGAGGACTCTACATTCTAACTTTCTATGATTTGAACCTCTCCTGTGAGTCCAGTTTTAGATTCCGATGCTTCACTTCAGGTTTACTGTTTCCCTTGGACATTCTTATTGACGATGAAACACAGAAATTGCATCCGAATTTAATACAAAAGGCACAATGCCGAGTTAAGTACAAGAGGACTGACACTCTAACTTTCTATGAATTGAACCTCTGCTGCGAGTCCAGTTTTAGATTCCGCTGCTCCACTTCAGGTTTACTATATCCCTTGGACCTTCTTATTGATGATGAAACACAGATATTGCATCCGAATTTAATACAAATGGCACAATGCCGACTTAAGCACACGATGACTGACACTCTAATTTTCTATGATTTTAACCTTCCCATTTGAGTCCAGTTTTAGATTCCGATGCTTCACTTCTGGTTTACTGTATCACATGGACCTTCTTATTGATGATGAAACACAGAATTTGCATCCGAATTTAATACAAAAGGCACAATGCCGACTTAAGTAAAAGTGGACTGATGCTCTAACTTTCTATAATTTGTACCTCTCCTGTGAGTCCAGTTTTAGATTCCGATGCTTCACTTCAGGCTTACTGTATCCCTTGGACCTTCTTATTGACGATGAAACACAGAAATTGCATCCGAATTTAATACAAAAGGCACAATGCCGACTTAAGTACAAGAGGACTGATGCTCTAACTTTCTACAATTTGTACCTCTCCTGTGAGTCCAGTTTTAGATTCCGATGCTTCACTTTAGGTTTGCTGTATCCCTTGGACCTACTTATTGACGATGAAGCACCGAAATTGCATCCGAATTTAATACAAAAGGCACAACGCCGACTTAAGTACAAGAGGACTGACACTCTAACTTTCAATTATTTGATCCTCTCCTGTGAGTCCAGTTTTAGATCCGATGCTTCACTTCAGGTTTTCTGTATCCCTTGGACCTTCTTATTGACGATGAAGCACAGAAATTGCATCCGAATTTAATACAAAAGGCACAATGCCGACTTAAGTACAAGAGGACTCACACTCTAACTTTCAATTATTTGATCCTCTCCTGTGAGTCCAGTTTTAGATTCCGATGCGTCACTTCAGGTTTACTGTATCCCTTGGACCTTCTTATTGACGATGAAACACAGAAATTGCATCCGAATTCAATACAAGAGGCACAATGCCGACTTAAGTACAAGAGGACTGACACTCTAACTTTCTATGAATTGAGCCTCTGCTGTGAGTCCAGTTTTAGATTCCGCTGCTTCACTTCAGGTTTACTATATCCCTTGGACCTTCTTAATGATGATGACACACAGAAATTGCATCCGAATTTAATACAAATGGCACAATGCCGACTTAAGTACAAGAGGACTGACACTCTAATTTTCTATGATTTGAACCTCTCCTGTGAGTCCAGTTTTAGATTCCGATGCTTCACTTCTGGTTTACCGTATCCCTTACACCTTCTTATTGATGATGAAACACAGAAATTGCATCCGAATTTAATACAAAAGGCACAATGCCGACTGAAGTACAATAGGACTGACACTCAAACTTTCTATGATTTAACCTCACCTGGGAGTCCAGTTTTAGATTCCGATGCTTCACTTCAGGTTTACTGTATCCCTTGGACCTTCTTATTGATGATGAAACACAGAATTTGCATCCGAATTTAATACAATAGGGATACTGCCGACTTATGTACAAGCGGACTGACACTCCATCTTTCAATGATTTGAACCTCTCCTGTGAGTCCTGTTTTAGATTCCGATGCTTCACTTCAGGTTAACTGTATACCTTGGACCTTCTTATTGGCAATGAAGCACAGAAATTGCATCCTAATTTAATACAAAAGGCACAATGCCGACTTAAGTACAAGAGGACTGACACTCTAACAATCTATGATTTAAACCTCTCCTGTGAGTCCAGTTTTAGATTCCGATGCTTCATTTCAGGTTTAATGCATCCCTTGGACTTTCTTATTGACGATGAAACACAGAAATTGCATCGGAATTAAATTCAAAAGGCACAATGCCGACTTAAGTACAAGAGGACTGAAACTCTAACTTTCTATGATTTGAACCTCTCCTGTGAGTCCAGTTTTAGATTCCGATGTTTCACTACAGGTTAACTGTATACCTTGGACCTTCTTATTGGCAATGAAGCACAGAAATTGCATCCGAATTTAATACAAAAGGCACAATGCCGACTTAAGTACAAGAGGACTGACACTCTAACTTTCTAAGATTTAAACCTCTCCTGCGAGTCCAGTTTTAGATTCCGATGCTTCATTTCAGGTTTAATGCATCCCTTGGACTTTCTTATTGACGATGAAACACAGAAATTGCATCGGAATTAAATTCAAAAGGCACAATGCCGACTTAAGTACAAGAGGACTGACACTCTATATTTCTATGATTTGAACCTCTCCTGTGAGTCAGGGTTTTAGATTCCGACGCTTCACTTCAGGTTTTCAGTATACCTTGGACCATCTTATTGGCGATGAAGCACAGAAATTGCATCCGAATTTAATACAAAAGGCACAATGCCGACTTAAGTACAAGAGGACTGATGCTCTAACTTTCTACAATTTGTACCTCTCCTGTGAGTCCAGTTTTAGATTCCGATGCTTCACTTTAGGTGTGCTGTATCCCTTGGACCTACTTATTGACGATGAAGCACAGAAATAGCATCCGAACTTAACACAAAAGGCACAATGCCGACTTAAGTACAAGAGGACTGACACTCAAACTTTCTATGAAATGAACCTCTCCTGTGACTCCAGTTTTAGATTCCGATGCTTCACTTCAGGTTTACTGTATCCCTTGGACCATCTTATTGACGATGAAACACAGAAATTGCATCCGAATTTAATACAAAAGGCACAATGCCGACTTAAGTACAAGAGGACTGACACTCTTATTTTCTATGATTTGAACCTCTCCTGTGGGTCCAGGTTTAGATTCCGATGCTTCATTTCAGGTTTACTGTATCTCTTGGACCTTCTTATTGACGATGAAACACAGAAATTGCATCCGAATTTAATACAAAAATCACAATGCCGACTTAAGTACAAGAGGACTGACACTCTAAATTTCTATGATTTGAACCTCTCCTGTGAGTCCAATTTTAGATTCCGATGCTTCACTTCAGGTTTACTGTATCCCTTGGACCTTCTTATTAACGATGAAACACAGAAATTGCATCCGAATTAATTACAAAATAGACAATGCCGACTTAAGTACGAAAGGACAGACACTCTAACTTTCTATGATTTGAAACTCTCCAGTGAGTCCAGTTTTAGATTCCGATGCTTCACTTCAGGTTTACTGTATCTCTTGGACCATCTTATTGACGATGAAACACAGAAATTGCATCCGAATGTAATACAAAAGGCACAATGCCGACTTAAGTACAACAGGACTGACACTCTAACTTTCTATGATGTGAATCTCTCCTGTGAGTCCAGTTTTAGATTCCGATGATTCACTTCAGGTTAACTGTATCCCTTGGACCTTCGTATTGATGATGAAACTCAGAAATTGCATCCGAATATAATTCAAAAGGCACAATGCCGACTTAAGTACAAGAGCACTGACACTCTAAATTTCTATGATTTGAACCTCTCCTGTGAGTCCAATTTTAGATTCCGATGCTACACTTCAGGTTAACTGTATCCCTTGGACCTTCTTATTAACGATGAAACACAGAAATTGCATCCGAATTAATTACAAAAGAAAAAATGCCGACATAAGTACAAAAGGGCAGACACTCTAACTTTCTATGTTTTGAATCTCTCCAGTGAGTCCAGTTTTAGATTCCGATGCTTCACTTCAGGTTTACTGTATCCCTTGGACCTTCTTATTGATGATGAAACACAGAAAATGAATCCGAATTTAATATAAAAAGCACAATGCCGACTGAAGTACAAGTGGACTGACACTCTAACTTTCTATGATTTGAACCTCACCTGTTAGTCCAGTTTTAGATTCCGATGCTTCACTTCAGGTTTACTGTATCCCTTGGACATTCTTATTGACGATGAAACTCAGAAATTGCATCCGAATTTAATACAAAAGGCACGATGCCGACTTAAGTACAAGAGGACTGACACTCTAACTTTCTATGATTTGTACCTCTCCTGTGAGTCCAGTTTTAGATTCCGATGCTTCACTTCAGGCTTACTGTATCCCTTGGACCTTCTTATTGACGATGAAACACAGAAATTGCATCCGAATTTAATACAAAAGGCACAATGCCGACTTAAGTACAAGAGGACTGATGCTCTAACTTTCTACAATTTGTACCTCTCCTGTGAGTCCAGTTTTAGATTCCGATGCTTCACTTTAGGTTTGCTGTATCCCTTGGACCTACTTATTGACGATGAAGCACCGAAATTGCATCCGAATTTAATACAAAAGGCACAACGCCGACTTAAGTACAAGAGGACTGACACTCTAACTTTCAATTATTTGATCCTCTCCTGTGAGTCCAGTTTTAGATTCCGATGCTTCACTTCAGGTTTTCTGTATCCCTTGGACCTTCTTATTGACGATGAAGCACAGAAGTTGCATCCGAATTTAATACAAAAGGCACAATGCCGACTTAAGTACAAGAGGACTGACACTCTAACTTTCAATTATTTGATCCTCTCCTGTGAGTCCAGTTTTAGATTCCGATGCGTCACTTCAGGTTTACTGTATCCCTTGGACCTTCTTATTGACGATGAAACACAGAAATTGCATCCGAATTCAATACAAGAGGCACAATGCCGACTTAAGTACAAGAGGACTGACACTCTAACTTTCTATGAATTGAGCCTCTGCTGTGAGTCCAGTTTTAGATTCCGCTGCTTCACTTCAGGTTTACTATATCCCTTGGACCTTCTTATTGATGATGACACACAGAAATTGCATCAGAATTTAATACAAATGGCACAATGCCGACTTAAGTACAAGAGGACTGACACTCTAATTTTCTATGATTTGAACCTCTCCTGTGAGTCCAGTTTTAGATTCCGATGCTTCACTTCTGGTTTACCGTATCCCTTGGACCTTCTTATTGATGATGAAACACAGAAATTGCATCCGAATTTAATACAAAAGGCACAATGCCGACTGAAGTACAATAGGACTGACACTCAAACTTTCTATGATTTAACCTCACCTGGGAGTCCAGTTTTAGATTCCGATGCTTCACTTCAAGTTTACTGTATCCCTTGGACCTTCTTATTGATGATGAAACACAGAATTTGCATCCGAATTTAATACAATAGGGATACTGCCGACTTATGTACAAGAGGACTGACACTCCATCTTTCAATGATTTGAACCTCTCCTGTGAGTCCTGTTTTAGATTCCGATGCTTCACTTCAGGTTAACTGTATACCTTGGACCTTCTTATTGGCAATGAAGCACAGAAATTGCATCCTAATTTAATACAAAAGGCACAATGCCGACTTAAGTACAAGAGGACTGACACTCTAACATTCTATGATTTAAACCTCTCCTGTGAGTCCAGTTTTAGATTCCGATGCTTCATTTCAGGTTTAATGCATCCCTTGGACTTTCTTATTGACGATGAAACACAGAAATTGCATCGGAATTAAATTCAAAAGGCACAATGCCGACTTAAGTACAAGAGGACTGAAACTCTAACTTTCTATGATTTGAACCTCTCCTGTGAGTCCAGTTTTAGATTCCGATGTTTCACTACAGGTTAACTGTATACCTTGGACCTTCTTATTGGCAATGAAGCACAGAAATTGCATCCGAATTTAATACAAAAGGCACAATGCCGACTTAAGTACAAGAGGACTGACACTCTAACTTTCTATGATTTAAACCTCTCCTGCGAGTCCAGTTTTAGATTCCGATGCTTCATTTCAGGTTTAATGCATCCCTTGGACTTTCTTATTGACGATGAAACACAGAAATTGCATCGGAATTAAATTCAAAAGGCACAATGCCGACTTAAGTACAAGAGGACTGACACTCTATATTTCTATGATTTGAACCTCTCCTGTGAGTCAGGGTTTTAGATTCCGACGCTTCACTTCAGGTTTTCAGTATACCTTGGACCATCTTATTGGCGATGAAGCACAGAAATTGCATCCGAATTTAATACAAAAGGCACAATGCCGACTTAAGTACAAGAGGACTGATGCTCTAACTTTCTACAATTTGTACCTCTCCTGTGAGTCCAGTTTTAGATTCCGATGCTTCACTTTAGGTGTGCTGTATCCCTTGGACCTACTTATTGACGATGAAGCACAGAAATAGCATCCGAACTTAACACAAAAGGCACAATGCCGACTTAAGTACAAGAGGACTGACACTCTAACTTTCTATGAAATGAACCTCTCCTGTGACTCCAGTTTTAGATTCCGATGCTTCACTTCATGTTTACTGTATCCCTTGGACCATCTTATTGACGATGAAACACAGAAATTGCATCCGAATTTAATACAAAAGGCACAATGCCGACTTAAGTACAAGAGGACTGACACTCTTATTTTCTATGATTTGAACCTCTCCTGTGGGTCCAGGTTTAGATTCCGATGCTTCATTTCAGGTTTACTGTATCTCTTGGACCATCTTATTGACGATGAAACACAGAAATTGCATCCGAATTTAATACAAAAGGCACAATGCCGACTTAAGTACAAGAGGACTGACACTCTAAATTTCTATGATTTGAACCTCTCCTGTGAGTCCAATTTTAGATTCCGATGCTTCACTTCAGGTTTACTGTATCCCTTGGACCTTCTTATTAACGATGAAACACAGAAATTGCATCCGAATTAATTACAAAATAGACAATGCCGACTTAAGTACGAAAGGACAGACACTCTAACTTTCTATGATTTGAAACTCTCCAGTGAGTCCAGTTTTAGATTCCGATGCTTCACTTCAGGTTTACTGTATCCCTTCGACCTTCTTATTGATGATGAAACACAGAAATTGAATCCGAATTTAATATAAAAAGCACAATGCCAACTGAAGTACAAGTGGACTGACACTCTAACTTACTATGATTTGAACCTCTCCTGTGAGTCCAATTTTAGATTCCGATGCTTCACTTCAGGTTTACTGTATACCTTGGACCTTCTTATTGGCAATGAAGGACAGATATTGCATCCGAATCTAATACAAAAGGCACAATGCCAACTTAAGTACAAGAGGACTGACACTCTAACTTTCTATGATTTGAACCTCACCTGTTAGTCCAGTTTTAGATTCCGATGCTTCACTTCAGGTTTACTGTATCCCATGGACCTTCTTATTGATAATGAAACACAGAAATTGTATCCGAATTTAATATAAAAAGCACAATGCCGACTGAAGTACAAGTGGACTGACACTCTAACTTTCTATGATTTGAACCTCACCTGTTAGTCCAGTTTTAGATTCCGATGCTTCACTTCAGGTTTACTGTATACCTTGGATCATCTTATTGGCGATGAAGCACAGAAATTGCATCCGAATTAAATACATAAGGCACAATGCCGACTTAAGTACAAGAGGACTGACACTCTAATTTTCTATGATTTGAACCTCTCCTGTGAGTCCAGTTTTAGATTCCGATGCTTCACTTCAGGTTTACTGTATCTCTTGGACCATCTTATTGACGATGAAACACAGAAATTGCATCCGAATTTAATACAAAAGGCACAATGCCGACTTAAGTACAACAGGACTGACACTCTAACTTTCTATGATGTGAATCTCTCCTGTGAGTCCAGTTTTAGATTCCGATGATTCACTTCAGGTTTACTGTATCCCTTGGACCTTCGTATTGATGATGAAACTCAGAAATTGCATCCGAATATAATTCAAAAGGCACAATGCCGACTTAAGTACAAGAGCACTGACACTCTAAATTTCTATGATTTGAACCTCTCCTGTGAGTCCAATTTTAGATTCCGATGCTACACTTCAGGTTAACTGTATCCCTTGGACCTTCTTATTAACGATGAAACACAGAAATTGCATCCGAATTAATTACAAAAGAAAAAATGCCGACATAAGTACAAAAGGGCAGACACTCCAACTTTCTATGTTTTGAATCTCTCCAGTGAGTCCAGTTTTAGATTCCGATGCTTCACTTCAGGTTTACTGTATCCCTTGGACCTTCTTATTGATGATGAAACACAGAAAATGAATCCGAATTTAATATAAAAAGCACAATGCAGACTGAAGTACAAGTGGACTGACACTCTAATTTTCTATGATTTGAACCTCTCCTGTGAGTCCAGTTTTAGATTCCGATGCTTCACTTCAGGTTTACTGTATCCCTTGGACATTCTTATTGACGATGAAACTCAGAAATTGCATCCGAATTTAATACAAAAGGCACGATGCCGACTTAAGTACAAGAGGACTGACACTCTAACTTTCTATGATTTGAACCTCACCTGTTAGTCCAGTTTTAGATTCCGATGCTTCACTTCAGGTTTACTGTATCCTTTGGACATTCTTATTGACGATGAAACTAAGAAATTGCATCCGAATTTAATACAAAAGGCACAATGCCGACTTATGTACAAGAGGACTGACACTCTAACTTTCTATGATTTTAACCTCTCCTGTGAGTCCAGTTTTGGATTCCGATGCTTCACTTCAGGTTTACTGTATCCCTTGGAGCTTCTTATTGATGATGAAACACAGAAATTGCATCCGAATTTAATACAAAAGGCACAATACCGACTTCAGTACAAGAGGACTGACACTCTAACTTTCTATGATTTGAACCTCTCCTGTGGGTCCAGTTTTAGATTCCGATGCTTCACTTCAGGCTTACTGTATCCCTTGGACCTTCTTATTGACGATGAAACACAGATATTGCATCCGAATTTAATACAAAAGGCACAGTGCCGACTTAAGTACAAGAGGACTGATGCTCTAACTTTCTGTAATTTGTACGCCTCCTGTGAGTCCAGTTTTAGATTCCGATGCTTCACTTCAGGTTTACTGTATACCTTGTACCTTCTTATTGGCGATGAAGCACAGAAATTGCATCCGAATTTAATACAAAAGGCACAATGCAGACTTAAGTACTAGACGACTGACACTCTAACTTTCTATGATTTGAACCTCTCCTGTGAGTCCAGTTTTAGATTCCAATGCTTCACTTCAGGTTTACTGTATACCTTGGACCTTCTTATTGACGATGAAACACAGAAATTGCATCCGAAATAAATACAAAAGGCACAATACCGGCTTAAGTACGGGAGGACTGACACTCTAACTTTCTATGATTTGAACCTCTCCTGCGAGTCCAGTTTTAGATTCCGATTCTTCACTTCAGGTTTACTGTATCCCTTTGACCTTCGTATTGACGATGAAACACAGAAATTGCATCGGAATTTAATTCTAAAGGCACAATGCCGACTTAGGTACAGTGGACTGTCACTCTACCTTTCTATGATTTGAACCTCTCCTGTGAGTCCAGTTTTAGATTCCGATGCTTCACTTCAGGTTTACTGTATTCCTTGGACTTTCTTATTGACGATGAAACACAGAAATTGCATCGGAATTAAATTCAAAAGGCACAATGCCGACTTAAGTACAAGAGGACTGACACTCTAACTTCCTATGATTTGAACCTCTCCGGTGACACCAGTTTTAAATTCCGATGCTTCACTTCAAGTTTACTGTATCCCTTGGACCTTCTTATTGACGATGAAACACAGAAAAAGCATCCGAATTTAATAAAAAGGCACAATGCCGACATAAGTACAAGAGGACTGACACACTAACTTTCTATGATTTGAACCTCTCCTGTGACTCCAGTTTTAAATTCCGATGCTTCACTTCAGGTTTACTGAATCCCTTGGACCTTCGTATTGACGATGAAACACAGAAATTGCATCCGAATTTAATACAAAAGGCACAATACCGACTTAAGTACAAGTGGACTGACACTCTAACTTTCTATGAATTGAACCTCTGTTGCGAGTCCGGTTTTAGATACCGCTGCTTCACTTCAGGTTTACTATATCCCTTGGACCTTCTTATTGATGATGAAGCACAGATATTGCATCCGAATTTAATACAAATGGCACAATGCCGACTTAAGTACAAGATAACTGACACTCGAATTTGCTATGATTTTAACCTACCCATTTTAGTCCAGTTTTAGATTCCGATGCTTCACTTCAGGTTTACTGTATCCCTTGGACCTTCTTATTGATGATGAAACACAGAAATTGTATCCGAATTTAATATAAAAAGCACAATGCCGACTGAAGTACAAGCGGACTGACACTCTAACTTTCTATGATTTGAACCTCACCTGTTAGTCCAGTTTTAGATTCCGATGCTTCACTTCAGGTTTACTGTATACCTTGGATCATCTTATTGGCGATGAAGCACAGAAATTGCATCCGAATTAAATACAAAAGGCACAATGCCGACTTAAGTACAAGAGGACTGACACTCTAATTTTCTATGATTTGAACCTCTCCTGTGAGTCCAGTTTTAGATTCCGATGCTTCACTTCAGGTTTACTGTATCTCTTGGACCATCTTATTGACGATGAAACACAGAAATTGCATCCGAATTTAATACAAAAGGCACAATGCCGACTTAAGTACAACTGGACTGACACTCTAACTTTCTATGATGTGAATCTCTCCTGGGAGTCCAGTTTTAGATTCCGATGATTCACTTCAGGTTTACTGTATCCCTTGGACCTTCGTATTGATGATGAAACTCAGAAATTGCATCCGAATATAATTCAAAAGGCACAATGCCCACTTAAGTACAAGAGCACTGACACTCTAAATTTCTATGATTTGAACCTCTCCTGTGAGTCCAATTTTAGATTCCGATGCTACACTTCAGGTTAACTGTATCCCTTGGACCTTCTTATTAACGATGAAACACAGAAATTGCATCCGAATTAATTACAAAAGAAAAAATGCCGACATAAGTACAAAAGGGCAGACACTCTAACTTTCTATGTTTTGAATCTCTCCAGTGAGTCCAGTTTTAGATTCCGATGCTTCACTTCAGGTTTACTGTATCCCTTGGACCTTCTTATTGATGATGAAACACAGAAAATGAATCCGAATTTAATATAAAAAGCACAATGCCGACTGAAGTACAAGTGGACTGACACTCTAACTTTCTATGATTTGAACCTCACCTGTTAGTCCAGTTTTAGATTCCGATGCTTCACTTCAGGTTTACTGTATCCCTTGGACATTCTTATTGACGATGAAACTCAGAAATTGCATCCGAATTTAATACAAAAGGCACGATGCCGACTTAAGTACAAGAGGACTGACACTCTAACTTTCTATGATTTGAACCTCACCTGTTAGTCTAGTTTTAGATTCCGATGCTTCACTTCAGGTTTACTGTATCCTTTGGACATTCTTATTGACGATGAAACTAAGAAATTGCATCCGAATTTAATACAAAAGGCACAATGCCGACTTATGTACAAGAGGACTGACACTCTAACTTTCTATGATTTTAACCTCTCCTGTGAGTCCAGTTTTGGATTCCGATGCTTCACTTCAGGTTTACTGTATCCCTTGGAGCTTCTTATTGATGATGAAACACAGAAATTGCATCCGAATTTAATACAAAAGGCACAATACCGACTTCAGTACAAGAGGACTGACACTCTAACTTTCTATGATTTGAACCTCTCCTGTGGGTCCAGTTTTAGATTCCGATGCTTCACTTCAGGCTTAATGTATCCCTTGGACCTTCTTATTGACGATGAAACACAGATATTGCATCCGAATTTAATACAAATGGCACAGTGCCGACTTAAGTACAAGAGGACTGATGCTCTAACTTTCTATAATTTGTACGCCTCCTGTGAGTCCAGTTTTAGATTCCGATGCTTCACTTCAGGTTTACTGTATACCTTGTACCTTCTTATTGGTGATGAAGCACAGAAATTGCATCCGAATTTAATACAAAAGGCACAATGCAGACTTAAGTACTAGACGACTGACACTCTAACTTTCTATGATTTGAACCTCTCCTGTGAGTCCAGTTTTAGATTCCGATGCTTCACTTCAGGTTTACTGTATACCTTGGACCTTCTTATTGACGATGAAACACAGAAATTGCATCCGAAATAAATACAAAAGGCACAATGCCGACATAAGTACAAGAGGACTGACACACTAACTTTCTATGATTTGAACCTCTCCTGTGACTCCAGTTTTAAATTCCGATGCTTCACTTCAGGTTTACTGAATCCCTTGGACCTTCGTATTGACGATGAAACACAGAAATTGCATCGGAATTTAATTCTAAAGGCACAATGCCGACTTAGGCACAAGTGGACTGTCACTGTACCTTTCTATGATTTGAACCTCTCCTGTGAGTCCAGTTTTAGATTCCGATGCTTCACTTCAGGTTTACTGTATTCCTTGGACTTTCTTATTGACGATGAAACACAGAAATTGCATCGGAATTAAATTCAAAAGGCACAATGCCGACTTAAGTACAAGAGGACTGACACACTAACTTTCTATGATTTGAACCTCTCCTGTGACTCCAGTTTTAAATTCCGATGCTTCACTTCAGGTTTACTGAATCCCTTGGACCTTCGTATTGACGATGAAACACAGAAATTGCATCCGAATTTAATACAAAAGGCACAATACCGACTTAAGTACAAGTGGACTGACACTCTAACTTTCTATGAATTGAACCTCTGTTGCGAGTCCGGTTTTAGATACCGCTGCTTCACTTCAGGTTTACTATATCCCTTGGACCTTCTTATTGATGATGAAGCACAGATATTGCATCCGAATTTAATACAAATGGCACAATGCCGACTTAAGTACAAGATAACTGACACTCGAATTTGCTATGATTTTAACCTACCCATTTTAGTCCAGTTTTAGATTCCGATGCTTCACTTCAGGTTTACTGTATCCCTTGGACCTTCTTATTGATGATGAAACACAGAAATTGTATCCGAATTTAATATAAAAAGCACAATGCCGACTGAAGTACAAGCGGACTGACACTCTAACTTTCTATGATTTGAACCTCACCTGTTAGTCCAGTTTTAGATTCCGATGCTTCACTTCAGGTTTACTGTATACCTTGGATCATCTTATTGGCGATGAAGCACAGAAATTGCATCTGAATTAAATACAAAAGGCACAATGCCGACTTAAGTACAAGAGGACTGACACTCTAATTTTCTATGATTTGGACCTCTCCTGTGAGTCCAGTTTTAGATTCCGATGCTTCACTTCAGGTTTACTGTATCTCTTGGACCATCTTATTGACGATGAAACACAGAAATTGCATCCGAATTTAATACAAAAGGCACAATGCCGACTTAAGTACAACTGGACTGACACTCTAACTTTCTATGATGTGAATCTCTCCTGGGAGTCCAGTTTTAGATTCCGATGATTCACTTCAGGTTTACTGTATCCCTTGGACCTTCGTATTGATGATGAAACTCAGAAATTGCATCCGAATATAATTCAAAAGGCACAATGCCCACTTAAGTACAAGAGCACTGACACTCTAAATTTCTATGATTTGAACCTCTCCTGTGAGTCCAATTTTAGATTCCGATGCTACACTTCAGGTTAACTGTATCCCTTGGACCTTCTTATTAACGATGAAACACAGAAATTGCATCCGAATTAATTACAAAAGAAAAAATGCCGACATAAGTACAAAAGGGCAGACACTCTAACTTTCTATGTTTTGAATCTCTCCAGTGAGTCCAGTTTTAGATTCCGATGCTTCACTTCAGGTTTACTGTATCCCTTGGACCTTCTTATTGATGATGAAACACAGAAAATGAATCCGAATTTAATATAAAAAGCACAATGCCGACTGAAGTACAAGTGGACTGACACTCTAACTTTCTATGATTTGAACCTCACCTGTTAGTCCAGTTTTAGATTCCGATGCTTCACTTCAGGTTTACTGTATCCCTTGGACATTCTTATTGACGATGAAACTCAGAAATTGCATCCGAATTTAATACAAAAGGCACGATGCCGACTTAAGTACAAGAGGACTGACACTCTAACTTTCTATGATTTGAACCTCACCTGTTAGTCTAGTTTTAGATTCCGATGCTTCACTTCAGGTTTACTGTATCCTTTGGACATTCTTATTGACGATGAAACTAAGAAATTGCATCCGAATTTAATACAAAAGGCACAATGCCGACTTATGTACAAGAGGACTGACACTCTAACTTTCTATGATTTTAACCTCTCCTGTGAGTCCAGTTTTGGATTCCGATGCTTCACTTCAGGTTTACTGTATCCCTTGGAGCTTCTTATTGATGATGAAACACAGAAATTGCATCCGAATTTAATACAAAAGGCACAATACCGACTTCAGTACAAGAGGACTGACACTCTAACTTTCTATGATTTGAACCTCTCCTGTGGGTCCAGTTTTAGATTCCGATGCTTCACTTCAGGCTTAATGTATCCCTTGGACCTTCTTATTGACGATGAAACACAGATATTGCATCCGAATTTAATACAAATGGCACAGTGCCGACTTAAGTACAAGAGGACTGATGCTCTAACTTTCTATAATTTGTACGCCTCCTGTGAGTCCAGTTTTAGATTCCGATGCTTCACTTCAGGTTTACTGTATACCTTGTACCTTCTTATTGGCGATGAAGCACAGAAATTGCATCCGAATTTAATACAAAAGGCACAATGCAGACTTAAGTACTAGACGACTGACACTCTAACTTTCTATGATTTGAACCTCTCCTGTGAGTCCAGTTTTAGATTCCGATGCTTCACTTCAGGTTTACTGTATACCTTGGACCTTCTTATTGACGATGAAACACAGAAATTGCATCCGAAATAAATACAAAAGGCACAATACCGGCTTAAGTACGGGAGGACTGACACTCTAACTTTCTATGATTTGAACCTCTCCTGCGAGTCCAGTTTTAGATTCCGATTCTTCACTTCAGGTTTACTGTATCCCTTTGACCTTCGTATTGACGATGAAACACAGAAATTGCATCGGAATTTAATTCTAAAGGCACAATGCCGACTTAGGCACAAGTGGACTGTCACTGTACCTTTCTATGATTTGAACCTCTCCTGTGAGTCCAGTTTTAGATTCCGATGCTTCACTTCAGGTTTACTGTATTCCTTGGACTTTCTTATTGACGATGAAACACAGAAATTGCATCGGAATTAAATTCAAAAGGCACAATGCCGACTTAAGTACAAGAGGACTGACACTCTAACTTCCTATGATTTGAACCTCTCCGGTGACACCAGTTTTAAATTCCGATGCTTCACTTCAAGTTTACTGTATCCCTTGGACCTTCTTATTGACGATGAAACACAGAAAAAGCATCCGAATTTAATAAAAAGGCACAATGCCGACATAAGTACAAGAGGACTGACACACTAACTTTCTATGATTTGAACCTCTCCTGTGACTCCAGTTTTAAATTCCGATGCTTCACTTCAGGTTTACTGAATCCCTTGGACCTTCGTATTGACGATGAAACACAGAAATTGCATCCGAATTTAATACAAAAGGCACAATACCGACTTAAGTACAAGTGGACTGACACTCTAACTTTCTATGAATTGAACCTCTGTTGCGAGTCCGGTTTTAGATTCCGCTGCTTCACTTCAGGTTTACTATATCCCTTGGACCTTCTTATTGATGATGAAGCACAGATATTGCATCCGAATTTAATACAAATGCCACAATGCCGACTTAAGTACAAGATAACTGACACTCGAATTTGCTATGATTTTAACCTACCCATTTTAGTCCAGTTTTAGATTCCGATGCTTCACTTCAGGTTTACTGTATCCCTTGGACCTTCTTATTGATGATGAAACACAGAATTTGCATCCGAATTTAATACAAAAGGCACAATGCCGACTTAAGTACAAGAGGACTGACCTTCTAACTTTCAATGATTTGAACCTCTCCTGTGAGTCCAGTTTTAGATTCCGATTCTTCACTTCAGGTTTACTGTATCCCTTTGACCTTCGTATATACGATGAAACACAGAAATTGCATCGGAATTTAATTCTAAAGGCACAATGCCGACTTAGGTACAAGTGGACTGTCACTCTACCTTTCTATGATTTGAACCTCTCCTGTGAGTCCAGTTTCAGATTCCGATGCTTCACTTCAGGTTTACTGTATTCCTTGGACTTTCTTATTGACGATGAAACACAGAAATTGCATCGGAATTAAATTCAAAAGGCACAATGCCGACTTAAGTACAAGAGGACTGACACTCTAACGTCCTATGATTTGAACCTCTCCGGTGACTCCAGTTTAAAATTCCGATGCTTCACTTCAGGTTTACTATATCCCTTGGACCTTCTTATTGATGAAGACACACAGAAATTGCATCCGAATTTAATACAAAAGGCACAATGCCGACTTAAGTACAAGAGGACTGACACTCAAATTTCTATGATTTAACCTCACCTGGGAGTCCAGTTTTAGATTCCGATGCTTCACTTCAGGTTTACTGTATCCCTTGGACCTTCTTATTGATGATGAAACACAGAATTTGCATCCGAATTTAATACAATAGGGATACTGCCGACTTAAGTACAAGAGGACTGACACTCCATCTTTCAATGATTTGAAGCTCTCCTGTGAGTCCTGTTTTAGATTCCGATGCTTCACTTCAGGTTTACTGTATCCCTTGGACCTTCATATTGACGATGAAACACAGAAATTGCATCGGAATTATATTCCAAAGGCACAATGCCGACTTAAGTACAAGAGGACTGACACTCTAACTTTCTATGATTTGAACCTCTCCTGTGAGTCCAGTTTTAGATTCCGATGCTTCACTTCAGGTGTACTGTATCCCATGGACCTTCTTATTCACAATGAAACACAGAAATTGCATCCGAATTTAATACGAAAGGCACAATGCTGACTTAAGTACAAGAGAACTGACACTATAACTTTCTATGATTTGAACCTCTCCTGTGAGTCCAGTTTTAGATTCCGATGCTTCACTTCAGGTTTACTGTATCCCTTGGACCTTCTTATTGGCGATGAAACACATAAATTGCATCCGAATTTAATACAAAAGGCACAATGCCGACTTAAGTACAAGAGGACTGATGCTCTAACTTTCTACAATTTGTACCTCTCCTGTGAGTCCAATTTTAGATTCCGATGCTTCACTTCAGGTTTACTGTATCCCTTGGACCTTCTTATTAACGATGAAACACAGATTTTGCATCCGAATTAATTACAAAATAGACAATGCCGACTTAAGTACAAAAGGACAGACACTCTAACTTTCTATGATTTGAAACTCTCCAGTGAGTCCAGTTTTAGATTCCGATGCTTCACTGCAGGTTTACTGTATCCCTTCGACCTTCTTATTGATGATGAAACACAGAAATTGAATCCGAATTTAATATAAAAAGCATAATGCCGACTCAAGTACAAGTGGACTGACACTCTAACTTTCTATGATTTGAACCTCTCCTGTGAGTCCAATTTTAGATTCCGATGCTTCACTTCAGGTTTACTGTGTACCTTGGACCTTCTTATTGGCAATGAAGCACAGATATTGCATCCGAATCTAATACAAAAGGCACAATGCCAACTTAAGTACAAGAGGACTGACACTCTAACTTTCTATGATTTGAACCTCACCTGTTAGTCCAGTTTTAGATTCCGATGCTTCACTTCAGGTTTACTGTATCCCTTGGACCTTCTTATTGATGATGAAACACAGCAATTGTATCCGAATTTAATACAAAAATCACATCGCCGACTGAAGTACAAGAGGACTGACGCTCAAACTTTCTATGATTTGAACCTCACCTGGGAGTCCAGTATTAGATTCCGATGCTTCACTTCAGGTTTACTGTATCCCTGGACCTTCTTATCGATGATGAAACACAGAATTTGCATTCGAACTTAATACAAAAGGCACTCTGCCGACTTAAGTACAAGAGGACTGACACTCCAACTTTCTATGATTTAAACCTCTCCTGTAAGTCCAGTTTTAAGTTCCGATGCTTCACTTCAGGTTTAATGTATCCCTTGGACCTTCTTATTAACGATGAAACACAGAAATTGCATCGGAATTAAAATCAAAAGGCACAATGCCGACTTAAGTACAAGAGGACTGACACTCTAACTTTCTATGATTTGAACCTCTCCAGTGAGTCAGGGTTTTAGATTCCGACGCTTCACTTCAGGTTTACTGTATACCTTGGATCATCTTATTGGCGATGAAACACAGAAATTGCATCCGAATTAAATACAAAAGGCACAATGCCGACTTAAGTACAAGAGGACTGACACTCTAATTTTCTATGATTTGAACCTGTCCTGTGAGTCCAGTTTTAGATTCCGATGCTTCACTTCAGGTTTACTGTATCTGTTGGACCATCTTATTGACGATGAAACACAGAAATTGCATCCGAATTTAATACAAAAGGCACAATGCCGACTTATGTACAACAGGACTGACACTCTAACTTTCTATGATTTGAATCTCTCCTGTGAGTCCAGTTTTAGTTTCCGATGCTTCACTTCAGGTTTACTGTTTCCCTTGGACCTTCGTATTGATGATGAAACTCAGAAATTGCATCCGAATATAATACAAAAGGCACAATGCCGACTTAAGTACAAGAGCACTGACACTCTAAATTTCTATGATTTGAACCTCTCCTGTGAGTCCAATTTTAGATTCCGATGCTACACTTCAGGTTAACTGTACCCCTTGGACCTTCTTATTAACGATGAAACACAGAAATTGCATCCGAATTAATTACAAAAGAAAAAATGCCGACATAAGTACAAAAGGGCAGACACTCTAACTTCCTATGTTTTGAATCTCTCCAGTGAGTCCAGTTTTAGATTCCGATGCTTCACTTCAGGTTTACTGTATCCCTTGGACCTTCTTATTGATGATGAAACACAGAAAATGAATCCGAATTTAATATAAAAAGCACAATGCCGACTGAAGTACAAGTGGACTGACACTCTAACTTTCTATGATTTGAACCTCACCTGTTAGTCCAGTTTTAGATTCCGATGCTTCACTTCAGGTTTACTGTATCCCTTGGACATTCTTATTGACGATGAAACTCAGAAATTGCGTCCGAATTTAATACAAAAGGCACGATGCCGACTTAAGTACAAGAGGACTGACCCTCTAACTTTCTATGATTTGAACCTCACCTGTTAGTCCAGTTTTAGATTCCGATGCTTCACTTCAGGTTTACTGTATCCCTTAGACATTCTTATTGACGATGAAACTAAGAAATTGCATCCGAATTTAATACAAAAGGCACAATGCCGACTTAAGTACAAGAGGACTGACACTCTAACTTTCTATGATTTTAACCTCTCCTGTGAGTCCAGTTTTGGATTCCGATGCTTCACTTCAGGTTTACTGTATCCCTTGGAGCTTCTTATTGATGATGAAACACAGAAATTGCATCCGAATTTAATACAAAAGGCACAATACCGACTTCAGTACAAGAGGACTGACTCTCTAATATTCTATGATTTGAACCTCTCCTGTGGGTCCAGTTTTAGATTCCGATGCTTCACTTCAGGCTTACTGTATCCCTTGGACCTTCTTATTGACGATGAAACACAGATATTGCATCCGAATTTAATACAAAAGGCACAGTGCCGACTTAAGTACAAGAGGACTGATGCTCTAACTTTCTATAATTTGTACGCCTCATGTGAGTCCAGTTTTAGATTCCGATGCTTCACTTCAGGTTTACTGTATACCTTGTACCTTCTTATTGTCGATGAAACACAGAAATTGCATCGGAATTTAATTCTAAAGGCACAATGCCGACTTAGGTACAAGTGGACTGTCACTCTACCTTTCTATTATTTGAACCTCTCCTGTGAGTCTAGTTTTAGATTCCGATGCTTCACTTCAGGTTTACTGTATTCCTTGGACTTTCTTATTGACGATGAAACACAGAAATTGCATCGGAATTAAATTCAAAAGGCACAATGCCGACTTAAGTACAAGAGGACTGACACTCTAACTTCCTATGATTTGAACCTCTCCGGTGACTCCAGTTTTAAATTCCGATGCTTCACTTCAAGTTTACTGTATCCCTTGGACCTTCTTATTGACGATGAAACACAGAAAAAGCATCCGAATTTAATAAAAAGGCACAATGCCGACATAAGTACAAGAGGACTCACACACTAACTTTCTATGATTTGAACCTCTCCTGTGACTCCAGTTTTAAATTCCGATGCTTCACTTCAGGTTTACTGAATCCCTTGGACCTTCGTATTGACGATGAAGCACAGAAATTGCATCCGAATTTAATACAAAAGGCACAATACCGACTTAAGTACAAGTGGACTGACACTCTAACTTTCTACGAATTGAACCTCTGCTGCGAGTCCGGTTTTAGATTCCGCTGCTTCACTTCAGGTTTACTATATCCCTTGGACCATCTTATTGATGATGAAGCACAGATATTGCATCCGAATTTAATACAAATGGCACAATGCCGACTTAAGTACAAGATAACTGACACTCGAATTTGCTATGATTTTAACCTACCCATTTTAGTCCAGTTTTAGATTCCGATGCTTCACTTCAGGTTTACTGTATCCCTTGGACCTTCTTATTGATGATGAAACACAGAATTTGCATCCGAATTTAATACAAAAGGCACAATGCCGACTTATGTACAAGAGGACTGACCTTCTAACTTTCTATGATTTGAACCTCTCCTGCGAGTCCAGTTTTAGATTCCGATTCTTCACTTCAGGTTTACTGTATCCCTTTGACCTTCGTATTGACGATGAAACACAGAAATTGCATCAGAATTTAATTCTAAAGGCACAATGCCGACTTAGGTACAAGTGGACTGTCACTCTACCTTTCTATGATTTGAACCTCTCCTGTGAGTCCAGTTTTAGATTCCGATGCTTCACTTCAGGTTTACTGTATTACTTGGACTTTCTTATTGACGATGAAACACAGAAATTGCATCGGAATTAAATTCAAAAGGCACAATGCCGAATTAAGTACAAGAGGACTGACACTCTAACTTCCTATGATTTGAACCTCTCCGGTGACTCCAGTTTTAAATTCCGATACTTCACTTCAGGTTTACTATATCCCTTGGACCTTCTTATTGATGAAGACACACAGAAATTGCATCCGAATTTAATACAAAAGGCACAATGCCGACTGAAGTACAAGTGGACTGACACTCAAATTTCTATGATTTAACCTCACCTGGGAGTCCAGTTTTAGATTCCGATGCTTCACTTCAGGTTTACTGTATCCCTTGGACCTTCTTATTGATGATGAAACACAGAATTTGCATCCGAATTTAATGCAATAGGGATACTGCCGACTTAAGTACAAGAGGACTGACACTCCATCTTTCAATGATTTGAAGCTCTCCTGTGAGTCCTGTTTTAGATTCCGATGCTTCACTTCAGGTTTACTGTATCCCTTGGACCTTCATATTGACGATGAAACACAGAAATTGCATCGGAATTTAATACAAAAGGCACAATGCCGACATAAGTACAAGAGGACTGAAACTCTAACTTTCTATGATTTGAACCTCTCCTGTGAGTCCAGTTGTAGATTCCGATGTTTCACTTCAGGTTAACTGTATACCTTGGACCTTCTTATTGGCAATGAAGCACAGAAATTGCATCCGAATTTAATACAAAAGGCACAATGCCGACTTAAGTACAAGAGGACTGACACTCTAACTTTCTATGATTTAAACCTCTCCTGTGAGTCCAGTTTTAGATTCCGATGCTTCATTTCAGGTTTAATGCATCCCTTGGACTTTCTTATTGACGATGAAACACAGAAATTGCATCGGAATTAAATTCAAAAGGCACAATGCCGAATTAAGTACAAGAGGACTGACACTCTATGTTTCTATGATTTGAACCTCTCCTGTGAGTCAGGGTTTTAGATTCCGACGCTTCACTTCAGGTTTACTGTATACCTTGGACCATCTTATTGGCGATGAAGCACAGAAATTGCATCCGAATTTAACACAAAAGGCACAATGCCGACTTAAGTACAAGAGGACTGACACTCTAACTTTCTATGAATTGAACCTCTCCTGTGACTCCAGTTTTAGATTCCGATGCTTCACTTCAGGTTTACTGTATCCCTTGGACCATCTTATTGACGATGAAACACAGAAATTGCATCCGAATTTAATATAAAAGGCACAATGCCGACTTAAGTACAACAGGACTGACACTCTAACTTTCTATGATTTGAACCTCTCCTGTGAGTCCAGTTTTAGATTCCGATGCTTCACTTCAGCTTTACTGTCTCCCTTGGACTTTCTTATTGATGATGAAACTCAGAAATAGCATCCGACTTTAATACAAAAGGCACAATGCCGACTTAAGTACAAGAGGACTGACACTCAAAAATTTCTATGCTTTGAACCACTCCTGGGGGCCAGTTTTAGATTCCGATACTCCACTTCAGGTTTACTGTATTCCTTGGACCTTCCTATTAACGATGAGACACAGAAATTGCATCCGAATTAATTACAAAAGAAATAATTCCGACTTAATTACTAGAGGACTGACACTCTTACTCTCTATGATTTGAACCTCTCCTGTGAGTCCAGGTTTAGATTCCGATGCTTCACTTAAGGTTTACTGTATCCCTTGGACCTTCTTATTGATGATGAAACACAGAAATTGAATCCGAATTTAATATAAAAAGCTCAATGCCGACTGAAGTACAAGAGGACTGACACCCTAACTTTCTATAATTTGAACCTCACCCGTTAGTCCAGTTATAGATTCCGATGCTTCACTTCAGGTTTACTGTATACCTTGGACCTTCTTATTGACGATGAAACACAGAAGTTGAATCCGAATTTAATACAAAAGGCACAATGCCGACTTATGTACAAGAGGACAGACACTCTAACTTTCTATGATTTGAACCTCTCCTGTGAGACCAGTTTTAGATTACGATGCTTCACTTCAGGTTTAGTGTATATCTTGGACCCTCTTATTGACGATGAAACACAGAAATTGCATCCGAATTTAATACAAAAGGCACAATGCCGATTTAAGTACAAGAGGACTCTACACTCTAACTTTCTATGATTTGAACCTCTCCCGTGAGTCCAGTTTTAGATTCCGAAGCTTCACTACTGGTTTACCGTATCCCTTGGACCTTCTTACTGATGATGAAACACAGAAATCGCATCCGAATTTAATACAAAAAGCACAATGCCGACTGAAGTACAAGAGGACTGACACTCAAACTTTCTATGATTTAACCCCACCTGGGAGTCCAGTTTTAGATTCCGATGCTTCACTTCAGGTTTACTGTATCCCTTGGACCTTCTTATTGACGATGAAACACAGAAATTGCATCCGAATTTAATACAAAAGGCACACTGCCGACTTAAGTACAAGAGGACTGAAACTCTAACTTCCTATGATTTGAACCTCTCCTGTGAGTCCAGTTTTAGATTCCGATGTTTCACTTCAGGTTAACTGAATACCTTGGACCTTCTTATTGGCAATGAAGCACAGAAATTGCATCCGAATTTAATACAAAAGGCACAATGCCGACTTAAGTACAAGAGGACTGACACTCTAACTTTCTATGATTTAAACCTCTCCTGTGAGTCCCGTGTTAGATTCCGATGCCTCATTTCAGGTTTAATGCATCCCTTGGACTTTCTTATTGACGATGAAATACAGTAATTGCATCGGAATTAAATTCAAAAGGCTCAATGCCGACTTAAGTACAAGAGGACTGACACTCTATGTTTCTATGATTTGAACCTCTCCTGTGAGTCAGGGTTTTAGATTCCGACGCTTCACTTCAGGTTTACTGTATACCTTGGACCATCTTATTGGCGATGAAGCACAGAAATTGCATCCGAATTTAACACAAAAGGCACAATGCCGACTTAAGTACAAGAGGACTGACACTCTAGCTTTCTATGAATTGAACCTCTCCTGTGACTCCAGTTTTAGATTCCGATGCTTCACTTCAGGTTTACTGTATCCCTTGGACCATCTTATTGACGATGAAACACAGAAATTGGATCCGAATTTAATATAAAAGGCACAATGCCGACTTAAGTACAACAGGACTGACACTCTAACTTCTATGATTTGAACCTCTCCTGTGAGTCCAGTTTTAGAGTCCGATGCTTCACTTCAGGTTTACTGTCTCCCTTGGACCTTCTTATTGATGATGAAACTCAGAAGTTGCATCCGACTTTAATACAAAAGGCACAATGCCGACTTAAGTACAAGAGGACTGACACTCTAAATTTCTATGATTTGAACCACTCCTGTGAGTCCAGTTTTAGATTCCGATACTCCACTTCAGGTTTACTGTATTCCTTGGACCTTCTTATTAACGATGAGACTCAGAAATTGCATCCGAATTAATTACAAAAGAAATAATTCCGACTTAATTACTAGAGGACTGACACTCTTACTCTCTATGATTTGAACCTCTCCTGTGAGTCCAGTTTTAGATTCCGATGCTTCACTTCAGGTTTACTGTATCCCTTGGTCCTTCTTATTGATGATGAAACACAGAAATTGAATCCGAATTTAATATAAAAAGCTCAATGCCGACTGAAGTACAAGAGGACTGACACCCTAACTTTCTATAATTTGAACCTCACCTGTTAGTCCAGTTATAGATTCCGATGCTTCACCTCAGGTTTACTGTATACCTTGGACCTTCTTATTGACGATGAAACACAGAAGTTGAATCCGAATGTAATACAAAAGGCACAATGCCGACTTAAGTACAAGAGGACAGACACTCTAACTTTCTATGATTTGAACCTCTCCTGTGAGACCAGTTTTTGATTCCGATGCCTCACTTCAGGTTTAGTGTATACCTTGGACCGTCTTATTGACCATGAAGCACAGAAATTGCATCCGAATTTAATACAAAAGGCAGAATGCCGGCTTAAGTACAAGAGGACTGACACTCTATCATTCTATGATTTGAACCTCTGCTATGAGTCCAGTTTTAGATTCCAATGCTTCACTTAAGGTTTATTGTAACCCTTGGACCTTCTTATTGATGATGTAGCCCTGAAATTGCATCCGAATTTAATACAATAGGGATACTGCCGACTTAAGTACAAGAGGACTGACACTCCATCTTTCAATGATTTGAAGCTCTCCTGTGAGTCCTGTTTAAGATTCCGATGCTTCACTTCAGGTTTACTGTATCCCTTGGACCTTCATATTGACGATGAAACACAGAAATTGCATCGGAATTATATTCCAAAGGCACAATGCCGACTTAAGTACAAGAGGACTGACACTCTTACTCTCTATGATTTGAACCTCTCCTGTGAGTCCAGTTTTAGATTCCAATGCTTCACTTCAGGTTTATTGTAACCCTTGGACCATCTTATTGATGATGTAGCCCTGAAATTGCATCCGAATTTAATACAAAAGGCGCAATGCCGACTTAAGTACAAGAGGACTGACACTCTAACTTTCTATGATTTGAACCTCTCCTGTGACTCCAGTTTTAGATTCCGATGCTTCACTTCAGGTTTACTGTATCCCTTGGACCATCTTATTGACGATGAAACACAGAAATTGCATCCGAATTTAATATAAAAGGCACAATGCCGACTTAAGTACAAGAGGACTGACACTCCAACTTTCTATGATTTAAACCTCTCCTGTAAGTCCAGTTTTAGATTCCGATGCTTCACTTCAGCTTTACTGTCTCCCTTGGACTTTCTTATTGATGATGAAACTCAGAAATAGCATCCGACTTTAATACAAAAGGCACAATGCCGACTTAAGTACAAGAGGACTGACACTCAAAAATTTCTATGCTTTGAACCACTCCTGTGAGTCCAGTTTTAGATTCCGATGCTTCACTTCAGCTTTACTGTCTCCCTTGGACTTTCTTATTGATGATGAAACTCAGAAATAGCATCCGACTTTAATACAAAAGGCACAATGCCGACTTAAGTACAAGAGGACTGACACTCAAAAATTTCTAAGCTTTGAACCACTCCTGTGAGTCCAGTTTTAGATTCCGATACTCCACTTCAGGTTTACTGTATTCCTTGGACCTTCCTATTAACGATGAAACACAGAAATTGCATCCGAATTAATTACAAAAGAAATAATTCCGACTTAATTACTAGAGGACTGACACTCTTACTCTCTATGATTTGAACCTCTCCTGTGAGTCCAGGTTTAGATTCCGATGCTTCACTTAAGGTTTACTGTATCCCTTGGACCTTCTTATTGATGATGAAACACAGAAATTGAATCCGAATTTAATATAATAAGCTCAATGCCGACTGAAGTACAAGAGGACTGTCACCCTAACTTTCTATAATTTGAACCTCACCCGTTAGTCCAGTTATAGATTCCGATGCTTCACTTCAGGTTTACTGTATACCTTGGACCTTCTTATTGACGATGAAACACAGAAGTTGAATCCGAATTTAATACAAAAGGCATAATGCCGACTTAAGTACAAGAGGACAGACACTCTAACTTTCTATGATTTGAACCTCTCCTGTGAGACCAGTTTTAGATTCCGATGCTTCACTTCAGGTTTAGTGTATACCTTGGACCGTCTTATTGCCCATGAAGCACAGAAATTGCATCCGAATTTAATACAAAAGGCAGAATGCCGGCTTAAGTACAAGAGGACTGACACTCTATCATTCTATGATTTGAACCTCTGCTGTGAGTCCAGTTTTGGATTCCAATGCTTCACGTCAGGTTTATTGTAACCCTTGGACCTTCTTATTGATGATGTAGCCCTGAAATTGCATCCGAATTTAATACAAAAGGCACAATGCCGACTTAAGTACAAGAGGACTGACACTCTAACTTTCTATGATTTGAACCTCACCTGTGAGTCAAGTTTTAAGTTCCGATGCTTCACTTCAGGTTTACTGTATATCTTGGACCCTCTTATTGACGATGAAACACAGAAATTGCATCCGAATTTAATACAAAAGGCACAATGCCGATTTAAGTACAAGATGACTCTACACTCTAACTTTCTATGATTTGAACCTCTCCCGTGAGTCCAGTTTTAGATTCCGATGCTTCACTACTGGTTTACCGTATCCCTTGGACCTTCTTACTGATGATGAAACACAGAAATTGCATCCGAATTTAATACAAAAAGCACAATGCCGACTGAAGTACAAGAGGACTGACACACAAACTTTCTATGATTTAACCTCACCTGGGAGTCCAGTTTTAGATTCCGATGCTTCACTTCAGGTTTACTGTATCCCTTGGACCTTCTTATTGACGATGAAACACAGAAATTGCATCCGAATTTAATACAAAAGGCACACTGCCGACTTAAGTACAAGAGGACTGAAACTCTAACTTCCTATGATTTGAACCTCTCCTGTGAGTCCAGTTTTAGATTCCGATGTTTCACTTCAGGTTAACTGAATACCTTGAACCTTCTTATTGGCAATGAAGCACAGAAATTGCATCCGAATTTAATACAAAAGGCACAATGCCGACTTAAGTACAAGAGGACTGACATTCTAACTTTCTATGATTTAAACCTCTCCTGTGAGTCCCGTGTTAGATTCCGATGCCTCATTTCAGGTTTAATGCATCCCTTGGACTTTCTTATTGACGATGAAATACAGTAATTGCATCGGAATTAAATTCAAAAGGCACAATGCCGACTTAAGTACAAGAGGACTGACACTCTATGTTTCTATGATTTGAACCTCTCCTGTGAGTCAGGGTTTTAGATTCCGACGCTTCACTTCAGATTTACTGTATACCTTGGACCATCTTATTGGCGATGAAGCACAGAAATTGCATCCGAATTTAACACAAAAGGCACAATGCCGACTTAAGTACAAGAGGACTGACACTCTAGCTTTCTATGAATTGAACCTCTCCTGTGACTCCAGTTTTAGATTCCGATGCTTCACTTCAGGTTTACTGTATCCCTTGGACCATCTTATTGACGATGAAACACAGAAATTGGATCCGAATTTAATATAAAAGGCACAATGCCGACTTAAGTACAACAGGACTGACACTCTAACTTCTATGATTTGAACCTCTCCTGTGAGTCCAGTTTTAGAGTCCGATGCTTCACTTCAGGTTTACTGTCTCCCTTGGACCTTCTTATTGATGATGAAACTCAGAAGTTGCATCCGACTTTAATACAAAAGGCACAATGCCGACTTAAGTACAAGAGGACTGACACTCTAAATTTCTATGATTTGAACCACTCCTGTGAGTCCAGTTTTAGATTCCGATACTCCACTTCAGGTTTACTGTATTCCTTGGACCTTCTTATTAACGATGAGACTCAGAAATTGCATCCGAATTAATTACAAAAGAAATAATTCCGACTTAATTACTAGAGGACTGACACTCTTACTCTCTATGATTTGAACCTCTCCTGTGAGTCCAGTTTTAGATTCCGATGCTTCACTTCAGGTTTACTGTATCCCTTGGTCCTTCTTATTGATGATGAAACACAGAAATTGAATCCGAATTTAATATAAAAAGCTCAATGCCGACTGAAGTACAAGAGGACTGACACCCTAACTTTCTATAATTTGAACCTCACCTGTTAGTCCAGTTGTAGATTCCGATGCTTCACCTCAGGTTTACTGTATACCTTGGACCTTCTTATTGACGATGAAACACAGAAGTTGAATCCGAATGTAATACAAAAGGCACAATGCCGACTTAAGTACAAGAGGACAGACTCTCTAACTTTCTATGATTTGAACCTCTCCTGTGAGACCAGTTTTTGATTCCGATGCTTCACTTCAGGTTTAGTGTATACCTTGGACCGTCTTATTGACCATGAAGCACAGAAATTGCATCCGAATTTAATACAAAAGGCAGAATGCCGGCTTAAGTACAAGAGAACTGACACTCTATCATTCTATGATTTGAACCTCTGCTATGAGTCCAGTTTTAGATTCCAATGCTTCACTTCAGGTTTATTGTAACCCTTGGACCTTCTTATTGATGATGTAGCCCTGAAATTGCATCCGAATTTAATACAATAGGGATACTGCCGACTTAAGTACAAGAGGACTGACACTCCATCTTTCAATGATTTGAAGCTCTCCTGTGAGTCCTGTTTAAGATTCCGATGCTTCACTTCAGGTTTACTGTATCCCTTGGACCTTCACATTGACGATGAAACACAGAAATTGCGTCGGAATTATATTCCAAAGGCACAATGCCGACTTAAGTACAAGAGGACTGACACTCTTACTCTCTATGATTTGAACCTCTCCTGTGAGTCCAGTTTTAGATTCCAATACTTCACTTCAGGTTTATTGTAACCCTTGGACCATCTTATTGATGATGTAGCCCTGAAATTGCATCCAAATTTAATACAAAAGGCGCAATGCCGACTTAAGTACAAGAGGACTGACACTCTAACTTTCTATGATTTGAACCTCTCCTGTGACTCCAGTTTTAGATTCCGATGCTTCACTTCAGGTTTACTGTATCCCTTGGACCATCTTATTGACGATGAAACACAGAAATTGCATCCGAATTTAATATAAAAGGCACAATGCCGACTTAAGTACAACAGGACTGACACTCTAACTTTCTATGATTTGAACATCTCCTGTGAGTCCAGTTTTAGATTCCGATGCTTCACTTCAGCTTTACTGTCTCCCTTGGACTTTCTTATTGATGATGAAACTCAGAAATAGCATCCGACTTTAATACAAAAGGCACAATGCCGACTTAAGTACAAGAGGACTGACACTCAAAAATTTCTATGCTTTGAACCACTCCTGTGAGTCCAGTTTTAGATTCCGATACTCCACTTCAGGTTTACTGTATTCCTTGGACCTTCCTATTAACGATGAAACACAGAAATTGCATCCGAATTAATTACAAAAGAAATAATTCCGACTTAATTACTAGAGGACTGACACTCTTACTCTCTATGATTTGAACCTCTCCTGTGAGTCCAGGTTTAGATTCCGATGCTTCACTTAAGGTTTACTGTATCCCTTGGACCTTCTTATTGATGATGAAACACAGAAATTGAATCCGAATTTAATATAAAAAGCTCAATGCCGACTGAAGTACAAGAGGACTGACACCCTAACTTTCTATAATTTGAACCTCACCCGTTAGTCCAGTTATAGATTCCGATGCTTCACTTCAGGTTTACAGTATACCTTGGACCTTCTTATTGACGATGAAACACAGAAGTTGAATCCGAATTTAATACAAAAGGCACAATGCCGACTTAAGTACAAGAGGACAGACACTCTAACTTTCTATGATTTGAACCTCTCCTATGAGACCAGTTTTAGATTCCGATGCTTCCCTTCAGGTTTAGTGTATACCTTGGACCGTCTTATTGCCCATGAAGCACAGAAATTGCATCCGAATTTAATACAAAAATCAGAATGCCGGCTTAAGTACAAGAGGACTGACACTCTATCATTCTATGATTTGAACCTCTGCTGTGAGTCCAGTTTTAGATTCCAATGCTTCACGTCAGGTTTATTGTAACCCTTGGACCTTCTTATTGATGATGTAGCCCTGAAATTGCATCCGAATTTAATACAAAAGGCACAATGCCGACTTAAGTACAAGAGGACTGACACTCTAACTTTCTATGATTTGAACCTCACCTGTGAGTCCAGTTTTAAGTTCCGATGCTTCACTTCAGGTTTACTGTATATCTTGGACCCTCTTATTGACGATGAAACACAGAAATTGCATCCGAATTTAATACAAAAGGCACAATGCCGATTTAAGTACAAGAGGACTCTACACTCTAACTTTCTATGATTTGAACCTCTCCCGTGAGTCCAGTTTTAGATTCCGATGCTTCACTACTGGTTTACCGTATCCCTTGGACCTTCTTACTGATGATGAAACACAGAAATTGCATCCGAATTTAATACAAAAAGCACAATGCCGACTGAAGTACAAGAGGACTGACACTCAAACTTTCTATGATTTAACCTCACCTGGGAGTCCAGTTTTAGATTCCGATGCTTCACTTCAGGTTTACTGTATCCCTTGGACCTTCTTATTGACGATGAAACACAGAAATTGCATCCGAATTTAATACAAAAGGCACACTGCCGACTTAAGTACAAGAGGACTGAAACTCTAACTTCCTATGATTTGAACCTCTCCTGTGAGTCCAGTTTTAGATTCCGATGTTTCACTTCAGGTTAACTGAATACCTTGAACCTTCTTATTGGCAATGAAGCACAGAAATTGCATCTGAATTTAATACAAAAGGCACAATGCCGACTTAAGTACAAGAGGACTGACATTCTAACTTTCTATGATTTAAACCTCTCCTGTGAGTCCCGTGTTAGATTCCGATGCCTCATTTCAGGTTTAATGCATCCCTTGGACTTTCTTATTGACGATGAAATACAGTAATTGCATCGGAATTAAATTCAAAAGGCACAATGCCGACTTAAGTACAAGAGGACTGACACTCTATGTTTCTATGATTTGAACCTCTCCTGTGAGTCAGGGTTTTAGATTCCGACGCTTCACTTCAGGTTTACTGTATACCTTGGACCATCTTATTGGCGATGAACCACAGAAATTGCATCCGAATTTAACACAAAAGGCACAATGCCGACTTAAGTACAAGAGGACTGACACTCTAGCTTTCTATGAATTGAACCTCTCCTGTGACTCCAGTTTTAGATTCCGATGCTTCACTTCAGGTTTACTGTATCCCTTGGACCATCTTATTGACGATGAAACACAGAAATTGGATCCGAATTTAATATAAAAGGCACAATGCCGACTTAAGTACAACAGGACTGACACTCTAACTTTCTATGATTTGAACCTCTCCTGTGAGTCCAGTTTTAGAGTCCGATGCTTCACTTCAGGTTTACTGTCTCCCTTGGACCTTCTTATTGTTGATGAAACTCAGAAGTTGCATCCGACTTTAATACAAAAGGCACAATGCCGACTTAAGTACAAGAGGACTGACACTCTGAATTTCTATGATTTGAACCACTCCTGTGAGTCCGGTTTTAGATTCCGATACTCCACTTCAGGTTTACTGTATTCCTTGGACCTTCTTATTAACGATGAGACTCAGAAATTGCATCCGAATTAATTACAAAAGAAATAATTCCGACTTAATTACTAGAGGACTGACACTCTTACTCTCTATGATTTGAACCTCTCCTGTGAGTCCAGTTTTAGATTCCGATGCTTCACTTCAGGTTTACTGTATCCCTTGGACCTTCTTATTGATGATGAAACACAGAAATTGAATCCGAATTTAATATAAAAAGCTCAATGCCGACTGAAGTACAAGAGGACTGACACCCTAACTTTCTATAATTTGAACCTCACCTGTTAGTCCAGTTATAGATTCCGATGCTTCACCTCAGGTTTACTGTATACCTTGGACCTTCTTATTGACGATGAAACACAGAAGTTGAATCCGAATGTAATACAAAAGGCACAATGCCGACTTAAGTACAAGAGGACAGACACTCTAACTTTCTATGATTTGAACCTCTCCTGTGAGACCAGTTTTTGATTCCGATGCTTCACTTCAGGTTTAGTGTATACCTTGGACCGTCTTATTGACCATGAAGCACAGAAATTGCATCCGAATTTAATACAAAAGGCAGAATGCCGGCTTAAGTACAAGAGGACTGACACTCTATCATTCTATGATTTGAACCTCTGCTATGAGTCCAGTTTTAGATTCCAATGCTTCACTTCAGGTTTATTGTAACCCTTGGACCTTCTTATTGATGATGTAGCCCTGAAATTGCATCCGAATTTAATACAATAGGGATACTGCCGACTTAAGTACAAGAGGACTGACACTCCATCTTTCAATGATTTGAAGCTCTCCTGTGAGTCCTGTTTTAGATTCCGATGCTTCACTTCAGGTTTACTGTATCCCTTGGACCTTCATATTGACGATGAAACACAGAAATTGCATCGGAATTATATTCCAAAGGCACAATGCCGACTTAAGTACAAGAGGACTGACACTCTTACTCTCTATGATTTGAACCTCTCCTGTGAGTCCAGTTTTAGATTCCAATACTTCACTTCAGGTTTATTGTAACCCTTGGACCTTCTTATTGATGATGTAGCCCTGAAATTGCATCCGAATTTAATACAAAAGGCACAATGCCGACTTAAGTACAAGAGGACTGACACTCTAACTTTCTATGATTTGAACCTCACCTGTGAGTCCAGTTTTAAGTTCCGATGCTTCACTTCAGGTTTACTGTATATCTTGGACCCTCTTATTGACGATGAAAGACAGAAATTGCATCCGAATTTAATACAAAAGGCACAATGCCGATTTAAGTACAAGAGGACTCTACACTCTAACTTTCTATGATTTGAACCTCTCCCGTGAGTCCAGTTTTAGATTCCGATGCTTCACTACTGGTTTACTGTATCCCTTGGACCTTCTTACTGATGATGAAATACAGAAATTGCATCCGAATTTAATACAAAAGGCACAATGCCGACTGAAGTACAAGAGGACTGACACTCAAACTTTCTATGATTTAACCTCACCTGGGAGTCCAGTTTTAGATTCCGATGCTTCACTTCAGGTTTACTGTATCCCTTGGACCTTCTTATTGATGATGAAACACAGAATTTGCATCCGAATTTAATACAATAGGGATACTGCCGACTTAAGTACAAGAGGACTGACACTCCATCTTACAATGATTTGAACCTCTCCTGTGAGTCCTGTTTTAGATTCCGACGCTCACTTCAGGTTTACAGTATACCTTGGACCTTCTTATTGGCGATGAAGCAGAGAAATTGCATCCGAGTTCAATACAAAAGGCACAATGCCGACTTAAGTACAAGAGGACTGACACTCTAACTTTCTATTATTTGATCCTCTCCTGTGAGTCCAGTTTTAGATTCCGATGCTTCACTTCAGGTGTACTGTATCCCATGGACCTTCTTATTCACGATGAAACACAGAAATTGCATCCGAATTTAATACAAAAGGCACAATGCTGACTTAAGTACAAGAGGACTGAAACTCTAACTTTCTATGATTTGAACCTCTCCTGTGACTCCAGTTTTAGATTCCGATGCTTCACTTCAGGTTTACTGTATCCCTTGGACCATCTTATTGACGATGAAACACAGAAATTGCATCCGAATTTAATATAAAAGGCACAATGCCGACTTAAGTACAACAGGACTGACACTCTAACTTTCTATGATTTGAACCTCTCCTGTGAGTCCAGTTTTAGATTCCGATGCTTCACTTCAGCTTTACTGTCTCCCTTGGACTTTCTTATTGATGATGAAACTCAGAAATAGCATCCGACTTTAATACAAAAGGCACAATGCCGACTTAAGTACAAGAGGACTGACACTCAAAAATTTCTATGCTTTGAACCACTCCTGTGAGTCCAGTTTTAGATTCCGATACTCCACTTCAGGTTTACTGTATTCCTTGGACCTTCCTATTAACGATGAAACACAGAAATTGCATCCGAATTAATTACAAAAGAAATAATTCCGACTTAATTACTAGAGGACTGACACTCTTACTCTCTATGATTTGAACCTCTCCTGTGAGTCCAGGTTTAGATTCCGATGCTTCACTTAAGGTTTACTGTATCCCTTGGACCTTCTTATTGATGATGAAACACAGAAATTGAATCCGAATTTAATATAAAAAGCTCAATGCCGACTGAAGTACAAGAGGACTGACACCCTAACTTTCTATAATTTGAACCTCACCCGTTAGTCCAGTTATAGATTCCGATGCTTCACTTCAGGTTTACAGTATACCTTGGACCTTCTTATTGACGATGAAACACAGAAGTTGAATCCGAATTTAATACAAAAGGCACAATGCCGACTTAAGTACAAGAGGACAGACACTCTAACTTTCTATGATTTGAACCTCTCCTGTGAGACCAGTTTTAGATTCCGATGCTTCACTTCAGGTTTAGTGTATACCTTGGACCGTCTTATTGCCCATGAAGCACAGAAATTGCATCCGAATTTAATACAAAAATCAGAATGCCGGCTTAAGTACAAGAGGACTGACACTCTATCATTCTATGATTTGAACCTCTGCTGTGAGTCCAGTTTTAGATTCCAATGCTTCACGTCAGGTTTATTGTAACCCTTGGACCTTCTTATTGATGATGTAGCCCTGAAATTGCATCCGAATTTAATACAAAAGGCACAATGCCGACTTAAGTACAAGAGGACTGACACTCTAACTTTCTATGATTTGAACCTCACCTGTGAGTCCAGTTTTAAGTTCCGATGCTTCACTTCAGGTTTACTGTATATCTTGGACCCTCTTATTGACGATGAAACACAGAAATTGCATCCGAATTTAATACAAAAGGCACAATGCCGATTTAAGTACAAGAGGACTCTACACTCTAACTTTCTATGATTTGAACCTCTCCCGTGAGTCCAGTTTTAGATTCCGATGCTTCACTACTGGTTTACCGTATCCCTTGGACCTTCTTACTGATGATGAAACACAGAAATTGCATCCGAATTTAATACAAAAAGCACAATGCCGACTGAAGTACAAGAGGACTGACACTCAAACTTTCTATGATTTAACCTCACCTGGGAGTCCAGTTTTAGATTCCGATGCTTCACTTCAGGTTTACTGTATCCCTTGGACCTTCTTATTGACGATGAAACACAGAAATTGCATCCGAATTTAATACAAAAGGCACACTGCCGACTTAAGTACAAGAGGACTGAAACTCTAACTTCCTATGATTTGAACCTCTCCTGTGAGTCCAGTTTTAGATTCCGATGTTTCACTTCAGGTTAACTGAATACCTTGAACCTTCTTATTGGCAATGAAGCACAGAAATTGCATCTGAATTTAATACAAAAGGCACAATGCCGACTTAAGTACAAGAGGACTGACATTCTAACTTTCTATGATTTAAACCTCTCCTGTGAGTCCCGTGTTAGATTCCGATGCCTCATTTCAGGTTTAATGCATCCCTTGGACTTTCTTATTGACGATGAAATACAGTAATTGCATCGGAATTAAATTCAAAAGGCACAATGCCGACTTAAGTACAAGAGGACTGACACTCTATGTTTCTATGATTTGAACCTCTCCTGTGAGTCAGGGTTTTAGATTCCGACGCTTCACTTCAGGTTTACTGTATACCTTGGACCATCTTATTGGCGATGAACCACAGAAATTGCATCCGAATTTAACACAAAAGGCACAATGCCGACTTAAGTACAAGAGGACTGACACTCTAGCTTTCTATGAATTGAACCTCTCCTGTGACTCCAGTTTTAGATTCCGATGCTTCACTTCAGGTTTACTGTATCCCTTGGACCATCTTATTGACGATGAAACACAGAAATTGGATCCGAATTTAATATAAAAGGCACAATGCCGACTTAAGTACAACAGGACTGACACTCTAACTTTCTATGATTTGAACCTCTCCTGTGAGTCCAGTTTTAGAGTCCGATGCTTCACTTCAGGTTTACTGTCTCCCTTGGACCTTCTTATTGTTGATGAAACTCAGAAGTTGCATCCGACTTTAATACAAAAGGCACAATGCCGACTTAAGTACAAGAGGACTGACACTCTGAATTTCTATGATTTGAACCACTCCTGTGAGTCCGGTTTTAGATTCCGATACTCCACTTCAGGTTTACTGTATTCCTTGGACCTTCTTATTAACGATGAGACTCAGAAATTGCATCCGAATTAATTACAAAAGAAATAATTCCGACTTAATTACTAGAGGACTGACACTCTTACTCTCTATGATTTGAACCTCTCCTGTGAGTCCAGTTTTAGATTCCGATGCTTCACTTCAGGTTTACTGTATCCCTTGGACCTTCTTATTGATGATGAAACACAGAAATTGAATCCGAATTTAATATAAAAAGCTCAATGCCGACTGAAGTACAAGAGGACTGACACCCTAACTTTCTATAATTTGAACCTCACCTGTTAGTCCAGTTATAGATTCCGATGCTTCACCTCAGGTTTACTGTATACCTTGGACCTTCTTATTGACGATGAAACACAGAAGTTGAATCCGAATGTAATACAAAAGGCACAATGCCGACTTAAGTACAAGAGGACAGACACTCTAACTTTCTATGATTTGAACCTCTCCTGTGAGACCAGTTTTTGATTCCGATGCTTCACTTCAGGTTTAGTGTATACCTTGGACCGTCTTATTGACCATGAAGCACAGAAATTGCATCCGAATTTAATACAAAAGGCAGAATGCCGGCTTAAGTACAAGAGGACTGACACTCTATCATTCTATGATTTGAACCTCTGCTATGAGTCCAGTTTTAGATTCCAATGCTTCACTTCAGGTTTATTGTAACCCTTGGACCTTCTTATTGATGATGTAGCCCTGAAATTGCATCCGAATTTAATACAATAGGGATACTGCCGACTTAAGTACAAGAGGACTGACACTCCATCTTTCAATGATTTGAAGCTCTCCTGTGAGTCCTGTTTTAGATTCCGATGCTTCACTTCAGGTTTACTGTATCCCTTGGACCTTCATATTGACGATGAAACACAGAAATTGCATCGGAATTATATTCCAAAGGCACAATGCCGACTTAAGTACAAGAGGACTGACACTCTTACTCTCTATGATTTGAACCTCTCCTGTGAGTCCAGTTTTAGATTCCAATGCTTCACTTCAGGTTTATTGTAACCCTTGGACCTTCTTATTGATGATGTAGCCCTGAAATTGCATCCGAATTTAATACAAAAGGCACAATGCCGACTTAAGTACAAGAGGACTGACACTCTAACTTTCTATGATTTGAACCTCACCTGTGAGTCCAGTTTTAAGTTCCGATGCTTCACTTCAGGTTTACTGAATATCTTGGACCCTCTTATTGACGATGAAAGACAGAAATTGCATCCGAATTTAATACAAAAGGCACAATGCCGATTTAAGTACAAGAGGACTCTACACTCTAACTTTCTATGATTTGAACCTCTCCCGTGAGTCCAGTTTTAGATTCCGATGCTTCACTACTGGTTTACTGTATCCCTTGGACCTCCTTACTGATGATGAAATACAGAAATTGCATCCGAATTTAATACAAAAGGCACAATGCCGACTGAAGTACAAGAGGACTGACACTCAAACTTTCTATGATTTAACCTCACCTGGGAGTCCAGTTTTAGATTCCGATGCTTCACTTCAGGTTTACTGTATCCCTTGGACCTTCTTATTGATGATGAAACACAGAATTTGCATCCGAATTTAATACAATAGGGATACTGCCGACTTAAGTACAAGAGGACTGACACTCCATCTTACAATGATTTGAACCTCTCCTGTGAGTCCTGTTTTAGATTCCGACGCTCACTTCAGGTTTACAGTATACCTTGGACCTTCTTATTGGCGATGAAGCAGAGAAATTGCATCCGAGTTCAATACAAAAGGCACAATGCCGACTTAAGTACAAGAGGACTGACACTCTAACTTTCTATTATTTGATCCTCTCCTGTGAGTCCAGTTTTAGATTCCGATGCTTCACTTCAGGTGTACTGTATCCCATGGACCTTCTTATTCACGATGAAACACAGAAATTGCATCCGAATTTAATACAAAAGGCACAATGCTGACTTAAGTACAAGAGAACTGACACTATAACTTTCTATGATTTGAACCTCTCCTGTGAGTCCAGTTTTAGATTCCGATGCTTCACTTCAAGTTTACTGTATCCCTTGGACCTTCTTATTGACGATGAAACACAGAAATTGCATCCGAATTTAATACAAAAGGCACACTGCCGACTTAAGTACAAGAGGACTGAAACTCTAACTTTCTATGATTTGAACCTCTCCTGTGAGTCCAGTTTTAGATTCCGATGTTTCACTTCAGATTAACTGAATACCTTGGACCTTCTTATTGGCAATGAAGCACAGAAATTGCATCCGAATTCAATACAAAAGGCGCAATGCCGACTTAAGTACAAGAGGACTGACACTCTAACTTTCTATGATTTAAACCTCTCCTGTGAGTCCCGTGTTAGATTCCGATGCCTCATTTCAGGTTTAATGCATCCCTTGGACTTTCTTATTGACGATGAAATACAGTAATTGCATCGGAATTAAATTCAAAAGGCACAATGCCGACTTAAGTACAAGAGGACTGACACTCTATGTTTCTATGATTTGAACCTCTCCTGTGAGTCAGGGTTTTAGATTCCGACTCTTCACTTCAGGTTTACTGTATACCTTGGACCATCTTATTGGCGATGAAGCACAGAAATTGCATCCGAATTTAACACAAAAGGCACAATGCCGACTTAAGTACAAGAGGACTGACACTCTAGCTTTCTATGAATTGAACCTCTCCTGTGACTCCAGTTTTAGATTCCGATGCTTCACTTCAGGTTTACTGTATCCCTTGGACCATCTTATTGACGATGAAACACAGAAATTGCATCCGAATTTAATATAAAAGGCACAATGCCGACTTAAGTACAACAGGACTGACACTCTAACTTTCTATGATTTGAACCTCTCCTGTGAGTCCAGTTTTAGGTTCCGATGCTTCACTTCAGGTTTACTGTCTCCCTTGGAGCTTCTTATTGATGATGAAACCCAGAAGTAGCATCCGACTTTAATACAAAAAGCACAATGCCGACTTAAGTACAAGAGGACTGACACTCTAAATTTCTATGATTTGAACCACTCCTGTGTGTCCAGTTTTAGATTCCGATACTCCACTTCAGGTTTACTGTATTCCTTGGACCTTCTTATTAACGATGAGACTCAGAAATTGCATCCGAATTAATTACAAAAGAAATAATTCCGACTTAATTACTAGAGGACTGACACTCTTACTCTCTATGATTTGAACCTCTCCTGTGAGTCCAGTTTTAGATTCCGATGCTTCACTTCAGGTTTACTGTATCCCTTGGACCTTCTTATTGATGATGAAACACAGAAATTGAATCCGAATTTAATATAAAAAGCTCAATGCCGACTGAAGTACAAGAGGACTGACACCCTAACTTTCTATAATTTGAACCTCACCTGTTAGTCCAGTTATGGATTCCGATGCTTCACTTCAGGTTTACTGTATACCTTGGACCTTCTTATAGACGATGAAACACAGAAGTTGAATCCGAATTTAATACAAAAGGCACAATGCCGACTTAAGTACAAGAGGACAGACACTCTAACTTTCTATGATTTGAACCTCTCCTGTGAGACCAGTTTTTGATTCCGATGCTTCACTTCAGGTTTAGTGTATACCTTGGACCGTCTTATTGACCATGAAGCACAGAAATTGCATCCGAATTTAATACAAAAGGCAGAATGCCGGCTTAAGTACAAGAGGACTGACACTCTATCATTCTATGATTTGAACCTCTGCTGTGAGTCCAGTTTTAGATTCCAATGCTTCACTTCAGGTTTATTGTAACCCTTGGACCTTCTTATTGATGATGTAGCCCTGAAATTGCATCCGAATTTAATACAAAAGGCACAATGCCGACTTAAGTACAAGAGGACTGACACTCTAACTTTCTATGATTTGAACCTCACCTGTGAGTCCAGTTTTAAGTTCCGATGCTTCACTTCAGGTTTACTGTATATCTTGGACCCTCTTATTGACGATGAAACACAGAAATTGCATCCGAATTTAATACAAAAGGCACAATGCCGATTTAAGTACAAGAGGACTCTACACTCTAACTTTCTATGATTTGAACCTCTCCTGTGAGTCCAGTTTTAGATTCCGATGCTTCACTTCAGGTTTACTGTTTCCCTTGGACATTCTTATTGACGATGAAACACAGAAATTGCATCCGAATTTAATACAAAAGGCACAATGCCGAGTTAAGTACAAGAGGACTGACACTCTAACTTTCTATGAATTGAACCTCTGCTGCGAGTCCAGTTTTAGATTCCGCTGCTCCACTTCAGGTTTACTATATCCCTTGGACCTTCTTATTGATGATGAAACACAGATATTGCATCCGAATTTAATACAAATGGCACAATGCCGACTTAAGTACAAGATGACTGACACTCTAATTTTCTATGATTTTAACCTTCCCATTTTAGTCCAGTTTTAGATTCCGATGCTTCACTTCTGGTTTACTGTATCCCTTGGACCTTCTTATTGATGATGAAACACAGAATTTGCATCCGAATTTAATACAAAAGGCACAATGCCGACTTAAGTAAAAGAGGACTGATGCTCTAACTTTCTATAATTTGTACCTCTCCTGTGAGTCCAGTTTTAGATTCCGATGCTTCACTTCAGGCTTACTGTATCCCTTGGACCTTCTTATTGACGATGAAACACAGAAATTGCATCCGAATTTAATACAAAAGGCACAATGCCGACTTAAGTACAAGAGGACTGATGCTCTAACTTTCTACAATTTGTACCTCTCCTGTGAGTCCAGTTTTAGATTCCGATGCTTCACTTTAGGTTTGCTGTATCCCTTGGACCTACTTATTGACGATGAAGCACAGAAATTGCATCCGAATTTAATACAAAAGGCACAACGCCGACTTAAGTACAAGAGGACTGACACTCTAACTTTCAATTATTTGATCCTCTCCTGTGAGTCCAGTTTTAGATTCCGATGCTTCACTTCAGGTTTGCTGTATCCCTTGGACCTTCTTATTGACGATGAAGCACAGAAATTGCATCCGAATTTAATACAAAAGGCACAATGCCGACTTAAGTACAAGAGGACTGACACTCTAATTTTCAATTATTTGATCCTCTCCTGTGAGTCCAGTTTTAGATTCCGCTGCTTCACTTCAGGTTTACTATATCCCTTGGACCTTCTAATTGATGATGACACACAGAAATTGCATCCGAATTTAATACAAATGGCACAATGCCGACTTAAGTACATGGGGACTGACACTCTAACTATCTATGATTTGAACCTCACCTGTGAGTCCAGTTTTAGATTCCGATGCTTCACTTCAGGTTTACTGTATCCCTTGGACCTTCTTATTGATGATGAAACACAGAAATTGCATCCGAATTTAATACAAAAGGCACAATGCCGACTTAAGTACAAGAGGACTGACACTCTAATTTTCTATGATTTGAACCTCTCCCGTGAGTCCAGTTTTAGATTCCGATGCTTCACTTCTGGTTTACCGTATCCCTTGGACCTTCTTATTGATGATGAAACACAGAAATTGCATCCGAATTTAATACAAAAGGCACAATGCCGACTGAAGTACAATAGGACTGACACTCAAACTTTCTATGATTTAACCTCACCTGGGAGTCCAGTTTTAGATTCCGATGCTTCACTTCAGGTTTACTGTATCCCTTGGACCTTCTTATTGATGATGAAACACAGAATTTGCATCCGAATTTAATACAATAGGGATACTGCCGACTTATGTACAAGAGGACTGACACTCCATCTTTCAATGATTTGAACCTCTCCTGTGAGTCCTGTTTTAGATTCCGATGCTTCACTTCAGGTTAACTGTATACCTTGGACCTTCTTATTGGCAATGAAGCACAGAAATTGCATCCGAATTTAATACAAAAGGCACAATGCCGACTTAAGTACAAGAGGACTGACACTCTAACATTCTATGATTTAAACCTCTCCTGTGAGTCCAGTTTTAGATTCCGATGCTTCATTTCAGGTTTAATGCATCCCTTGGACTTTCTTATTGACGATGAAACACAGAAATTGCATCGGAATTAAATTCAAAAGGCACAATGCCGACTTAAGTACAAGAGGACTGAAACTCTAACTTTCTATGATTTGAACCTCTCCTGTGAGTCCAGTTTTAGATTCCGATGTTTCACTTCAGGTTAACTGTATACCTTGGACCTTCTTATTGGCAATGAAGCACAGAAATTGCATCCGAATTTAATACAAAAGGCACAATGCCGACTTAAGTACAAGAGGACTGACACTCTAACTTTCTATGATTTAAACCTCTCCTGTGAGTCCAGTTTTAGATTCCGATGCTTCACTTCAGGTTTACTGTATCCCTTGGACCATCTTAGTGACGATGAAACACAGAAATGGCATCCGAATTTAATATAAAAGGCACAATGCCGACTTAAGTACAACAGGCCTGACACTCTAACTTTCTATGATTTGAACCTCTCCTGTGAGTCCAGTTTTAGATTCCGATGCTTCACTTCAGGTTTACTGTATCCCTTGGACCTTCTTATTGACGATGAAACACAGAAATTGCATCCGAATTCAATACAAGAGGCACAATGCCGACTTAAGTACAAGAGGACTGACACTCTAACTTTCTATGAATTGAGCCTCTGCTGTGAGTCCAGTTTTAGATTCCGCTGCTTCACTTCAGGTTTACTATATCCCTTGGACCTTCTTATTGATGATGACACACAGAAATTGCATCCGAATTTAATACAAATGGCACAATGCCGACTTAAGTACAAGTGGACTGACACTCTAACTATCTATGATTTGAACCTCACCTGTGAGTCCAGTTTTAGATTCCGATGCTTCACTTCAGGTTTACTGTATCCCTTGGACCTTCATATTGATGATGAAACACAGAAATTGCATCCGAATTTAATACAAAAGGCACAATGCCGACTTAAGTACAAGAGGACTGACACTCTAATTTTCTATGATTTGAACCTCTCCCGTGAGTTTAGTTTTAGATTCCGATGCTTCACTTCTGGTTTACCGTATCCCTTGGACCTTCTTATTGATGATGAAACACAGAAATTGCATCCGAATTTAATACAAAAGGCAAAATGCCGACTGAAGTACAAGAGGACTGACACTCAAACTTTCTATAATTTGATCCTCACCTGGGAGCCCAGTTTTAGATTCCGATGCTTCACTTCAGGTTTACTGTATCCCTTGGACCTTCTTATTGATGATGAAACACAGAATTTGCATCCGAATTTAATACAATAGGGATACTGCCGACTTAAGTACAAGAGGACTGACACTCCATCTTTCAATGATTTGAACCTCTCCTGTGAGTCCTGTTTTAGATTCTGATGCTTCACTTCAGGTTTACTGTATCCCTTGGACCTTCATATTGACGATGAAACACAGAAATTGCATCGGAATTAAATTCCAAAGGCCCAATGCCGACTTAAATACAAGAGGACAGACACTCTAACTTTCTATGATTTGAACCTCTCCTGTGAGTCCAGTTTTAGATTCCGATGCTTCACTTCAGGTTTACTGTATACCTTGGACCCTCTTATTGGCGATGAAGCAGAGAAATTGCATCCGAGTTCAATACAAAAGGCACAATGCCGACTTAAGTACAAGAGGACTGACACTCTAACTTTCTATTATTTGATCCTCTCCTGTGAGTCCAGTTTTAGATTCCGATGCTTCACTTCAGGTGTACTGTATCCCATGGACCTTCTTATTCACGATGAAACACAGAAATTGCATCCGAATTTAATACGAAAGGCACAATGCTGACTTAAGTAAAAGAGAACTGACACTAAAACTTTCTATAATTTGAACCTCTCCTGTGAGTCCAGTTTTAGATTCCGATGCATCACTTCAGGTTTACTGTATCCCTTGGACCTTCTTATTGACGATGAAACACAGAAATTGCATCCGAATTTAATACAAAAGGCACAATGCCGACTTAAGTACATGAGGACTGAAACTCTAACTTTCTATGATTTGAACCTCTCCTGTGAGTCCAGTTTTCGATTACGATGTTTCACTTCAGGTTAACTGTATACCGTGGACCTTCTTATTGGCAATGAAGCACAGAAATTGCATCCGAATTTAATACAAAAGGCACAAAGCCGACTTAAGTACAAGAGGACTGACACTCTAACTTTCTATGATTTGAACCTCTCCTGTGAGTCCAGTTTTAGATTCCGATGCTTCATTTCATGTTTAATGCATCCCTTGGACTTTCTTATTGACGATGAAACACAGAAATTGCATCGGAATTAAATTCAAAAGGCACAATGCCGACTTAAGTACAAGAGGACTGACACTCTATGTTTCTATGATTTGAACCTCTCCTGTGAGTCAGGGTTTTAGATTCCGACGCTTCACTTCAGGTTTACTGTATACCTTGGACCATCTTATTGGCGATGAAGCACAGAAATTGCATCCGAATTTAACACAAAAGGCACAATGCCGACTTAAGTACAAGAGGACTGACACTCTAACTTTCTATGAATTGAACCTCTCCTGCGACTCCAGTTTTAGATTCCGATGCTTCACTTCAGGTTTACTGTATCCCTTGGACCATCTTATTGACGATGAAACACAGAAATTGCATCCGAATTTAATATAAAAGGCACAATGCCGACTTAAGTACAACAGGACCGACACTCTAACTTTCTATGATTTGAACCTCTCCTGTGACTCCAGTTTTAGATTCCGATGCTTCACTTCAGGTTTACTGTATCCCTTGGACCTTCTTATTGATGATGAAACTCAGAAATTGCATCCGACTTTAATACAAAAGGCACAATGCCGACTTAAGTACAAGAGGACTGACACTCTAAAATTCTATGATTTGAACCACTCCTGTGAGTCCAGTTTTAGATTCCGATGCTCCACTTCAGGTTTACTGTATACCTTGGACCGTCTTATTGACCATGAAGCACAGAAATTGCATCCGAATTTAATACAAAAGGCAGAATGCCGACTTAAGTACAAGAGGACTGACACTCTATCATTCTATGATTTGAACCTCTGCTGTGAGTCCAGTTTTAGATTTCAATGCTTCACTTCAGGGTTATTGTAACCCTTGGACCTTCTTATTGATGATGAAGCCCTGAAATTGCATCCGAATTTAATACAAAAGGCACAATGCCGATTTAAGTACAAGAGGACTCTACACTCTAACTTTCTATGTTTTGAACCTCTCCTGTGAGTCCAGTTTTAGATTCCGATGCTTCACTTCTGGTTTACTGTATCCCTTCGACCTTCTTATTGATGATGAAACACAGAATTTGCATCCGAATTTAATACAAAAGGCACAATGCCGACTTAAGTAAAAGAGGACTGATGCTCTAACTTTCTATAATTTGATCCTCTCCTGTGAGTCCAGTTTTAGATTCCGATGCTTCACTTCAGGTTTACTGTATCCCTTGGACCTTCTTATTCACGAGAAACACAGAAATTGCATCCGAATTCAATACAAGAGGCACAATGCCGACTTAAGTACAAGAGGACTGACACTCTAACTTTCTATGAATTGAGCCTCTGCTGTGAGTCCAGTTTTAGATTCCGCTGCTACACTTCAGGTTTACTATATCCCTTGGACCTTCTTATTGATGATGACACACAGAAATTGCATCCAAATTTAATACAAATGGCACAATGCCGACTTAAGTACAAGAGGACTGACACTCTAACTATCTATGATTTGAACCTCACCTGTGAGTCCAGTTTTAGATTCCGATGCTTCACTTCAGTTTTACTGTATCCCTTGGACCTTCATATTGATGATGAAACACAGAAATTGCATCCGAATTTAATACAAAAGGCACAATGCCGACTTAAGTACAAGAGGACTGACACTCTAATTTTCTATGATTTGAACCTCTCCCGTGAGTCCAGTTTTAGATTCCGATGCTTCACTTCTGGTTTACCGTATCCCTTGGACCTTCTTATTGATGATGAAACACAGAAATTGCATCCGAATTTAATACAATAGGCACAGTGCCGACTGAAGTACAAGAGGACTGACACTCAAACTTTCTATGATTTAACCTCACCTGTGAGTCCTGTTTTAGATTCCGATGCTTCACTTCAGGTTCACTGTATCCCTTGGACCTTCTTATTGATGATGAAACACAGAATTTGCAACCGAATTTAATACAATAGGGATACTGCCGACTTAAGTACAAGAGGACTGACACTCCATCTTTCAATGATTTGAACCACTCCTGTGAGTCCTGTTTTAGATTCCGATGTTTCACTTCAGGTTAACTGTATACCTTGGACCTTCTTATTGGCAATGAAGCACAGAAATTGCATCCGAATTTAATACAAAAGGCACAATGCCGACTTAAGTACAAGAGGACTGACACTCTAACTTTCTATGATTTAAACCTCTCCTGTGAGTCAAGTTTTAGAATCCGATGCTTCATTTCAGGTTTAATGCATCCCTTGGACTTTCCTTTTGACGATGAAACACAGAAATTGTATCGGAATTAAATTCAAAAGGCACAATGCCGACTTAAGTACAAGAGGACTGACACTCTATGTTTCTATGATTTGAACCTCTCCTGTGAGTCCAGTTTTAGATTCCGACGCTTCACTTCAGGTTTACTGTATACCTTGGACCATCTTATTGGCGATGAAGCACAGAAATTGCATCCGAATTTAACACAAAAGACACAATGCCGACTTAAGTACAAGAGGACTGACACTCTAACTTTCTATGAATTGAACCTCTCCTGTGACTCCAGTTTTAGATTCCGATGCTTCACTTCAGGTTTACTGTATCCCTTGGACCATCTTATTGACGATGAAACACAGAAATAGCATCCGAATTTAATATAAAAGGCACAATGCCGACTTAAGTACAAGAGGACTGACACTCTATGTTTCTATGATTTGAACCTCTCCTGTGAGTCATGGTTTTAGATTCCGACGCTTCACTTCAGGTTTACTGTATACCTTGGACCATCTTATTGGCGATGAAGCACAGAAATTGCATCCGAATTTAACACAAAAGGCACAATGCCGACTTAAGTACAAGAGGACTGACACTCTAACTTTCTATGAATTGAACCTCTCCTGTGACTCCAGTTTTAGATTCCGATGCTTCACTTCAGGTTTACTGTATCCCTTGGACCATCTTATTGACGATGAAACACAGATATTGCATCCGAATTTAATATAAAAGGCACAATGCCGACTTAAGTACAAGAGGACTGACACTCTATGTTTCTATGATTTGAACCTCTCCTGTGAGTCAGGGTTTTAGATTCCGACGCTTCACTTCAGGTTTACTGTATCCCTTGGACCATCTTATTGACGATGAAACACAGAAATTGCATCCGAATTTAATATAAAAGGCACAATGCCGACTTAAGTACAACAGGACTGACACTCTAACTTTCTATGATTTGAACCTCTCCTGTGAGTCCAGTTTTAGATTCCGATGCTTCACTTCAGGTTTACTGTATCCCTTGGACCTTCTTATTGATGATGAAACACAGAAATTGAATCCGAATTTAATATAAAAAGCTCAATGCCGACTGAAGTACAAGAGGACCGACACCCAAACTTTCTGTAATTTGAACCTCACCTGTTAGTCCAGTTATAGATTCCGATGCTTGACTTCAGGTTTACTGTATACCTTGGACCTTCTTATTGACGATGAAACACAGAAGTTGAATCCGAATTTGATACAAAAGGCACAATGCCGACTTAAGTACAAGAGGACAGACACTCTAACTTTCTATGATTTGAACCTCTCCGGTGAGACCAGTTTTAGATTCCGATGCTTCACTTCAGGTTTAGTGTATACCTTGGACCGTCTTATTGACCATGAAGCACAGAAATTGCATCCGAAATTAATACAAAAGGCACAATGCCGACTTAAGTACAAGAGGACTGACACTCTAACTTTCTATGATTTGAACCCAACCTGTGAGTCCAGATTTAAGTTCCGATGCTTCACTTCAGGTTTACTGTATATCTTGGACCCTCTTATTGACGATGAAACACAGAAATTGCATCCGAATTTAATACAAAAGGCACAATGCCGATTTAAGTACAAGAGGACTCTACACTCTAACTTTCTCTGATTTGAACCTCTCCTGTGAGTCCAGTTTTAGATTCCGATGCTTCACTTCAGGTTTACTGTCTCCCTTGGACATTCTTATTGACGATGAAACACAGAAAATGCATCCGAATTTAATACAAAAGGCACAATGCCGACTGATGTACAAGATGACTCTCTTACTTTCTATGTTTTGAACCTCTCCTTTGAGTCCAGTTTTAGATTCCGATGCTTCACTTCAGGTTTACTGAATCCCTTGGACCTTCTTGTTGACGATGAAACACAGAAATTGCATCCGAATTTAATACAAAAGGCACAATGCCGAGTTAAGTACAACAGGACTGACACTCTAACTTTCTATGATTAGAACCTCTCCTGTGAGTCCAGTTTTAGATTCCGATGCTTCACTTCAGGTTTACTGTATCCCTTGGACCTTCTTATTGATGATGAAACTCAGAAATTGCATCCGAATTTAATACAAAAGGCACAATGCCGACTTAAGTACAAGAGGACTGACACTCTAAATTTCTGTGATTTGAACCTCTCCTGTGAGTCCAGATTTAGATTCCGATGCTTCACTTCAGGTATACTGTATCCCTTGGACCTACATACTAAGGGTGAGACACAGAAATTGCATCCGAATAAATTACAAAAGAAACAATGCCGACTTAATAACAAGAGGACTGACACTCTCTATGATTTGAACCTCTCCAGAGAGTCCAGTTTTAGATTCCGATGCTTCACTTCAGGTTTACTGTATCCCTTTGACCTTCTTAATGATGATGAAGCACAGAAATTGAATCCGAATTTAATATAAAAAGCACAATGCCGACTGAATTATAAGAGGCCTGACACTCTAACTTTCTATGATTTGAAACACACCTGTTAGTCCAGTTTTAGATTCCGATGCTTCACTTCAGGTTTACTGTATCCCTTGGACATTCTTATTGACGATGAAACTCTGAAATTGCATCCGAATTTAATACAAAAGGCACAATGCCGGTTTAAGTACAAAAGGACTGACACTCTAACTTTCTATGCTTTGAACCTCTCCTGTGAAACCAGTTTTAGATTCCGATGCTTCACTTCAGGTTTACTGTATCCCTTGGACCATCTTACTGACGATGAAACACAGAAATTGCATCCGAATTTAATACAAAAGGCACAATGCCGACTTAAGTACAACAGGACTTACACTCTAACTTTCTATGACTTGAACCTCTCCTGTGGGTCCAGTTTTAGATTCCGATGCTTCACTTCAGGTTTACTGTATCCCTTGGACCTTCTTATTCATGATGAAACTCAGAAATTGCATCCGAATTTAATACAAAAGGCACAATGCCGACTTAAGTACAAGAGGACTGACACTCTAAATTTCTATGATTTGAACCACTCCTGTGAGTCCAGTTTTAGATTCCGATACTCCACTTCAGGTTTACTGTATCCCTTGGACCTTCTTATTAACGATGAAACACAGAAATTGCATCCGAATTAATTACAAAAGAAACATTGCCGACTTAATTACTAGCGGACTGACACTCTAACTTTCTACGATTTGAACCTCTCTAGTGAGTCCAGTTTTAGATTCCGAAGCTTCACTTCAAGTTTACTGTATCCCTTGGACCTTCTTATTGATGATGAAACACAGAAATTGAATCCGAATTTAATATAAAAAGCTCAATGCCGACTGAAGTACAAGAGGACGGACACTCTAACTTTCTATAATCGGAACCTCACCTTTTAGTCCAGTTTTAGATTCCGATGCTTCACTTCAGGTTTACTGTATCCCTTGGACATTCTAATTGACGATGAAACTCAGAAATTGCATCCGAATTTAATACAAAAGGCACAATGCCGACTTAAGTACAAGAGGACTGACACTCTAACTTTCTATGATTTGAACCTCTCCTGTGAGTCTAGTTATAGTTTCCGATGCTTCACTTCAGGTTTACTGTATCCCTTGGATCTTCTTATTGACGATGAAACACGGAATCTCTATCCGAATTTAATACAAAATGCACAATGCCGACTTAAGTAAAAGAGGACTGACACTCTAACTTTCTATGATTTGAACCTCTCCTGTGAGTCCAGTTTTAGATTCCGATGCTTCACTTCAGGTTTACTGTATACCTTGGACCTTCTTATTGACGATGAAACACAGAAGTTGAATCCGAATTTAATACAAAAGGCACACTGCCGACTTAAGTACAAGAGGACAGACACTCTAACTTTCTATGATTTGAACCTCCCCTGTGAGACCAGTTTTAGATTCCGATGCTTCACTTCAGGTTTAGTGTTTACCTTGGACCGTCTTATTGACGATGAAGCACAGAAATTGCATCCGAATTTAATACAAAAAGCAGAATGCTGACTTAAGTACAAGAGGACTGACACTCTATCATTCTATGATTTGAACCTCTGCTGTGAGTCCAGTTTTAGATTCCAATGCTTCACTTCAGGTTTATTGTAACCCTTGTACCTTCTTATCGATGATGAAGCCCAGAAATTGCATCCGAATTTAATACAAAAGGCACAATGCCGACTTAAGTCCAAGAGGACTGACACTATAACTTTCTATGATTTGAACCTCACCTGTGAGTCCAAATTTAAGTTCCGATGCTTCACTTCAGGTTTACTGTATCCCTTGGACCCTCTTATTGACGATGAAACACAGAAATTGCATCCGAATTTAATACAAAAGGCACAATGCCGATTTAAGTACAAGAGGACTCTACACTTTCTATGATTTGAACCTCTCCTGTGAGTCCAGTTTAAGATTCCGATGCTTCACTTCAGGTTTACTGTTTCCCTTGGACATTCTTATTGACGATGAAACACAGAAATTGCATCCGAATTTAATACAAAAGGCACAATGCCGGCTGAAGTACAAGAGGACTCTCTAACTTTCTATGATTTGAACCTCTCCTTTGAGTCCAGTTTTAGATTCCGATGCTTCACTTCTGGTTTACTGTATCCCTTGGACCTTCTTGTTGACGATGAAACACAGAAATTGCATCCGAATTTAATACAAAAGGCACAATGCCGAATTAAGTACAACAGGACTGACACTCTAACTTTCTATGTTTGAACCTCTCCTGTGGGTCCAGTTTTAGATTCCGATGCTTCACTTCAGTTTTACTGTATCCCTTGGACCTTCTTATTGATGATGAAACTCAGAAATTGCATCCGAACTTAATACAAAATGCACAATGCCGACTTAAGTACAAGAGGACGGACACTCTAACTTTCTATGGGTTGAACCCCTCCTGTGAGTCCAGTTTTAGATTCCGATGCTTCACTTCAGGTTTAGTGTATACCTTGGACCGTCTCATTGACGATGAAGCACAGAAATTGCATCCGAATTTAATACAAAAGGCACAATGCCGACTTAAGTGCAAGAGGACTGACACTCTATCATTCTATGATTTGAACCTCTGCTGTGAGTCCAGTTTTAGATTCCAAAGCTTCACTTCAGGTTTACTGTAACCCTTGGACCTTCTTATTGATGATGAAACACAGAAATTGCATCCGAATTTTATACAAAAGGCACAATGCCGACTTAAGTACAAGAGGACTGACACTCTAACTTTCTATGATTTGAACCTCACCTGTGAGTCCAGTTTTAGATTCCGATGCTTCACTTCAGGTTTACTGTATCCCTTAGACCCTCTAATTGACGATGAACCACAGAAATTGCATCCGAATTTAATACAAAAGGCACAATGTCGATTTAAGTACAAGAGGACTCTACACTCTATCTTTCTATGATTTGAACCCCTCCTGTGAGTCCAGTTTTAGATTCCGATGCTTCACTCAGGTTTACTGTTTCCCTTTGACATTCATATTGACGATGAAGCACAGAAATTGCATCCGAATTTAATACAAAAGGCACAATGCCGACTGAAGTACAAGAGGACTGACACTCTAACTTTTGATTTGAACCTCTCCTTTTAGTCCAGTTTTAGCTTCCGATGCTTCACATCAGGTTTACTGTATCCCTTGGACCTTCTTATTAACGATGAAACACAGAAATTGCATCCGAATTAATTACAAAAGAAACATTGCCGACTTAATTACTAGCGGACTGACACTCTAACTTTCTACGATTTGAACCTCTCTAGTGAGTCCAGTTTTAGATTCCGAAACTTCACTTCAAGTTTACTGTATCCCTTGGACATTCTTATTGACGATGAAACTCAGAAATTGCATCCGAATTTAATACAAAAGGCACAATGCCGACTTAAGTACAAGAGGACTGACACTCTAACTTTCTATGATTAGAACCTCTCCTGTGAGTCCAGTTTTAGATTCCGATGCTTCACTTCAGGTTTACTGTATCCCTTGGACATTCTTATTGACGATGAAACTCAGAAAGTGCATCCGAATTTAATACAAAAGGCAGAATGCCGACTTAAGTACAAGAGGACTGACACTCTAACTTTCTATGCTTTGAACCTCTCCTGTGAAACCAGTTTTAGATTCCGATGCTTCACTTCAGGTTTACTGTATCCCTTGGACCGTCTTATTGACGATGAAACACAGAATTTCCATTCGAATTTAATACAAAATGCACAATGCCGACTCAAGTAAAAGAGGACTGACACCCTAACTTTCTATGATTTGAACCACTCCTGTGAGTCCAGTTTTAGATTCCGATGCTTCACTTCAGGTTTACAGTATACCTTGGACCATCTTATTGGCGATGAAGCACAGAAATTGCATCCGAATTTAACACAAGAGGCACAATGCCGACTTAAGTACAAGAGGACAGACACTCTAACCTTCTATGAATTGAACCTCTCCTGTGAGTCCAGTTTTAGATTCCGATGCTTCACTTCAGGTTTACTGTATCCCTTGGCCCATCTTACTGACGATGAAACACAGAAATTGCATCCGAATTTAATACAAAAGGCACAATGCCGACTTAAGTACAACAGGACTTACACTCAACCTTTCTATGATTTGAACCTCTCCTGTGGGTCCAGTTTTAGATTCCGATGCTTCACTTCAGGTTTACTGTATCCCTTGGACCTTCTTATTCATGATGAAACTCAGAAATTGCATCCGAATTTAATACAAAAGGCACAATGCCGACTTAAGTACAAGAGGACTGACACTCTAAATTTCTATGATTTGAACCTCTCTAGTGAGTCCAGTTTTAGATTCCGAAGCTTCACTTCAAGTTTACTGTATCCCTTGGACCTTCTTATTGATGATGAAACACAGAAATTGAATCCGAATTTAATATAAAAAGCTCAATGCCGACTGAAGTACAAGAGGACGGACACTCTAACTTTCTATAATCGGAACCTCACCTTTTAGTCCAGTTTTAGATTCCGATGCTTCACTTCAGGTTTACTGTATCCCTTGGGCATTCTAATTGACGATGAAACTCAGAAATTGCATCCGAATTTAATACAAAAGGCACAATGCCGACTTAAGTACAAGAGGACTGACACTCTAACTTTCTATGATTTGAACCTCTCCTGTGAGTCTAGTTATAGTTTCCGATGCTTCACTTCAGGTTTACTGTATCCCTTGGATCTTCTTATTGACGATGAAACACAGAATCTCTATCCGAATTTAATACAAAATTCACAATGCCGACTTAAGTAAAAGAGGACTGACACTCTAACTTTCTATGATTTGAACCTCTCCTGTGAGTCCAGTTTTAGATTCCGATGCTTCACTTCAGGTTTACTGTATACCTTGGACCTTCTTATTGACGATGAAACACAGAAGTTGAATCCGAATTTAATATAAAAAGCTCAATGCCGACTGAAGTACAAGAGGACGGACACTCTAACTTTCTATAATCGGAACCTCACCTTTTAGTCCAGTTTTAGATTCCGATGCTTCACTTCAGGTTTACTGTATCCCTTGGACATTCTAGTTGACGATGAAACTCAGAAATTGCATCCGAATTTAATACAATAGGCACAATGCCGACTTAAGTACAAGAGAACTGACACTCTAACTTTCTATGATTTGAACCTCTCCTGTGAGTCTAGTTATAGTTTCCGATGCATCACTTCTGGTTTACTGTATCCCTTGGATCTTCTTATTGACGATGAAACACAGAATCTCTATCCGAATTTAATACAAAAGGCAGAATGCTGACTTAAGTACAAGAGGACTGACACTTTATCATTCTATGATTTGAACCTCACCTGTGAGTCCAAATTTAAGTTCCGATGCTTCACTTCAGGTTTACTGTTTCCCTTGGACATTCTTATTGACGATGAAACACAGAAATTGCATCCGAATTTAATACAAAAGGCACAATGCCGACTGAAGTACAAGAGGACTGACACTCTAACTTTTGATTTGAACCTCTCCTTTTAGTTCAGTTTTAGCTTACGATGCTTCACATCAGGTTTACTGTATCCCTTGGACCTTCTTATTGACGATAAAACACAGAAATTCCATCCGAATTTAATACAAAAGGCACAATGCCGGTTTAAGTACAATAGGACTCTCTAACTTTCTATGATTTGAACCTCTCCTTTGAGTCCAGTTTTAGATTCCGATGCTTCACTTCTGGTTTACTGTATCCCTTGGACCTTCTTGTTGACGATGAAACACAGAAATTGCATCCGAATTTAATACAAAAGGCACAATGCCGAATTAAGTACAACAGGACTGACACTCTAACTTTCTATGATTTGAACCTCTACTGTGAGTCCAGTTTTAGATTCCGATGCTTCACATCAGGTTTACTGTATCCCTTGGACCTTCTTATTGATGATGAAACTCAGTAATTGCATCCGAACTTAATACAAAATGCACAATGCCGACTTAAGTACAAGAGGACGGACACTCTAACTTTCTATGGGTTGAACCCCTCCTGTGAGTCCAGTTCTAGATTCCGATGCTTCACTTCAGGTTTAGTGAGTACCTTGGACCGTCTCATTGACGATGAAGTTCAGAAATTGCATACGAATTTAATACAAAAGGCACAATGCCGACTTAAGTGCAAGAGGACTGACACTCTATCATTCTACGATTTGAACCTCTCCTGTGAGTGCAGTTTTAGATTCCGATGCTTCACTTCAGGTTTACTGTATCCCTTAGACCTTCTAATTGACGATGAACCACAGAAATTGCATCCGAATTTAATACAAAAGGCACAATGTCGATTTAAGTACAAGAGGACTCTACACTCTATCTTTCTATGATTTGAACCTCTCCTGTGAGTCCAGTTTTAGATTCCGATGCTTCACTCAGGTTTACTGTTTCCCTTTGACATTCATATTGACGATGAAGCACAGAAATTGCATCCAAATTTAATACAAAAGGCACAATGCCGACTGAAGTACAAGAGGACTGACACTCTAACTTTTGATTTGAACCTCTCCTTTTAGTCCAGTTTTAGCTTCCGATGCTTCACATCAGGTTTACTGTATCCCTTGGACTTTCTTATTGACGATTAAACACAGAAATAGCATCCGAATTTAATACAAAAGGCACATGGCCGACTTAAGTACAAGAGGACTGACACTCTAAATTTCTATGATTTGAACCTCTCCTGTGAGTCCAGTTTTGGATTCCGATGCTTCACTTCAGGTTTACTGTATCCCTTGGAACTTCTTATTGGCGATGAAGCACAGAAATTGCATCCGAATTTAATAAGAAAGTCACAATGCCGACTTCGGTACAAGAGGACTGACACTTTAACTTTCTATGATTTAAACCAGTACTTCGAGTCCAGTTCTAGATTCCGATGCTTCACCTCAGGTTTACTGTATCCCTTGGACCTTCTTATGGACGATGAAACACAGAAATATCATCGGAATTAAATTCAGGAGGCACAGTGCCGACTTAAGTACAAGGTGACTGACACTCTAATTTTCTATGATTTGAACCTCTCCTGTGAGTCCAGTTTTAGCTTCCGATGCTACACTTCAAGTTTACTGTATCCCTTGGACCTTCTTATTGACGATGAAACACAGAAATTGCATCCGAATTTAATACAAAAGGCACATGGCCGACTTAAGTACAAGAGGACTGACACTCTAAATTTCTATGATTTGAACCTCTCCTGTGAGTCCAGTTTTGGATTCCGATGCTTCACTTCAGGTTTACTGTATACCTTGGACCTTCTTATTGGCGATGAAGCACAGAAATTGCATCTGAATTTAATACAAAAGGCACAAGGCCAACTGAAGTACAAGAGGACTGACACTCTAACTTTCTATGATTTAAACCTCTGCTGTGAGTCCAGTTTTAGATTCCGATGCTTCACTTCAGGTTTACTGTATACCTTGGACCTTCTTATGGCCTTGATGCACAGAAATTGCATCCGAATTTAATACAAAAGGCACAATGCCGACTTAAGTACAAGAGGACTGACACTCCAGCTTTCCATGATTTGATCCTCTACTGTGGGTCCAGTTTTAAATTCCGATGCTTCACTTCAGATTTACTGTATCCCTTGGACCTTCTTATTGACGATGAAACACAGAAATTGCATCCGAATTTAATACGAAAGACACAATGCCGACTTAAGTACAAGAGAACTGACACTCTAATTTTCTATGATTTGAACCTCTCCTGTGAGTCCAGTTGTAGATTCCGATGCTTCACTTCAGGTTTACTGTATCTGTTGGACCTTCTAATTGACGGTGAAACACAGAAATCGCATCCGAATTTGATACAAGAGGCCGAATACCGACTTAAGTACAAAAGGACTAACACTCTAACTTTCTATGATTTTAACATCTCCTGTGAGTCCAGTTTTAGATTCCGATGCTTCACTTCAGGTTTACTGTATACCTTGGACCTTCTTATTGGCGATGAAGCACAGAAATTGCATCCAAAATTAATACAAAAGGCACAATGGTGACTGAAGTACAAGAGGACTGACACTCTAATTTTCTGTGATTTGAACCTATCCTGTGAGTCCAGTTTTAGCTTCCGATGCTTCACTTCAGGTTTACTGTATCCCTTGGACCTTCTCATTGACGATGAAACACAGAAATTGCATCCGAATTTAATACAAGAGGCACATGGCCGACTTAAGTACAAGAGGACTGACACTCTAACTTTCTATGATTTGAACCTCTCCTGTGAGTCCAGTTTTAGTTTCCGATGCTTCACTTCAGGTTTATTGTATCCCTTGGACCTTCTTATTGATGATGAAACACAGAAATTGCATCCGAATTTAATACAAAAGGCACAATGCCGACTGAAGTACAAGAGGACTGACACTCCAACATTCTATGATTTGAACCTCACCTGTTAGTCCAGTTTTAGATTCCGATGCTCCACTTCAGGTTTACTGTATCCCTTGGACCCACTTATTGATGATGAAACACAGAAATTGCATCCGAATTCAATGCAAAAGGCACAATGCCAACTTAAGTACAAGAGGACGGACACTCTAATTTTCTATGATTTGAACCTCTCCTGTGAGTCCAGTTTTAGATTCCGACGCTTCACTTCTGGTTTACTGTATACCTTGGACCTTCTTAGTGGCGATGAAGCACAGAAATTGCATCGAATTTAATACAAAAGGCACAATGCCGACTTAAGTACAAGAGTACTGACACTCTAACTTTCTATGATTTGAACCTCTCCTGCGAGTCCAGTTTTAGATTCCAATGCTTCACTTCAGGTTTACTGTAACCGTTGGACCTTCTTATTGATGATGAAACACAGAAATTGCATCCGAATTTTATACAAAAGGCACAATGCCGACTTAAGTACAAGAGGACTGACACTCTAACTTTCTATGATTTGAACCTCACCTGTGAGTCCAGTTTTAGATTCCGATGCTTCACTTCAGGTTTACTGTATCCCTTAGACCCTCTAATTGACGATGAAACACAGAAATTGCATCCGAATTTAATACAAGAGGCACATGGCCGACTTAAGTACAAGAGGACTGACACTCTAACTTTCTATGATTTGAACCTCTCCTGTGAGTCCAGTTTTAGATTCCGATGCTTCACTTCAGGTTTACTGTATCCCTTTGACCTTCTTAATGATGATGAAACACAGAAATTGAATCCGAATTTAATATAAAAAAAACAATGCCGACTGAAGTACAAGAGGACTGACACTCTAACTTTCTATGATTTGAAACTCACCTGTTAGTCCAGTTTTAGATTCCGATGCTTCACTTCAGGTTTACTGTATCCCTTGGACATTCTTATTGACGATGAAACTCAGAAATTGCATCCGAATTTAATACAAAAGGCACAATGCCGACTTAAGTACAAGAGGACTGACACTCTAACTTTCTATGATTTGAACCTCTCCTGTGAGTCCAGTTTTAGATTCCGATGCTTCACTTCAGGTTTACTGTATCCCTTGGACATTCTTATTGACGATGAAACTCAGAAATTGCATCCGAATTTAATACAAAAGGCACAATGCCGACTTAAGTACAAGAGGACTGACACTCTAACTTTCTATGCTTTGAACCTCTCCTGTGAAACCAGTTTTAGATTCCGATGCTTCACTTCAGGTTTACTGTATCCCTTGGACCGTCTTATTGACGATGAAACACAGAATTTCCATTCGAATTTGATACAAAATGCACAATGCCGACTCATGTAAAAGAGGACTGACACCCTAACTTTCTATGATTTGAACCACTCCTGTGAGTCCAGTTTCAGATTCCGATGCTTCACTTCAGGTTTACAGTATACCTTGGACAATCTTATTGATGATGAAGCACAGAAATTGCATCCGAATTTTACACAAAAGGCACAATGCCGACTTAAGTACAAGAGGACAGACACTCTAACTTTCTATGAATTGAACCTCTCCTGTGAGTCCAGTTTTAGATTCCGATGCTTCACTTCAGGTTTACTGTATCAATTGGACCATCTTATTGACGATGAAACACAGAAATTGCATCCGAATTTAATACAAAAAGCACAATGCCGATTTAAGTACAAGTGGACTCTACACTCTAACTTTCTATGATTTGAACCTCTCCTGTGAGTCCAGTTTAAGATTCCGATGCTTCACTTCAGGTTTACTGTTTCCCTTGGACATTCTTATTGACGATGAAACACAGAAATTGCATCCGAATTTAATACAGAAGGCACAATGCCGGCTGAAGTACAAGAGGACTCTCTGACTTTCTATGATTTGAACCTCTCCTTTGAGTCCAGTTTTAGAATCCGATGCTTCACTTCAGGTTTACTGTATCCCTTGGACCTTCTTGTTGACGATGAAACACAGAAATTGCATCCGAATTTAATACAAAAGGCACAATGCCGAATTAAGTACAACAGGACTGACACTCTAACTTTCTATGATTTGAACCTCTCCTGTGAGTCCAGTTTTAGATTCCGATGCTTCACTTCAGGTTTACTGTATCCCTTGGACCTTCATATTGATGATGAAACTCAGAAATTGCATCCGAACTTAATACAAAAGGCACAATGCCGACCTAAGTACAAGAGGACTGACACTCTAACTTTCTATGATTTGAACCTCTCCTGTGAGTCCAGTTTTAGATTCCGATGCTTCACTTCAGGTTTACTGTATCCCTTGGACCGTCTTATTGACGATGAAACACAGAATTTCCATTCGAATTTAATACAAAATGCACAATGCCGACTTAAGTAAAAGAGGACTGACCCCCTAACGTTCTATGATTTGAAACACTCCTGTGAGTCCAGTTTTAGATTCCGATGCTTCACTTCAGGTTTACTGTATCCCTTGGACCATCTTATTGATGATGAAACTCAGAAATTGCATCCGAACTTAATACAAAAGGCACAATGCCGACTTAAGTACAAGAGGACTGACACTCTAAATTTCTATGATTTGAACCTCTTCTGTGAGTCCAGCTTTAGATTCCGATGCTTCACTTCAGGTTTACTGTATACCTTGGACCTTCTTATTGACGATGAAACACAGAAGTTGAATCCGAATTTAATACAAAAGGCACAATGCCGACTTAAGTACAAGAGGACGGACACTCTAACTTTCTATGGGTTGAACCCCTCCTGTGAGTCCAGTTTTAGATTCCGATGCTTCACTTCAGGTTTAGTGTATACCTTGGACCGTCTCATTGACGATGAAGCACAAAAATTGCATCCGAATTTAATACAAAAGGCACAATGCCGACTTAAGTGCAAGAGGACTGACACTCTATCATTCTATGATTTGAACCTCTGCTGTGAGTCCAGTTTTAGATTCCAATGCTTCACTTCAGGTTTACTGTAACCCTTGGACCTTCTTATTGATGATGAAACACAGAAATTGCATCCGAATTCTATACAAAAGGCACAATGCCGACTTAAGTACAAGAGGACTGACACTCTAACTTTCTATGATTTGAACCTCACCTGTGAGTCCAGTTTTAGATTCCGATGCTTCACTTCAGGTTTACTGTATCCCTTAGACCCTCTAATTGACGATGACACACAGAAATTGCATCCGAATTTAATACAAAAGGCACAATGTCGATTTAAGTACAAGAGGACTCTACACTCTATCTTTCTATGATTTGAACCTCTCCTGTGGGTCCAGTTTTAGATTCCGATGCTTCACTCAGGTACACTGTTTCCCTTTGACATTCATATTGACGATGAAGCACAGAAATTGCATCCGAATTTAATACAAAAGGCACAATGCCGACTGAAGTACAAGAGGACTGACACTCTAACTTTTGATTTGAACCTCTCCTTTGAGTCCAGTTTTAGCTTCCGATGCTTCACATCAGGTTTACTGTATCGTTTGGACCTTCTTATTGACGATTAAACACAGAAATTGCATCCGAATTTAATACAAAAGGCACAATGTCGAAATAAGTACAAGAGGACTGACACTCTAACTTTCTATGATTTGAACCTCTCCTGTGAGTCCAGTTTTGGATTCCGATGCTTCACTTCAGGTTTACTGTATCCCTTGGAACTTCTTATTGGCGATAAAGCACAGAAATTGCATCCGAATTTAATACGAAAGTCACAATGCCAACTTAGGTACAAGAGGACTGACACTTTAACTTTCTATGATTTAAACCAGTACTTCGAGTCCAGTTCTAGATTCTGATGCTTCACCTCAGGTTTACTGTATCCCTTGGACCTTCTTATTGACGATGAAACACAGAAATTGCATCGGAATTAAATTCAGGAGGCACAGTGCCGACTTAAGTACAAGGTGACTGACACTCTAATTTTCTATGATTTGAACCTCTCCTGTGAGTCCAGTTTTAGCTTCCGATGCTTCACTTCAGGTGTACTGTATCCCTTGGACCTTCTTATTGACGATGAAACACAGAAATTGCATCCGAATTTAATTCAAAAGGCACATGGCCAACTTAAGTACAAGAGGACTGACACTCTAAATTTCTATGATTTAAACCTCTGCTGTGAGTCCAGTTTTAGATTCCGATGCTTCACTTCAGGTTTACTGTTTCCCTTTGACATTCATATTGACGATGAAACACAGAAATTGCATCCGAATTTAATACAAACGGCACAATGCCGAAAAAAGTACAAGAGGACTGACACTCTAACTTTCTATGATTTGAACCTCTCCTGTGAGTCCAGTTTTGGATTTCGATGCTTCACTTCAGGTTTACTGTATGCCTTGGACCTTCTTATTGGCGATAAAGCACAGAAATTGCATCCGAATTTAATACAAAAGGCACAATGCCGAAATAAGTACAAGAGGACTGACACTCTAACTTATAATGATTTGAACCTCTCCTGTGAGTCCAGTTTTGGATTCCGATGCTTCACTTCAGGTTTACTGTATCCCTTGGAACTTCTTATTGGCGATAAAGCACAGAAATTGCATCCGAATTTAATACAAAAGTCACAATGCCGACTTAAGTACAAGAGGACTGACACTTTAACTTTCTATGATTTAAACCTGTACTTCGAGTCCAGTTCTAGATTCCGATGCTTCACCTCAGGTTTACTGCATCCCTTGGACCTTCTTATTGACGATGTAACACAGATATTGCATCGGAATTAAATTGAAGAGGCACAGTGCCGACTTAAGTACAAGTGGACTGACACTCTAACTTTCTATGATTTGAACCACTCCTGTGAGTCCAGTTTTAGATTCCGATGCTTCACTTCAGGTTTACTGTATGTGTTGGCCTTCTAATTGACGGTGAAACACAGAAATCGCATCCGAATTTAATACATGAGGCCGAATACCGACTTAAGTACAAAAGGACTAACACTCTAAGTTTCTATGATTTGAACATCTCCTGTGAGTCCAGTTTTAGATTCCGATGCTTCACTTCAGGTTTACTGTATACCTTGGACCTTCTTATTGACGATGAAACACAGAAATTGCATCGGAATTAAATTCAGGAGGCACAGTGCCGACTTAAGGACAAGGTGACTGACACTCTAATTTTCTATGATTTGAACCTCTCCTGTGAGTCCAGTTTTAGCTTCCGATGCTTCACTTCATGTTTACTGTATCCCTTGGACCTTCTTATTGACGATGAAACACAGAAATTGCATCCGAATTTAATTCAAAAGGCACATGGCCAACTTAAGTACAAGAGGACTGACACTCTAAATTTCTATGATTTGAACCTCTCCTGTGAGTCCAGTTTTAGATTCCGATGCTTCACTTCAGGTTTACTGTATCCCTTGGACCTTCTTATTGAAGATGAAACACAGAAAGTGCATCCGAATTTAATACAAAAGGCACAATGCCGAAGTAAGTACAAGAGGACTGACACTCTAACTTTCGATGATTTGAACCTCTCCTGTGAGTCCAGTTTTGGATTCCGATGCTTCACTTCAGGTTTACTGTATCCCTTGGACCTTCTTATTGGCGATAAAGCACAGAAATTGCATCCGAATTTAATACAAAAGGCACAATGCAGACTTAAGTACAAGAGGACTGACACTTCAACTTTCTATGATTTAAACCTCTACTTCGAGTACAGTTTTAGATTCCGATGCTTCACTTCAGGTTTACTGTATCCATTGGACCTTCTTATTGATGATGAAACACAGAAATTGCATCGGATTTAAATTCAAGAGGCACAGTGCCGACTTAAGTACAAGGTGACTGACACTCTAACTTTCTATGATTTGAACCTCTCCTGTGAGTCCAGTTTTAGCTTCCGATGCTTCACTTCAGGTTTACGGTATCCCTTGGACCTTCTTACTAACGATGAAACACAGAAATTGCATCCGAATTTAATACAAAAGGCACAATGCCGACTTAAGTACAAGAGGACTGACACTCTAACTTTCTATGATTTGAACCTCTCCTGTGAGTCCAGTTTTGGATTCCGATGCTTCACTTCAGGTTTACTGTATACCTTGGACCTTCTTATTGGCGATGAAGTACAGAAATTGCATCTGAATTTAATACAAATGGCACAAGGCCAACTTAAGTACAAGAGGACTGACACTCTAACTTTCTATGATTTAAACCTCTGCTGTGAGTCCAGTTTTAGATTCCGATGCTTCACTTCAGGTTTACTGTATACCTTGGACCTTCTTATTGGCGATGAAGTACAGAAATTGCATCTGAATTTAATACAAATGGCACAAGGCCAACTTAAGTACAAGAGGACTGACACTCTAACTTTCTATGATTTGAACCTCTCCTGTGAGTCCAGTTTTGGATTCCGATGCTTCACTTCAGGTTTACTGTATACCTTGGACCTTCTTATTGGCGATGAAGTACAGAAATTGCATCTGAATTTAATACAAATGGCACAAGGCCAACTTAAGTACAAGAGGACTGACACTCTAACTTTCTATGATTTAAACCTCTGCTGTGAGTTAGTTTTAGATTCCGATGCTTCACTTCAGGTTTACTGTATACCTTGGACCTTCTTATTGATGATGAAACACAGAAATTGCATCGGATTTAAATTCAAGAGGCACAGTGCCGACTTAAGTACAAGGTGACTGACACTCTAACTTTCTATGATTTGAACCTCTCCTGTGAGTCCAGTTTTAGCTTCCGATGCTTCACTTCAGGTTTACGGTATCCCTTGGACCTTCTTACTAACGATGAAACACAGAAATTGCATCCGAATTTAATACAAAAGGCACAATGCCGACTTAAGTACAAGAGGACTGACACTCTAACTTTCTATGATTTGAACCTCTCCTGTGAGTCCAGTTTTGGATTCCGATGCTTCACTTCAGGTTTACTGTATACCTTGGACCTTCTTATTGGCGATGAAGTACAGAAATTGCATCTGAATTTAATACAAATGGCACAAGGCCAACTTAAGTACAAGAGGACTGACACTCTAACTTTCTATGATTTGAACCTCTCCTGTGAGTCCAGTTTTGGATTCCGATGCTTCACTTCAGGTTTACTGTATACCTTGGACCTTCTTATTGGCGATGAAGTACAGAAATTGCATCTGAATTTAATACAAATGGCACAAGGCCAACTTAAGTACAAGAGGACTGACACTCTAACTTTCTATGATTTAAACCTCTGCTGTGAGTCCAGTTTTAGATTCCGATGCTTCACTTCAGGTTTACTGTATACCTTGGACCTTCTTTTGGCCTTGAAGCACAGAAATTGCATCCGAATTTAATACAAAAGGCACAATGCCGACTTAAGTACAAGAGGACTGACACTCCAGCTTTCCATGATTTGATCCTCTACTGTGGGTCCAGTTTTAGATTCCGATGCTTCACTTCAGATTTACTGTATCCCTTGGACCTTCTTATTGACGATGAAACACAGAAATAGCATCCGAATTTAATCCGAAAGACACAATGCCGACTTAAGTACAAGAGAACTGACACTCTAACTTTCTATGATTTGAACCTCTCCTGTGAGTCCAGTTTTAGATTCCGATGCTTCACTTCAGGTTTATTGTATCTGTTGGACCTTCTAATTGACGGTGAAACACAGAAATCGCATCCGAATTTAATACAAGAGGCCGAATACCGACTTAAGGACAAAAGGACTAACACTCTAAGTTTCTATGATTTGAACATCTCCTGTGAGTCCAGTTTTAGATTCCGATGCTTCACTTCAGGTTTACTGTATACCTTGGACCTTCCTATTGGCGATGAAGCACAGAAATTGCATCCAAAATTAATACAAAAGCACAATGGCGACTTAAGTACAAGAGGACTGACACTCCAACATTCTATGATTTGAACCTCACCTGTTAGTCCAGTTTTAGATTCCGATGCTCCAATTCAGGTTTACTGTATCCCTTGGACCTTCTCATTGACGATGAAACACAGAAATTGCATCCGAATTTAATACAAGAGGCACATGGCCGACTTAAGTACAAGAGGACTGACACTCTAACTTTCTATGATTTGAACCTCTCCTGTGAGTCCAGTTTTAGATTCCGATGCTTCACTTCAGGATTACTGTATCCCTTGGACCTTCTTATTGATGATGAAACACAGAAATTGCATCCGAATTTAATACAAAAGGCACAATGCCGACTGAAGTACAAGAGGACTGACACTCCAACATTCTATGATTTGAACCTCACCTGTTAGTCCAGTTTTAGATTCCGATGCTCCAATTCAGGTTTACTGTATCCCTTGGACCCACTTATTGATGATGAAAGACAGAAATTGCATCCGAATTCAATACAAAAGGCACAATGCCAACTTAAGTACAAGAGGACGGACACTCTAATTTTCTATGATTTGAACCTCTCCTGTGAGTCCAGTTTTAGATTCCGACGCTTCACTTCTGGTTTACTGTATACCTTGGACCTTCTTAGTGGCGATGAAGCACAGAAATTGCATCGAATTAAATACAAAAGGCACAATGCCGACTTAAGTACAAGAGTACTGACACTCGAACTTTCTATGATTTGAACCTCTCCTGCGAGTCCAGTTTTAGATTCCAATGCTTCACTTCAGGTTTACTGTAACCCTTGGACCTTCTTATTGATGATGAAACACAGAAATTGCATCCGAATTTTATACAAAAGGCACAATGCCGAAATAAGTACAAGAGGACTGACACTCTAACTTATAATGATTTGAACCTCTCCTGTGAGTCCAGTTTTGGATTCCGATGCTTCACTTCAGGTTTACTGTATCCCTTGGAACTTCTTATTGGCGATAAAGCACAGAAATTGCATCCGAATTTAATACAAAAGTCACAATGCCGACTTAAGTACAAGAGGACTGACACTTTAACTTTCTATGATTTAAACCTGTACTTCGAGTCCAGTTCTAGATTCCGATGCTTCACCTCAGGTTTATTGTATCCCTTGGACCTTCTTATTGACGATGAAACACAGATATTGCATCGGAATTAAATTCAAGTGGCACAGTGCCGACTTAAGTACAAGTGGACTGGCACTCTAACTTTCTATGATTTGAACCACTCCTGTGAGTCCAGTTTTAGATTCCGATGCTTCACTTCAGGTTTACTGTATGTGTTGGACCTTCTAATTGACGGTGAAACACAGAAATCGCATCCGAATTTAATACATGAGGCCGAATACCGACTTAAGTGCAAAAGGACTAACACTCTAAGTTTTTATGATTTGAACATCTCCTGTGAGTCCAGTTTTAGATTCCGATGCTTCACTTCAGGTTTACTGTATACCTTGGACCTTCTTATTGGCGATGAAGCACAGAAATTGCATCCAAAATTAATACAAAAGGCACACTGGCGACTTAAGCACAAGAGGACTGACACTCTAACTTTCTGTGATTTGAACCTGTCCTGTGAGTCCAGTTTTAGCTTCCGATGCTTCACTTCAGGTTTACTGTATCCCTTGGACCTTCTCATTGACGATGAAACACAGAAATTGCATCCGAATTTAATACAAGAGGCACATGGCCGACTTAAGTACAAGAGGACTGACACTCTAACTTTCTATGATTTGAACCTCTCCTGTGAGTCCAGTTTTAGATTCCGATGATTCACTTCAGGTTTACTGTATCCCTTGGACCTTCTTATTGATGATGAAACACAGAAATTGCATCCGAATTTAATACAAAAGGCACAATGCCGACTGAAGTACAAGAGGACTGACACTCCAACATTCTATGATTTGAACCTCACCTGTTAGTCCAGTTTTAGATTCCGATGCTTCACTTCAGGTTTACTGTATCCCTTGGACCCACTTATTGAAGATGAAACACAGAAATTGCATCCGAATTTAATACAAAAGGCACAATGCCGAAATAAGTACAAGAGGACTGACACTCTAACTTTCTATGATTTGAACCTCCCCTGTGAGTCCAGTTTTGGATTCCGATGCTTCACTTCAGGTTTACTGTATCCCTTGGACCTTCTTATTGGCGATAAAGCACAGAAATTGCATCCGAATTTAATACAAAAGGCACAATGCCGACTTAAGTACAAGAGGACTGACACTTCAACTTTCTATGATTTAAACCTCTACTTCGAGTACAGTTTTAGATTCCGATGCTTCACTTCAGGTTTACTGGATCCCTTGGACCTTCTTATTGACGATGAAACACAGAAATTGCATCGGAATTAAATTCAAGAGGCACAGTGCCGACTTAAGTACAAGGTGACTGACACTCTAACTTTCTATGATTTGAACCTCTCCTGTGAGTCCAGTTTTAGCTTCCGATGCTTCACTTCAGGTTTACTGTATCCCTTGGACCTTCTTATTGACGATGAAACACAGAAATTGCATCCGAATTTAATACAAAAGGCACAATGCCGACTTAAGTACAAGAAGACTGACACTCTTACTTTCTATGATTTGAACCTCTCCTGTGAGTCCAGTTTTGGATTCCGATGCTTCACTTCAGGTTTACTGTATACCTTGGACCTTCTTATTGGCGATGAAGCACAGAAATTGCATCTGAATTTAATACAAAAGGCACAAGGCCAACATAAGTACAAGAGGACTGACACTCTAACTTTCTATGAATTTAAACCTCTGCTGTGAGTCCAGTTTTAGATTCCGATGCTTCACTTAAGGTTTACTGTATACCTTGGACCTTCTTATGGCCTTGAAGCACAGAAATTGCATCCGAATTTAATACAAAAGGCAAAATGCCACTTAAGTACAAGAGGACTGACACTCCAGCTTTCCATGATTTGATCCTCTACTGTGGGTCCAGTTTAAGATTCCGATGCTTCACTTCAGATTTACTGTATCCCTTGGACCTTCTTATTGACGATGAAACACAGAAATTGCATCCGAATTTAATACGAAAGACACAATGCCGACTTAAGTACAAGAGAACTGACACTCTAACTTTCTATGATTTGAACCACTCCTGTGAGTCCAGTTTTAGATTCCGATGCTTCACTTCAGGTTTACTGTATCTGTTGTACCTTCTAATTGACGGTGAAACACAGAAATCGCATCCGAATTTAATGCAAGAGGCCGAGTACCGACTTAAGTACAAAAGGACTAACACTCTAAGTTTCTATGATTTGAACATCTCCTGTGAGTCCAGTTTTAGATTCCGATGCTTCACTTCAGGTTTACTGTATCCCTTGGACCTTCTTATTGATGATGAAACACAGAAATTGCATCCGAATTTAATACAAAAGGCACAATGCCGACTGAAGTAAAAGAGGACAGACACTCCAACATTCCATGATTTGAACCTCACCTGTTAGTCCAGTTTTAGATTCCGATGCTTCACTTCAGGTTTACTGTATCCCTTGGCCCCACTTATTGATGATGAAACACAGAAATTGCATCCGAATTCAATACAAAAGGCACAATGCCAACTTAAGTACAAGAGGACGGACACTCTAATTTTCTATGATTTGAACCTCTCCTGTGAGTCCAGTTTTGGATTCCGATGCTTCACTTCATGTTTACTGTATCCCTTGGACCTTCTTATTGGCGATAAAGCACAGAAATTGCATCCGAATTTAATACAAAAGGCACAATGCAGACTTAAGTACAAGAGGACTGACACTTCAACTTTCTATGATTTAAACCTCTACTTCGAGTACAGTTTTAGATTCCGATGCTTCACTTCAGGTTTGCTGTATCAATTGGACCTTCTTATAGATGATGAAACACAGAAATTGCATCGGATTTAAATTCAAGAGGCACAGTGCCGACTTAAGTACAAGGTGACTGACACTCTAACATTCTATGATTTGAACCTCTCCTGTGAGTCCAGTTTTAGCTTCCGATGCTTCACTTCAGGTTTACGGTATCCCTTGGACCTTCTTACTAACAATGAATCACAGAAATTGCATCCGAATTTAATACAAAAGGCACAATGCCGACTTAAGTACAAGAGGACTGACACTCTAACTTTCTATGATTTGAACCTCTCCTGTGAGTCCAGTTTTGGATTCCGATGCTTCACTTCAGGTTTACTGTATACCTTGGACCTTCTTATTGGCGATGAAGTACAGAAATTGCATCTGAATTTAATACAAAAGGCACAAGGCCAACTTAAGTACAAGAGGACTGACACTCTAACTTTCTATGATTTAAACCTCTGCTGTGAGTCCAGTTTTAGATTCCGATGCTTCACTTCAGGTTTAATGTATACCTTGGACCTTCTTATGGCCTTGAAGCACAGAAATTGCATCCGAATTTAATACAAAAGGCACAATGCCGACTTAAGTACAAGAGGACTGACACTCCAGCTTTCCATGATTTGATCCTCTACTGTGGGTCCAGTTTTAGATACCGATGCTTCACTACAGATTTACTGTATCCCTTGGACCTTCTTATTGAGGATGAAACACAGAAATTGCATCCGAATTTAATACGAAAGACACAATGAAGACATAAGTACAAGAGAACTGACACTCTAACTTTCTATGATTTGAACCTCTCCTGTGAGTCCAGTTTTAGATTCCGATGCTTCACTTCAGGTTTACTGTATCTGTTGGACCTTCTAATTGACGGTGAAACACAGAAATCGCATCCGAATTTAATACAAGAGGCCGAATACCGACTTAAGGACAAAAGGACTAACACTCTAAGTTTCTATGATTTGAACATCTCCTGTGAGTCCAGTTTTAGATTCCGATGCTTCACTTCAGGTTTACTGTATACCTTGGACCTTCTTATTGGCGATGAGGCACAGAAATTGCATCCAAAATTAATACAAAAGGCACAATGGCGACTTAAGTACAAGAGGACTGACACTCTAACTTTCTGTGATTTGAACCTATCCTGTGAGTTCAGTTTTAGCTTCCGATGCTTCACTTCAGGTTTACTGTATCCCTTGGACCTTCTCATTGACGATGAAACACAGAAATTGCATCCGAATTTAATACAAAAGGCACAATGCCGACTGAAGTACAAGAGGACTGACACTCCAACATTCTATGATTTGAACCTCACCTGTTAGTCCAGTTTTAGATTCCGATGCTCCACTTCAGGTTTACTGTATCCCTTGGACCCACTTATTGATGATGAAACACAGAAATTGCATCCGAATTCAATACAAAAGGCACAATGCCAACTTAAGTACAAGAGGACGGACACTCTAATTTTCTATGATTTGAACCTCTCCTGTGAGTCCAGTTTTAGATTCCGACGCTTCACTTCTGGTTTACTGTATACCTTGGACCTTCTTAGTGGCGATGAAGCACAGAAATTGCATCGAATTTAATACAAAAGGCACAATGCCGACTTAAGTACAAGAGTACTGACACTCGAACTTTCTATGATTTGAACCTCTCCTGCGAGTCCAGTTTTAGATTCCAATGCTTCACTTCAGGTTTACTGTAACCCTTGGACCTTCTTATTGATGATGAAACACAGAAATTGCATCCGAATTTTATACAAAAGGCACAATGCCAACTTAAGTACAAGAGGACTGACACTTTAACTTTCTATGATTTGAACCTCACCTGTGAGTCCAGTTTTAGATTCCGATGCTTCACTTCAGCTTTACTGTATCCCTTAGACCCTCTAATTGACGATGAAACACAGATATATCGTCCAAATTTAATACAAAAGGCACAATGTCGATTTAAGTACAAGGGGACTCTAAACTCTATCTTTCTATGATTTGAACCTCTCTTGTGAGTCCAGTTTTAGATTCCGATGCTTCACTTCAGGTTTACTGTTTCCCTTTGACATTCATATTGACGATGAACCACAGAAATTGCATCCGAATTTAATACAAACGGCACAATGCCGAAATAAGTACAAGAGGACTTACACTCTAACTTTCTATGATTTGAACCTCTCCTGTGAGTCCAGTTTTGGATTCCGATGCTTCACTTCAGGTTTACTGTATCCCTTGGACCTTCTTATTGGCGATAAAGCACAGAAAATGCATCCGAATTTAATACAAAAGGCACAATGCCGAAATAAGTACAAGAGGACTGACATTCTAACTTATAATGATTTGAACCACTCCTGTGAGTCCAGTTTTGGATTCCGATGCTTCACTTCAGGTTTACTGTATCCCTTGGAACTTCTTATTGGCGATAAAGCACAGAAATTGCATCCGAATTTAATACAAAAGTCACAATGCCGACTTAAGTACAAGAGAACTGACACTTTAACTTTCTATGATTTAAACCTGTACTTCGAGTCCAGTTCTAGATTCCGATGCTTCACCTCAGGTTTACTGTATCCCTTGGACCTTCTTATTGACGATGAAACACAGATATTGCATCGGAATTAAATTCAAGAGGCACAGTGCCGACTTAAGTACAAGTGGACTGACACTCTAACTTTCTATGATTTGAGCCACTCCTGTGAGTCCAGTTTTAGATTCCGATGCTTCACTTCAGGTTTACTGTATGTGTTGGACCTTCTAATTGACGGTGAAACACAGAAATCGCATCCGAATTTAATACATGAGGCCGAATACCGACTTAAGTACAAAAGGACTAACACTCTAAGTTTCTATGATTTGAACATCTCCTGTGAGTCCAGTTTTAGATTCCGATGCTTCACTTCAGGTTTACTGTATACCTTGGACCTTCTTATTGGCGATGAAGCACAGAAATTGCATCCAAAATTAATACAAAAGGCACACTGGCGACTTAAGCACAAGAGGACTGACACTCTAACATTCTGTGATTTGAACCTATCCTGTGAGTCCAGTTTTAGCTTCCGATGCTTCACTTCAGGTTTACTGTATCCCTTGGACCTTCTCATTGACGATGAAACACAGAAATTGCATCCGAATTTAATACAAGAGGCACATGGCCGACTTAAGTACAAGAGGACTGACACTCTAACTTTCTATGATTTGAACCTCTCCTGTGAGTCCAGTTTTAGATTCCGATGCTTCACTTCAGGTTTACTGTATCCCTTGGACCTTCTTATTGATGATGAAACACAGAAATTGCATCCGAATTTAATACAAAAGGCACAATGCCGACTGAAGTACAAGGGGACTGACACTCCAACATTCTATGATTTGAACCTCACCTGGTAGTCCAGTTTTAGATTCCGATGCTTCACTTCAGGTTTACTGTATCCCTTGGACCCACTTATTGAAGATGAAACACAGAAACTGCATCCGAATTTAATACAAAAGGCACAATGCCGAAATAAGAACAAGAGGACTGACACTCTAACTTTCTATGATTTGAACCTCTCCTGTGAGTCCACTTTTGGATTCCGATGCTTCACCTCAGGTTTACTGTATCCCTTGGACCTTCTTATTGGCGATAAAGCACAGAAATAGCATCCGAATTTAGTACAAAAGGCACAATGCCGACTTAAGTACAAGAGGACTGACACTTCAACTTTCTATGATTTAAACCTCTACTTCGAGTACAGTTTTAGATTCCGATGCTTCACTTCAGGTTTACTGGATCCCTTGGACCTTCTTATTGACGATGAAACACAGAAATTGCATCGGTATTAAATTCAAGAGGCACAGTGCCGACTTAAGTACAAGGTGACTGACACTCTTACTTTCTATGATTTGAACCTCTCCTGTGAGTCCAGTTTTGGATTCCGATGCTTCACTTCAGGTTTACTGTATACCATGGACCTTCTTATTGGCGATGAAGCACAGAAACTGCATCTGAATTTAATACAAAAGGCACAAGGCCAACTTAAGTACAAGAGGACTGACACTCTAACTTTCTATGATTTAAACCTCTGCTGTGAGTCCAGTTTTAGATTCCGATACTTCACTTAAGGTTTACTGTATACCTTGGACCTTCTTATGGCCTTGAAGCACAGAAATTGCATCCGAATTTAATACAAAAGGCAAAATGCCGACTTAAGTGCAAGAGGACTGACACTCCAGCTTTCCATGATTTGATCCTCTACTGTGGGTCCAGTTTAAGATTCCGATGCCTCACTTCAGATTTACTGTATCCCTTGGACCTTCTTATTGACGATGAAACACAGAAATTGCATCCGAATTTAATACGAAAGACACAATGCCGACTTAAGTACAAGAGAACTGACACTCTAACTTTCTATGATTTGAACCACTCCTGTGAGTCCAGTTTTAGATTCCGATGCTTCACTTCAGGTTTACTGTATCTGTTGTACCTTCTAATTGACGGTGAAACACAGAAATCGCATCCGAATTTAATGCAAGAGGCCGAATACCGACTTAAGTACAAAAGGACTAACACTCTAAGTTTCTATGATTTGAACATCTCCTGTGGGTCCAGTTTTAGATTCCGATGCTTCACTTCAGGTTTACTGTATCCCTTGGACCTTCTTATTGATGATGAAACACAGAAATTGCATCCGAATTTAATACAAAAGGCACAATGCCGACTGAAGTACAAGAGGACAGACACTCCAACATTCTTTGATTTGAACCTCACCTGTTAGTCCAGTTTTAGATTCCGATGCTTCACTTCAGGTTTACTGTATCCCTTGGACCCACTTATTGATGATGAAACACAGAAATTGCATCCGAATTCAATACAAAAGGCACAATGCCAACTTAAGTACAAGAGGACGGACACTCTAATTTTCTATGATTTGAACCTCTCCTGTGAGTCCAGTTTTAGCTTCCGATGCTTCACTTCATGTTTACTGTATCCCTTGGACCTTCTCATTGACGATGAAACACAGAAATTGCATCCGAATTTAATACAAGAGGCACATGGCCGACTTAAGTACAAGAGGACTGACACTCTAACTTTCTATGATTTGAACCTCTCCTGTGAGTCCAGTTTTAGATTCCGATGCTTCACTTCAGGTTTACTGTATCCCTTGGACCTTCTTATTGACGATGAAACACAGAAATTGCATCCGAATTTAATACAAAAGGCACAATGCCGACTTAAGTACAAGAAGACCGACACTCTTACTTTCTATGATTTGAACCTCTCCTGTGAGTCCAGTTTTGGATTCCGATGCTTCAATTCAGGTTTACTGTATACCTTGGACCTTCTTATTGGCGATGAAGCACAGAAATTGCATCTGAATTTAATACAAAAGGCACAAGGCCAACTTAAGTACAAGAGGACTGACACTCTAACTTTCTATGATTTAAACCTCTGCTGTGAGTCCAGTTTTAGATTCCGATGCTTCACTTAAGGTTTACTGTATACCTTGGACCTTCTTATGTCCTTGAAGCACAGAAATTGCATCCGAATTTAATACAAAAGGCAAAATGCCGACTTAAGTGCAAGAGGACTGACACTCCAGCTTTCCATGATTTGATCCTCTACTGTGGGTCCAGTTTAAGATTCCGATGCTTCACTTCAGATTTACTGTATCCCTTGGACCTTCTTATTGACGATGAAACACAGAAATTGCATCGGAATTTAATACGAAAGACACAATGCCGACTTAAGTACAAGAGAACTGACACTCTAACTTTCTATGATTTGAACCACTCCTGTGAGTCCAGTTTTAGATTCCGATGCTTCACTTCAGGTTTACTGTATCTGTTGTACCTTCTAATTGACGGTGAAACACAGAATCCGCATCCGAATTTAATGCAAGAGGCCGAATACCGACTTAAGTACAAAAGGACTAACACTCTAAGTTTCTATGATTTGAACATCTCCTGAGAGTCCAGTTTTAGTTTCCGATGCTTCACTTCAGGTTTACTGTATCCCTTGGACCCACTTATTGATGATGAAACACAGAAATTGCATCCGAATTCAATACAAAAGGCACAATGCCAACTTAAGTACAAGAGGACGGACACTCTAATTTTCTATGATTTGAACCTCTCCTGTGAGTCCAGTTTTAGATTCCGACGCTTCACTTCTGGTTTACTGTATACCTTGGACCTTCTTAGTGGCGATGAAGCACAGAAATTGCATCGAATTTAATACAAAAGGCACAATGCCGACTTAAGTACAAGAGTACTGACACTCGAACTTTCTATGATTTGAACCTCTCCTGCGAGTCCAGTTTTAGATTCCGATGCTTCACTTCAGGTTTACTGTTTCCCTTTGACATTCATATTGACGATGAACCACAGAAATTGCATCCGAATTTAATACAAACGGCACAATGCCGAAATAAGTACAAGAGGACTGACACTCTAACTTTTTATGATTTGAACCTCTCCTGTGAGTTCAGTTTTGGATTCCGATGCTTCACTTCAGGTTTACTGTATCCCTTGGACCTTCTTATTGGCGATAAAGCACAGAAATTGCATCCGAATTTAATACAAAAGGCACAATGCCGAAATAAGTACAAGAGGACTGACTCTCTAACTTATAATGATTTGAACCTCTCCTGTGAGTCCAGTTTTGGATTCCGATGCTTCACTTCAGGTTTACTGTATCCCTTGGAACATCTTATTGGCGATAAAGCACAGAAATTGCATCCGAATTTAATACAAAATCACAATGCCGACTTAAGTACAAGAGAACTGACACTTTAACTTTCTATGATTTAAACCTGTACTTCGAGTCCAGTTCTAGATTCCGATGCTTCACCTCAGGTTTACTGTATCCCTTGGACCTTCTTATTGACGATGAAACACAGATATTGCATCGGAATTAAATTCAAGAGGCACAGTGCCGACTTAAGTACAAGTGGACTGACACTCTAACTTTCTATGATTTGAGCCACTCCTGTGAGTCCAGTTTTAGATTCCGATGCTTCACTTCAGGTTTACTGTATGTGTTGGACCTTCTAATTGACGGTGAAACACAGAAATCGCATCCGAATTTAATACATGAGGCCGAATACCGACTTAAGTACAAAAGGACTAACACTCTAAGTTTCTATGATTTGAACATCTCCTGTGAGTCCAGTTTTAGATTCCGATGCTTCACTTCAGGTTTACTGTATACCTTGGACCTTCTTATTGGCGATGAAGCACAGAAATTGCATCCAAAATTAATACAAAAGGCACACTGGCGACTTAAGCACAAGAGGACTGACACTCTAACTTTCTGTGATTTGAACCTATCCTGTGAGTCCAGTTTTAGCTTCCGATGCTTCACTTCAGGTTTACTGTATCCCTTGGACCTTCTCATTGACGATGAAACACAGAAATTGCATCCGAATTTAATACAAGAGGCACATGGCCGACTTAAGTACAAGAGGACTGACACTCTAACTTTCTATGATTTGAACCTCTCCTGTGAGTCCAGTTTTAGATTCCGATGCTTCACTTCAGGTTTACTGTATCCCTTGGACCTTCTTATTGATGATGAAACACAGAAATTGCATCCGAATTTAATACAAAAGGCACAATGCCGACTGAAGTACAAGAGGACTGACACTCCAACATTCTATGATTTGAACCTCACCTGTTAGTCCAGTTTTTGATTCCGATGCTTCACTTCAGGTTTACTGTATCCCTTGGACCCACTTATTGAAGATGAAACAGAGAAATTGCATCCGAATTTAATACAAAAGGCACAATGCCGAAATAAGTACAAGAGGACTGACACTCTAACTTTCTATGATTTGAACCTCTCCTGTGAGTCCAGTTTTGGATTCCGATGCTTCACTTCAGGTTTACTGTGTCCCTTGGACCTTCTTATTGGCGATAAAGCACAGAAATTGCATCCGAATTTAATACAAAAGGCACAATGCCGACTTAAGTACAAGAGGACTGACACTTCAACTTTCTATGATTTAACCTCTACTTCGAGTACAGTTTTAGATTCCGATGCTTCACTTCAGGTTTACTGGATCCCTTGGACCTTCTTATTGACGATGAAACACAGAAATTGCATCGGAATTAAATTCAAGAGGCACAGTGCCGACTTAAGTACAAGGTGACTGACACTCTAACTTTCTATGATTTGAACCTCTCCTGTGAGTCCAGTTTTAGCTTCCGATGCTTCACTTCAGGTTTACTGTATCCCTTGGACCTTCTTATAGACGATGAAACACAGAAATTGCATCCGAATTTAATACAAAAGGCACAATGCCGACTTAAGTACAAGAAGACTGACACTCTTACTTTCTATGATTTGAACCTCTCCTGTGAGTCCAGTTTTGGATTCCGATGCTTCACTTCAGGTTTACTGTATACCTTGGACCTTCTTATTGGCGATGAAGCACAGAAATTGCATCTGAATTTAATACAAAAGGCACAAGGCCAACTTAAGTACAAGAGGACTGACACTCTAACTTTCTATGATTTAAACATCTGCTGTGAGTCCAGTTTTAGATTCCGATGCTTCACTTAAGGTTTACTGTATACCTTGGACCTTCTTATGGCCTTGAAGCACAGAAATTGCATCCGAATTTAATACAAAAGGCAAAATGCCGACTTAAGTGCAAGAGGACTGACACTCCAGCATTCCATGATTTGATCCTCTACTGTGGGTCCAGTTTAAGATTCCGATGCTTCACTTCAGATTTACTTTATCCCTTGGACCTTCTTATTGACGATGAAACACAGAAATTGCATCCGAATTTAATACGAAAGGCACAATGCCGACTTAAGTACAAGAGAACTGACACTCTAACTTTCTATGATTTGAACCACTCCTGTGAGTCCAGTTTTAGATTCCGATGCTTCACTTCAGGTTTACTGTATCTGTTGTACCTTCTAATTGACGGTGAAACACAGAAATCGCATCCGAATTTAATGCAAGAGGCCGAATACCGACTTAAGTACAAAAGGACTAACACTCTAAGTTTCTATGATTTGAACATCTCCTGTGAGTCCAGTTTTAGATTCCGATGCTTCACTTCAGGTTTACTGTATCCCTTGGACCTTCTTATTGATGATGAAACACAGAAATTGCATCCGAATTTAATACAAAAGGCACAATGCCGACTGAAGTACAAGAGGACAGACACTCCAACATTCTATGATTTGAACCTCACCTGTTAGTCCAGTTTTAGATTCCGATGCTTCACTTCAGGTTTACTGTATCCCTTGGACCCACTTATTGATGATGAAACACAGAAATTGCATCCGAATTCAATACAAAAGGCACAATGCCAACTTAAGTACAAGAGGACGGACACTCTAATTTTCTATGATTTGAACCTCTCCTGTGAGTCCAGTTTTAGCTTCCGATGCTTCACTTCATGTTTACTGTATCCCTTGGACCTTCTCATTGACGATGAAACACAGAAATTGCATCCGAATTTAATACAAGAGGCACATGGCCGACTTAAGTACAAGAGGACTGACACTCTAACTTTCTATGATTTGAACCTCTCCTGTGAGTCCAGTTTTAGATTCCGATGCTTCACTTCAGGTTTACTGTATCCCTTGGACCTTCTTATTGATGATGAAACACAGAAATTGCATCCGAATTTAATACAAAAGGCACAATGCCGACTGAAGTACAAGAGGACTGACACTCCAACATTCTATGATTTGAACCTCACCTGTTAGTCCAGTTTTAGATCCGATGCTTCACTTCAGGTTTACTGTATCACTTGGACCCACTTATTGATGATGGAACACAGAAATTGCATCCGAATTTAATACAAAAGGCACAATGCCGACTTAAGTACAAGAGGACTGACACTCTAACTTTCTTTGATTTAAACCTCTCCTGTGAGTCCAGTGTTAGATTCCGATGCTTCACTTCAGGTTTACAGTATACCTTGGACCTTCTTATTGGCGATGAAGCACAGAAATTGCATCCGAATTTAATACAAAAGGCACAATGGCAACTTAAGTACAAGAAGACGGACCCTCTAATTTCCTATGATTTGAACCTCTCCTGTGAGTCCAGTTTTAGATTCCGATGCTTCACTTCTGGTTTACTGTATACCTTGGACCTTCTTAGTGGCGATGAAGCACAGAAATTGCATCCGAATTTAATACAAAAGGCACAATGCCGACTTAAGTACAAGACTACTGACACTCTAACTTTCTATGATTTGAACCTCTCCTGTGAGTCCAGTTTTAGATTCCAATGCTTCACTTCAGGTTTACTGTATCCCTTGGATCTTCTTATTGACGATGAAACACAGATATTGCATCCGAATTTAATACAAAAGGCACAATGCCGACTTAAGTACAAGAGGACTGACACCCTAACTTCCTATGAATTGAACCTCTCCTGTGATTCCAGTTTTAGATTCCGATGCTTCACTTCAGGTTTACTGTATACCTTGGACCTTCTTATTAGCGATGAAGCACAGAAATTGCATCTGAATTTAATACAAAAGGCACAAGGCCAACTTAAGTACAAGCGGACTGACACTCTAACTTTCTATGATTTAAACCTCTGCTGTGAGTCCAGTTTTAGATTCCGATGCTTCACTTAAGGTTTACTGTATACCTTGGACCTTCTTATGGCCTTGAAGCACAGAAATTGCATCCGAATTTAATACAAAAGGCAAAATGCCGACTTAAGTGCAAGAGGACTGACACTCCAGCTTTCCATGATTTGATCCTCTACTGTGGGTCCAGTTTAAGATTCCGATGCTTCACTTCAGATTTACTGTATCCCTTGGACCTTCTTATTGACGATGAAACACAGAAATTGCATCCGAATTTAATACGAAAGACACAATGCCGACTTAAGTACAAGAGAACTGACACTCTAACTTTCTATGATTTGAACCACTCCTGTGAGTCCAGTTTTAGATTCCGATGCTTCACTTCAGGTTTACTGTATCTGTTGTACCTTCTAATTGACGGTGAAACACAGAATCCGCATCCGAATTTAATGCAAGAGGCCGAATACCGACTTAAGTACAAAAGGACTAACACTCTAAGTTTCTATGATTTGAACATCTCCTGAGAGTCCAGTATTAGTTTCCGATGCTTCACTTCAGGTTTACTGTATCCCTTGGACCCACTTATTGATGATGAAACACAGAAATTGCATCCGAATTCCATACAAAAGGCACAATGCCAACTTAAGTACAAGAGGACGGACACTCTATTTTTCTATGATTTGAACCTCTCCTGTGAGTCCAGTTTTAGATTCCGACGCTTCACTTCTGGTTTACTGTATACCTTGGACCTTCTTAGTGGCGATGAAGCACAGAAATTGCATCGAATTTAATACAAAAGGCACAATGCCGACTTAAGTACAAGAGTACTGACACTCGAACTTTCTATGATTTGAACCTCTCCTGCGAGTCCAGTTTTAGATTCCGATGCTTCACTTCAGGTTTACTGTTTCCCTTTGACATTCATATTGACGATGAACCACAGAAATTGCATCCGAATTTAATACAAACGGCACAATGCCGAAATAAGTACAAGAGGACTGACACTCTAACTTTTTATGATTTGAACCTCTCCTGTGAGTCCAGTTTTGGATTCCGATGCTTCACTTCAGGTTTACTGTATCCCTTGGACCTTCTTATTGGCGATAAAGCACAGAAATTGCATCCGAATTTAATACAAAAGGCACAATGCCGAAATAAGTACAAGAGGACTGACACTCTAACTTATAATGATTTGAACCTCTCCTGTGAGTCCAGTTTTGGATTCCGATGCTTCACTTCAGGTTCACTGTATCCCTTGGAACATCTTATTGGCGATAAAGCACAGAAATTGCATCCGAATTTAATACAAAAGTCACAATGCCGACTTAAGTACAAGAGAACTGACACATTAACTTTCTATGATTTAAACCTGTACTTCGAGTCCAGTTCTAGATTCCGATGCTTCACCTCAGGTTTACTGTATCCCTTGGACCTTCTTATTGACGATGAAACACAGATATTGCATCGGAATTAAATTCAAGAGGCACAGTGCCGACTTAAGTACAAGTGGACTGACACTCTAACTTTCTATGATTTGAGCCACTCCTGTGAGTCCAGTTTTAGATTCCGATGCTTCACTTCAGGTTTACTGTATGTGTTGGACCTTCTAATTGACGGTGAAACACAGAAATCGCATCCGAATTTAATACATGAGGCCGAATACCGACTTAAGTACAAAAGGACTAACACTCTAAGTTTCTATGATTTGAACATCTCCTGTGAGTCCAGTTTTAGATTCCGATGCTTCACTTCAGGTTTACTGTATACCTTGGACCTTCTTATTGGCGATGAAGCACAGAAATTGCATCCAAAATTAATACAAAAGGCACACTGGCGACTTAAGCACAAGAGGACTGACACTCTAACTTTCTGTGATTTGAACCTATCCTGTGAGTCCAGTTTTAGCTTCCGATGCTTCACTTCAGGTTTACTGTATCCCTTGGACCTTCTCATTGACGATGAAACACAGAAATTGCATCCGAATTTAATACAAGAGGCACATGGCCGACTTAAGTACAAGAGGACTGACACTCTAACTTTCTATGATTTGAACCTCTCCTGTGAGTCCAGTTTTGGATTCCGATGCTTCACTTCAGGTTTACTGTATCCCTTGGACCTTCTTATTGATGATGAAACACAGAAATTGCATCCGAATTTAATACAAAAGGCACAATGCCGACTGAAGTACAAGAGGACTGACACTCCAACATTCTATGATTTGAACCTCACCTGTTAGTCCAGTTTTAGATTCCGATGCTTCACTTCAGGTTTACTGTATCCCTTGGACCCACTTATTGAAGATGAAACAGAGAAATTGCATCCGAATTTAATACAAAAGGCACAATGCCGAAATAAGTACAAGAGGACTGACACTCTAACTTTCTATGATTTGAACCTCTCCTGTGAGTCCAGTTTTGGATTCCGATGCTTCACTTCAGGTTTACTGTGTCCCTTGGACCTTCTTATTGGCGATAAAGCACAGAAATTGCATCCGAATTTAATACAAAAGGCACAATGCCGACTTAAGTACAAGAGGACTGACACTTCAACTTTCTATGATTTAACCTCTACTTCGAGTACAGTTTTAGATTCCGATGCTTCACTTCAGGTTTACTGGATCCCTTGGACCTTCTTATTGACGATGAAACACAGAAATTGCATCGGAATTAAATTCAAGAGGCACAGTGCCGACTTAAGTACAAGGTGACTGACACTCTAACTTTCTATGATTTGAACCTCTCCTGTGAGTCCAGTTTTAGCTTCCGATGCTTCAATTCAGGTTTACTGTATCCCTTGGACCTTCTTATTGACAATGAAACACAGAAATTGCATCCGAATTTAATACAAAAGGCACAATGCCGACTTAAGTACAAGAAGACTGAAACTCTTACTTTCTATGATTTGAACCTCTCCTGTGAGTCCAGTTTTGGATTCCGATGCTTCACTTCAGGTTTACTGTATACCTTGGACCTTCTTATTGGCGATGAAGCACAGAAATTGCATCTGAATTTAATACAAAAGGCACAAGGCCAACTTAAGTACAAGAGGACTGACACTCTAACTTTCTATGATTTAAACATCTGCTGTGAGTCCAGTTTTAGATTCCGATGCTTCACTTAAGGTTTACTGTATACCTTGGACCTTCTTATGGCCTTGAAGCACAGAAATTGCATCCGAATTTAATACAAAAGGCATAATGCCGACTTAAGTGCAAGAGGACTGACACTCCAGCTTTCCATGATTTGATCCTCTACTGTGGGTCCAGTTTAAGATTCCGATGCTTCACTTCAGATTTACTGTATCCCTTGGACCTTCTTATTGACGATGAAACACAGAAATTGCATCCGAATTTAATACGAAAGACACAATGCCGACTTAAGTACAAGAGAACTGACACTCTAACTTTCTATGATTTGAACCACTCCTGTGAGTCCAGTTTTAGATTCCGATGCTTCACTTCAGGTTTACTGTATCTGTTGTACCTTCTAATTGACGGTGAAACACAGAAATCGCATCCGAATTTAATGCAAGAGGCCGAATACCGACTTAAGTACAAAAGGACTAACACTCTAAGTTTCTATGATTTGAACATCTCCTGTGAGTCCAGTTTTAGATTCCGATGCTTCACTTCAGGTTTACTGTATCCCTTGGACCTTCTTATTGATGATGAAACACAGAAATTGCATCCGAATTTAATACAAAAGGCACAATGCCGACTGAAGTACAAGAGGACAGACACTCCAACATTCTATGATTTGAACCTCACCTGTTAGTCCAGTTTTAGATTCCGATGCTTCACTTCAGGTTTACTGTATCCCTTGGACCCACTTATTGATGATGAAACACAGAAATTGCATCCGAATTCAATACAAAAGGCACAATGCCAATTTAAGTACAAGAGGACGGACACTCTAATTTTCTATGATTTGAACCTCTCCTGTGAGTCCAGTTTTAGCTTCCGATGCTTCACTTCATGTTTACTGTATCCCTTGGACCTTCTCATTGACGATGAAACACAGAAATTGCATCCGAATTTAATACAAGAGGCACATGGCCGACTTAAGTACAAGAGGACTGACACTCTAACTTTCTATGATTTGAACCTCTCCTGTGAGTCCAGTTTTAGATTCCGATGCTTCACTTCAGGTTTACTGTATCCCTTGGACCTTCTTATTGATGATGAAACACAGAAATTGCATCCGAATTTAATACAAAAGGCACAATGCCGACTGAAGTACAAGAGGACTGACACTCCAACATTCTATGATTTGAACCTCACCTGTTAGTCCAGTTTTAGATCCGATGCTTCACTTCAGGTTTACTGAATCACTTGGACCCACTTATTGATGATGGAACACAGAAATTGCATCCGAATTTAATACAAAAGGCACAATGCCGACTTAAGTACAAGAGGACTGACACTCTAACTTTCTTTGATTTAAACCTCTCCTGTGAGTCCAGTTTTAGATTCCAATGCTTCACTTCAGGTTTACTGTATCCCTTGGACCTTCTTATTGACGATGAAACACAGATATTGCATCCGAATTTAATACAAAAGGCACAATGCCGACTTAAGTACAAGAGGACTGACACCCTAACTTCCTATGAATTGAACCTCTCCTGTGATTCCAGTTTTAGATTCCGATGCTTCACTTCAGGTTTACTGTATACCTTGGACCTTCTTATTAGCGATGAAGCACAGAAATTGCATCCGAATTTAATACAAAAGGCACAATGCCGACTTAAGTGCAAGAGAACTGACACTCTAACTCTGTATGATTTGAACCTCTCCTGTGAGTCCAGTTTTAGATTCCGATGCTTCACTTCAGGTTTACTGTACACTTTGGACCTTCTTATTGGCGATGAAGCACAGAAATTGCATCCAAACTTAATACAAAAGGCACAATGCCGACTTAAGTACAAGAGCACTGACACTACAACTTTCTATGATTTAAACCTCTCCTGTGAGTCCAGTTTTAGATTCCGATGCTTCACTTCAGGTTTAATGCTCCCCTGGACCTTCTTATTGACAACGAAACACAGAAATTGCATCGGAATTAAATTCAAAAGGCACAATGCCGACCTAAGTACAAGAGGACTGACACTCTAACTTTCTAAGAATTGAACCTCTCCTGAGAGTCCAGTTTTAGATTCTGACGCTTCACTTCAGGATTACTGTATACGTTGGACCTTCTTATTGGCGATGAAGCACAGAAATTGCATCCGAATTTAATACAAAAGGCACAATGCCGACTTAAGTACATAAGGACTGACACTCTAACTTTCTATGATTTGAACCTTTCCTGTGAGTCCAGTTTTAGATTCGATGCTTCACTTCAGGTTTACTGTATCCCTTGGACCTCCTTATTGACGATGAAACACAGAAATTGCAAACGAATTTAATACAAAAGGCACAATGGCGACTTAAGTACAAGACGACTGACACTCTAACTTTCTATGATTTGAAACTCTCCTGTGAGTCCAGTTGTAGATTCCGATGCTTCACTTCGGGTTTACTGTATCCCTTGCACCTTCTTATTGACGATGAAACACAGAAATTGCATTAGAATTTAATACAAAAGGCACAATGCCGACTTAAGTACAAGACGACTGACACTCTAACTTTCTATGTTTTGAACCTCACCTGTGCGTCCAGTTTTAAGTTCCGATGCTTCACTTCAGGTTTACTGTATCCCTTGGACCTTTTTATTGATGATGAAAAACAGAATTTGCATCCGAATTTAATACAAAAGGCACAATGCCGACTTAAGAACAAGAGGACTGACACTCTAACTTACTATGATTTGAACCTCTCCTGTGAGTCCACTTTTAGATTCCGATGCTTCACTTCAGGTTTACTGTATCCCTTGCACCTTCTTATTGATGATGAAACACAGAACTTGCATCCGAAAATAATACAAAAGGCACGATGCCGACTTAAGTACAAGAGGACTGACACTCTAACATTCTATGATTTGAACCTCTCCTGTGGGTCCAGTTTTAGATTCCGATACTTCACTTCAGGTTTACTGTATCCCTTGGACATTCTTAATGATAATGAAACACAGAAATTGCATCCGAATTTAATACAAAAGGCACAATGCCGACTTAATTATAAGAGGTCTGACACTCTAACCTTCTATGATTAGAACCTCTCCTGTGAGTCCAGGTTTAGATTCCGATGCTACACTTCAGGTTTACTGTATCTCTTGGACCATCATTTTGACGATGAAACACAGAAATTGCATCCAAATTTAATACAAAAGGCACAATGCCGACTTAAGTACAAGAGGACTGACACTCTAACTTTCTATGATTTGAACCTCTCCTGTGAGTCCAGTTTTAGATTCCGATGCTTCACTTCAGGTTTACTGTATCCCTTGGACCATCTTATTGACGATGAAACACAGAAATTGCATCCGAATTTCATACAATAGGCACAATGCCGAATTAAGTACAACAGGACAGACACTCTGACTTTCTATGACTTGAACCTCTCCTGTGAGTCCAGTTTTAGATTCCGATGCTTCACTTCAGGATTACTATATCCCTTCGACCTTCTTATTGACGATGAAACACAGAAATTGCATCCGAATTTAATACAAAAGGCACAATGCCGACTTGAGTACAAGAGGACTGACACTGTAATTTTCTATCATATGAACCTCTCCTGTGAGTCCAGTTTTAGATTCCGATGCTTCACTTCAGGTTTACTGTATCCCTTGGACCTTCTTGTTGTTGATGAAACACAGAATTTGCATCCGAATTTAATACAAAAGGCACAATGCCGAATTAAGTACAAGTGGACTGACACTCTAACTTTCTATGACTTGAACCTCTACTGTGAGTCTAGTTTTAGATTCCGATGCTTCACTTCAATTTTACTGTATCCCTTGGACCCTCTTATTGATGATGAAACACAGAAATTGCATCCGAATATAATACAAAATCCACAACGCCGATTTAAGAGCAAGAGGACTGACACTCTAACTTTCTATGATTTGAACCTCTCCTGTGAGTCCAGTTTTAGACTCCGATGCTTCACGTCAGGTTTACTGTATCCCTTGGACATTCTTATTGACGATGAAACACAGAAATTGCATCCGAATTTGATACAAAAGGCACAATGCCGACTTAAGTACAAGAAGACTGACACTCTAACTTCCTATGATTTGAACCACTCCTGTGAGTCCAGTTTTAGATTCCGATGCTTCACTTCAGGTTTAATGAATCCCTTGGACTTTCTTATTGACGATGAACTACAGAAATTGCATTGGAATTAAATTCAAAAGGCACAATGACGACTTAAGTACAAGAGGACCGACACTCTAACTTTCTATGATTTGAACCTCTCCAGTGAGTTGAGTTTTAGATTCCGATGCTTCACTTCAGGTTTACTGTATCCCATGGACCTTCTTATTGATGATGAAACGCAGAATTTGCATCCGAATGTCATCCAAAACGCACAAAGCCGACTTAAGTACAAGAGGACTGACACTCTAACTTTCTATGATTTGAACCTCTCCAGTGAGTCCAGTTTTAGATTCCGATGCTTCACTTCAGGTTTACTGTATCCCTTGGACATTCTTATTGACGATGAAACACACAAATTGCATCCGAATTTGATACAAATGACTCAATGCCGGCTTAAGTACAAGAGGACTGACACTCTAACTTCCTGTGATTTGAACCACTCCTGTGAGTCCAGTTTTAGATTCCGATGCTTCACTTCAGGTGTACTGTATTACTTGGACCTTCTTATTGATGATGAAACACAGAAATTGCATCCGAATTTAATACAAAAGGCACAATGCCGACTTAAGTACTAGAGAACTGACACTCCAACTTCCTATGATTTGAACTACTCCTGTGAGTCCAGTTTTAGATTCCGATGCTTCACTTCAGGTTTAGTGTATACCTTGGACCGTCATATTGACGATGAAGCACTGAAATTGCATCCGAATGTAATACAAAAGGCACAATGCCGACTTAAGTACAAGAGGACTGACACTCTATCATTCTACGATTTGAGCCTCTGCTGTGAGTCCAGTTTTGGATTCCAATGCCTCACTTCAGGTTTACTGTATCCCTTGGACCTCCTTTTTGATGATGAACCACAGAAATTGCATCCGAATTTAATACAAAAGGCACAATGAAGACTCAAGTACAAGAGGACTGACACTCTAACTTTCAATGATTTAAACCTCTCCTGTGAGTCGAGTTTTAGATTCCGATGCTTCACTTCAGGTTTAATGTATCCCTTGGACTTTCTTATTGACGATGAAACACAGAAATTGCATTGGAATTAAATTCAAAAGGCACAATGACGACTTAAGTACAAGAGGACCGACACTCTAACTTTCTATGATTTGAACCTCTCCAGTGAGTTGATTTTTAGATTCCGATGCTTCACTTCAGGTTTACTGTATCCCTTGGACCTTCTTGTTGTTGATGAAACACAGAATTTGCATCCGAATTTAATACAAAAGGCACAATGCCGACTTAAGTACAAGAGGACTGACACTCTAATTTTCTATGATTTGAACCTCTCCTGTGAGTCCAGTTTTAGATTCCGATGCTTCACTTCAGGTTTACTGTATCCCTTGGACCTTCTTGTTGTTGATGAAACAGAGAATTTGCATCCGAATTTAATACAAAAGGCACAATGCCGACTTAAGTACAAGTGGACTGACACTCTAACTTTCTATGATTTGAACCTCTACTGTGAGTCTAGTTTTAGATTCCGATGCTTCACTTCAATTTTACTGTATCCCTTGGACCCTCTTATTGATGATGAAACACAGAAATTGCATCCGAATGTCATCCAAAACGCACAAAGCCGACTTAAGTACACGAGGACTGACACTCTAACTTTCTATGATTTGAGCCTCACCTGTGAGGCCTTTTTTAGATTCCGATGCTTCACTTCAGGTTTACTGTATCCCTTGGACCTTCTTATTGATGATGAAACGCAGAATTTGCTTCCGAATGTCATCCAAAACGCACAAAGCCGACTTAAGTACAAGAGGACTGACACTCTAACTTTCTATGATTTGAACCTCTCCTGTGAGTCCAGTTTTAGATTCCGATGCTTCACTTCAGGATTACTGTTTCCCTAGGACCTTCTTATTGACGATGACACACAGAAATTGCATCCGAATTTAATACAAAAGCCACAATGATGACTTAAGTACAAGAGGACAGACACTCTAACTTTCTGTGATTTGAACCTCACCTGTGAGCCCAGTTTTATATTCCGATGCTTCACTTCATGTTTAGTGTATACCTTGGACCTTCTTATTGATGATGAAACACAGAAATGGCATCCGAATTTAATACAAAAGGCACAATGCCGACTTAAGTACAAGAGGACTGACACTCTAGCTTTCTATGATTTGAACCTCTCCAGTGAGTCCAGTTTTAGATTCCGATGCTTCACTTCAGGTTTACTGTATCCCTTGGACATTCTTATTGACGATAAAACACAGAAATTGCATCCGAATTCGATACAAATGACACAATGCCGGCTTAAGTACAAGAGGACTGACACTCTAACTTCCTGTGATTTGAACCACTCCTGTGAGTCCAGTTTTAGATTCCGATGCTTCACTTCAGGTTTACTGTATTACTTGGACCTTCTTATTGATGATGAAACACTGAAATTGCATCCGAATTTAATACAAAAGGCACAATGCCGACTTAAGTACAAGAGGACTGACACTCTAACTTCCTATGATTTGAACCACTCCTGTGAGTCCAGATTTAGATTCCGATGCTTCACTTCAGGTTTAGTGTATACCTTGGACCGTCATATTGACGATGAAGCACTGAAATTGCATCCGAATGTAATACAAAAGGCACAATGCCGACTTAAGTACAAGAGGACTGACACTCTATCATTCTACGATTTGAGCCTCTGCTGTGAGTCCAGTTTTGGATTCCAATGCTTCACTTCAGGTTTATTGTATCCCTTGGACCTTCTTTTTGATGATGAACCACAGAAATTGCATCCGAATTTAATACAAAAGGCACAATGAAGACTTAAGTACAAGAGGACTGACACTCTAACTTTCAATGATTTAAACCTCTCCTGTGAGTCGAGTTTTAGATTCCGATGCTTCACTTCAGGTTTAATGTATCCCTTGGACTTTCTTATTGACGATGAAACACAGAAATTGCATTGGAATTAAATTCAAAAGGCACAATGACGACTTAAGTACAAGAGGACCGACACTCTAACTTTCTATGATTTGAACCTCTCCAGTGAGTTGATTTTTAGATTCCGATGCTTCACTTCAGGTTTACTGTATCCCTTGGACCTTCTTATTGATGATAAAACACAGAAATTGCATCGGAATTTAATACAAAAGGCACAATGCCGACTGAAGCACAAGAGGACTGACACTCTAACTTCCTATGATTTGAACCTCACCTGTGAGGCCTTTTTTAGATTCCAATGCTTCACTTCAGGTTTACTGTATCCCTTGGACCTTCTTATTGATGATGAAACACAGAATTTGCATCCGAATTTCATACAAAACGCACAATGCCGACTTAAGTACAAGATTACTGACACTCTAACTTTCTATGATTTGAACCTCTCCTGTGAGTCCAGTTTTAGATTCCGATGCTTCACTTCAGGATTACTGTATCCCTTGGACCATCTTACTGACGATGAAACACAGAAATTGCATCCGAATTTACTACAAGAGGCACAATGCAGACTGAAGGACAAGAGGACTGACACTCTAACTATCTATGATTTGAACCTCTACTGTGAGTCTAGTTTTAGATTCCGATGCTTCACATCAATTTTACTGTATCCCTTGGACCGTCTTATTGATGATGAAACACAGAAATTGCATCCGAATATAATACAAAAGGCACAACGCCGACTTAAGACCAAGAGGACTGACACTCTAACTTTCTATGATTTGAACCTCTCCTGTGAGTCCAGTTTTAGATTCCGATGCTTCACTTCAGGTTTACTGTATCCCTTGGACATTCTTATTGACGATAAAACACAGAAATTGCATCCGAATTCGATACAAATGACACAATGCCGGCTTAAGTACAAGAGGACTGACACTCTAACTTCCTGTGATTTGAACCACTCCTGTGAGTCCAGTTTTAGATTCCGATGCTTCACTTCAGGTTTACTGTATTACTTGGACCTTCTTATTGATGATGAAACACTGAAATTGCATCCGAATTTAATACAAAAGGAACAATGCCGACTTAAGTACAAGAGGACTGACACTCTAACTTCCTATGATTTGAACCACTCCTGTGAGTCCAGATTTAGATTCCGATGCTTCATTTCAGGTTTAGTGTATACCTTGGACCGTCATATTGACGATGAAGCACTGAAATTGCATCCGAATGTAATACAAAAGGCTCAATGCCGACTTAAGTACAAGAGGACTGACACTCTATCATTCTACGATTTGAGCCTCTGCTGTGAGTCCAGTTTTGGATTCCAATGCTTCACTTCAGGTTTATTGTATCCCTTGGACCTTCTTTTTGATGATGAACCACAGAAATTGCATCCGAATTTAATACAAAAGGCACAATGAAGACTTAAGTACAAGAGGACTGACACTCTAACTTTCAATGATTTAAACCTCTCCTGTGAGTCGAGTTTTAGATTCCGATGCTTCACTTCAGGTTTAATGTATCCCTTGGACTTTCTTATTGACGATGAAACACAGAAATTGCATTGGAATTAAATTCAAAAGGCACAATGACGACTTAAGTACAAGAGGACCGACACTCTAACTTTCTATGATTTGAACCTCTCCAGTGAGTTGATTTTTAGATTCCGATGCTTCACTTCAGGTTTACTGTATCCCTTGGACCTTCTTATTGATGATAAAACACAGAAATTGCATCGGAATTTAATACAAAAGGCACAATGCCGACTGAAGCACAAGAGGACTGACACTCTAACTTCCTATGATTTGAACCTCACCTGTGAGGCCTTTTTTAGATTCCAATGCTTCACTTCAGGTTTACTGTATCCCTTGGACCTTCTTATTGATGATGAAACACAGAATTTGCATCCGAATTTCATACAAAACGCACAATGCCGACTTAAGTACAAGATTACTGACACTCTAACTTTCTATGATTTGAACCTCTCCTGTGAGTCCAGTTTTAGATTCCGATGCTTCACTTCAGGATTACTGTATCCCTTGGACCATCTTACTGACGATGAAACACAGAAATTGCATCCGAATTTACTACAAGAGGCACAATGCAGACTGAAGGACAAGAGGACTGACACTCTAACTATCTATGATTTGAACCTCTACTGTGAGTCTAGTTTTAGATTCCGATGCTTCACATCAATTTTACTGTATCCCTTGGACCGTCTTATTGATGATGAAACACAGAAATTGCATCCGAATATAATACAAAAGGCACAACGCCGACTTAAGACCAAGAGGACTGACACTCTAACTTTCTATGATTTGAACCTCTCCTGTGAGTCCAGTTTTAGATTCCGATGCTTCACTTCAGGTTTACTGTATCCCTTGGACATTCTTATTGACGATAAAACACAGAAATTGCATCCGAATTCGATACAAATGACACAATGCCGGCTTAAGTACAAGAGGACTGACACTCTAACTTCCTGTGATTTGAACCACTCCTGTGAGTCCAGTTTTAGATTCCGATGCTTCACTTCAGGTTTACTGTATTACTTGGACCTTCTTATTGATGATGAAACACTGAAATTGCATCCGAATTTAATACAAAAGGCACAATGCCGACTTAAGTACAAGAGGACTGACACTCTAACTTCCTATGATTTGAACCACTCCTGTGAGTCCAGATTTAGATTCCGATGCTTCACTTCAGGTTTAGTGTATACCTTGGACCGTCATATTGACGATGAAGCACTGAAATTGCATCCGAATGTAATACAAAAGGCACAATGCCGACTTAAGTACAAGAGGACTGACACTCTATCATTCTACGATTTGAGCCTCTGCTGTGAGTCCAGTTTTGGATTCCAATGCTTCACTTCAGGTTTATTGTATCCCTTGGACCTTCTTTTTGATGATGAACCACAGAAATTGCATCCGAATTTAATACAAAAGGCACAATGAAGACTTAAGTACAAGAGGACTGACACTCTAACTTTCAATGATTTAAACCTCTCCTGTGAGTCGAGTTTTAGATTCCGATGCTTCACTTCAGGTTTAATGTATCCCTTGGACTTTCTTATTGACGATGAAACACAGAAATTGCATTGGAATTAAATTCAAAAGGCACAATGACGACTTAAGTACAAGAGGACCGACACTCTAACTTTCTATGATTTGAACCTCTCCAGTGAGTTGATTTTTAGATTCCGATGCTTCACTTCAGGTTTACTGTATCCCTTGGACCTTCTTATTGATGATAAAACACAGAAATTGCATCGGAATTTAATACAAAAGGCACAATGCCGACTGAAGCACAAGAGGACTGACACTCTAACTTCCTATGATTTGAACCTCACCTGTGAGGCCTTTTTTAGATTCCAATGCTTCACTTCAGGTTTACTGTATCCCTTGGACCTTCTTATTGATGATGAAACACAGAATTTGCATCCGAATTTCATACAAAACGCCCAATGCCGACTTAAGTACAAGATTACTGACACTCTAACTTTCTATGATTTGAACCTCTCCTGTGAGTCCAGTTTTAGATTCCGATGCTTCACTTCAGGATTACTGTATCCCTTGGACCATCTTACTGACGATGAAACACAGAAATTGCATCCGAATTTACTACAAGAGGCACAATGCAGACTGAAGGACAAGAGGACTGACACTCTAACTATCTATGATTTGAACCTCTCCTGTGAGTCCAGTTTTAGATTCCGATGCTTCACTTCAGGTTTACTGTATCCCTAAGACCTTCTTATTGACGATGACACACAGAAATTGCATCCGAATTTAATACAAAAGCCACAATGATGACTTAAGTACAAGAGGACAGACACTCTAACTTTCTATGATTTGAACCTCACCTGTGAGTCCAGTTTTATATTCCGATGCTTCACTTCAGGTTTAGTGTATACCTTGGACCTTCTTATTGATGATGAAACACAGAAATGGCATCCGAATTTAATACAAAAGGCACAATGCCGACTTAAGTACAAGAGGACTGACACTCTAGCTTTCTGTGATTTGAACCTCTCCAGTGAGTCCAGTTTTAGATTCCGATGCTTCACTTCAGGTTTACTGTATCCCTTGGACATTCTTATTGACGATGAAACACAGAAATTGCATCCGAATTTGATACTAAAGACACAATGCCGACTTAAGTACAAGAGTACTGACACTCTAACTTCCTGTGATTTGAACCACTCCTGTGAGTCCAGTTTTAGAATCCGATGCTTCACTTCAGGTTTACTGTATTACTTGGACCTTCTTATTGATGATGAAACACAGAAATTGCATCCGAATTTAATTCAAAAGGCACAATGCCGACTTAAGTACAAGAGGACTGACACTCTAACTTTCTATGATTTGAACCTCTACTGTGAGTCTAGTTTTAGATTCCGATGCTTCACATCAATTTTACTGTATCCCTTGGACCGTCTTATTGATGATGAAACACAGAAATTGCATCCGAATATAATACAAAAGGCACAACGCCGACTTAAGACCAAGTGGACTGACACTCTAACTTTCTATGATTTGAACCTCTCCTGTGAGTCCAGTTTTAGACTCCGATGCTTCACTTCAGGTTTACTGTATCCCTTGGACATTCTTATTGACGATGAAACACAGAAATTGCATCCGAATTTGATACAAAAGGCACAATGCCGACTTAAGTACAAGAGGACTGACACTCTAACTTCCTATGATTTGAACCACTCCTGTGAGTTCAGTTTTAGATTCCGATGCTTCACTTCAGGTTTAGTGTATACCTTGGACCGTCATATTGACGATGTAGCACTGAAATTGCATCCGAATGTAATAAAAAAGGCACAATGCCGACTTAAGTACAAGAGGACTGACACTCTATCATTCTACGATTTGAGCCTCTGCTGTGAGTCCAGTTTTAGTTTCCAATGCTTCACTTCAGGTTTACTGTATCCCTTGGACCTTCTTATTGATGATGAAACACAGAAATTGCATCCGAAATTAATACAAAAGGCACAATGAAGACTTAAGTACAAGAGGACTGACACTCTAACTATCTATGATTTGAACCTCTCCTGTGAGTCCAGTTTTCGATTCCAATGCTTCACTTCAGGTTTACTGTATCCCTTGGACCTTCTTATTTACGATGAAACACAGAAATTGCATCCGAATTTAATAAAAAATGCACAAAGCCGACTGAAGCACAAGAGGACTGACACTCTAACTTCCTATGATTTGAACCTCTCCTGTGAGTCCAGTTTTAGATTCCGATGCTTCACTTCAGGTTTACTGTATCCCTTGGACCATCTTATTGACGATGAAACACAGAAATTGCATCCGAATTTCATACAGTAGGCACAATGCCGACTTAAGTACAGCAGGACAGACACTCTGACTTTCTATGACTTGAACCTCTCCTGTGAGTCCAGTTTTAGATTCCGATGCTTCACTTCAGGATTACTGTATAACTTCGACCTTCTTATTGACAATGAAACACAGAAATTGCATCCGAATTTAATACAAAAGGCACAATGCCGACTAAAGTACAAGAGGACTGACACTCTAATTTTCTATGATTTGAACCTCTCCTGTGAGTCCAGTTTTAGATTCCGATGCTTCACTTCAGGTTTACTGTACCCCTTGGACCTTTTTGTTGTTGATGAAACACAGAATTTGCATCCGAATTTAATACAAAAGGCACAATGCCGACTTAAGTACAAGAGGTCTGACACTCTAACTTTCTATGATTTGAGCCTCTCCTGTGAGTCCAGTTTTAGATTCCGATGCTTCACTTCAGGATTACTGCATCCCTTGGACCATCTTATTGACGATGAAACACAGAGATTGCATCCGAATTTACTACAAAAGGCACAATGCCGACGTAAGTACAAGAGGCCTGACACTATAACTATCTATGATTTGAACCTCTCCTGTGAGTCCAGTTTTAGATTCCGATGCTTCACTTCAGGTTTACTGTATCCCTTGGACCTTCTTACTGACGATGACACACAGAAATTGCATCCGAATTTAATACTAAAGCCACAATGATGACTTAAGTACAAGAGGACAGACACTCTAACTTTCTATGATTTGAACCTCACCTGTGAGTCCAGTTTTATATTCCGATGCTTCAGTTCAGGTTTAGTGTATACCTTGGACCTTCTTATTGATGATGAAACACAGAAATGGCATCCGAATTTAATAAAAAAGGCACATTGCCGACTTAAGTACAAGAGGACTGACACTCTAACTTTCTATTATTTGAACCTCTCCAGTGAGTCCAGTTTTAGATTCCGATGCTCCACTTCAGGTTTACTGTATCCCTCGGACATTCTTATTGACTATGAAACACAGAAATTGCATCCGAATTTGATACAAAAGACACAATGCCGACTTAAGTACAAGAGGACTGACAGTCTAACTTCCTGTGATTTGAACCACTCCTGTGAGTCCAGTTTTAGATTCCGATGCTTCACTTCAGGTTTACTGTATAACTTGGACCTTCTTATTGGCGATGAAGCACAGAAATTGCATCCGAATTTAATACAAAAGGCACAATGCCGTCTCATGTACAAGAGGACTGTCACTCTAACTTTCTATTTTTTGAACCTTTCCTGTGAGTCCAGTTTTAGATTGCGATGCTTCACTTCAGGTTTACTGTATCCCTTGGACCTTCTTATTGACGATGAAACACAGAAATTGCATCCGAATTTAATACAAAAGTCACAATGATGACTTAACTACAAGATAACAGACACTCTAACTTTCTATGATTTGAACCTCACCTGTGAGTCCAGTTTTATATTCCGATGCTTCAGTTCAGGTTTAGTGTATACCTTGGACCTTCTTATTGATGATGAAACACAGAAATGGCATCCGAATTTAATAAAAAAGGCACATTGCCGACTTAAGTACAAGAGGACTGACACTCTAACTTTCTATTATTTGAACCTCTCCAGTGAGTCCAGTTTTAGATTCCGATGCTCCACTTCAGGTTTACTGTATCCCTCGGACATTCTTATTGACTATGAAACACAGAAATTGCATCCGAATTTGATACAAAAGACACAATGCCGACTTAAGTACAAGAGGACTGACAGTCTAACTTCCTGTGATTTGAACCACTCCTGTGAGTCCAGTTTTAGATTCCGATGCTTCACTTCAGGTTTACTGTATAACTTGGACCTTCTTATTGGCGATGAAGCACAGAAATTGCATCCGAATTTAATACAAAAGGCACAATGCCGTCTCATGTACAAGAGGACTGTCACTCTAACTTTCTATTTTTTGAACCTTTCCTGTGAGTCCAGTTTTAGATTGCGATGCTTCACTTCAGGTTTACTGTATCCCTTGGACCTTCTTATTGACGATGAAACACAGAAATTGCATCCGAATTTAATACAAAAGCCACAATGATGACTTAACTACAAGATAACAGACACTCTAACTTTCTATGATTTGAACCTCACCTTTGAGTCCAGTTTTAGATTCCGATGCTTCACTTCAGGTTTAGTGTATACCTTGGACCTTCTTATTGACGATGAAGCTCAGATATTGCATCCGAATTCAATAAAAAAGGCACAATGCCGACTTATGTACAAGAGCACTGACACTCTATCATTCTATGATTTGAACCTCTGCTGTGAGTCCAGTTTTAGATCCCAATGCTTCACTTCAGGTTTACTGTATCCCTTGGACCTTCTTATTAAAGATGAAACACAGAAATTGCATCCGAATTTAATACAAAAGGCACAATGCCGACTTAAGTACAAGAGGACTCTACACTCTAACTTTCTATGATTTAAATCTCTCCTGTGAGTACAGTTTTAGATTCTGATGCTTCACTTCAGGTTTACTGTATCCCTTGGACCATCTTATTGTCGATGATACTCAGAAATTGCATCCGAATTTACTACAAAAGGAACAATGCCGACTGAAGAACAAGAGGACTGACACTCTAACTATCTATGATTTGAACCTCTCCTGTGAGTCCAGTTTTAGATTCCGATGCTTCACTTCAGGTTTACTGTAGCCCTGGGACCTTCTTATTGATGATGAAACACAGAAATTGCATCCGAATTTAATACAAAAGGCACAATGCCGGCTTAAGTACAAGAGGACTGATACTCTAACTTTCTATGATTTGAACCTCACCTGTGAGTCCAGTTTTAGTTTCCGATGCTTCACTTCAGGTTTACTGTATCCCTTGGACCTTCTTATTGATGATGAAACACAGAATTTCCATCCGAATTTAATACAAAATGCACAATGCCGACTTAGGTACAAGAGGACTGACACTTAAACTTTCTATGATTTGAACCTCTCTTGTGAGTCCAGTTTTAGATTCCGATGCTTCACTTCAGGTTTACTGTATCCCTTGGACCTTCTTATTGACGATGAAACACAGAAATTGCATCCGAATTTAATACAAAATGCACAATGCCGACTTAAGTACAAGAGGACTGACACTCTAACTTTCTATGATCTGAACCTCTCCTGTGAGTCCAGTTTTAGATTCCGATGCTTCACTTCAGGTTTAGTGTATACCTTGGACCTTCTTATTGACGATGAAGCACAGAAATTGCATCCGAATTTAATACAAAAGGCACAATGCCGACTTAAGTACAAGACGAGTGACACTCTATCATTCTATGATTTGAACCTCTGCTGTGAGTCCAGTTTTAGATTCCAATGCTTCACTTCAGGTTTACTGTATCCCTTGGACCTTCTTATTGATGATGAAACACAAAAATTGCATCCGAATGTAATACAAAAGGCACAAAGCCGACTTAAGTACAAGAGGACTGACACTCTAACTTTCTATGTTTTGAACCTCACCTGTGCGTCCAGATTTAAGTTCCGATGCTTCACTTCAGGTATACTGTATAACTTGGACCCTCTTATTAACGATGAAACACAGAAATTGCATCTGAATTTAATACAAAAGGCACAATGCCGACTTAAGTACAAGAGGACTCTACACTCTAATTTTCTATGATTTGAACCTCTCCTGTGTGTCCAGTTTTAGATTCCGATGCTTCACATCCGGTTTACTGTATCCCTTGGACCATCTCATTGACGATGAAACACAGAAATTGCATCTGAATTTAATACAAAAGGCACAATGCCGACTGAAGGACAAGAGGACTGACACTCTAACTTTCTATGATTTGAACCTCTCCTGTGAGTCCAGTTTTAGATTCCGATGCTACACTTCAAGTTTACTGTATCCCTTCGACCTTCTTATTGACGATGAAACACAGAAATTGCATCCGAATTAAATAAAAAAGCCACAATGATGACTTAAGTACAAGAGGACAGACACTCTAACTTTCTATGAATTGAACCTCACCTGTGAGTCCAGTTTTAGATTCCGATGCTTCACTTCAGGTTTACTGTATCCCTTGGACCTTCTTATTGATGATGAAACACAGAAATTGCATCCGAATTTAATACAAAAGGCACAATGCCGACTTAAGTACAAGAGGACTGACACTCTAATTTTCTATTATTTGAACCTCTCCAGTGAGTCCAGTTTTAGATTCCGATGCTCCACTTCAGGTTTACTGTATCCCTTGGACATTCTTATTGACTATGAAACACAGAAATTGCATCCGAATTTGATACAAAAGGCACAATGCCGACTTAAGTACGAGAGGACTGACACTCTATCATTCTACGATTTGAGCCTCTGCTGTGAGTCCAGTTTTAGATTCCAATGCTTCACTTCAGGTTTACTGTATTACTTGGACCTTCTTACTGATGATGAAACACAGAAATTGCATCCGAATTTAATACAAAGGGCACAATGCCGACTTAAGTACAAGAGGACTGACACTCTAACTTTCAATGATTTAAACCTCTCCTGTGAGTCCAGTTTTGGATTCCGATGCTTCACTTCTGGTTTAGTGTATCCCTTGGACCTTCTTCTTGACGATGAAACACAGAAATTGCATCGGAATTAAATTCAAAAGGCACAATGACGACTTAAGTACAAGAGGACTGACACTCTCAGTTTCTATGATTTGAACCTCTCCTGTGAGTACAGTTTTAGATTCCGACGCTTCACTTCAGGTTTACTGTATAACTTGGACCTTCTTATTGGCGATGAAGCACAGAAATTGCATCCGAATTTAATACAAAAGGCACAATGCCGTCTCATGTACAAGAGGACTGTCACTCTAACTTTCTATTTTTTGAACCTCTCCTGTGAGTCCAGTTTTAGATTGCGATGCTTCACTTCAGGTTTACTGTATCCCTTGGACCTTCTTATTGACGATGAAACACAGAAATTGCATCCGAATTTAATACAAAAGCCACAATGATGACTTAACTACAAGATAACAGACACTCTAACTTTCTATGATTTGAACCTCACCTTTGAGTCCAGTTTTAGATTCCGATGCTTCACTTCAGGTTTACTGTAGCCCTTGGACCTTCTTATAGATGATGAGACACAGAAATTGCATCCGAATTTAATACAAAAGGCACAATGCCGGCTTAAGTACAAGAGGACTGATACTCTAACTTTCTATGATTTGAACCTCACCTGTGAGTCCAGTTTTAGTTTCCGATGCTTCACTTCAGGTTTACTGTATCCCTTGGACCTTCTTATTGATGATGAAACACAGAATTTCCATCCGAATTTAATACAAAATGCACAATGCCGACTTAAATACAACAGGACTGACACTCTAACATTCTTTGATTTGAACTTCCCCGTGTGAGTCCAGTTTTAGATTCCGATGCTTCACTTCAGGTTTACTGTATCCCTTGGACCTTCTTATTGACGATGAAACACAGATATTGCATCCGAATTTCATACAAAGCGCACAATGCCGTCTCAAGTACACGAGGACTGTCACTCTAACTTTCTATGTTTTTAACCTCAGCTGTGAGTCGAGTTTTAGATTCCGATGCTTCACTTCAGGTTTAGTGTATACCTTGGACCTTCTTATTGACGATGAAGCACAGAAATTGAATCCGAATTTAATACAAAAGGCACAATGCCGACTTAAGTACAAGAGGACTGACACTCTAATTTTCTATGTTTTGAACCTCTCCTGTGAGTCCAGTTTTATATTCCGATGCTTCACTTCAAGTTTACTGTATCCCTTGGACCTTCTTGTTGTTGATGAAACACAGAATTTGCATCCGAATTTAATACAAAAGGCACAATGCCGACTTAAGTACAAGAGGACTGACAGTCTAACTTTCTATGATTTGAACCTCTCCTGTGAGTCCAGTTTTAGATTCCGATGCTTCACTTCAGGATTACTGTATCCCTTGGACCTTCTTATTGACGATGAAACACAGAAATTGCATCCGAATTTAATACAAAAGCACAATGCCGACTTAAGTACAAGAGGACTGACACTCTAACTTTCTGTAACATGAATCTCTCCTGTGAGTCCAGTTTTAGATTACGATGCTTCACTTCAGGTTTAGTGTATACCTTGGACCTTCTTATTGACGATGAAGCTCAGATATTGCATCCGAATTCAATAAAAAAGGCACAATGCCGACTTATGTACAAGAGCACTGACACTCTATCATTCTATGATTTGAACCTCTGCTGTGAGTCCAGTTTTAGATCCCAATGCTTCACTTCAGGTTTACTGTATCCCTTGGACCTTCTTATTGAAGATGAAACACAGAAATTGCATCCGAATTTAATACAAAAGGCACAATGCCGACTTAAGTGCAAGAGGACTGACACTCTAACTGTCTATGATTTGAACCTCACCAGTACGTCCAGTTTTAAGTTCCGATACTTCACTTCAGGTTTACTGTATCCCTTGGACCCACTTATTCACGATAAAAACACAGAAATTGCATCCGAATTTAATACAAAAGGCACAATGCCGACTTAAGTACAAGAGGACTCTACACTCTAACTTTCTATGATTTAAATCTCTCCTGTGAGTACAGTTTTAGATTCTGATGCTTCACTTCAGGTTTACTGTATCCCTTGGACCATCTTATTGACGATGATACTCAGAAATTGCATCCGAATTTACTACAAAAGGAACAATGCCGACTGAAGAACAAGAGGACTGACACTCTAACTATCTATGATTTGAACCTCTCCTGTGAGTCCAGTTTTAGATTCCGATGCTTCACTTCAGGTTTACTGTAGCCCTTGGACCTTCTTATTGATGATGAAACACAGAAATTGCATCCGAATTTAATACAAAAGGCACAATGCCGGCTTAAGTACAAGAGGACTGATACTCTAACTTTCTATGATTTGAACCTCACCTGTGAGTCCAGTTTTAGTTTCCGATGCTTCACTTCAGGTTTACTGTATCCCTTGGACCTTCTTATTGATGATGAAACACAGAATTTCCATCCGAATTTAATACAAAATGCACAATGCCGACTTAAATACAACAGGACTGACACTCTAACATTCCTTGATTTGAACTTCCCCGTGTGAGTCCAGTTTTAGATTCCGATGCTTCACTTCAGGCTTACTGTATCCCTTGGACCTTCTTATTGACGATGAAACACAGAAATTGCATCCGAATTTAATACAAAAGCCACAATGATGACTTAACTACAAGATAACAGACACTCTAACTTTCTATGATTTGAACCTCACCTTTGAGTCCAGTTTTAGATTCCGATGCTTCACTTCAGGTTTACTGTAGCCCTTGGACCTTCTTATTGATGATGAAACACAGAAATTGCATCCGAATTTAATACAAAAGGCACAATGCCGGCTTAAGTACAAGAGGACTGATACTCTAACTTTCTATGATTTGAACCTCACCTGTGAGTCCAGTTTTAGTTTCCGATGCTTCACTTCAGGTTTACTGTATCCCTTGGACCTTCTTATTGATGATGAAACACAGAATTTCCATCCGAATTTAATACAAAATGCACAATGCCGACTTAAATACAACAGGACTGACACTCTAACATTCTTTGATTTGAACTTCCCCGTGTGAGTCCAGTTTTAGATTCCGATGCTTCACTTCAGGTTTACTGTATCCCTTGGACCTTCTTATTGACGATGAAACACAGATATTGCATCCGAATTTCATACAAAACGCACAATGCCGTCTCAAGTACACGAGGACTGTCACTCTAACTTTCTATGTTTTGAACCTCTGCTGTGAGTCGAGTTTTAGATTCTGATGCTTCACTTCAGGTTTAGTGTATACCTTGGGCCTTCTTATTGACGATGAAGCACAGAAATTGAATCCGAATTTAATACAAAATGCACAATGCCGACTTAAGTACAAGAGGTCTGACACTCTATCATTCTATGATTTGAACCTCTGCTGTGAGTCCAGTTTTAGATTCCAATGCATCACTTCAGGTTTACAGTATCCCTTGGACCTTTTTATTGATGATGAAACACAGATATTGCATCCGAATTTGATACAAAAGGCACAATGCCGACTTAAGTACAAGAGGACTGACACTCTATCATTCTATGATTTGAACCTCAACTGTGCGTCCAGTTTTAAGTTCCGATGCTTCAGTTATGGTTTACTGTATCCCTTGGCCCCTCTTATTCACGATGAAACACAGAAATTGCATTCGAATTTAATACAAAAGGCACAATGTCGACTTAAGTACAAGAGGACTCTACACTCTAACTTTCTATGATTTGAACCTCTCCTATGAGTACAGTTGTAGATTCCGATGCTTCACTTCAGATTTACTGATTCCCTTCGACCTTCTTATTGACGATGAAACACAGAAATTGCATCTGAATTAAATACAAAAGCCACAATGATGACTTAAGTACAAGAGGACTAACACTCTAACATTCTATGATTTGAACCTCACCTGTGAGTCCAGTTTTAGATTCCGATGCTTCACTTCAGATTTACTGTATCCCTTGGACCTTCTTATTGATGATGAAACACAGAAATTGCATCGGAATTTAATACAAAAGGCACAATGCCGACTTAAGTACAAGAGGACTGACACTCTAATTTTCTGTAATTTGAATCTCTCCTGTGAGTCCAGTTTTAGATTACGATGCTTCACTTCAGGTTTAGTGTATACCTTGGACCTTCTTATTGACGATGAAGCTCAGATATTGCATCCGAATTCAATAAAAAAGGCACAATGCCGACTTATGTACAAGAGCACTGACACTCTATCATTCTATGATTTGAACCTCTGCTGTGAGTCCAGTTTTAGATCCCAATGCTTCACTTCAGGTTTACTGTATCCCTTGGACCTTCTTATTGAAGATGAAACACAGAAATTGCATCCGAATTTAATACAAAAGGCACAATGCCCACTTAAGTGCAAGGGGACTGACACTCTAACTGTCTATGATTTGAACCTCACCAGTACGTCCAGTTTTAAGTTCCGATACTTCACTTCAGGTTTACTGTATCCCTTGGACCCACTTATTCACGATAAAAACACAGAAATTGCATCCGAATTTAATACAAAATGCACAATGCCGACTTAAGTACAAGAGGACTCTACACTCTAACTTTCTATGATTTAAATCTCTCCTGTGAGTACAGTTTTAGATTCTGATGCTTCACTTCAGGTTTACTGTATCCCTTGGACCATCTTATTGACGATGATACTCAGAAATTGCATCCGAATTTACTACAAAAGGAACAATGCCGACTGAAGAACAAGAGGACTGACACTCTAACTATCTATGAATTGAACCTCTCCTGTGAGTCCAGTTTTAGATTCCGATGCTTCACTTCAGGTTTACTGTAGCCCTGGGACCTTCTTATTGATGATGAAACACAGAAATTGCATCCGAATTTAATACAAAAGGCACAATGCCGGCTTAAGTACAAGAGGACTGATACTCTAACTTTCTATGATTTGAACCTCACCTGTGAGTCCAGTTTTAGTTTCCGATGCTTCACTTCAGGTTTACTGTATCCCTTGGACCTTCTTATTGATGATGAAACACAGAATTTCCATCCGAATTTAATACAAAATGCACAATGCCGACTTAAGTACAAGAGGACTGACACTTAAACTTTCTATGATTTGAACCTCTCTTGTGAGTCCAGTTTTGGATTCCGATGCTTCACTTCAGGTTTACTGTATCCCTTGGACCTTCTTATTGACGATGAAACACAGAAATTGCATCCAAATTTAATACAAAAGGCACAATGCCGACTTAAGTACAAGAGGACTGACACTCTAACTTTCTATGATCTGAACCTCTCCTGTGAGTCCAGTTTTAGATTCCGATGCTTCACTTCAGGTTTAGTGTATACCTTGGACCTTCTTATTGACGATGAAGCACAGAAATTGCATCCGAATTTAATACAAAAGGCACAATGCCGACTTAAGTACAAGACGAGTGACACTCTATCATTCTATGATTTGAACCTCTGCTGTGAGTCCAGTTTTAGATTCCAATGCTTCACTTCAGGTTTACTGTATCCCTTGGACCTTCTTATTGATGATGAAACACAAAAATTGCATCCGAATGTAATACAAAAGGCACAAAGCCGACTAAAGTACAAGAGGACTGACACTCTAACTTTCTATGTTTTGAACCTCACCTGTGCGTCCAGTTTTAAGTTCCGATGCTTCACTTCAGGTATACTGTATAACTTGGACCCTCTTATTAACGATGAAACACAGAAATTGCATCTGAATTTAATACAAAAGGCACAATGCCGACTTAAGTACAAGAGGACTCTACACTCTAACTTTCTATGATTTGAACCTCTCCTGTGTGTGCAGTTTTAGATTCCGATGCTTCACATCAGGTTTACTGTATCCCTTGGACCATCTCATTGACGATGAAACACAGAAATTGCATCTGAATTTAATACAAAAGGCACAATGCCGACTGAAGGACAAGAGGACTGACACTCTAACTTTCTATGATTTGAACCTCTCCTGTGAGTCCAGTTTTAGATTCCGATGCTACACTTCAGGTTTACTGTATCCCTTCGACCTTCTTATTGACGATGAAACACAGAAATTGCATCCGAATTAAATAAAAAAGCCACAATGATGACTTAAGTACAAGAGGACAGACACTCTAACTTTCTATGAATTGAACCTCACCTGTGAGTCCAGTTTTAGATTCCGATGCTTCACTTCAGGTTTACTGTATCCCTTGGACCTTCTTATTGATGATGAAACACAGAAATTGCATCCGAATTTAATACAAAAGGCACAATGCCGACTTAAGTACAAGAGGACTGACACTCTAATTTTCTATGATTTGAACCTCTCCTGTGAGTCCAGTTTTAGATTCCGATGCTTCACTTCAGGTTTGCTGTATCCCTTGGACCTTCTTGTTGTTGATGAAACACAGAATTTGCATCCGAAATTAATACAAAAGGCAAATGCCGACTTAAGTACAAGAGGACTGACACTCTAACTTTCTATCATTTGAACCTGTCTTGTGAGTCCAGTTTTAGATTCCGATGCTTCACTTCAGGCTTACTGGATCCCTTGGACCCTCTTATTGAAGATGAAACACAGAAATTGCATCCGAATATAATACAAAAGGCACAATGCCGACTTACGTACAAGACGACTGACACTCTAACTCTCTATGATTTGACCTCTCCTGTGAGTCCAGTTTTAGATTCCGATGCTTCACTTCAGGTTTACTGTATCCCTTGGACATTCTTATTGACGATGAAACACAGAAATTGCAACCGAATTTGATACAAAAGGAACAATGCCGACTTAAATACAAGAGGACTGACACTCTAACTTTCAATGATTTAAACCTCTCCAGTGAGTCCAGATTTAGATTCCGATGCTTCACTTCAGGTTTAATGTATCCCTTGGACCTTCTTATTGGCGATGAAACACAGAATTTGCATCGGAATTGAATTTAAAAGACACAATGCCGGCTTAAGTACAAGAGGACTGACACACTAACTTCCTATGATTTGAACCTCTCCTGTGAGTCCAGTTTTAGCTTCCGATGCTTCACTTCAGGTTTAGTGTATACCTTGGACCGTCTTATTGACGATGAAGCGCAGAAATTGCATCCGAATTTAATACAAAGGCACAATGCCGACTTAAGTACAAGAGGACTGACACTCTATCATTCTACGATTGGAGCCTCTGCTGTGAGTCCAGTTTTAGATTCCAATGCTTCACTTCAGGTTTACTGTATCCCTTGGACCTTCTTATTGATGATGAAACACAGAAATTGCATCCGAATTTAATACAGAAGGCACAATGCCGACTTAAGTACAAGAGGACTGACACTCTAACTTTCAATGATTTAAACCTCTCCTGTGAGTCCAGATTTAGATTCCGATGCTTCACTTCAGGTTTAATGTATCCCTTGGACCTTCTTATTGGCGATGAAACACAGAAACTGCATCGGAATTGAATTTAAAAGGTACAATGCCGACTTAAGTACAAGAGGACTGACACTCTCACTTTCTATTATTTGAACCTCTCCTGTGAGTCCAGTTTTACATTCGGACGCTTCACTTCAGGTTTACTGTATTCCTTGGACCTTCTTATTGGCGATGAAGCACAGAAATTGCATCCGAATTTAATACAAAAGGCACAATGCCGTCTCAAGTTCAAGAGCACTGACACTCTAACTTTCTATCATTTGAACCTCTCCTGTGAGTCCAGTTTTAGACACCGATGCTTCACTTCAGGTTTACTGTATCCCTTGGACCTTCTTATTGCCGATGAAACACAGAAATTGCATCCGAATGTAATACAAAAGGCACAAAGCCGACTTAAGTACAAGAGGACTGACACTCTAACTTTCTATGTTTTGAACCTCACCTGTGCGTCCAGTTTTAAGTTCCGATGCTTCACTTCAGGTATACTGTATAACTTGGACCCTCTTATTAACGATGAAACACAGAAATTGCATCTGAATTTAATACAAAAGGCACAATGCCGACTTAAGTACAAGAGGACTCTACACTCTAACTTTCTATGATTTGAACCTCTCCTGTGTGTCCAGTTTTAGATTCCGATGCTTCACATCAGGTTTACTGTATCCCTTGGACCATCTCATTGACGATGAAACACAGAAATTGAATCTGAATTTAATACAAAAGGCACAATGCCGACTGAAGGACAAGAGGACTGACACTCTAACTTTCTATGATTTGAACCTCTCCTGTGAGTCCAGTTTTAGATTCCGATGCTACACTTCAGGTATACTGTATCCCTTCGACCTTCTTATTGACGATGAAACACAGAAATTGCATCCGAATTAAATAAAAAAGCCACAATGATGACTTAAGTACAAGAGGACAGACACTCTAACTTTCTATGAATTGAACCTCACCTGTGAGTCCAGTTTTAGATTCCGATGCTTCACTTCAGGTTTACTGTATCCCTTGGACCTTCTTATTGATGATGAAACACAGAAATTGCATCCGAATTTAATACAAAAGGCACAATGCCGACTTAAGTACAAGAGGACTGGCACTCTAATTTTCTATGATTTGAACCTCTCCTGTGAGTCCAGTTTTAGATTCCGATGCTTCACTTCAGGTTTGCTGTATACCTTGGACCTTGTTGTTGTTGATGAAACACAGAATTTGCATCCGAAACTAATACAAAAGGCAAATGCCGACTTATTACAAGAGGACTGACACTCTAACTTTCTATGATTTGAACCTGTCTTGTGAGTCCAGTTTTAGATTCCGATGCTTCACTTCAGGTTTACTGGATCCCTTGGACCCTCTTATTGAAGATGAAACACAGAAATTGCATCCGAATATAATACAAAAGGCACAATGCCGACTTACGTACAAGACGACTGACACTCTAACTCTCTATGATTTGACCTCTCCTGTGAGTCCAGTTTTAGATTCCGATGCTTCACTTCAGGTTTACTGTATCCCTTGGACATTCTTATTGACGATGAAACACAGAAATTGCAACCGAATTTGATACAAAAGGCACAATGCCGACTTAAGTACAAGAGGACTGACACTCTAACTTTCAATGATTTAACCTCTCCTGTGAGTCCAGATTTAGATTCCGATGCTTCACGTCAGGTTTAATGTATCCCTTGGACCTTCTTATTGGCGATGAAACACAGAATTTGCATCGGAATTGAATTTAAAAGACACAATGCCGGGTTAAGTACAAGAGGACTGACACACTAACTTTCTATGATTTGAACCTCTCCTGTGAGTCCAGTTTTAGCTTCCGATGCTTCACTTCAGGTTTAGTGTATACCTTGGACCGTCTTATTGACGATGAAGCGCAGAAATTGCATCCGAATTTAATACAAAGGCACAATGCCGACTTAAGTACAAGAGGACTGACACTCTATCATTCTACGATTGGAGCCTCTGCTGTGAGTACAGTTTTAGATTCCAATGCTTCACTTCAGGTTTACTGTATCCCTTGGACCTTCTTATTGATGATGAAACACAGAAATTGCATCCGAATTTAATACAGAAGGCACAATGCCGACTTAAGTACCAGAGGACTGACACTCTAACTTTCAATGATTTAAACCTCTCCTGTGAGTCCAGATTTAGATTCCGATGCTTCACTTCAGGTTTAATGTATCCCTTGGACCTTCTTATTGGCGATGAAACACAGAAACTGCATCGGAATTGAATTTAAAAGGTACAATGCCGACTTAAGTACAAGAGGACTGACACTCTCACTTTCTATTATTTGAACCTCTCCTGTGAGTCCAGTTTTACATTCGGACGCTTCACTTCAGGTTTACTGTATTCCTTGGACCTTCTTATTGGCGATGAAGCACAGAAATTGCATCCGAATTTAATACAAAAGGCACAATGCCGTCTCAAGTTCAAGAGCACTGACACTCTAACTTTCTATCATTTGAACCTCTCCTGTGAGTCCAGTTTTAAACGCCGATGCTTCACTTCAGGTTTACTGTATCCCTTGGACCTTCTTATTGCCGATGAAACACAGAAATTGCATCCGAATTTAATACAAAAGGCACAATGCCGACAAGAGGACTGACACTCTAACTTTCTATGATTTGAACCTCTCCTGTGAGTCCAGTTTTAGATTCCGATGCTTCACCTCAGGTTTACTGTATCCCTTGGACCTTCTTATTGATGATGAAACAGAGAAATTGCATCCGAATTTAATACAAAAGGCACAATGCCAGCTTAAGTACAAGAGGACTGATATTCTAATTTTCTATGATTTGAACCTCTCCTGTGAATCCAGTTTTAGATTCCGATGCTACACTTCTGGTTTACTGTATCCCTTGGAGCTTCTTATTGATGATGAAACATAGAATTTCCATCCGAATTTAATACAAAATGCACAATGCCGACGTAAGTAGAAGAGGACTGACACTCTTACTTTCTATGATTTGAACCTCTCCTGTGAGTCCAGTTTTAGATTCCGATGCTTCACTTCAGGTTTAGTGTATACCTTGGACCTTCTTATTGACGATGAAACACAGAAATTCCATCCGAATTTACTACAAAAGGCACAATGCCGACTGAAGAACAAGAGGACTGACACTCTAACTATCTAAGATTTAAACCTCTCCTGTGAGTCCAGTTTTTGTTTCCGATGCTTCACTTCAGGTTTACTGTATCCCTTGGATCTTCTTATTGACGATGAAACACAGAAATTGCATCCGAATTTAATACAAAAGGCACAATGCCGACCTAAGTACAAGAGGACTGACACTCTAAATTTCTATGATTTGAACCTCACCTGTGAGTCCAGTTTTAAGTTCCGATGCTTCACTTCAGGTTTACTGTATCCCTTGGACCCCCTTATTCACGATGAAACACAGAAATTGCATCCGAATTTAATACAAAAGGCACAATGCCGACTTAAGTACAAGAGGACTCTACACTCTAACTTTCTATGATTTGAACCTCTCCTGTGAGTCCAGTTTTAGATTCCGATGCTTCACATCAGGTTTACTGTATCCCTTCGACCTTCTTATTGACGATGAAACACACAAATTGCATCCAAATTAAATACAAAAGCCACAATGATGACTTAAGTACAAGAGGACAGACACTCTAACTTTCTATGATTTGAACCTCACCTGTGAGTCCAGTTTTAGATTACGATGCTTCACTTCAGGTTTACTGTATCCCTTGGACCTTCTTATTGATGATAAAACACAGAAATTGCATCCGAATTTAATACAAAAGGCACAATGCCGACTTAAGTACAAGAGGACTGACACACTAATTTTCTATGATTTGAACCTCTACTGTGAGTCCAGTTTTAGATACCGATGCTTCACTTCTGGTTTACTGTATCCCTTGGACCTTCTTGTTGTTGATGAAACACAGAATTTGCATCCGAATTTAATACAAAAGGCTTAATGCCGACTTAAGTACAAGAGGACTGACACTCTAACTTTCTATGATTTGAACCTCTCCTGTAAGTCCAGTTTTAGATTCCGATGCTTCACTTCAGGTTTACTGTATCCCTTGGACCCTCTTATTGAAGATGAAACACAGAAATTGCATCCGAATATAATACAAAAGGCACAATGCCGACTTACGTACAAGACGTCTGACACTCTAACTCTCTATGATTTGACCTCTCCTGTGAGTCCAGTTTTAGATTCCGATGCTTCACTTCAGGTTTACTGTATCCCTTGGCCATTCTTATTGACGATGAAACACAGAAATTGCAACCGAATTTGATACAAAAGGCACAATGCCGACTTAAGTACAAGAGGACTGACACTCTAACTTTCAATGATTTAAACCTCTCCTGTGAGTCCAGATTTAGATTCCGATGCTTCACGTCAGGTTTAATGTATCCCTTGGACCTTCTTATTGGCGATGAAACACAGAATTTGCATCGGAATTGAATTTAAAAGACACAATGCCGGGTTAAGTACAAGAGGACTGACACACTAACTTTCTATGATTTGAACCTCTCCTGTGAGTCCAGTTTTAGCTTCCGATGCTTCACTTCAGGTTTAGTGTATACCTTGGACCGTCTTATTGACGATGAAGCGCAGAAATTGCATCCGAATTTAATACAAAGGCACAATGCCGACTTAAGTACAAGAGGACTGACACTCTATCATTCTACGATTGGAGCCTCTGCTGTGAGTCCAGTTTTAGATTCCAATGCTTCACTTCAGGTTTACTGTATCCCTTGGACCTTCTTATTGATGATGAAACACAGAAATTGCATCCGAATTTAATACAGAAGGCACAATGCCGACTTAAGTACAAGAGGACTGACACTCTAACTTTCAATGATTTAAACCTCTCCTGTGAGTCCAGATTTAGATTCCGATGCTTCACTTCAGGTTTAATGTATCCCTTGGACCTTCTTATTGGCGATGAAACACAGAAACTGCATCGGAATTGAATTTAAAAGGTACAATGCCGACTTAAGTACAAGAGGACTGACACTCTCACTTTCTATTATTTGAACCTCTCCTGTGAGTCCAGTTTTACATTCGGACGCTTCACTTCAGGTTTACTGTGTTCCTTGGACCTTCTTATTGGCGATGAAGCACAGAAATTGCATCCGAATTTAATGCAAAAGGCACAATGCCGTCTCAAGTTCAAGAGCACTGACACTCTAACTTTCTATCATTTGAACCTCTCCTGTGAGTCCAGTTTTAGACACCGATGCTTCACTTCAGGTTTACTGTATCCCTTGGACCTTCTTATTGCCGATGAAACACAGAAATTGCATCCGAATTTAATACAAAAGGCACAATGCCGACAAGAGGACTGACACTCTAACTTCCTATGATTTGAACCTCTCCTGTGAGTCCAGTTTTAGATTCCGATGCTTCACCTCAGGTTTACTGTATCCCTTGGACCTTCTTATTGATGATGAAACAGAGAAATTGCATCCGAATTTAATACAAAAGGCACAATGCCAGCTTAAGTACAAGAGGACTGATATTCTAATTTTCTATGATTTGAACCTCTCCTGTGAATCCAGTTTTAGATTCCGATGCTACACTTCTGGTTTACTGTATCTCTTGGAGCTTCTTATTGATGATGAAACATAGAATTTCCATCCGAATTTAATACAAAATGCACAATGCCGACGTAAGTACAAGAGGACTGACACTCTTACTTTCTATGATTTGAACCTCTCCTGTGAGCCCAGTTTCAGATTCCGATGCTTCACTTCAGGTTTACTGTATCCCTTGGACCTTCTTATTGACGATGAAACACAGAAATTGCATCCGAATGTAATACAAAAGGCACAATGCCGACTTAAGTACAAGAGGACTGACACTCTAACTTTCTATGATTTGAACCTCTCCTGTGAGTCCAGTTTTAGATTCCGATGCTTCACTTCAGGTTTAGTGTATACCTTGGACCTTCTTATTGACGATGAAACACAGAAATACCATCCGAATTTACTACAAAAGGCACAATGCCGGCTGAAGAACAAGAGGACTGACACTCTAACTATCTAAGATTTAAACCTCTCCTGTGAGTCCAGTTTTTGTTCCGATGCTTCACTTCAGGTTTACTGTATCCCTTGGATCTTCTTATTGACGATGAAACACAGAAATTGCATCCGAATTTAATACAAAAGGCACAATGCCGACCTAAGTACAAGAGGACTGACACTCTAAGTTTCTATGATTTGAACCTCACCTGTGAGTCCAGTTTTAAGTTCCGATGCTTCACTTCAGGTTTACTGTATCCCTTGGACCCCCTTATTCACGATGAAACACAGAAATTGCATCCGAATTTAATACAAAAGGCACAAAGCCGACTTAAGTACAAGAGGACTCTACACTCTAACTTTCTATGATTTGAACCTCTCCTGTGAGTCCAGTTTTAGATTCCGATGCTTCACATCAGGTTTACTGTATCCCTTCGACCTTCTTATTGACGATGAAACACACAAATTGCATCCAAATTAAATACAAAAGCCACAATGATGACTTAAGTACTAGAGGAAAGACACTCTAACTTTCTATGATTTGAACCTCACCTGTGAGTCCAGTTTTAGATTACGATGCTTCACTTCAGGTTTACTGTATCCCTTGGACCTTCTTATTGATGATAAAACACAGAAATTGCATCCGAATTTAATACAAAAGGCACAATGCCGACTTAAGTACAAGAGGACTGACACACTAATTTTCTATGATTTGAACCTCTACTGTGAGTCCAGTTTTAGATACCGATGCTTCACTTCTGGTTTACTGTATCCCTTGGACCTTCTTGTTGTTGATGAAACACAGAATTTGCATCCGAATTTAATACAAAAGGCTTAATGCCGACTTAAGTACAAGAGGACTGACACTCTAACTTTCTATGATTTGAACCTCTCCTGTGAGTCCAGTTTTAGATTCCGATGCTTCACTTCAGGTTTACTGTATCCCTTGGACCCTCTTATTGAAGATGAAACACAGAAATTGCATCCGAATATAATACAAAAGGCACAATGCCGACTTAAGTACAAGACGACTGACACTCTAACTTTCTATGATTTGAACCTCTCCTGTGAGTCCAGTTTTAGATTCTGATGCATCACTTCAGGTTTACTATAACCCTTGGACATTCTTATTGACGATGAAACACAGAAATTTCATCCGAATATAATACAAAAGGCACAATGCCGACTTAAGTACAAGACGACTGACACTCTAACTTTCTATGATTTGAACCTCTCCTGTGAGTCCAGTTTTAGATTCTGATGCATCACTTAAGGTTTACTATATCCCTTGGACATTCTTATTGACGATGAAACACAGATATTGCATTCGAATTTGATACAGAAGGCACAATGCCGACTTAAGTACACGAGGTCTGACACTCTAACTTTCTATGATTTGAACCTTTCCTGTGAGTCCAGTTTTAGCTTCCGATGCTTCACTTCAGGTTTAGTGTACACCTTGGACCCTCTTATTGACGATGTAGCACAGAAATTGCATCCATATTTAATACAAAAGGCACAATGCCGACTTAAGTACAAGAGGACTGACACTCTATCGTTCTACGATTTGAGCATCTGCTGTGAGTCCAGTTTTAGATTCCAATGCTTCGCTTCAGGTTTACTGTATCCCTTGGACCTTCTTATTGATGATGAAACACAGAAATTGCATCCGAATTTAATACAAAACGCACAATGCCGACTTAAGAACAAGAGGACTGACACTCTAACTTTCAATGATTTAAACCTCTCCTGTGAGTCCAGATTTAGATTCCGATGCTTCACTTCAGGTTTAATGTATCCCTTGGACCTTCTTATTTACGATGAAACACAGATATTGCATCGGAATTAAATTCAAAATGCACAATGCCGACGTAAGTACAAGAGGACTGACACTCTCACTTTCTATGATTTGAACCTCTCCTGTGAGTCCAGTTTTAGATTCCGACGCTTCACTTCAGGTTTACTGTATAAATTGGACCTTCTTATTGGCGATGAAGCACAGAAATTGCATCCGAATTTAATACAAAAGACACAATGCCGTCTCAAGTACAAGAGGACTGACACTCTAACTTTCTATGATTTGAGCCTCTCCTGTGAGTCTAGTTTTAGACTCCGATGCTTCATTTCAGGTTTACTGTATCCCTTGGACCTTCTTATTGACGATGAAACACAGAAAATGCATCCGAATTTAATACAAAAGGCACAATGCCGACAAGAGGACTGACACTCTAACTTTCTATGATTTGAACCTCTCCTGTGAGTCCAGTTTTAGATTCCGATGCTTCACCTCAGGTTTACTGTGTCCCTTAGACCTTCTTATTGATGATGAAACACAGAAATTGCATCCGAATTTAATACAAAAGGCACAATGCCGACTGAAAAACTGGAGGACTGACACTCTAACTATCTATGATTTGAACCTCTCCTGTGAGTCGAGTTTTAGAGTCCGATGCTCCACTTCAGGTTTACTGTATCCCTTGGACCTGCTTATTGACGATTAAACACAGAAAATGCATCCGAATTTAATACAAAAGGCACAATGATGACTTAAGTACAAGAGGACAGACACTCTAACTTTCTATGATTTGAACCTCACCTGTGAGTCCAGTTTGAGATTCCGATGCTTCACTTCTGGTTTGCTGTATCCCTTGGACCTTCTTATTGATGATGAAACACAGAAATTGCAACCGAATTTAATACAAAAGGCGCAATGCCGGCTTAAGTACAAGAGGACTGATACTCTAATTTTCTGTGATTTGAACCTCTCCTGTGAGTCCAGTTTTAGATTCCGATGCTTCACTTTGGGATTACTGTATCCCTTGGTGCTTCCTATTGATGATGAAACATAGAATTTCCATCCGAATTTAATACAAAATGCACAATGCCGACCTAAGTACAAGAGGACTGACACTCTAATTTTCTATGATTTGATCCTCTCCTGTGAGTCCACTTTTAGATTCCGATGCTTCACTTCAGGTTTACTGGATCCCTAGGACCTTCTTATTGACGATGAAACACAGAAATTGCATCCGAATTTAATACAAAAGGCACAATGCCGACTTAAGTACAAGAGGACTGACACTCTAGCTTTAATTGATTTGAACCTCTCCTGTGAGTCCAGTTTTATATTCCGATGCTTCACTTCAGGTTTACTGTATCCCTTGGACCATCTTATTGACGATGACACACAGAAATTGCATCCGAATTTAATACAAAAGGCACAATGATGACTTAAGTACAAGAGGACAGACACTCTAACTTTGTATGATTTGAACCTCACCTGTGAGTCCAGTTTTAGATTCCGATGCTTCACTTCTGGTTTACTGTATCCCTTGGACCTTCTTATTGATGATGAAACACAGAAATTGCAAACGAATTTAATACAAAAGGCGCAATGCCGGCTTAAGTACAAGAGGACTGATACTCTAATTTTCTGTGATTTGAACCTCTCCTGTGAGTCCAGTTTTAGATTCCGATGCTTCACTTTGGGTTTACTGTATCCCTTGGTGCTTCTAATTGATGATGAAACATAGAATTTCCATCCGAATGTAATACAAAATGCACAATGCCGACCTAAGTACAAGAGGACTGATACTCTAACTTTCTATGATTTGAACCTCTCCTGTGAGTCCACTTTTAGATTCCGTTGCTTCACTTCAGGTTTACTGTATCCCTAGGACCTTCTTATTGACGATGAAACACAGAAATTGCATCCGAATTTAATACAAAAGGCACAATGCCGACTTAAGTACAAGAGGACTGACACTCTAGCTTTCTATGATTTGAACCTCTCCTGTGAGTCCAGTTTTAGATTCCGATGCTTCACTTCAGGTTTAGTGTATACCTTGGACCTTCTTATTGACGATGAAGCACAGAAATTGCATCCGAATTTAATACAAAAGGCACAATGCCGTCTTAAGTACAAGAGGACTGACAATCTATCATTCTATGATTTGAACCTCTGCTGTGAGTCCAGTTTTAGATTCCAATGCTTCTCTTCAGGTTTACTGTATCCCTTGGACCTTGTTATTGATGATGAAACACAGAAAATTGCATCCGAATTTAATACAAAAGGCACAATGCCGAGTTAAGTACAATAGGACTGACACTCTAACTTTCTATGATTTGAACCTCACCTGTGAGTCCAGTTTTAAGTTCCGATGCTTCACTTCAGGTTTACTGTTTCCCTTGGACCCTCATATTCTCGATGAAACACAGAAATTGCATCCGAATTTAATACAAAAAGCACAATGCCGACTTAAGTACAAGAGGACTCTACACTCTAACTTTCTATGATTTGAACCTCACCTGTGAGTCCAGTTTTAGATTCCGATGCTTCACTTCAGGTTTACTGTATCCCATGGACCATCTTATTGACGATGACACACAGAAATTGCATCCGAATTTAATACAAAAGGCACAACGCCGACTGAAGAACAAGAGGACTGACACTCTATCTTTCTGTGATTTGAACCTCTCCTGTGAGTCCAGTTTTAGATTCCAATCCTTCACTTCAGGTTTACTGTATCCCTTCGACCTTCTTATTGACGATGAAACACAGAAATTACATCCTTATTTAATACAAAACCCACAATGATGACTTAAGTACAAGAGGACAGACACTCTAACTTTCTATGATTTGAACCTCACCTGTGAGTCCAGTTTTAGATTCCGATGCTTCACTTCAGGTTTACTGTATCCCTTGGACCTTCTTATTGATGATGAAACACAGAAATTGCATCCGATTTTAATACAAAAGGAATAATGCCGGCTTAAGTACAAGGGGACTGATACTGTAATTTTCTATGATTTGAACCTCTCCTGTGAGTCCACTTTTAGATTCCGATGCTTCACTTCAGGTTTACTGTATCCCTTGGACCTTCTTATTGATGATGAAACGCAGAGTTTCCATCCGATTTTAATACAAAATGCACAATGCCGACTTAAGTACAAGAGGACTGACAATCTAACTTTCTATGATTTGAACCTCTCCTGTGAGTCCAGTTTTAGATTCCGATGCTTCACTTCAGGTTTAGTGTATCCCTTGGACGTTCTTATTGACGATGAAACACAGAAATTGCATCCGAATTTAATACAAAAGCCACAATGATGACTTAAGTACAAGAGGACAGACACTCTAACTTTCTATGATTTGAACCTCACCTGTGAGTCCAGTTTTAGATTCCGATGCTTCACTTCAGGTTCACTGTATCCCTTGGAAGTTCTTATTGACGATGAAACACAGAAATTGCATCCGAATTTAAGACAAAAGGCACAATGCCGACTTAAGTACAAGAGGACTGACACTCTAATTCTCTATGATTTGAACCTCTCCTGTGAGTCCAGTTTTAGAGTCCGATGCTTCACTTCAGGTTTACTGTATCCCTTGGACCTTCTTGTTGTTGATGAAACACAGAATTTGCATCCGAATTTAATACAAAAGGCACAATGCCGACTTAAGTACAAGAGGACTGACAGTCTAACTTTCTATGATTTGAACCTCTCCTGTAAGTCCAGTCTTAGATTCCGATGCTTCACTTCAGGTTTACTGTATCCCTTGGACCTTCTTATTGACGATGAAACACAGAATTTGCATCCGAATTTAATACAAAAGCCACAATGATGACTTAAGTACAAGAGGACAGACACTCTAACTTTCTATGATTTGATCCTCTCCTGTGAGTCCAGTTTTAGTTTCCGATGCTTCACTTCAGGTTTAGTGTGTCCCTTGGACCTTCTTATTGACGATGAAACACAGACATTGCATCCGAAATTAATACAAAAGGCACAATGCCGACTTCAGTACAAGAGGACTGACACTCTAACTTTCTATGATTTGAACCTCTCCTGTGAGTCCAGTTTTAGATTCCGATGCTTTACTTCAGGTTTACAGTATCCCTTGGACTATCTTATTGACGATGAAACACAGAAATTGCATCCGAATTTAATACAAAAGGCACAATGCCGACTGAAGAACAAGAGGACTGACACCCTAACTTTCTATGATTTGAACCTCTCCTGTGAGTCCAGTTTTGGATTCCGATGCTTCACTTCAGGTTTACTGCATCCCTTGGACCTTCTTATTGACAATGAAACACAGAATTAGTATACGAATTTAATACAAAAGGCACAATGTCGACTTAAGTACGAGAGGACTGACACTCTAACTTTCTATGCTTTGAACCTCTCCTGTGAGTCCAGTTTTAGATTCCGATGCTTCACCTCACGTTTACTGTATCCCTTGGACCTTCTTATTGATGATGAAACACAGAAATTGCATCCGAATATAATACAAAAGGCACAATGCCGACTTAAGTACAAGAGGACTGACACTCTAACTTTCTATGATTTGAACCTCTCCTATGAGGCCAGTTTTAGATACCGATGCTTCACTTCAGGTTTACTGTATCCCTTGGACATTCTTATTGACGATGAAACACAGAAATTGCATCCGAATGTACTACAAAAGGCACAATGTCGTCTGAAGAACAAGAGGACTGACACTCTAACTATCTATGATTTGAACCTCACCTGTGAGTCCCGTTTTAGATTCCGATGCTTCACTTCAGGTTTATTGTATCCCATGGACCTTCTTATTGACGATGGAACACAGATATTGCATCCGAATTTAATTCAAAGCCACAATAATGACTTAAGTACAAGAGGACAGACACTCTAACTTTCAATGAGTTGAACCTCACCTGTGAGTCCAGTTTTAGATTCCGATGCTTCACTTCAGGTTTACTGTATCCCTTGGACCTTCTTATTGATGATGAACACAGAAATTGCATCCGAATTTAATACAAAGGGCATAATGCCGGCTTAAGTACAAGAGGACTGATACTGTAATTTTCTGTGATTTGAACCTCTTCTGTGAGTCCAGTTTTAGATTCCGATGCTTCACTTCAGGTTTACTGTATCCCTTGGACCTTCTTATTGATGTTGAAACACAGAGTTTCCATCCGATTTTAATACAAAATGCACAATGCCGACTTAAGTACAAGAGGACTGACAATCTAACTTTCTATGATTTGAACCTCTCCTGTGAGTCCAGTTTTAGATTCCGATGCTTCACTTCAGGTTTAGTGTATCCCTTGGACGTTCTTATTGTCGATGAAACACAGAAATTGCATCCGAATTTAATACAAAAGGCACAATGCCGACTTAAGTACAAGAGGACTGACACTCTAACTTTCTATGATTTGAACCTCTCCTGTGAGTCCAGTTTTAGATTCCGATGCTTCACTTCAGGTTTACAGTATCCCTTGGACTATCTTATTGACGATGAAACACAGAAATTGCATCCGAATTTAGTACAAAAGGCACAATGCCGACTGAAGGACAAGAGGACTGACACTCTAACTTTCTATGATTTGAACCTCTCCTGTGCGTCCAGTTTTAGATTCCGATGCTTCACTTCAGGTTTACTGTATCCCTTGGACCTTCTTATTGACGATGAAACACAGAAATTGCATCCGAATTTAATACAAAAGCCACAATGATGACTTAAGTACAAGAGGACAGACACTCTAACTTTCTATGATTTGAACCTCACCTGTGAGCCCAGTTTTAGATTCCGATGCTTCACTTCAGGTTCACTGTATCCCTTGGAAGTTCTTATTGACGATGAAACACAGAAATTGCATCCGAATTTAAGACAAAAGGCACAATGCCGACTTAAGTACAAGAGGACTGTCACTCTAATTTTCTATGATTTGAACCTCTCCTGTGAGTCCAGTTTTAGATTCTGATGCTCCACTTCACGTTTACTGTATCCCTTGGACCTTCTTGTTGTTGATGAAACACAGAATTTGCATCCGAATTTAATACAAAAGGCACAATGCCAACTTAAGTACAAGAGGACTGACAGTCTAACTTTCTATGATTTGAACCTCTCCTGTAAGTCCAGTTTTAGATTCCGATGCTTCACTTCAGGTTTACTGTATCCCTTGGACCTTCTTTTTGACGATGAAACACAGAAATTGCATCCGAATTTAATACAAATGCCACAATGATGACTTAAGTACAAGAGGACAGACACTCTAACTTTCTATGATTTGATCCTCTCCTGTGAGTCCAGTTTTAGATTCCGATGCTTCACTTCAGGTTTAGTGTATCCCTTGGACCTTCTTACTGACGATGAAACACAGAAATTGCATCCGAATTTAATACAAAAGGCACAATGCCGACTTAAGTACAAGAGGACTGACACTCTAACTTTCTATGATTTGAACCTCTCCTGTGAGTCCAGTATTAGATTCCGATGCTTCACTTCAGGTTTACAGTATCCCTTGGACTATCTTATTGACGATGAAACACAGAAATTGCATCCGAATTTAATACAAAAGGCACAATGCTGACTGAAGAACAAGAGGACTGACACTCTAACTTTCAATGATTTGAACCGCTCCTGTGAGTCCAGTTTTGGATTCCGATGCTTCACTTCAGGTTTACTGTATCCCTTGGACCTTCTTAGTGACGACGAAACACAGAAATTGCATCCGAATTTAATACAAAAGCCACAATGATGACTTAAGTACAAGAGGACAGACACTCTAACTTTCTATGATTTGAACCTCACCTGTGAGTCCAGTTTTAGATTCCGATGCTTCACTTCAGGTTCACTGTATCCCTTGGAAGTTCTTATTGACGATGAAACACAGAAATTGCATCCGAATTTTAGACAAAAGGCACAATGCCGACTTAAGTACAAGAGGACTGACACTCTAATTTTCTATGATTTGAACCTCTCCTGTGAGTCCAGTTTTAGATTCCGATGCTTCACTTCAGGTTTACTGTATCCCTTGGACCTTCTTGTTGTTGATGAAACACAGAATTTGCATCCGAATTTAATACAAAAGGCACAATGCCGACCTAAGTACAAGAGGACTGACAGTCTAACTTTCTATGATTTAAACCTCTCCTGTAAGTCCAGTTTTAGATTCCGATGCTTCACTTCAGGTGTACTGTATCCCTTGGACATTCGTATCGACGATGAAACACAGAAATTGCATCGGAATTTAATACAAAAAGCACAATGCCGACTTAAGTACAAGAAGACTGACACTCCAACTTTCTATGATTTGAACCACTCCTGTGGGTCCAGCTTTAGATTCCGATGCTTCACTTCAGGTTTACTGTATCCCTTGGACCTTCTTATTGACGATGACACACAGAAATAGCATCCGAATTTAATACAAAAGGCACAATGATGACTTAAGTACAAGAGGACAGACACTCTAACTTTCTATGATTTGAACCTCACCTGTGAGTCCAGTTTTAGATTCCGATGATTCACTTCTGGTTTACTGTATCCCTTGGACCTTCTTATTGATGATGAAACACAGAAATTGCAACCGAATTTAATACAAAAGGCGCAATGCCTGCTTAAGTACAAGAGGACTGATACTCTAATTTTCTGTGATTTGAACCTCTCCTGTGAGTCCAGTTTTAGATTCCGATGTTTCACTTTGGGTTTACTGTATCCCTTGGTGCTTCTAATTGATGATGAAACATAGAATTTCCATCCGACTTTAATACAAAATACACAATGCCGACCTAAGTACAAGAGGACTGACACTCTAACTTTCTATGATTTGAACCTCTCCTGTGAGTCCACTTTCAGATTCCGATGTTTCACTTCAGGTTTACTGTATCCCTAGGACCTTCTTACTGACGATGAAACACAGAAATTGCATCCGAATTTAATACAAAAGGCACAATGCCGACTTAAGTACAAGAGGACTGACACTCTAGCTTTCTATGATTTGAACCTCTCCTGTGAGTCCAGTTTTAGATTCCGATGCTTCACTTCAGGTTTAGTGTATACCTTGGACCTTCTTATTGACGATGAAGCACAGAAATTGCATCCGAATTTAATACATAAGGCTCAATGCCGTCTTAAGTACAAGAGGACTGACAATCTATCGTTCTATGATTTGAACCTCTGCTGTGAGTCCAGTTTTAGATTCCAATGCTTCACTTCAGGTTTACTGTATCCCTTGGACCTTCTTATTGATGATGAAACACAGAAATTGCATCCGAATTTAATACAAAAGGCACAATGCCGACTTAAGTACAAGAGGACTGACACTCTAACTTTCTATGATTTGAACCTCACCTGTGAGTCCAGTTTTAAGTTCCGATGCTTCACTTCAGGTTTACTGTTTCCCTTGGACCCTCATATTCTCGATGAAACACAGAAATTGCATCCGAATTTAATACAAAAAGCACAATGCCGACTTAAGTACAAGAGGACTCTACACTCTAACTTTCTATGATTTGAACCTCACCTGTGAGTCCAGTTTTAGATTCCGATGCTTCACTTCAGGTTTACTGTATCCCATGGGCCATCTTATTGACGATGACACACAGAAATTGCATCCGAATTTAATACAAAAGGCACAACGCCGACCGAAGAACAAGAGGACTGACACTCTAACTTTCTGTGATTTGAATTTCTCCTGTGAGTCCAGTTTTAGATTCCGATGCTTCACTTCAGGTTTACTGTATCCCTTCGACCTTCTTAATGACGATGAAACACAGAAATTACATCCTTATTTAATACAAAACCCACAATGATGACTTAAGTACAAGAGGACTCTACACTCTAACTTTCTATGATTTGAACCTCACCTGTGAGTCCAGTTTTAGATTCCGATGCTTCACTTCAGGTTTACTGTATCCCATGGACCATCTTATTGACGATGACACACAGAAATTGCATCCGAATTTAATACAAAAGGCACAACGCCGACCGAAGAACAAGAGGACTGACACTCTAACTTTCTGTGATTTGAATTTCTCCTGTGAGTCCAGTTTTAGATTCCGATGCTTCACTTCAGGTTTATTGTATCCCTTGGACCTTCTTATTGACGATGGAACACAGATATTGCATCCGAATTTAATTCAAAGCCACAATAATGACTTAAGTACAAGAGTACAGACACTCTAACTTTCAACGATTTGAACCTCACCTGTGAGTCCAGTTTTAGATTCCGATGCTTCACTTCAGGTTTATTGTATCCCTTGGACCTTCTTATTGATGATGAAACACAGAAATTGCATCCGAATTTAATAAAAAAGGCATAATGCCGGCTTAAGTACAAGGGGACTGATACTGTAATTTTCTGTGATTTGAACCTCTCCTGTGAGTCCAGTTTTAGATTCCGATGCTTCACTTCAGGTTTACTGTATCCCTTGGACCTTCTTATTGATGATGAAACACAGGGTTTCCATCCGATTTTAATACAAAATGCACAATGCCGACTTAAGCACAAGAGGACTGACAATCTAACTTTCTATGATTTGAACCTCTCCTGTGAGTCCAGTTTTAGATTCCGATGCTTCACCTCACGTTTACTGTATCCCTTGGACCTTCTTATTGATGATGAAACACAGAAATTGCATCCGAATATAATAAAAAAGGCACAATGCCGACTTAAGTACAAGAGGACTGACACTCTTACTTTCTATGATTTGAACCTCTCCTGTAAGGCCAGTTTTAGATACCGATGCTTCACTTCAGGTTTACTGTATCCCTTGGACATTCTTATTGACGATGAAACACAGAAATTGCATCCGAATGTACTACAAAAGGCACAATGTCGTCTGAAGAACAAGAGGACTGACACTCTAACTATCTATGATTTGAACCTCACCTGTGAGTCCAGTTTTAGATTCCGATGCTTCACTTCAGGTTTATTGTATCCCTTGGACCTTCTTATTGACGATGGAACACAGATATTGCATCCGAATTTAATTCAAAGCCACAATAATGACTTAAGTACAAGAGGACAGACACTCTAACTTTCAATGATTTGAACCTCACCTGTGAGTCCAGTTTTAGATTCCGATGCTTCACTTCAGGTTTATTGTATCCCTTGGACCTTCTTATTGATGATGAAACACAGAAATTGCATCCGAATTTAATACAAAAGGCATAATGCCGGCTTAAGTACAAGGGGACTGATACTGTAATTTTCTGTGATTTGAACCTCTCCTGTGAGTCCAGTTTTAGATTCCGATGCTTCACTTCAGGTTTACTGTATCCCTTGGACCTTCTTATTGACGATGAAACACAGAAATTGCATCCGAATTTAATACAAAAGCCACAATGATGACTTAAGTACAAGAGGACAGACACCCTAATTTTCTATGATTTGAACCTCACCTGTGAGTCCAGTTTTAGATTCCGATGCTTCACTTCAGGTTCACTGTATCCCTTGGAAGTTCGTATTGAAGATGAAACACAGATATTGCATCCGAAATTAAGACAAAAGGCACAATGCCGACTTAAGTACAAGAGGACTGACACTCTAATTTTCTATGATTTGAACCTCTCCTGTGAGTCTAGTTTTAGATTCCGATGCTTCACTTCAGGTTTACAGTATACCTTGGACCTTCTTGTTGTTGATGAAACACAGAATTTGCATCCGAATTTAATAGAAAAGGCACAATGCCGACTTAAGTACAAGAGGACTGACAGTCTAACTTTCTATGATTTCAACCTCTCCTGTAAGTCCAGTTTTAGATTCCGATGCTTCACTTCAGGTTTACTGTATCCCTTGGACCTTCTTATTGACGATGAAACACAGAAATTGCATCCGAATTTAATACAAATGCCACAATGATGACTTAAGTACAAGAGGACAGACACTCTAACTTTCTATGATTTGATCCTCTCCTGTGAGTCCAGTTTTAGATTCCGATGCTTCACTTCAGGTTTAGTGTATCCCTTGGACCTTCTTATTGACGATGAAACACAGAAATTGCATCCGAATTTAATACAAAAGGCACAATGCCGACTTAAGTACAAGAGGACTGACACTCTAACTTCCTATGATTTGAACCTCTCCTGTGAGTCCAGTTTTAGATTCCGATGCTTCGCTTCTGGTTTACAGTATCCCTTGGACTATCTTATTGACGATGATACACAGAAATTGCATCCGAATTTAATACAAAAGACACAATGCCGACTGAAGAACAAGAGGACTGACACTCTAACTTTCTATGATATGAACCGCTCCTGTGAGTCCAGTTTTGGATTCCGATGCTTCACTTCAGGTTTACTGTATCCCTTGGATCTTCTTATTGACGATGAAACACAGAAATTGCATCCGAATTTAATACAAAAGCCACAATGATGACTTAAGTACAAGAGGACAGACACTCTAACTTTCTATGATTTGAACCTCACCTGTGAGTCCAGTTTTAGATTCCGATGCTTCACTTCAGGTTCACTGTATCCCTTGGAAGTTCTTATTGACGATGAAACACAGAAATTGCATCCGAATTCAAGACAAAAGGCACAATGCCGACTTAAGTACAAGAGGACTGACACTCTAATTTTCTATGATTTGAACCTCTCCTGTGAGTCCAGTTTTAGATTCCGATGCTTCACTTCAGGTTTACTGTATCCCTTGGACCTTCTTGTTGTTGATGAAACACAGAATTTGCATCCGAATTTAATACAAAAGGCACAATGCCGACTTAAGTACAAGAGGACTGACAGTCTAACTTTCTATGATTTGAACCTCTCCTGTAAGTCCAGTTTTAGATTCCGATGCTTCACTTCAGGTTTACTGTATCCCTTGGACATTCGTATCGACGATGAAACACAGAAATTGCATCGGAATGTAATACAAAAAGCACAATGCCGACTTAAGTACAAGAGGACTGACACTCCAACTTTCTATGATTTGAACCACTCCTGTGAGTCCAGCTTTAGATTCCGATGCTTCACTTCAGCTTTACTGTATCCCTTGGACCTTCTTATTGACGATGACACACAGAAATTGCATCCGAATTTAATACAAAAGGCACAATGATGAGTTAAGTACATGAGGACAGACACTCTAACTTTCTATGATTTGAACCTCACCTGTGAGTCCAGTTTTAGATTCCGATGCTTCACTTCTGGTTTACTGTATCCCTTGGACCTTCTTATTGATGATGAAACACAGAAATTGCAACCGAATTTAATAAAAAAGGCGCAATGCCGGTTTAAGTACAAGAGGACTGATACTCTAATTTTCTGTGATTTGAACCTCTCCTGTGAGTCCAGTTTTAGATTCCGATGCTTCACTTTGGGTTTACTGTATCCCTTGGTGCTTCTAATTGATGATGAAACATAGAATTTCCATCCGAATTTAATACAAACTGCACAAAGCCGATTTAAGTACAAGAGGACTGACACTCTAACTTTCTATGATTTGAACCCCTCCTGTGAGTCCACTTTTAGATTCCGATGCTTCACTTCAGGTTTACTGTATCCCTAGGACCTTCTTATTGACGATGAAACACAGAAATTGCATCCGAATTTAATACAAAAGGCACAATGCCGACTTAAGTACAAGAGGACTGACACTCTAGCTTTCTATGATTTGAACCTCTCCTGTGAGTCCAGTTTTAGATTCCGATGCTTCACTTCAGGTTTAGTGTATACCTTGGACCTTCTTATTGACGATGAAGCACAGAAATTGCATCCGAATTTAATACAAAAGTCACAATGCCGTCTTAAGTACAAGAGGACTGACAATCTATCATTCTATGATTTGAACCTCTGCTGTGAGTCCAGTTTTAGATTCCAATGCTTCACTTCAGGTTTACTGTATCCCTTGGACCTTCTTATTGATGATGAAACACAGAAATTGCATCCGAATTTAATACAAAAGGCACAATGCCGACTTAAGTACAAGAGGACTGACACTCTAACTTTCTATGATTTGAACCTCACCTGTGAGTCCAGTTTTAAGTTCCGATGCTTCACTTCAGGTTTACTGTTTCCTTTGGACCCTCATATTCTCGATGAAACACAGAAATTGCATCCGAATTTAATACAAAAAGCACAATGCCGACTTAAGTACAAGAGCACTCTACACTCTAACTTTCTATGATTTGAACCTCACCTGTGAGTCCAGTTTTAGATTCCGATGCTTCACTTCAGGTTTACTGTATCCCATGGACCATCTTATTGACGATGACACACAGAAATAGCATCCGAATTTAATACAAAAGGCACAACGCCGACCGAAGAACAAGAGGACTGACACTCTAACTTTCTGTGATTTGAACCTCTCCTGTGAGTCCAGTTTTAGATTCCGATGCTTCACTTCAGGTTTACTGTATCCCTTCGACCTTCTTAATGACGATGAAACACAAAAATTACATCCTTATTTAATACAAAACCCACAACGATGACTTAAGTACAAGAGGACAGACACTCTAACTTTCTATGATTTGAACCTCTCCTGTGAGGCCAGTTTTAGATACCGATGCTTCACTTCAGGTTTACTGTATCCCTTGGACATTCTTATTGACGATGAAACACAGAAATTGCATCCGAATGTACTACAAAAGGCACAATGTCGTCTGAACAACAAGAGGACTGACACTCTAACTATCTATGATTTGAACCTCACCTGTGAGTCCAGTTTTAGATTCCGATGCTTTACTTCAGGTTTACAGTATCCCTTGGACTATCTTATTGACGATGAAACACAGAAATTGCGTCCGAATTTAATACAAAAGGCACAATGCCGACTGAAGAACAAGAGGACTGACACCCTAACTTTCTATGATTTGAACCCCTCCTGTGAGTCCAGTTTTGGATTCCGATGCTTCACTTCAGGTTTACTGCATCCCTTGGACCTTCTTATTGACAATGAAACACAGAATTAGTATACGAATTTAATACAAAAGGCACAATGTCGACTTAAGTACGAGAGGACTGACACTCTAACTTTCTATGCTTTGAACCTCTCCTGTGAGTCCAGTTTTAGATTCCGATGCTTCACCTCACGTTTACTGTATCCCTTGGACCTTCTTATTGATGATGAAACACAGAAATTGCATCCGAATATAATACAAAAGGCACAATGCCGACTTAAGTACAAGAGGACTGACACTCTAACTTTCTATGATTTGAACCTCTCCTATGAGGCCAGTTTTAGATACCGATGCTTCACTTCAGGTTTACTGTATCCCTTGGACATTCTTATTGACGATGAAACACAGAAATTGCATCCGAATGTACTACAAAAGGCACAATGTCGTCTGAAGAACAAGAGGACTGACACTCTAACTATCTATGATTTGAACCTCACCTGTGAGTCCCGTTTCAGATTCCGATGCTTCACTTCAGGTTTATTGTATCCCATGGACCTTCTTAATGACGATGGAACACAGATATTGCATCCGAATTTAATTCAAAGCCACAATAATGCCTTAAGTACAAGAGGACAGACACTCTAACTTTCAATGAGTTGAACCTCACCTGTGAGTCCAGTTTTAGATTCCGATGCTTCACTTCAGGTTTACTGTATCCCTTGGACCTTCTTATTGATGATGAACACAGAAATTGCATCCGAATTTAATACAAAGGGCATAATGCCGGCTTAAGTACAAGAGGACTGATACTGTAATTTTCTGTGATTTGAACCTCTTCTGTGAGTCCAGTTTTAGGTTCCGATGCTTCACTTCAGGTTTACTGTATCCCTTGGACCTTCTTATTGATGTTGAAACACAGAGTTTCCATCCGATTTTAATACAAAATGCACAATGCCGACTTAAGTACAAGAGGACTGACAATCTAACTTTCTATGATTTGAACCTCTCCTGTGAGTCCAGTTTTAGATTCCGATGCTTCACTTCAGGTTTAGTGTATCCCTTGGACGTTCTTATTGTCGATGAAACACAGAAATTGCATCCGAATTTAATACAAAAGGCACAATGCCGACTTAAGTACAAGAGGACTGACACTCTAACTTTCTATGATTTGAACCTCTCCTGTGAGTCCAGTTTTAGATTCCGATGCTTCACTTCAGGTTTACAGTATCCCTTGGACTATCTTATTGACGATGAAACACAGAAATTGCATCCGAATTTAGTACAAAAGGCACAATGCCGACTGAAGGACAAGAGGACTGACACTCTAACTTTCTATGATTTGAACCTCTCCTGTGCGTCCAGTTTTAGATTCCGATGCTTCACTTCAGGTTTACTGTATCCCTTGGACCTTCTTATTGACGATGAAACACAGAAATTGCATCCGAATTTAAGACAAAAGGCACAATGCCGACTTAAGTACAAGAGGACTGACACTCTAATTTTCTATGATTTGAACCTCTCCTGTGAGTCCAGTTTTAGATTCTGATGCTCCACTTCACGTTTACTGTATCCCTTGGACCTTCTTGTTGTTGATGAAACACAGAATTTGCATCCGAATTTAATACAAAAGGCACAATGCCAACTTAAGTACAAGAGGACTGACAGTCTAACTTTCTATGATTTGAACCTCTCCTGTAAGTCCAGTTTTAGATTCCGATGCTTCACTTCAGGTTTACTGTATCCCTTGGACCTTCTTTTTGACGATGAAACACAGAAATTGCATCCGAATTTAATACAAATGCCACAATGATGACTTAAGTACAAGAGGACAGACACTCTAACTTTCTATGATTTGATCCTCTCCTGTGAGTCCAGTTTTAGATTCCGATGCTTCACTTCAGGTTTAGTGTATCCCTTGGACCTTCTTACTGACGATGAAACACAGAAATTGCATCCGAATTTAATACAAAAGGCACAATGCCGACTTAAGTACAAGAGGACTGACACTCTAACTTTCTATGATTTGAACCTCTCCTATGAGTCCAGTATTAGATTCCGATGCTTCACTTCAGGTTTACAGTATCCCTTGGACTATCTTATTGACGATGAAACACAGAAATTGCATCCGAATTTAATACAAAAGGCACAATGCTGACTGAAGAACAAGAGGACTGACACTCTAACTTTCTATGATTTGAACCGCTCCTGTGAGTCCAGTTTTGGATTCCGATGCTTCACTTCAGGTTTACTGTATCCCTTGGACCTTCTTATTGACGACGAAACACAGAAATTGCATCCGAATTTAATACAAAAGCCACAATGATGACTTAAGTACAAGAGGACAGACACTCTAACTTTCTATGATTTGAACCTCACCTGTGAGTCCAGTTTTAGATTCCGATGCTTCACTTCAGGTTCACTGTATCCCTTGGAAGTTCTTATTGACGATGAAACACAGAAATTGCATCCGAATTTTAGACAAAAGGCACAATGCCGACTTAAGTACAAGAGGACTGACACTCTAATTTTCTATGATTTGAACCTCTCCTGTGAGTCCAGTTTTAGATTCCGATGCTTCACTTCAGGTTTACTGTATCCCTTGGACCTTCTTGTTGTTGATGAAACACAGAATTTGCATCCGAATTTAATACAAAAGGCACAATGCCGACCTAAGTACAAGAGGACTGACAGTCTAACTTTCTATGATTTAAACCTCTCCTGTAAGTCCAGTTTTAGATTCCGACGCTTCACTTCAGGTGTACTGTATCCCTTGGACATTCGTATCGACGATGAAACACAGAAATTGCATCGGAATTTAATACAAAAAGCACAATGCCGACTTAAGTACAAGAAGACTGACACTCCAACTTTCTATGATTTGAACCACTCCTGTGGGTCCAGCTTTAGATTCCGATGCTTCACTTCAGGTTTACTGTATCCCTTGGACCTTCTTATTGACGATGACACACAGAAATAGCATCCGAATTTAATACAAAAGGCACAATGATGACTTAAGTACAAGAGGACAGACACTCTAACTTTCTATGATTTGAACCTCACCTGTGAGTCCAGTTTTAGATTCCGATGATTCACTTCTGGTTTACTGTATCCCTTGGACCTTCTTATTGATGATGAAACACAGAAATTGCAACCGAATTTAATACAAAAGGCGCAATGCCTGCTTAAGTACAAGAGGACTGATACTCTAATTTTCTGTGATTTGAACCTCTCCTGTGAGTCCAGTTTTAGATTCCGATGTTTCACTTTGGGTTTACTGTATCCCTTGGTGCTTCTAATTGATGATGAAACATAGAATTTCCATCCGAATTTAATACAAAATACACAATGCCGACCTAAGTACAAGAGGACTGACACTCTAACTTTCTATGATTTGAACCTCTCCTGTGAGTCCACTTTCAGATTCCGATGTTTCACTTCAGGTTTACTGTATCCCTAGGACCTTCTTACTGACGATGAAACACAGAAATTGCATCCGAATTTAATACAAAAGGCACAATGCCGACTTAAGTACAAGAGGACTGACACTCTAGCTTTCTATGATTTGAACCTCTCCTGTGAGTCCAGTTTTAGATTCCGATGCTTCACTTCAGGTTTAGTGTATACCTTGGACCTTCTTATTGACGATGAAGCACAGAAATTGCATCCGAATTTAATACATAAGGCTCAATGCCGTCTTAAGTACAAGAGGACTGACAATCTATCGTTCTATGATTTGAACCTCTGCTGTGAGTCCAGTTTTAGATTCCAATGCTTCACTTCAGGTTTACTGTATCCCTTGGACCTTCTTATTGATGATGAAACACAGAAATTGCATCCGAATTTAATACAAAAGGCACAATGCCGACTTAAGTACAAGAGGACTGACACTCTAACTTTCTATGATTTGAACCTCACCTGTGAGTCCAGTTTTAAGTTCCGATGCTTCACTTCAGGTTTACTGTTTCCCTTGGACCCTCATATTCTCGATGAAACACAGAAATTGCATCCGAATTTAATACAAAAAGCACAATGCCGACTTAAGTACAAGAGGACTGACACTCTAACTTTCTGTGATTTGAATTTCTCCTGTGAGTCCAGTTTTAGATTCCGATGCTTCACTTCAGGTTTATTGTATCCCTTGGACCTTCTTATTGACGATGGAACACAGATATTGCATCCGAATTTAATTCAAAGCCACAATAATGACTTAAGTACAAGAGGACAGACACTCTAACTTTCAACGATTTGAACCTCACCTGTGAGTCCAGTTTTAGATTCCGATGCTTCACTTCAGGTTTATTGTATCCCTTGGACCTTCTTATTGATGATGAAACACAGAAATTGCATCCGAATTTAATAAAAAAGGCATAATGCCGGCTTAAGTACAAGGGGACTGATACTGTAATTTTCTGTGATTTGAACCTCTCCTGTGAGTCCAGTTTTAGATTCCGATGCTTCACTTCAGGTTTACTGTATCCCTTGGACCTTCTTATTGATGATGAAACACAGGGTTTCCATCCGATTTTAATACAAAATGCACAATGCCGACTTAAGTACAACAGGACTGACAATCTAACTTTCTATGATTTGAACCTCTCCTGTGAGTCCACTTTTAGATTCCGATGCTTCACCTCACGTTTACTGTATCCCTTGGACCTTCTTATTGATGATGAAACACAGAAATTGCATCCGAATATAATAAAAAAGGCACAATGCCGACTTAAGTACAAGAGGACTGACACTCTTACTTTCTATGATTTGAACCTCTCCTGTAAGGCCAGTTTTAGATACCGATGCTTCACTTCAGGTTTACTGTATCCCTTGGACATTCTTATTGACGATGAAACACAGAAATTGCATCCGAATGTACTACAAAAGGCACAATGTCGTCTGAAGAACAAGAGGACTGACACTCTAACTATCTATGATTTGAACCTCACCTGTGAGTCCAGTTTTAGATTCCGATGCTTCACTTCAGGTTTATTGTATCCCTTGGACCATCTTATTGACGATGGAACACAGATATTGCATCCGAATTTAATTCAAAGCCACAATAATGACTTAAGTACAAGAGGACAGACACTCTAACTTTCAATGATTTGAACCTCACCTGTGAGTCCAGTTTTAGATTCCGATGCTTCACTTCAGGTTTATTGTATCCCTTGGACCTTCTTATTGATGATGAAACACAGAAATTGCATCCGAATTTAATACAAAAGGCATAATGCCGGCTTAAGTACAAGGGGACTGATACTGTAATTTTCTGTGATTTGAACCTCTCCTGTGAGTCCAGTTTTAGATTCCGATGCTTCACTTCAGGTTTACTGTATCCCTTGGACCTTCTTATTGACGATGAAACACAGAAATTGCATCCGAATTTAATACAAAAGCCACAATGATGACTTAAGTACAAGAGGACAGACACCCTAATTTTCTATGATTTGAACCTCACCTGTGAGTCCAGTTTTAGATTCCGATGCTTCACTTCAGGTTCACTGTATCCCTTGGAAGTTCTTATTGAAGATGAAACACAGATATTGCATCCGAATTTAAGACAAAAGGCACAATGCCGACTTAAGTACAAGAGGACTGACACTCTAATTTTCTATGATTTGAACCTCTCCTGTGAGTCTAGTTTTAGATTCCGATGCTTCACTTCAGGTTTACTGTATACCTTGGACCTTCTTGTTGTTGATGAAACACAGAATTTGCATCCGAATTTAATAGAAAGGGCACAATGCCGACTTAAGTACAAGAGGACTGACAGTCTAACTTTCTATGATTTCAACCTCTCCTGTAAGTCCAGTTTTAGATTCCGATGCTTCACTTCAGGTTTACTGTATCCCTTGGACCTTCTTATTGACGATGAAACACAGAAATTGCATCCGAATTTAATACAAATGCCACAATGATGACTTAAGTACAAGAGGACAGACACTCTAACTTTCTATGATTTGATCCTCTCCTGTGAGTCCAGTTTTAGATTCCGATGCTTCACTTCAGGTTTAGTGTATCCCTTGGACCTTCTTATTGACGATGAAACACAGAAATTGCATCCGAATTTAATACAAAAGGCACAATGCCGACTTAAGTACAAGAGGACTGACACTCTAACTTCCTATGATTTGAACCTCTCCTGTGAGTCCAGTTTTAGATTCCGATGCTTCGCTTCTGGTTTACAGTATCCCTTGGACTATCTTATTGACGATGATACACAGAAATTGCATCCGAATTTAATACAAAAGACACAATGCCGACTGAAGAACAAGAGGACTGACACTCTAACTTTCTATGATTTGAACCGCTCCTGTGAGTCCAGTTTTGGATTCCGATGCTTCACTTCAGGTTTACTGTATCCCTTGGATCTTCTTATTGACGATGAAACACAGAAATTGCATCCGAATTTAATACAAAAGCCACAATGATGACTTAAGTACAAGAGGACAGACACTCTAACTTTCTATGATTTGAACCTCACCTGTGAGTCCAGTTTTAGATTCCGATGCTTCACTTCAGGTTCACTGTATCCCTTGGAAGTTCTTATTGACGATGAAACACAAAAATTGCATCCGAATTCAAGACAAAAGGCACAATGCCGACTTAAGTACAAGAGGACTGACACTCTAATTTTCTATGATTTGAACCTCTCCTGTGAGTCCAGTTTTAGATTCCGATGCTTCACTTCAGGTTTACTGTATCCCTTGGACCTTCTTGTTGTTGATGAAACACAGAATTTGCATCCGAATTTAATACAAAAGGCACAATGCCGACTTAAGTACAAGAGGACTGACAGTCTAACTTTCTATGATTTGAACCTCTCCTGTAAGTCCAGTTTTAGATTCCGATGCTTCACTTCAGGTTTACTGTATCCCTTGGACATTCGTATCGACGATGAAACACAGAAATTGCATCGGAATGTAATACAAAAAGCACAATGCCGACTTAAGTACAAGAGGACTGACACTCCAACTTTCTATGATTTGAACCACTCCTGTGAGTCCAGCTTTAGATTCCGATGCTTCACTTCAGCTTTACTGTATCCCTTGGACCTTCTTATTGACGATGACACACAGAAATTGCATCCGAATTTAATTCAAAAGGCACAATGATGAGTTAAGTACATGAGGACAGACACTCTAACTTTCTATGATTTGAACCTCACCTGTGAGTCCAGTTTTAGATTCCGATGCTTCACTTCTGGTTTACTGTATCCCTTGGACCTTCTTATTGATGATGAAACACAGAAATTGCAACCGAATTTAATAAAAAAGGCGCAATGCCGGTTTAAGTACAAGAGGACTGATACTCTAATTTTCTGTGATTTGAACCTCTCCTGTGAGTCCAGTTTTAGATTCCGATGCTTCACTTTGGGTTTACTGTATCCCTTGGTGCTTCTAATTGATGATGAAACATAGAATTTCCATCCGAATTTAATACAAACTGCACAATGCCGATTTAAGTACAAGAGGACTGACACTCTAACTTTCTATGATTTGAACCCCTCCTGTGAGTCCACTTTTAGATTCCGATGCTTCACTTCAGGTTTACTGTATCCCTAGGACCTTCTTATTGACGATGAAACACAGAAATTGCATCCGAATTTAATACAAAAGGCACAATGCCGACTTAAGTACAAGAGGACTGACACTCTAGCTTTCTATGATTTGAACCTCTCCTGTGAGTCCAGTTTTAGATTCCGATGCTTCACTTCAGGTTTAGTGTATACCTTGGACCTTCTTATTGACGATGAAGCACAGAAATTGCATCCGAATTTAATACAAAAGGCACAATGCCGTCTTAAGTACAAGAGGACTGACAATCTATCATTCTATGATTTGAACCTCTGCTGTGAGTCCAGTTTTAGATTCCAATGCTTCACTTCAGGTTTACTGTATCCCTTGGACCTTCTTATTGATGATGAAACACAGAAATTGCATCCGAATTTAATACAAAAGGCACAATGCCGACTTAAGTACAAGAGGACTGACACTCTAACTTTCTATGATTTGAACCTCACCTGTGAGTCCAGTTTTAAGTTCCGATGCTTCACTTCAGGTTTACTGTTTCCTTTGGACCCTCATATTCTCGATGAAACACAGAAATTGCATCCGAATTTAATACAAAAAGCACAATGCCGACTTAAGTACAAGAGCACTCTACACTCTAACTTTCTATGATTTGAACCTCACCTGTGAGTCCAGTTTTAGATTCCGATGCTTCACTTCAGGTTTACTGTATCCCATGGACCATCTTATTGACGATGACACACAGAAATAGCATCCGAATTTAATACAAAAGGCACAACGCCGACCGAAGAACAAGAGGACTGACACTCTAACTTTCTGTGATTTGAACCTCTCCTGTGAGTCCAGTTTTAGATTCCGATGCTTCACTTCAGGTTTACTGTATCCCTTCGACCTTCTTAATGACGATGAAACACAAAAATTACATCCTTATTTAATACAAAACCCACAACGATGACTTAAGTACAAGAGGACAGACACTCTAACTTTCTATGATTTGAACCTCTCCTGTGAGGCCAGTTTTAGATACCGATGCTTCACTTCAGGTTTACTGTATCCCTTGGACATTCTTATTGACGATGAAACACAGAAATTGCATCCGAATGTACTACAAAAGGCACAATGTCGTCTGAACAACAAGAGGACTGACACTCTAACTATCTATGATTTGAACCTCACCTGTGAGTCCAGTTTTAGATTCCGATGCTTCACTTCAGGTTTACTGTATCCCTTGGACCTTCTTATTGACGATGGAACACAGATATTGCATCCGAATTTAATTCAAAGCCACAATAATGACTTAAGTACAAGAGGACAGACACTCTAACTTTCAACGATTTGAACCTCACCTGTGAGTCCAGTTTTAGATTCCGTTGCTTCACTTCAGGTTTTTTATATCCCTTGGACCTTCTTATTGATGATGAAACACAGAAATTGCATCCGAATTTAATGCAAAAGGCATAATGCCGGCTTAAGTACAAGGGGACTGATACTGTAATTTTCTATGATTTGAAACTCTCCTGTGAGTCCAGTTTTAGATTCCGATGCTTCACTTCAGGTTTACTGTATCCCTTGGACCTTCTTATTGATGTTGAAACACAGAGTTTCCATCCGAATTTAATACAAAATGCACAATGCCGACTTAAGTACAAGAGGACTGACAATCTAACTTTCTATGATTTGAACCTCTCCTGTGAGTCCAGTTTTAGATTCCGATGCTTCACTTCAGGTTTAGTGTATCCCTTGGACGTTCTTATTGACGATGAAACACAGAAATTGCATCGGAATTTAATACAAAAGGCACAATGCCGACTTAAGTACAAGAGGACTGACACTCTAACTTTCTATGATTTGAACCTCTCCTGTGAGTCCAGTTTTAGATTCCGATGCTTCACTTCAGGTTTACAGTATCCCTTGGACTATCTTATTGACGATGAAACACAGAAATTGCATCCGAATTTAGTACAAAAGGCACAATGCCGACTGAAGAACAAGAGGACTGACACTCTAACTTTCTATGATTTGAACCTCTCCTGTGAGTCCAGTTTTAGATTCCGATGCTTCACTTCAGGTTTACTGTATCCCTTGGACCTTCTTATTGACGATGAAACACAGAAATTGCATCCGAATTTAATACAAAAGCCACAATGATGACTTAAGTACAAGAGGACAGACACTCTAACTTTCTATGATTTGAACCTCACCTGTGAGTCCAGTTTTAGATTCCGATGCATTACTTCAGGTTCACTGTATCCCTTGGAAGGTCTTATTGACGATGAAACACAGAAATTGCATCCGAATTTAAGACAAAAGGCACAATGCCGACTTAAGTACAAGAGGACTGACACTCTAATTTTCTATGATTTGAACCTCTCCTGTGAGTCCAGTTTTAGAGTCCGATGCTTCCCTTCAGGTTTACTGTATCCCTTGGACCTTCTTGTTGTTGATGAAACACAGAATTTGCATCCGAATTTAATACAAAAGGCACAATGCCGACTTAAGTACAAGAGGACTGACAGTCTAACTTTCTATCATTTGAACCTCTCCTGTAAGTCCAGTTTTAGATTCCGATGCTTCACTTCAGGTTTACTGTATCCCTTGGACCTTCTTATTGACGATGAAACACAGAATTTGCATCCGAATTTAATACAAAAGCCACAATGATGACTTAAGTACAAGAGGACAGACACTCTAACTTTCTATGATTTGATCCTCTCCTGTGAGTCCAGTTTTAGATTCCGATGCTTCACTTCAGCTTTAGTGTATCCCTTGGACCTTCTTATTGACGATGAAACACAGACATTGCATCCGAATTTAATACAAAAGGCACAATGCCGACTTCAGTACAAGAGGACTGACACTCTAACTTTCTATGATTTGAACCTCTCCTGTGATTCCAGTTTTAGATTCCGATGCTTTACTTCAGGTTTATAGTATCCCTTGGACTATCTTATTGACGATGAAACACAGAAATTGCATCCGAATTTAATACAAAAGGCACAATGCCGACTGAAGAACAAGAGGACTGACACTCTAACTTTCTATGATTTGAACCTCTCCTGTGAGTCCAGTTTTGGATTCCGATGCTTCACTTCAGGTTTACTGCATCCCTTGGACCTTCTTATTGACGATGAAACACAGAATTAGTATACGAATTTAATACAAAAGGCACAATGTCGACTTAAGTACGAGAGGACTGACACTCTAACTTTCTATGCTTTGAACCTCTCCTGTGAGTCCAGTTTTAGATTCCGATGCTTCACCTCACGTTTACTGTATCCCTTGGACCTTCTTATTGATGATGAAACACAGAAATTGCATCCGAATATAATACAAAAGGCACAATGCCGACTTAAGTACAAGAGGACTGACACTCTAACTTTCTATGATTTGAACCTCTCCTGTGAGGCCAGTTTTAGATACCGATGCTTCACTTCAGGTTTACTGTATCCCTTGGACATTCTTATTAACGATGAAACACAGAAATTGCATCCGAATGTACTACAAAAGGCACAATGTCGTCTGAAGAACAAGAGGACTGACACTCTAACTATCTATGATTTGAACCTCACCTGTGAGTCCAGTTTTAGATTCCGATGCTTCACTTCAGGTTTATTGTATCCCTTGGACCTTCTTATTGACGATGGAACACAGATATTGCATTCGAATTTAATTCAAAGCCACAATAATGACTTAAGTACAAGAGGACAGACACTCTAACTTTCAATGATTTGAACCTCACCTGTGAGTCCGGTTTTAGATTCCGATGCTTCACTTCAGGTTTACTGTATCCCTTGGACCTTCTTATTGATGATGAAACACAGAAATTGCATCCGAATTTAATACAAAAGGCATAATGCCGGCTTAAGTACAAGGGGACTGATACTGTAATTTTCAGTGATTTGAACCGCTCCTGTGAGTCCAGTTTTAGATTCCGATGCTTCACTTCAGGTTTACTGTATCCTTTGGACCTTCTTATTGATGATGAAACACAGAGTTTCCATCCGATTTTAATACAAAATGCACAATGCCGACTAAAGTAAGAGAGGACTGACAATCTAACTTCCTATGATTTGAACCTCTCCTGTGAGTCCAGTTTTAGATTCCGATGCTTCACTTCAGGTTTAGTGTATCCCTTGGACGTTCTTATTGACGATGAAACACAGAAATTGCACCCGAATTTAATACAAAAGGCACAATGCCAACTTAAGTACAAGAGGACTGACACTCTAACTTTCTATGATTTGAACCTCTCCTGTGAGTCCAGTTTTAGATTCTGATGCTTCACTTCAGGTTTACAGTATCCCTTGGACTATCTTATTGGCGATGAAACACAGAAATTGCATCCGAATTTAGTACAAAAGGCACAATGCCGACTGAAGAACAAGAGGACTGACACTCTAACTTTCTATGATTTGAACCTCTCCTGTGAGTCCAGTTTTAGATTCCGATGCTTCACTTCAGGTTTACTGTATCCCTTGGACCTTCTTATTGACGATGAATCACAGAAATTGCATCCGAATTTAATACAAAAGCCACTATGATGACTTAAGTACAAGAGGACAGACACACTAACTTTCTATGATTTGAACCTCACCTGTGAGTCCAGTTTTAGATTCCGATGCTTCACTTCAGGTTCACTGTATCCCTTGGAAGTTCTTATTGACGATGAAGCACAGAAATTGCATCCGAATTTAAGACAAAAGGCACAATGCCGACTTAAGTACAAGAGGACTGACACTCTAATTTTCTACGATTTGAACCTCTCCTGTGAGTCCAGTTTTAGATTCCGATGCTTCACTTCAGGTTTACTGTATCCCTTGGACCTTCTTGTTGTTGATGAAACACAGAATTTGCATCCGAATTTAATACAAAAGGCACAATACCGACTTAAGTACAAGAGGACTGACCGTCTAACTTTCTATGATTTGAACCTCTCCTGTAAGTCCAGTTTTAGATTCCGATGCTTCACTTCAGGTTTACTGTATCCCTTGGACCTTCTTATTGACGATGAATCACAGAAATTGCATCCGAATTTAATACAAATGCCACAATGATGACTTAAGTACAAGAGGACAGACACTCTAACTTTCTACGATTTGATCCTCTCCTGTGAGTCCAGTTTTAGATTCCGATGCTTCACTTCAGGTTTAGTGTATCCCTTCGACCTTCTTATTGACGATGAAACACAGAAATTGCATCCGAATTTAATACAAAAGGCACAATGCCGACTTATGTACAAGAGGACTGACACTCTAACTTTCTATGATTTGAACCTCTCCTGTGAGTCCAGTTTTAGATTCCGATGCTTCACTTCAGGCTTACAGTATCCCTTGGACTATCTTATTGACGATGAAACACAGAAATTGCATCCGAATTTAATACAAAAGGCACAATGCCGACTGAAGAACAAGTGGACTGACACTCTAACTTTCTATGATTTGAACCGCTCCTGTGAGTCCAGTTTTGGATTCCGATGCTTCACTTCAGGTTTACTGTATCCCTTGGACCTTCTTATTGACGATGAAACACAGAAATTGCATCCGAATTTAATACAAAAGCCACAATGATGACTTAAGTACAAGAGGACAGACACACTAACTTTCTATGATTTGAACCTCAGCTGTGAGTCCAGTTTTAGATTCCGATGCTTCATTTCAGGTTTACTGTATCCCTTGGACCTTCTTATTGACGATGAAACACAGATATTGCATCCGAATTTAATTCAAAGCCATAATAATGACTTAAGTACAAGAGGACAGACACTCTAACTTTCAATGATTTGAACCTCACCTGTGAGTCCGGTTTTAGATTCCGATGCTTCACTTCAGGTTTACTGTATCCCTTGGACCTTCTTATTGATGATGAAACACAGAAATTGCATCCGAATTTAATACAAAAGGCATAATGCCGGCTTAAGTACAAGGGGACTGATACTGTAATTTTCAGTGATTTGAACATTCTCCTGTGAGTCCAGTTTTAGATTCCGATGCTTCACTTCAGGTTTAATGTATCCTTTGGACCTTCTTATTGATGATGAAACACAGAGTTTCCATCCGATTTTAATACAAAATGCACAATGCCAACTTAAGTACAAGAGGACTGACAATCTAACTTTCTATGATTTGAACCTCTCCTGTGAGTCCAGTTTTAGATTCCGATGCTTCACTTCAGGTTTAGTGTATCCCTTGGACGTTCTTATTGACGATGAAACATAGAAGTTGCATCCGAATTTAATACAAAAGGCACAATGCCAACTTAAGTACAAGAGGACTGACACTCTAACTTTCTATGATTTGAACCTCTCCTGTGAGTCCAGTTTTAGATTCTGATGCTTCACTTCAGGTTTACAGTATCCCTTAGACTATCTTATTGACGGTGAAACACAGAAATTGCATCCGTATTTAGTACAAAAGGCACAATGCCGACTGAAGAACAAGAGGACTGACACTCTAACTTTCTATGATTTGAACCTCTCCTGTGAGTCCAGTTTTAGATTCCGATGCTTCACTTCAGGTTTACTGTATCCCTTGGACCTTCTTATTGACGATGAATCACAGAAATTGCATCCGAATTTAATACAAAAGCCACAATGATGACTTAAGTACACGAGGACAGACACTCTAACTTTCTATGATTTGAACCTCACCTGTGAGTCCAGTTTTAGATTCCGATGCTTTACTTCAGGTTCACTGTATCCCTTGGAAGTTCATATTGACGATGAAACACAGAAATTGCATCCGAATTTAAGACAAAAGGCACAATGCCGACTTAAGTACAAGAGGACTGACACTCTAATTTTCTATGATTTGAACCTCTCCTGTGAGTCCAGTTTTAGATTCCGATGCTTCACTTCAGGTTTACTGTATCCCTTGGACCTTCTTGTTGTTGATGAAACACAGAATTTGCATCCGAATTTAATACAAAAGGCACAATGCCGATTTAAGTACAAGAGGACTGACAGTCTAATTTTTTATGATTTGAACCTCTCCTGTAAGTCCAGTTTTAGATTCCGATGCTTCACTTCAGGTTTACTGTATCCCTTGGACCTTCTTATTGACGATGAAACACAGAAATTGCATCCGAATTTAATACAAATGCCACAATGATGACTTAAGTACAAGAGGACAGACACTCTAACTTTCTATGATTTGATCCTCTCCTGTGAGTCCAGTTTTAGATTCCGATGCTTCACTTCAGGATTAGTGTATCCCTTGGACTTACTTATTGACGATGAAACACAGAAATTGCATCCGAATTTAATACAAAAGGCACAATGCCGACTTAAGTACAAGAGGACTGACACTCTAACTTTCTATGATTTGAACCTCTCCTGTGAGTCCAGTTTTAGATTCCGATGCTTTACTTCAGGTTTACAGTATCCCTTGGACCTTCTTATTGACGATGAAACACAGAAATTGCATCCGAATTTAATACAAAAGCCACAATGATGACTTAAGTACAAGAGGACAGACACTCTAACTTTCTATGATTTGAACCTCACCTGTGAGTCCAGTTTTGGATTCCGATGCTTCACTTCAGGTTCAATGTATCCCTTGGAAGTTCTTATTGACGATGAAACACAGAAATTGCATCCGAATTTAAGACAAAAGGCACAATGCCGACTTAAGTACAAGAGGACTGACACTCTAATTTTCTATGATTTGAACCTCTCCTGTGAGTCCAGTTTTAGATTCCGATGCTTCACTTCAGGTTTACTGTATCCCTTGGACCTTCTTGTTGTTGATGAAACACAGAATTTGCATCCGAATTTAATACAAAAAGGCACAATGCCGACTTAAGTACAAGAGGACTGACAGTCTAACTTTCTATGATTTAAACCTCTCCTGTAAGTCCAGTTTTAGATTCCGATGCTTCACTTCAGGTTTACTGTATCCCTTGGACATTCGTATCGACGATGAAACACAGAAATTGCATCGGAATTTAATACAAAAAGGACAATGCCGACTTAAGTATAAGAGGACTGACACTCCAACTTTCTATGATTTGAACCACTCCTGTGAGTCCAGTTTTAGATTCCGATGCTTCTCTTTAGGTTTACTGTACCCCTTGGACCTTCTTATTGACGATGAATCACAGAAATTGCATCCGAATTTAATACAAAAGCCACAATGATGTCTTAAGTACAAGAGGACAGACACTCTAACTTTCTATGATTTGAACCTCACCTGTGAGTCCAGTTTTAGATTCCGATGCTTCACCTCAGGTTCACTGTATCCCTTGGAAGTTCTTATTGACGATGAAACACGGAAATTGCATCCGAATTTAAGACAAAAGGCACAATGCCGACTTAAGTACAAGAGGACTGACACTCTAAATTTCTATGATTTGAACCCCTCCTGTGAGTCCAGTTTTAGATTCCGATGCTTCACTTGAGGTTTACTGTATCCCTTGGACCTTCTTGTTGTTGATGAAACACAGAATTTGCATCCGAATTTAATACAAAAGGCACAATGCCGACTTAGGTACAAGAGGACTGACAGTCTAACTTTCTATGATTTGAACCTCTCCTGTAAGTCCAGTTTTAGATTCCGATGCTTCACTTCAGGTTTACTGTATCCCTTGGACCTTCTTATTGACGATGAAACACAGAAATTGCATCCGAATTTAATACAAATGCCACAATGATGACTTAAGTACAAGAGGACAGACACTCTAACTTTCTATGATTTGATCCTCTCCTGTGAGTCCAGTTTTAGATTCCGATGCTTCACTTCAGGTTTAGTGTATCCCTTGGACGTTCTTATTGACGATGAAACACAGAAATTGCATCCGAATTTAATACAAAAGGCACAATGCCGACTTAAGTACAAGAGGACTGACACTCTAACTTTCTATGATTTGAACCTCTCCTGTGAGTCCAGTTTTAGATTCCGATGCTTCACTTCAGGTTTACAGTATCCCTTGGACTATCTTATTGACGATGAAACACAGAAATTGCATCCGAATTTAGTACAAAAGGCACAATGCCGACTGAAGAACAAGAGGACTGACACTCTAACTTTCTATGATTTGAACCTCTCCTGTGAGTCCAGTTTTAGATTCCGATGCTTCACTTCAGGTTTACTGTATCCCTTGGACTTTCTTATTGACGATGAAACACAGAAATTGCATCCGAATTTAATACAAAAGCCACAATGATGACTTAAGTACAAGAGGACAGACACTCTAACTTTCTATGATTTGAACCTCACCTGTGAGTCCAGTTTGAGATTCCGATGCTTCACTTCAGGTTCACTGTTTCCCTTGGAAGTTCTTATTGACGATGAAACACAGAAATTGCATCCGAATTTAAGACAAAAGGCACAATGCCGACTTAAGTACAAGAGGACTGACACTCTAATTTTCTATGATTTGAACCTCTCCTGTGAGTCCAGTTTTAGATTCCGATGCTTCACTTCAGGTTTACAGTATCCCTTGGACTATCTTATTGACGATGAGACACAGAAATTGCATCCGAATTTAGTACAAAAGGCACAATGCCGACTGAAGAACAAGAGGACTGACACTCCAACTTTCTATGATTTGAACCTCTCCTGTGAGTCCAGTTTTAGATTCCGATGCTTCACTTCCGGTTCACTGTATCCCTTGGACCTTCTTATTGACGATGAAACACAGAAATTGCATCCGAATTTAATACAAAGCCACAATGATGACTTAAGTACAAGAGGACAGACACTCTAACTTTCAACGATCTGAACCTCACCTGTGAGTCCAGTTTTAGATTCCGATGCTTCACTTCAGGTTTACTGTATCCCTTGGACCTTCTTATTGATGATAGAGCACAGAGTTTCCATCCGATTTTAATACAAAATGCACAATGCCGACTTAAGTACAAGAGGACTGACAATCTAACTTTCTATGATTTGAACCTCTCCAGTGAGTCCAGTTTTAGATTCCGATGCTTCACTTCAGGTTTAGTGTATCCCTTGGACGTTCTTATTGACGATGAAACACAGAAATTGCATCCGAATTTAATACAAAAGGCACAATGCCGACTTAAGTACAAGAGGACTGACACTCTAACTTTCTATGATTTGAACCTCTCCTGTGAGTCCAGTTTTAGATTCCGATGCTTCACTTCAGGTTTACTGTATCCCTTGGACCTTCTTATTGACGATGAAACACAGAAATTGCATCCGAATTTAATACAAAAGCCACAATGATGACTTAAGTACAAGAGGACAGACACTCTAACTTTCTATGATTTGAACCTCACCTGTGAGTCCAGTTTTAGATTCCGATGCTTCACTTCAGGTTCACTGTTTCCCTTGGAAGTTCTTATTGACGATGAAACACAGAAATTGCATCCGAATTTAAGACAAAAGGCACAATGCCGACTTAAGTACAAGAGGACTGACACTCTAATTTTCTATGATTTGAACCTCTCCTGTGAGTCCAGTTTTAGATTCCGATGCTTCACTTCAGGTTTACTGTATCCCTTGGACCTTCTTGTTGTTGATGAAACACAGAATTTGCATCCGAATTTAATACAAAAGGCACAATGCCGACTTAAGTACAAGAGGACTGACAGTCTAACTTTCTACGATTTGAACCTCTCCTGTGAGTCCAGTTTTAGATTCCGATGCTTCACTTCAGGTTTACTGTATCCCTTGGACCTTCTTATTGACGATGAAACACAGAAATTGCATCCGAATTTAATACAAATGCCACAATGATGACTTAAGTACAAGAGGACAGACACTCTAACTTTCTATGATTTGATCCTCCCCTGTGAGTCCAGTTTTAGATTCCGATGCTTCACTTCAGGTTTAGTGTATCCCTTGGACCTTCTTATTGACGATGAAACACAGAAATTGCATCCGAATTTAATACAAAAGGCACAATGCCGACTTAAGTACAAGAGGACTGACACTCTAACTTTCTATGATTTGAACCTCTCCTGTGAGTCCAGTTTTAGATTCCGATGCTTCACTTCAGGTTTACAGTATCCCTTGGACTATCTTATTGACGATGAAACACAGAAATTGCATCCGAATTTAATACAAAAGGCACAATGCCGACTGAAGAACAAGAGGACTGACACTCTAACTTTCTATGATTTGAACAGCTCCTGTGAGTCCAGTTTTGGATTCCGATGCTTCACTTCAGGTTTACTGTATCCCTTGGACCTTCTTATTGACGATGAACACAGAAATTGCATCCGAATTTAATACAAAAGCCACAATGATGACTTAAGTACAAGAGGACAGACACTCTAACTTTCTATGATTTGAACCTCACCTGTGAGTCCAGTTTTAGATTCCGATGCTTCACTTCAGGTTCACTGTATCCCTTGGAAGTTCTTATTGACGATGAAACACAGAAATTGCATCCGAATTTAAGACAAAAGGCACAATGCCGAATTAAGTACAAGAGGACTGACACTCTAATTTTCTATGATTTGAACCTCTCCTGTGAGTCCAGTTTTAGATTCCGATGCTTCACTTCAGGTTTACTGTATCCCTTGGACCTTCTTGTTGTTGATGAAACACAGAATTTGCATCCGAATTTAATACAAAAGGCACAATGCCGACTTAAGTACAAGAGGACTGACAGTCTAACTTTCTATGATTTAAACCTCTCCTGTAAGTCCAGTTTTAGATTCCGATGCTTCACTTCAGGTGTACTGTATCCCTTGGACATTCGTATCGACGATGAAACACAGAAATTGCATCGGAATTTAATACAAAATCCACAATGCCGACTTAAGTACAAGAGGACTGACACTCCAACTTTCTATGATTTGAACCACTCCTGTGAGTCCAGTTTTAGATTCCGATGCTTCACTTCAGGTTTACTGTATCCCTTGGACCTTCTTATTGATGATGAAACACAGATATTGCATCCGAATTTAATACAAAGCCACAATGATGACTTAAGTACAAGAGGACAGACACTCTAACTTTCAATGATTTGAACCTCACCTGTGGGTCCAGTTTTAGATTCCGATGCTTCACTTCAGGTTTACTGTATCCCTTGGACCTTCTTATTGATGATGAAACACAGAAATTGCATACGAATTTAATACAAAAGGCATAATGCCGGCTTAAGTACAAGAGGACTGATACTGTAATTTTCTATGATTTGAACCTCTCCTGTGAGTCCAGTTTTAGATTCCGATGCTTCACTTCAGGTTTACTGTATCCCTTGGACCTTCTTGTTGTTGATAAAACACAGTATTTGCATCCGAATTTAATACAAAAGGCACAATGCCGACTTAAGTACAAGAGGACTGACAGTCTAACTTTCTATGATTTGAACCTCTCCTGTGAGTCCAGTTTTAGATTCCGATGCTTCACTTCAGGTTTACTGTATCCCTTGGACCTTCTTGTTGTTGATAAAACACAGTATTTGCATCCGAATTTAATACAAAAGGCACAATGCCGACTTAAGTACAAGAGGACTGACAGTCTAACTTTCTATGATTTGAACCTCTCCTGTGAGTCCAGTTTTAGATTCCGATGCTTCACTTCAGGTTTACTGTATCCCTTGGACCTTCTTATTGACGATGAAACACAGAAATTGCATCCGAATTTAATACAAATGCCACAATGATGACTTAAGTACAAGAGGACAGACACTCTAACTTTCTATGATTTGATCCTCCCCTGTGAGTCCAGTTTTAGATTCCGATGCTTCACTTCAGGTTTAGTGTATCCCTTGGACCTTCTTATTGACGATGAAACACAGAAATTGCATCCGAATTTAATACAAAAGGCACAATGCCGACTTAAGTACAAGAGGACTGACACTCTAACTTTCTATGATTTGAACCTCTCCTGTGAGTCCAGTTTTAGATTCCGATGCTTCACTTCAGGTTTACAGTATCCCTTGGACTATCTTATTGACGATGAAACACAGAAATTGCATCCGAATTTAATACAAAAGGCACAATGCCGACTGAAGAACAAGAGGACTGACACTCTAACTTTCTATGATTTGAACAGCTCCTGTGAGTCCAGTTTTGGATTCCGATGCTTCACTTCAGGTTTACTGTATCCCTTGGACCTTCTTATTGACGATGAAACACAGAAATTGCATCCGAATTTAATACAAAAGCCACAATGATGACTTAAGTACAAGAGGACAGACACTCTAACTTTCTATGATTTGAACCTCACCTGTGAGTCCAGTTTTAGATTCCGATGCTTCACTTCAGGTTCACTGTATCCCTTGGAAGTTCTTATTGACGATGAAACACAGAAATTGCATCCGAATTTAAGACAAAAGGCACAATGCCGAATTAAGTACAAGAGGACTGACACTCTAATTTTCTATGATTTGAACCTCTCCTGTGAGTCCAGTTTTAGATTCCGATGCTTCACTTCAGGTTTACTGTATCCCTTGGACCTTCTTGTTGTTGATGAAACACAGAATTTGCATCCGAATTTAATACAAAAGGCACAATGCCGACTTAAGTACAAGAGGACTGACAGTCTAACTTTCTATGATTTAAACCTCTCCTGTAAGTCCAGTTTTAGATTCCGATGCTTCACTTCAGGTGTACTGTATCCCTTGGACATTCGTATCGACGATGAAACACAGAAATTGCATCGGAATTTAATACAAAATCCACAATGCCGACTTAAGTACAAGAGGACTGACACTCCAACTTTCTATGATTTGAACCACTCCTGTGAGTCCAGTTTTAGATTCCGATGCTTCACTTCAGGTTTACTGTATCCCTTGGACCTTCTTATTGATGATGAAACACAGATATTGCATCCGAATTTAATACAAAGCCACAATGATGACTTAAGTACAAGAGGACAGACACTCTAACTTTCAATGATTTGAACCTCACCTGTGGGTCCAGTTTTAGATTCCGATGCTTCACTTCAGGTTTACTGTATCCCTTGGACCTTCTTATTGATGATGAAACACAGAAATTGCATACGAATTTAATACAAAAGGCATAATGCCGGCTTAAGTACAAGAGGACTGATACTGTAATTTTCTATGATTTGAACCTCTCCTGTGAGTCCAGTTTTAGATTCCGATGCTTCACTTCAGGTTTACTGTATCCCTTGGACCTTCTTGTTGTTGATAAAACACAGTATTTGCATCCGAATTTAATACAAAAGGCACAATGCCGACTTAAGTACAAGAGGACTGACAGTCTAACTTTCTATGATTTGAACCTCTACTGTAAGTCCAGCTTTAGATTCCGATGCTTCACTTCAGGTTTACTGTATCCCTTGGACATTCGTATTGACGATGAAACACAGAAATTGCATCCGAATTTGATACAAAAGGCACAATGCCGACTTAAGTACAAGAGGACTGACACTCTAACTTTGTATGATTTGAACCACTCCTGTGAGTCCAGTTTTAGATTCCGATGCTTCACTTCAGGTTTACTGTATCCCTTGGACCTTCTTATTGACGATGAAACACAGAAATTGCATCCGAATTTAATACAAAAACCACAATGATGACTTAAGTACAAGAGGACAGACACTCTAACTTTCCATGATTTGATCCTCACCTGTAAGTCCAGTTTTAGATTTCGATGCTTCACTTCAGGTTTACTGTATCCCTTGGACCTTCTTATTGATGATGAAACACAGAAATTAATCCGAATTTAATACAAAAGGCACAATGCCGGCTTAAGTACAAGGGGACTGATACTCAAATTTTATATGATTTGAACCTCTCCTGTGAGTCCAGTCTTAGATTCCGATGCATCACTTCAGGTTTACTGTATCCCTTGGACCTTCTTATTGATGATGAAAGACAGAGTTTCCATTGGAATTTAGTGCAAAATGCACAATGCCGACTTAAGTACAAGAGGACTGACACTCTAACTTTCTATGATTTGAACCTCTCCTGTGAGTCCAGTTTTGGATTCCGATGCTTCACTTCAGGTTTACTGAATCCCTTGGACCATCTTATTGACGATGAAACACAGAAATTGCATCCGAATTTAATACAAAAGGCACAATGCCGACTTAAGTACAAGAGGACTTACACTCAAACTTTCTATGATTTGAACGTCTCCTGTGAGTACAGTTTTAGATTCCGATGCTTCACTTCAGGTTTACTGTATCCCTTGGACCATCTTATTGACGATGAAATACAGAAATTGCATCCGAATTTACTACAAAAGGCACAATGCCGACTGAAGAACAAGAGGACTGACACTCTAACTATCTATGATTTGAACCTCTCCTGTGAGTCCAGTTTTAGATTCCGATGCTTCACTTCAGATATACTGTATCCCTTGGTTCTTCTTATTGACGATGAAACACAGAATATCCATCCGAATTTAATACAAAATGCACAATGCCGACTTAAGTACAAGAGGACTGACACTCTATCATTCTCTGATTTGAACCTCTGCTGTGAGTCCAGTTTTAGATTCCAATGCTTCACTTCAGGTTTACTGTATCCCTTGGACCTTCTTATTGCTGATGTAACACAAAAATTGCATCCGAATGTAATACAAAAGGCACAAAGCCGAGTTAAGTACAAGAGGACTGACACTCTAACTTTCTATGTTTTGAACCTCACCTGTGCGTCCAGTTTTAAGTTCCGATGCTTCACTTCAGGTTTACTGTATCCCTTGGACCCTCTTATTCACGATGAAACACAGAAATTGCATCCGAATTTAATACAAAAGGCTCAATGCCGACTTAAGTACAAGAGGACTCCACACTCTAACTTTCTATGATTTGAACCTCTCCTGTGAGTCCAGTTTTAGATTCTGATGCTTCACTTCAGGTTTACTGTATCTCTTGGACCATCTCATTGACGATGAAACACAGAATATGCTTCTGAATTTAATACAAAAGGCACAATGCCGACTGAAGAACAAGAGGACTGACACTCTAATTTTATATGATTTGAACCTCTCCTGTGAGTCCAGTTTTATATTCCGATGCTTCACTTCAGGTTTAGTATATCCCTTGGACCATCTTATTGATGATGAAACACAGAAATTTCATCCGAATTTAATACAAAAGGCACAATGCCGGCTTAAGTACAAGAGGACTGATACTCTAATTTTATATGATTTGAACCTCTCCTGTGAGTCCAGTTTTAGATTCCGATGCATCACTTCAGGTTTACTGTATCCCTTGGACCTTCTTATTGATGATGAAAGACAGAGTTTCCATCCGAATTTAATACAAAATGCACAATGCCGACTTAAGTACAAGAGGACTGACACTCTAACTTTCTATGATTTGAACCTCTCCTGTGAGTCCAGTTTTAGATTCCGATGCTTTACTTCAGGTTTACTGAATCCCTTGGACCATCTTATTGACGATGAAACACAGAAATTGCATCCGAATTTAATACATAAGGCACAATGCCGACTTAAGTACAAGAGGACAGACACTCTATCTTTCTATGATTTGAACCCCACCTGTGAGTCCAGTTTTAGATTCCGATGCTTCACGTCAGGTTTAATGTATCCCTTGGACCTTCTAATTGATGATGAAACACAGAAATTGCATCCGAATTTAATACAAAAGGCACAATGCCGACTTAAGTACAAGAGGACTGACACTCTAATTTTCTATGATTTGAACCTCTCCTGTGAGTCCAGTTTTTGATTCCGATGCTTCACTTCAGGTTTGCTGTATCCCTTGGACCATTTTGCTGTTGATGAAACACAGAATTTGCATCCGAATTTAATACAAAAGTCACAATGCCGACTTAAGTACAAGAGGAATGACACTCTAACTTTCTATGATTTGATCCACTCCTGTGAGTCCAGTTTTAGATTCCGATGCTTCATTTCAGGTTTACTGTATCCCTTGGACCTTCTTATTTACGATGAAACACAGAAATTGCATCCTAATTTAATACAAAAGGCACTATGCCGACTTAAGTACAAGAGGACTGACACTCTAACTTTCTATGATTTGAACCTCTCCTGTGAGTCCAGTTTTAGCTTCCGATGCTTCACTTCAGGTTTAGTGTATACCTTGGACCGTCTTATTGACGATGAAGCGCAGAAATTGCATCCGAATTTAATACAAAAGGCACAATGCCGACTTAAGTACAAGAGGACTGACACACTATCATTCTACGATTTGAGCCTCTGCTGTGAGTCCAGTTTTAGATTCCAATGCTTCACTTCAGGTTTACTGTATCCCTTGGACCTTCTTATTGATGATGAAACACAGAAATTGCATCCGAATTTAATACAAAAGGCACAATGCCGACGTAAGTACAAGAGGACTGACACTCTAACTTTCTATGATTTGAACCACTCCTGTGAGTCCAGTTTTAGATTCCGATGCTTCATTTCAGGTTTACTGTATCCCTTGTACCTTCTTATTTACGATGAAACACAGAAATTGCATCCTAATTTAATACAAAAGGCACTATGCCGACTTAAGTACAAGAGGACTGACACTCTAACTTTCAATGATTTAAACCTCTCCTGTGTGTCCAGATTTAGATTCCGATGCTTCACTTCAGGTTTAATGTATCCCTTGGACCTTCCTATTGGCGATGAAACACAGAAATTGCATCGGAATTAAATTTAACAGGCACAATGCCGACTTAAGTACAAGTGGACTGACACTCTCACTTTCTATGATTTGAACCTCTCCTGTGAGTCCAGTTTTAGATTGAGACGCTTCACTTCAGGTTTACTGTATCCCTTGGACCTTCTTATTGACGATGAAACACAGAAATTGCATCCGAATTTAATACAAAAGGCACAATGCCGACAAGAGGACTGACACTGTAACTTTCTATGATTTGAACCTCTCCTGTGAGTCCAGTTTCAGATTCCGATGCTTCACCTCAGGTTTATTGTATCCCTTGGACCTTCTTATCGATGATGAAACAGAGAAATTGCATCCGACTTTAATCCAAAAGGCACAATGCCGGCTTAAGTACAAGAGGTCTGATACTCTAATTTCCTATGATTTGAACCTCTCCTGTGAGTCCAGTTTTAGATTCCGAT